>NC_090698.1:46324283-46949283 GCF_040954835.1 Lepisosteus oculatus | reverse complement strand
GTGAATTTAAACTGTTACCTTGAAGAGGTGTGCAGTCCAGTCCTATTTACAATTCTGGATTATCATCACTGTCCTGGCACACTGTGAAGGGAATTACTCTTAAGATACCTCTCTTAACAGTGAGAGCAAATAGAGCAAAAGCACAATTTATTTTAACTACAAGTAAAACAAAACATGTCCAGAACACATATCTTAACATTAATTTTATTATCATTACTTTTAATTTAAAATTATTTTTGCATTAATATAAAAAAATAACCAAGTCTAAGTGAGTCCAAGTGCCGAAAGCACTTGCATTCTGTTTAGTATGCTGGAATTTCTAACATAGTTCAGATGCGTTTCATTGCTGATTCATGCCTACAGTTTAACGGCTAACAGTGGTTTTCAGTGAGGAGCCAGTGTCTACGTGCAGTTCAGTGAGTTTTGACATGAATCAAAGGGATATTACACTACATCACTGTATTTCATCATGAATACTGTGCCAGCTGTGAAATTACAGAGAAGGAAAATAGAAAATAAGAATCTCTCTTCCTTGGAAACACAACACCAGCATGAAGAGTTTTTGTTTCGTTTACGAATTTAGCAAGCTATACAAAGATAGAAAATGCTTTAAAGTTTTAAATTTTGAAACAAAAATCTTGAATTTCTAAAATGCACCCTATTTGTTAGTGTCCTTAGAAAAGACAACAAAAGACAACCAGAAATAAACACACCAGCTGGGTTTTCTAAAAAAAAGTTTTTAAGAGAATATTAATGCTGTGGACTACATTGTTTAACAAATTTAAACCAAAATATTCTATTTTTGACAGAAATTAACATATGTGTATTCTATGCAAATTCTCTTTAAATGAGGGGTCATTCAGACTAAACAAACCGGAACTATTTTCAAACAAATGAAAACAGATAAAATAGTCATATCTACCTACTATATTTATTCAGCTACCAGTGGATTTGTTATTTTGGATTCTGTTTTTTTTTGTCTGCACACACAGGAGTTGTTAGACACTGGATATATAAACTCAGTTTTCCAGATGTCATTTTCATCAACAATTAGAACACGAGCTTTAGGCATGATTCACCCAGGAGCTGGACGGTGGACGAAACCTCATGATGTGGAAAGCGAATAGGGTCAACCTGAATGCATTACTGAGCAAATCTGGATGTCAGCCAAAAGAGATGGAGAGAGTGCTTTATACTTCCATTGTTCTCTGACTGTTACATTAACAAAGAACAAGGACTTCTTTGGTTCTCAGATGTTCTCCTTAGTGAGTTGCTTGTGAAATAGAATTCTGGCTTCAATCGAAGCTGCTCAGCCGATAACTAAATATGGCTAATACTCACAAATGCCATAAACACCACAAACCTGAATGCTTAATAAACCTGACCCTTGGTTTATTGGCACACAACTACAGTATATTGCACATGGCATTTGAGAATACACGCGATTATATAACAAAATAATAGGATTGTTTGATTCATGGCTAGAAAGCAACTTTAATCACAAAACACAACAGTACAATTCATTGTATCTTATTGACCAACACTTTCGTCCTTGATAAATGTCCTGCAGCTCTGGTGCTGGACACCCACAGACCTGCAGGTTTTATAGGCAGCCTCAGTAAGTCAAGAAGGAAAGATCTGAAAAACATGTTTATTCCTCCTAATTAGGCAACTGACTGATCTAATTAAGTGTTTCAGAGCTCACCTGGAACAAAAAACAGGTAACACTATGCTTTCCAAAACTATGGTTGCTGACTCCTGATCTACTTTTATGAAGCCAGAAATAGACATATCTGTGACAAGACTACTGACTACATACTGTCCCTGGATTTGAGAGAGTATGAGATTGCCAACACCTGTAAAATATCAAGTCCCATTCACACTGTTTTCAAATGCTGATGAATTTCAGTGAAATACTAAGATGTGGTCTGTGTATTTAAAATTACTTTTTTTGGTGAATTTTGTGACATATATGTAATGTAAAGTAATGTAAAGTAAACTGTAAAGTGTTTGGGAAATTATAAATGCAAACAGTGAATGCAACAAATGAATAAAATATGTGTTGGACATAAGGTTTAAGTTATTAAAAGTCATTGAGTAATAGTATCTGGGGAAATGTAATTGGATTTTCTTTCTAATCAGCTGGGGATGGACTGCTGAAGGGTCCTGATAAAAAAAGATTTTGCAATAATTTTAAGGTTATGTATAACATAAAAATTCATTTTTTTCCAGTCACTTATTTGTGACTGCAGAATATTTCAAAAATACTTTTGATTTCATGCACAGTATTCTTTAGCTACTGTAAAAAATGTCTGTATTAAATTAAACACACCTACAATACATAAACGCTGAAAACTCAGCTTGTAATGGGTAAGAGCTGCTTAAAGAAAAGCATTTTTGTATTTGAACGTGAGTGTATATTCCTGTTCCTATAATTTTTTTTGTGTGGTTTTCTTTTCTACAATGTGCTCTTACAGTTACAGCATACATTTACAGAAAAATTGTTTATTTAGGTAGTTTTCAAAAACAATAAAAAAGGAGATGAGGCTGACTAATATGTTAGTCCACAGTAGGTCTATAAAAGTTGTTCGGATCACATTTAAAATTTTCATCACTGTAAGAAATCACCAATTGTGTTTCACAATTTGGAAAAGTTGATACTTTTACAATTAACGACAATAATTTACTGACAGTATTTAGTAATCATGCGTCTTTTTATATATTGCGTCAGTTAAGTGTGCAACTACAACGGATGTAGATAGGACATTTCCTTAACTCATTAGTATTTTGACTCGTACTGTAAATATTTAAATGTATAGGTCAGCTCTTTTCTTGAAAAAAAAAACACTTTTTACCTGTTTTCTAATCTCCAAAGACACATTTTCTCCATTGGCTTTTATTTAAATCCTTTGTTGGACTCAAGGTCAATTTTAATAATTTTTGGCTGGATTCTTTGTTGAATCACCACATCAAATTTCTTGCTATCAATCATCAGCTTTTTAATTTGGTGTTGTAATGTGCTCAGCAAAACATAGTGGGATTCAACAAAGAATCTAGACATTTTGTTTTAATACAACCTAATTTGTGCAAACTGTGTCCCTCTCTAATAAAACTATTACTTAAAAGCATCTTCACAACTTAGTTTGCTTTATTTTGTTTGGAAAATGAATACAATTTTAAGGTGAGTTTAATATGTCCATTCACCATTATTATTTCTACCAAAAGAATTGTATTTAAAATAAAATAGTTACTGATTTTATCCAGAGCAACTCAACATCTCTGAGGATAATGTAGAGCATAATTAGGGTGTTCTTTACTTAACAAATTTGCTTGTACTAACCATTCTACTGCAAAGTAAAAAACACAAAGCATTACTCATTATCCTTTTAACTTGTAATGTTAACCATAAAGATAATGACTCTTAATTAATAAAGATATTTGAGAGTTCCTAACTTGATATAACTCAATGTTAAATTTCAAACAGTTTTTTCAGTGGTACTGTAGCTTTTTAAAGTCATCAAGACCAAGGAAATAAAAAACAATATCCATCATTCATCACTGTTAGTGTAGTTAATGGTCTAAAGAGTTTTCCACCCCCACCTTGTGAGGAGGAGGGTGCAATGTAGAAATAAAACAGTTGTAGTGCCAGCTTTCCTGTTGTCTGCGAAACAGAACACTAGAGAAGAGAGGCATGACAGCTGAGAGTGCTGGTTTCACTCCCTCACACACTCCTTATATATTGCAGTATGCTAGATAAAGCTGTCTGAGAATAGGGGCATAACAACTTCTATTGCTGGTAGCAACAATTCCACACACTTTCTTCATGTGTACTAGTTTATGCTATTCTGAAATACACAAAACCCATACCAGCTCAACAGAGAGTAAATCTCTCTCTCTCTAGTCTTCATGTAGAGATAAATCTTTTGCTTATTATTACATTTACAGCATGCTTTACAAACCTGACTATGACCCTTTCCTAAAAATATGCCATATTACTGTACAAACATGGAGGACCAAAACAGACACCAAACATAAATATCAGGATTTTGCTTAGGACCACATTTAATAAAAATAACAACTACATGTCTAAATCTCCACACAGAGAGCAGTCCAGATGTGGAATTGAACCCAGGGTCCAAAAAATGTTAACCATTATGCCGCCATGCTATCTTTTATACAAATATTAAGGGAAAATAAATTATTATTTTTTTCCTTAATTCTGAAAATGTTCTTCTGCACTACCACGCTGGTGACTCTACTGTACCTTGTCTGCCTAACTGTGAGAGAACACAGATACGTATACAGTATGTGCATTACTATTTACACAGAGCTTCCCTGAATTAACCTATTTAACTACATTATGTACTGTACACTGAGTGTCAGAAAACACTATTTTTACCTGTACAGTTTTATAAAATACACAGACTTTGAATGGTTTTTGGTATAGATCTGACAGATCATGGTATGAGTTGCACAAGCCAGAACTCACCCCATTTTAGAGATTAAGCTGGTGAATGTCAAGCCTAGTCAAAACCAAGAAAGAAAAATACAAAAAAGGAGTCAATATGTCCTGCTTCCCAGGAGAACCACAACTTTGTGCCATAATGTTGGAAGCTGGACTGAGTCAGAGCTCTGTCTCTCACCTTCTGGGGTGTTTGGAGGAAGCAAATTTTAGCCTTGCAAAATGTCAAACAAAATGTATCAATAAAAAGCCATGATCTGGGAGACCATGAGTCTTCACCAACGCTAACAGTTCACTTAGGAACAAGTTAAAGGTTTATTCCAAAGAGAACACAACGTTTCAGCTGTGGAGCCTTCTTTGGGTGTGAGAAAGACGGGGAAATTGGCGGAGATTATATAGTATGGGAGAACAAAAGCCGGGAGTGTGGAGGAGGTGGGAATAGGGGAGAGGCAGATTGGGCCTCTGAGAGAGGTGAAGAGAGGTGTGAAGTCGAAACCTGCAAATGAATAGAGGATTAGAAGAAAATGAGTCTGTCGTTGAGAGAAGGAGGAAGGTGTGAACCAAGTTTCAGGATAATTTTGGTCTCGGATATCTTTCTGCTATATGAGTTAAGAAACCCTTTTTTGAGAATGCAGATGCAATAGTTTTTGGTCTTTACCGATATTCATTGGTTCACAGTCCACTTTATTATTTTAATTTTTTTGGTTTCTATTGATGAAATATTAAAAAAATACTCAGCTTCTTGTATCCCCCAGTACTTGAATGAAGCATTTGAATAAAATGAAACACTTTCCTGATGCAGGAGTACACTACTACAGATGCAGTATCGATACTTGGTTCGCATACTAAAGTGCCTGAAAGAGGTGTGTCTATCTGCAAAATGCAGTGAGCTGTAGTAACAGTGGAAGTACCTTCCTCAGCCCCCTCCTGGTATGTGTACTCAAATATAATCTAATTAAACTATTTCCCTTTTTCCTCTTTTACAATTACTTTAGTATAAAAGTCCCATGGAACTCACAATCAGCAGTTCATCACAAACCAGATGACATAAGTGGAAAGGAAATATGTCTTTACTTAAAGGGGTTGTGAGAGTACGTGAAAAGCTGCCCAGCCTGCCAACAAGCTAATGCCCTGGCTTCTTCTAAAAGTGGCTGCACAAAATGTTTGCATCAATTAGCTACCAGATAAACAATTAAAACAGACGGGAAGAACGTGTGTCTCTCATTTCTAACTTTCTAACTGTGTTTAGAATTGTTATACAAGATCTGAATACATGATTAAGCGTCTGTGGTACCAACAGAAGTCTCTTAATCTTTAAACTTTATCAGACTGAATTACGTACTGTAAACAAACAGACTCACTTCTGTGCCTCTTACAACTGTGTGTTGCCCTTAACCCAACAGGGAAAGAGCAATTTAATTGCATTTTTCTGGATATGTATGTGAGCCCATCATTCATGGTTTGTGCTCATTGTCCTCACAGCTATTTACAGTAAATTATGATGCAGACATTTGCCTAAAATGCATAGATGACTACCACTGGTGATATCAAGTTAACCTCCAACAGGACCATATGTTATGCAACATACAATTTTGCTTAGGTTTTTAATGAATTATTCCACGTACAAAATATAACAACTAAATATGATCAGATCAGTTGTAATAATGGTATTTGCTATTAAATACTCATTTTAAAAACCCAGGGTAATGTGTTTCAAGTTTTTCTTCACATTTGAAAATGTTTCTGACCAGTGACCAGTGAACCAACATCAAAAATGGTCTAATTACAAATAATCAAAGGCATCGCAGTAATGACATTAAATTATATAGAAGCATCAAACCTTTTAAAGCCCAACCCAATGTGACATAATTAAATATACTACATTGCAGAGATTGAACTTCAAAGGACTGCCAGTACATGTCTGTTAACAGTTGACTGATTGAGGAAATTGTGAACCTCCTGCTGATACGCAAGGAACATCTTATTGGACATTTCCTTTCAACAAAAGTGGTTAGCTCAGAATTAGTATATTCCCACGGTGATACTCCTGGAATTCAACCTACAGAAAAAAACATTTTGTAATCACTTATTGAAGACATTCCATTGTTGTATTCATTTTGATTGGCCATGCAAACCCATAATTCTGGCATTAACGGCTTGTGAAACACATTTTAAAAGAGAATTAGAGAAAATGAACCAAGCAAATAGATCAGTGCTGCCCTGATCTGCCCTGTACTGCTTTACCAAACTAATCAAATACATGGTGTGATGCTAATGTGCTTCTCCTTCACACTTCCTGGCAATAGGATTTTCAAAGTCTTTTTGTAAGCTTCTTTGCTTGAATAGTTCAATGGTATGGAAAATAAAGACCTACTCATGGACTAAAAAAGCAGATTCAGCAGAACTCGCAGTAAGTCATGAAAGCAAACAGCATAAAAGCTCAATGAAATACATGGCTTCAACAATTCTAGTGTGAAAGCAAACCTTCCAGATATTTAACCACGGTGCATTTGGGTTCTCTTGTTTACCAAGTTTACTATTTTGAAACTGACAAAGCTGACAAATGCTACTTTTGCATGTTATATATTAAAAGATCAGGTGTATTTCAACTAAGCTACTTAATAGCAAGGGACTCAAAACTGGGATTTTCTGTGTTTTGTTCTAAGACAGCCGTTCTGACACCTACATTTTGATTCTTCTGTTTTAATGTCAACAAAATAATGATCAAACTATTATTATACAAAATGAAGTAAGCAGGGCATATAGAATAAAATTCCTCAGTAAACTGTTTTATTGTCTGAGCTGTGTGCCTTCAGAAACATCCACTAAATTGTCATGAAGAACTACCTTCAACTTCGTTGTTGATATGTTATACAAAACCCAAGTTATTTTCTAAACTTTTCATGCCATTTTAACCATTTGGAATGATCTGTTTGAATTTTAAATTGCATATAATTCAAGTTTTATGTGATCTAAATCCAATTTAAAACTTTATACACTTAGTCTCGGTAGTACTTACAATACACAGAGTTTTAAAAATTAGGATACACGTAAATTCTTCAAATGTAGTTCTGGACAATAACAATTTCCATCCATATTTTAATGGATGTCACAGAGGAGATGGATCCTATCCCAGCAAGCAACGGGCGCAAGGCAGGGTCAACCTTGGACAAGACGCCTGTCCATCGCAGGGCAGACAGACATAGAAACAGATGTACACACTCCCACCAGGGCCGATCTTCCCCAAAGCCGATATAAAGTGGTTATTAAACTCTAAATCAAATACAGTAGAAGTTGTAAAATTAAAGAAACAATACATTCAAGATAATAAGAAAAGACAAATCATATGCTTATACTGTAAGTCTGCTTGTGTTTATTATAAAATAATTAAATATAATGAATTGGCATGGTGAAGGATGATCTATTTGAAGATTCATCTGTAGTCCTTTACCTGTGTATTCACAAACACTGTTCATTAACAGGGGTGATGGCTGGTTTGTACACTACACTGACTATGGTATCCCCTCTTCTTAGTTCTAAGTGAAACCATTTTGATGACACAGGCTGCTTGGATCTCAGGTTTAAATCTGCAATTGATTTGCTGTTTTGCCCTCCACTTTCAATAAAGGTACAGAATCTATTGTACAGTATGTGTTTCTGCCTACAGGTTGTGAAATGAGCCATGATCTTGAGCCAACCACCCCCACCTCCAGAGAAAACTTATGTTTTGGTTCTCATTTTACAACGCAAGATAAACACATTACAATATCTCTAGTGTAATCATAAGGCATAGTTAAAAATTATTTTTCTGAGAAAGAACCAACAGTGTAGGGACTGTTCTTTAATATCTAGTGCTTACAGTTAAGGTAATTGCATAGCAAACAGGATATTTTTAGAAGTATTTATCATATAACAGTACAATGACCCTGAGGTTAAAACCAATTCAAGGAACTTTAACTAATGAGTTAAAACAGTCTTGTAATGTGCTATATATGGCCACAGCTATACAAGAACATCACAAAGGCACAAAATCTCTGAGAAGCATTTTCCAAAGACCTAGATTCACTCGAATTCAGAACATAGTTACATGTCTCCCACCACTGGGGGAGTCATTTCGATTCCAGATGTTGTAGATATTATTGGAGTAAAAGAAGGTAGTATGCACATAACTCGTGCCTGCTTTTTCAATTCACCTTGTCTCCACAACTGTGCCCTCTAAAGCTTGTTCAATGACAATCAAACCACTTGGAATTGGTAGGGTTCTTCACACTGTATCAAATCTGTGTACATTCACAATACAAAGTTTTTATTTGATCTTTCCTTTGATCCAATAATCACTTCCAGCAGTTTCTTTTAAAAAGTCTTTGTATCGGCTTCAGCATTATGGCTGGGTAGTTTGTTCTGTAGTCCAACAACTCTTTGGGATAACAATTTTTCAGATGTGTTTCTATTCTTTTGGAACTTCATATTTTTACACATACATTAATAACATCTACAGCTCACAAAAGCACTTTGACAGTCTTATTACAATCTTCTTGGTTGCAAAATTGTGCCTTTAATCAAGCTACTCAAGAACTAAATATTGTTTTGCAAAAGTGCTGTTATAGATGATCTCAAAGTGTCTTCTGTCAAAGGTTTGCTCTTGAACAAAGACAAGTATTAGTAGAAGAATTACTTCTGTCTTAAAGGAGATGTTTGCAAACTAATTTCAGATGCAATTGTGAAAGTAACCTAGATTGCTCATATTGTGTTAATTTGACACAGCTTTTTTACTATGCCTGATCTGCCACCTGTTGAGAACAGAGCCCTGTAGTTATTATAGTGCAAGAATGAAGAAAGCCTGGTTAAGTTCAGTCTGTTCTGAAATTACACCCTGCTGGAGGTGTCTTTATAACATAACTAATATTCACCCTAGAGCATGTGATCCACAAACTCAAGCATAGCATTTTAAAGGGTATCAGCATATACGGGATAGCTCAGATTTATTCTAAATAAAACATGGGGTTCTATGATATCCAAAGCATACGAAGTGATGGCCTTCCACTGAAGGTGTCTTTTTAAATGGCAGCATTAACGAGGCACTATTAAAACTCAGTTGAAAACTGTTAGATTTGAAGAAATATGGTAGTAAAATAAAATTATCTCTTGCACCATTTGTTATGGGTTTTTTTCGATTGAGAAATACGACTGCAACATTCAGATCACACATAACATCAGTTCAAGATTCCAAATACGTATTTATACACGTCAACTACCCATGCCTACACTGTAAAGTAAACTGTAGTAAACTCATGTGCTGTCTTATTTATAGCTTACAGTTACTGCTATTTATTGATTTATAGAGTTGATGGTAATTTTTTAATTTATTTGAAAGGTGATTCAATACAGCAGAAATGATTTAAAAGCAGAAGAATATAGCAAAAGGGCTCCTGTTTTGATTTTCCAAGATGTCCAAGAATGGGGCATTGTGAAGCTTTCACTCTCCTAAAACAATCTAATAATATATAGTGCAGTTGGGCTCCATTGTAGTATGTTTCTCCTACAGACAGAGCAAAGGTCACTGTCCATCACCCAAAGATGAATTCACCAATGGGGGACCTGCATGCTGCGTGATTACATATCCCTGACTATATCTGACAAAATCCTCAAACAATCATCAGCTGTAATGTCGCATTTTAAAAGCTAGAACACAACTTTTTTTCATTGTTTAACTGACTGGCTCCTCTTCTCTCTCTAACTAAACTGGCAATCTGACTTTTCCAACCATGTGTTTGCAAGCAGTTTGAGCCAGGACCTTTCTCCAAGACACCAGGGCGAGAGAGTGAGTCAGTGAAGTACAGAATTCTGCCCGAGATATTCTTTCTGCAATAGAAGAAATCTTGTGTCTTTGAGCCATCCGTTATTTTTGCCCATTCAATGAAATAAGACAGTTGGACACTTTCTTATTCTCCATCTGAGAATATTCAATACCAAGCTATAGCTGGGATGAACCGAGTTGTCACACTTGTCTAACTTGCAGATGGACCCAACAAGATAACTGCACAGACTTTAAAAGACCAAAGCAAGGTATTAACTTCATGCAGAGCAGTCATCAGCAGTGCTAGGAACAGCTCTCTCCTCTTTTCTCTGCTGGGGACACTACCTGCACAAAGTGAATAGCTGCCAGCCAGCTTCTTCTCAACAGGAAGCAAATCTTTGAGTATAAAAGTTCTTTATTCACATTAAAATTGTCAAGAGTTGAACTATTATTCCAAACACGTTTGGTAGTTCAGTTCATGGTAGAAAATACATATTTACATATTTATTTGTATCTGAGAATATGAAGTAATTATATAAGACTCTTAAAATCTAAGAGGTAGACCTAACATGATATAGTCTACGTATTGTAACTCTGAAGTTATTAACTCTTCTCCTTGCAATCTCTAAATGAAAAATCACCCTTTTGAATCACAGCTGATTGTTTCACAGATTTATTCTATTTGTTGTTTTGGTATTATATCAGTAAATTGTATATTGAATATGTTTGATTCCAAACAGCTGCCAAGACAGATTACTAATTGTTACAGTAAATTAAAACCCTCACATCAATACTGAATTTATAGCAGCAGTATACACTGGGAGAACTGGAATGTGGAATTTGTTTAACAATTGTTGCACTAACCACAACGTATTGTTATGTCATGTCTGCAAGAACATGACATGCTTTTATTTTTGTACTTGGGTACAAATGTCTTTATTATTCCATATATAGTATGTACTGTATGTTGAGCTTTAAACTGCAAAGTCGGGATAATTTGAATTAACCTTCATCAAAGCAAGATACAAGTTGAGGATGTTTTGCTTTAAACTGCAGATATCTGAGAATTTTAATAACAATTTTCTTCTCAGTTTAATACCCGGTACATCCCCATTCTGAATGATTATGTGTGGTTCAATTCATTTTTTATTTTGAAAAGGTCATTTTAAAACAGTCAGGAATATTTCCTTCGCACCATATACTGTACCATTTTGTTTTAAATGGTGATGACCTGAGCTGAATATGTAACCAAAAAGACTACATTTCCCAACTTGCCACACATGTTAAAGATTCAGGTGAAGTCATATCCACAGATTTCCAAACAATACTATACAGTACAGAACATCAACTACAGTATAGTACTGTAACGCAACAGGGGCTCAGGCAGGCGCCCTTGCCGCATTAGGTCGGCCCCCACCGTCAGGGGCTCGAACCTGGGATTCCTGTGTCACTCAACAGGGACCCAGCCCAGTGAGCCAAAGAGAGATCTGCTATTACAGGGAAGGGCGGTGACGTCACCTGCTCTGGTAAGCCGGCTCTTACACAGTACCTGTCGGCCATAAGCGTTACAGTACTGTTAAGCGTTGTTCTTGCAGACTGCCTTTATCTAGATTACTCAAACTATTGTTTTGATCATCAAAATTATATTGTATACTGTAAATGTTTTCAAGCACAACATACTGTACAGTATGTCAACTTTAAATTACAATGTTAGTAATTTAAATATTCAAATCTTCTGTAATGCAGACTTGTTTTAGCTGCAATTCAACTTATTGTACAGTTCACAACCAACAAAGATACTTAAATCACACATCGGTGGTACTTTTAAAGATTCACTGCATCTCCTAGCAGTTTAACAGTGTAGTGCAGTCCTGCATCGGATTATTAAAAAAAAAATTATATGACACTGTACTGTTCGTCATGTATACCTCCTGACACCTTGTGCTTTCTAGATGGTTGCATCTGCACACCTACAAGACATAATGACTGAAAATCTTCCCTTTTCTGTTCTCTAGGTTATTATTTTTTATTTGCTAAGTAGATTACCTTAAACAAGGTGGCTGAAAAAACATACAATCATGCTTAAAGTAAACACAAAAAATAAATCTTTGGTAACCTAGCCAAAGTAATTATTTTCTCAATAGTAATTTTACCATTTCTTCAGGTCTTAATCCTTTCATCATATAAAGCCCTCCAATAACACAATTCTAGATGAATGATTTAAAATACTGCATATTGTACAGTTGTCACTAAAGAAAGTCATGTTTATTGCACTACAGTAATGCTAACTACAATGATTGACAATGGGTTTCATTACAGAGATGTAACTGATTATCATTACATAATATGCTGGACTAGCCCTTAATGTCAGATGGTATTAAAATATTATAACTTGCTTTCTCACTCTCTTTTAACTGAGCCTTCCAGAACAGCTTATATCAACAGTGCTTTAACAACCTTATATTCCATTATATTGTGTACTGAATAGTGACAAATTTTTAAGTACACACATTAACCTTTATATTCTGTTAAAGGTCAATATTTATTTACTAGGCAGATTTCAGATCGTGGAACTGAAAATGAAAGAACATTCATTTTATTTTACATGTATTTTTTTCAAAGTCTTCAGGTAAAGCAAGGATCAGTTCTGTGACAGTATTTCTATGTCCCACTGAACCAAATGTATGTCGAAAGAAGTCACGAGCTACCTTAAAGAATTTGGTTTAATATAAAGAATGCTATATAAAGAGTAAATACTTATGCTTATATCTATATATTTATATTCAGCCCCATCCTTGCTGAGCTTCTACAAATCAGGATGTGTCTTGATATCTGTTTCATCAGCACACAAGTTTATTATTGGCTTATTGCTGTTAAGCACAGTTGGAAACTCAAACTCACAACATAGGAATTTTAAGTTTTGATCTTTCTTTAATGATATATATATACATTTTTTTATTTTATGAAGCTAACTATTGACATACTGTAGCAATAATTAGCGATTGCTGCACAAAGAAGGAAGAGAGCTGTCGGTAAACTTAGCGCTGCTTTGAAGTGTACATCCTGAGGCGGGAAATATCCTGACATATTTGAAGAGTGTCGGAACCTTCTTTGAAAATAAGAGCTTTTTTGTTTTCTTAAGCTATATTAGTATATTGTTTAACACAGAGTTAAGTTACCATAGCAGATTTTTAGGAATGAAATGTGAAAATGTCCTGGGCAACAGTGTTTATTTTATCAGTAATAAAAAAGAGCTCTTTCCAGATTCTACATTAGAGAAAAAAAGAGTAAATACATTAGTGAAAATCTTCACCCAGCTTTGTTGATATATAAAGCTTTTGTAGATAACAGCTTTGCTTGTAATTGTTCAGTAACTGATGTGTGTTTCCAACCCTTTCTCTTAGGTTCACATCATTGGAAGTACGATGGTAATTATCAATTATTTTACTGCATTTTGCAAATTATTCCTCGTTATATAGCTAATATTAAGATTCCCCTTATTCATTGTTAATATTTCCTTTTAAAAATCACCATAACCAGTAAACATGTTCCTTTAAAGATATATGTACAGTATGACTTCACTCTGAGTTAGCTATGTCACTTTCTATTGTGTTTAAAATAGTCATAGTTAATTAATATTCAGATTCCCAAAATTCACAGCCACTACTTGCTCTTAAAAAATGATAACCCTGAAAGATTGAAGATATCTGCTTCCTCCAAAGGAATTAAATATTTCTCTACTAATATTATGTACTACTAATATTTTACAATTGGTCAAATTTAAATATACAATATTAAGACTTTCCTCTCTGTCAGCTTTTCTTCAGCAATAATTTTGTAATGAAAACTTACTTATTAAGGGCATGCTTTACAATAAAATATTTTTTAAAATACCCCTGAATGAATTCAATTTGATTTTCTGGGGAGACAGGGTGCTCTTTATTATATATTAATTCATTGGCTTACATTTTGTTTGTGTTGTTTGGACCTGTTATGTATTCATTCATTATTGCTCACTAGTACTTCTTCAGCACTAAGTCCACTTTGATAATCTCTGAGTTTGATCTCCAGAGATAAAATGGTGTGAAACCTACTGTAAATGATAATCTTAAGTAAAATGTTGGCAATGGGCTTCAGTCAAAGAGACTGACTCCACAGGCACTTTTAAGAGTTGTTATTCATGTGTGTCCTCTGTTTTAGTCAGTCCTGCTGTTCCACCCTTTGACCACTCTGTAGCACATACTATAGCAGCTCTTTGTAGGGGGCAGATACTGTAAGTATCAGTAATCCGAAACAAGAAGAAGAAACCTACACCTCATCCCAGACAATCAGCCAATTTAATTTCCAGGATACTTACCTACAAGGTCAAACATAATTTAGAATAGCAACTGTTTTTCTCATTTTTTTAAAGGAAATTTACATTTGGCTGCAGAACAGGGCAAATACAGTTCAGATATTTTTGTTTAATTATCACCTGTTTAATATTTAGTTGTTCTCTTTTCATTTGAAAAAAAAAAACTCACATTGGATTTAAAGCAGAAATTACCCACCAGCAGTAAAACATAGGGCATATATACCATAATACATGGTCAGATGCGTGTTAATCATTTTCTTTTTTTGACAGATCAAGAATTGTGGCCCTCAACATTTGAGCACTGTAGTGGGAAATCTCAATCTCCAATCAATATTGAAACTGGAAAAACAATATATGACTCCAGTCTGCCAGCTATTGTTCTTGAAGGATATGACCTATCAGACAAAGCGTTACTGAAGTTACAAAATAATGGGCATACATGTAAGTTAAAATCTGCTGAGCTAACCCCCACCCCTGTAAGAGATAATGAAGATCTAACTGAAAGCTCTGTAGGTGAAGATAATAGAAAAGGCGTTATTTCACCTGCAGCTTAGCACTGAAGCAGTATTTTGTGTTATTTGCCTTGTCTTGCTCAAGAGCACATACTGTAGTGTATTGCTTCTTCAGGACTCGATTCAAACAGTGTTACAGAAGGTAAAGCATGAAAAATAGTATTCTTTATTTTAAAAAACCACAAGGTGCATCATTGCAGAACTGAATTTTTATGGTAAATGATCATGGAAAGTATTAAGAACAATAAATGACAGGACTGTGTACTTTAATGTCTACTCCAGTACAGCTAAACTTGCCAAGCACCATGCACATAGTCCAAGGTTTCGACAACATGTTCATAGCAGCCCAGCTTCACTTCCATTGGGGAACCAAAGAGGTTCCTGGATCTGAACACACGATTGATAATGTCCACTTCCCAGCAGAGGTAAGATTGCTAGTCTTTTTTCACACGTGCTTTCCCCACTGACCTCTTTGCTCCACAACAGAAATATGCATTTTTCTAAGAAATTAAAATTTCCTAGTTTTTTTCACTTCCTCTTTTTTCCCCACTAATATAAAACACATGTAGTTCTTTTAAAATCGGGAAAAGATGCTAATTCCTCTTTGTAAACGTTTAATGGAAGAAAATAAAAGGCAGATTTAAAAAGCCCCAATGAATCACAAATTCCTTAACTTGTAAGTCAGTATCTAAAGACCAATTTAACACTTCTTTGCTATTAAGATGTAAGTAATAGATACCAAGAAAACACTTAATACCAAATTCCTATTTTAATAACGGGCGCATATTAATGGATTAATAAGGCTTTCTTAAAACCGCACATGCACATTTGTCAGTACATGGCATTTGTAATAAACTGACAGAAAATCAATGAGTAAGAATGAAAATCAGTAAATAAGAATTTACTGTACATATTTTTGCTCATTTAGTAAGTTTAAACTAAACTTTAAGTTTTCTCTTCTACATGTATTTCTACAATGTTAATTAAATCACTCTGTTGAAACACTTCTGTTTTGTTGTAGATCCATGTGGTTCACTACAACTCCAAGTATGCAAGTTTACAAGAAGCAGCAACAAAGCCGGACGGTCTGGCGGTACTAGGGGGGTTCATCGGGGTAAGAGATTCCACTGCTGTTGCAAACATAATGCACAGTGACATAGTGACATTGCGCTTAATCGCTTATCTTATTTGTGAGTTTACTTATATTAAACAACATGCCTAGATAAACGCTACTGCTAGCCTTTCTTTCTGAACTACACAAGGACAAAGGAGTGTAGATGACAATGGCTCACAGTACGAATTCTCGATGTAAAACTGCTTTCTGAACATTTCCGTTTAGCAACATCCCGAGAGGTGCTGATCTCTGCTCATGTTATTTACCGAATTTAGATTGGTCTGCTTGAAAATGAAAACTATGAGAACATCCTTTCTTCTCTTACTGATGTCAGTTTAGAAGGTAAGATGTGGTTCTACCTACATTTAGTATCTAATTATAAGCAGAATGTTAATGTTAACTTGGTTATAATGTTCTTTAATAGTGTTCAATAATGAATGCAAGAAACAGGATTTAAAAACGGCTGATTTACCAATATGATCCAAAGAGTAGAGAGTGTGCTTGTAAAATTTAGAAAAAGGTTATATGAAGTCAGGGCAAAGGTAGGAAATCTCACAAGGCTCCTGTTATGTTAAGACAAATCCAAATGAAAACCTAGACTTGTCCATTAATATCATACACTGTATATATGTAGATATATAGAATTTGCATGCGGTGTAAAAAGAGTTTTGATGAAAACTGACAGAATATCGAATCACTTTAGAGTTGCCCAGTTATTACCACGTTAATCATCTTCTGTTGCAAACTGCACAACCTTATTTTTGTAATAAATATTTCTCAATGTGCTCTTGCATAAGCTATGGACGTCACCAGAAGTAATGTTCTTGTCGTATCAAACATTTGCCAAAAATAGTTGTGGAAATTTGGCCATGAGAAGGTTTAGAACTGGCTATATGTGACAATTACTTTAATATCCTTGAAGTTAGAGTTATGTTTTCATTTAGAGTCTGTGCATAGAGGCATATTTAAAATGAATCGTATAGAGAGAGCGGTATATACAGTGGACGTGTACCTTCTTTCAAAATGGTTTAGAAGCATCATATATCATTTCCAATATAATTTTTCTTAGTACTACTAATCACTACTGATGTCTATTCATTTGGTACAAAATTAAGAGAGAGGTTTACATTTTTTCAATTCATTCAGCAAAGCAAATAATTTACTTATTTTCTACAAGCTTTTGACATGGGATTATTTTCAGCTACTCATTGTAATTTCATAGATGTATACGATCCTTGCAAGCACAAATTTGGAAATCAATGAAAATAAGAAGAATGTTTAATACAGGAAATATAATATAAGAATTGGGTGGCACAGTGATTAGTATTGCTTCTTTGCAGCACTGGGGCCCTTGGTTCAATCAGAGGAAATGAGAATGACCTACTGTATATACTGTAGCTGCATGCCAATCAAGATAACTGAGCCTCGTCATTGTAGTTCAGAACCAGCCCTCAGTCTCATTTCTCCCTTGACATTTTTCTACTTTTCTCCACCTCAAATTGTTTATCCTAGCATTTGTAACTCATTAGGAAAAATACTTTAAATGCTATAACAATCTGATATAAATATTATCAGGGGAGCTTTTAGAGTTGTATGAAATCCAATGTCTATTACACGCTTTTTCAGAAACGAACACTGAGATTCCTGGTTTCAATGTCCGACATCTTTTGCCGCCAAACCTGGAGCGCTTCTACCGCTACAATGGATCACTCACCACTCCTCCTTGCTTTCAGACAGTGAACTGGACCGTTTTTAATGACACAATCTCAGTTTCAAGGAAACAGGTCTGCAAGCAGCACAGCTTTTACCTTAGACAGTTGTTTTATCTTTCTTGAACTTTGAAATCCTGACTAATAAATATTCCCTAAAACATCTGTTCTATCAGGTGACTGTCTAGAAAAATGAACTTCCAAGTTACTAGAAGAGCATGCTTAATTTTACTTTTGTACTTTGTATTAATTGCAATTATATCACAAACTATACTTTTGCTGAATAGTGCAGCGCTACACGCTTCATGGTTTTGCAGATGTGTTTAAAGGTGCTTTATATTATTTACTTGTGGACTGAGAACAGCAGAGTTTTTTAATGTAGACATTGTTAAATGTAGAACTCTGAAATCGCTGGAGAACTCAGGCATGAATGCGTTACGTCAAGACAATAGGACTTGATCTCTACCTTACTGTTTCAGCTGCTCAAAAGCCTCAAAATTCAGCCTTCTGAAAATTGTTTTTGATCATGTATTCTCCCTTTCTTATCATTCAGTTAGCAGCACTTGAGGACACACTTAAAGCAGGACAGTCACTGCTCTCCAGAAACTTCAGAGCTGCACAGCTTCTGCATGGGAGGGAAGTTTATTCATCTTTCAAGACTCTAGAAACCACAAAAGGTAATGGTCAGAATTGCAGTCTATAATAGCAGCACTTTGTGTCTCCCGCCTAATGGCATCTTGGAACTGGTCGTAGTATATATATATATTAAGAATTTAAATGATTTCAGGGAGATTGGATAGATATCAACAACTGTGGAAATTTTCCTTCAACGCATTCCCATGAAAGTCACGCTAGATGAACGATATCTGACTTGACCTTAATAGATAAGTCAGGAGATAAGAACAGTAAACAAGCCAGTTCACTACAATGCTATTTAACTGTTTCTACTAACCCGAATGAAATGCTTTCAAATTATTCTGCTGTCCTTGCTGGAAGACACATTGACCTCATGAAGTTAATAAGTAAACTGAGTGCTCAAGAAACTTTGTGTCAGAGATAACATTACAATTATTGGTTGCATTATGTAACTCTAAAGAAGGCAATATTTCTGTAAAATACAGTACAAAAACTTTGCAGATCCACAAAAAGAAATAAACTCTGCTAAATAATATTCATAATGATTCATAGTTCAGTCTTGTTTACACATGACTGCATTGCTTTCTGTATCATTTACAGTACCCAGTGGTCTCACCTATTGAATTAACCACTCCTTAGACACAGAATACACACAGTACAGTACACCGAAAACAAAATCAGCAATGCCATGCTGGTGCTACTTTCCCAGCAGGTATGGTAAGCATGGGAGAGATTCAGACAATGTTACAGTAACTCTAATATCTTGAATGTTCACTACTGTTAGTAGAACAGTTGTTTGTTCTTTTTCCTGAAGACTGTGATGAATAGGACAAGTCAGATGATACTGACTGAGTAAAATAATTTTAGTATTGCATTTTATTTATTGCATTGTAATATGGCATATGCACATTGAATTGTGCAACCACACATTCTCACCAGAAACCAGTATAAAAGATGGTACTGAAAAAACGGAATCACACTGCCTGATGCCATCTAGCTCACTGATTTCATATTTTCTTTATTGTACAGATAGAAAAGATAAGAGTACAAAAAACTTTTGAAATCTAACATTTAGAAAATCTGAATTAAGAAAGCTCAAAAGCCTTGTCTGAAGTGCTGCCTGCAGTATCTCTTTCTACTGTTTTGCCTCTGGATCCTTCCGAACATACCCAGGCCAGATGGGTACTTACATCTGTCTTTATAATTACCCGCTTGGTCCAAAACTGGGTTACAAACCAAATTGTGATGGTAAGAGTGGTCATAGGATGTTTTCACAACTTACCATGTTTTTAACATTTTGATACAATACTTTGGGGAAGAGAGCTATTTTGAGTATTTTAAGTGAAATTTATCTTCAGTGAAAAATACATTAAATTGACTAATCATGAATAGTCCTCTCACAAATGCTCGGTATGTATTTTGTGATACACCACTGTCATGTCACAAAGTCTTTAACTGTAACTAATATGTCTTCACATGCATGGCTTTAGAATTATTTGCTTTAGGGTCACCATATTATTTGTCTGCTTATTTTGGTGTTTTGAAATCCAGCCTTTTCTCACTTTTGTAGATTAATTGTTGTGCTATGATTAATGTTTCTCCTGGGATACCCGTAAAACTGTCACCTACTGCCCTTTGCAGGGTCTCAAGTCAATGGGAATCACAATCCTAGTAAAGGCAGATCTTCGACGAATGCAGTGGGTGAGTAGTGCTTGTGCTTATACTCACGCATTCAAATATTCACATTTCTTCCTCTGACATTTTTCATTTGTGAGACTTTTAGAGATGGTGCTTTAAAAACTAAAATTCTTCATTTTTTATTGTACAACTATAATTTTAAAGCAGTAGTTAATAGCAAGGCAAAAAACACAATAATCCCAATAGTCAGTCTTGTTTCCTTAATTTCGCAAAATGCAATAGATACATACATTCTTTACAGTATGTGTCTGAGTAGAATGTATAATGGCAGTTTCTTGTCTTTGATCTCTTCATAGGCCAGGGCTCAGTACTTCATAACCTTGTGTGGTATTTTCGCATTGGATACTTTAAATCCAGTATGTCCATATATTAAGACATATACTGTAGTCTAACAATTCAAACTCACAAGGCCATTATACAAATATGTGAAGAATGTTTAATATAAACAATATCACATTGTACACCTTTGTTCAACAAAGCTTCATTACAAAACCCTATATTTTAATCTATGAAGGGCTTATTTTTTATCTATAACCTATTAAAAGTGGGGACCTGAAAGATGTGCTGTACATGGTGGGAAATGGTTTGTCACAACTTCTACTCCAGTGAGTGAGTCCACAGTCAGTCTGGTGGTACAAAATAATGTGAAGTCTTGTGCTACCAGTGAAAAGATTTTATCTTCACTGCTGGGTGGGTTTTTTGTGTATGTCACTGTACAGCACATTCAGATTTGAAGAAATGTACAGTGCTCTATAGCTTATAGCTGTATAGCTTTTTAAGTTTATGTATAGCTTTTTAAAAGAAATGCTAATATTTAGTACTTTGATTTATACTTCTAATTATTTAATCGCTTCATGCCATGAAAGAGATTTAACAGGAAGCGACTTGAGTAGCATTTATTAGCCATTGAATTTGGTTTATGTGTTTTAAACCAACTGATAAAATACTATTTTACACTAAATACACTTAATACTAATCATCTCCTCTAGAAACACCATAAACTCACCCTGCACTTGTGTATTATCATTATTGTATTATTATTTAAAAGCCTAGTTATGTATTGTAATTATTATTAATGTTATACTAGAACTAGTTACTAAAAAGATTAGTAGAAACAGTAACTTGATAGTTCAGGTGGGTAGCTGTGTCAGCATGTGCAGGCTACAAAGGAACAAGTAATAGGTTTATTCCATGCTGAAAAAAAAGAAGAAAGAAAACACAATGTTTCGGCCGTGGAGCCTTCTCCAGGTATTAGCATGTAACTTGATATATCTGTATATTAAAAACAAACACTGTTGATTCTGTGGATGTTATATCTTATCTAGTGAACACTACTTAATAGAGCATATTACATTTATTTTATTACCAAATACTAACTAATACTTTAAATACTACATACTTTCTTTTTTCAATGAAGCACAAGGCTGAGTTGATTCTCAAGTTGAATAACATGATAATTTGAATAATTGAGCACACATTCTGGAATTATAGTTTTGGTATTCATATAGATTATATATTTATAATTTGACCTTCTCTATAGGAGGCCTAAAAAGAATGGATGAATAAAAATGAACTAGATACTAGTTTAAAAAGATGTATGCAGCACTGTACAATAAGTTTTACTGTAGGCTGACATGGTGGCGTCTTGCAACTGCTGTCTTACAACTCCAGGACCATGAGTTTGATTGTGGATCTGTTTGTGTGAAGGTTGCATGTTCTCCATGTGTTAACAAGTACCTGTGTATACTTTGTATGTTCTTCCTGTCCTCTGATGGGTTTTCATTAGGTGCTCCAATTTTCTCAGACCTTCTAGAGACATTCAGATTAGGTTTGAGAGGCTATTCCAAATTGTCCTTTTCCAGGAAAAGAAGAGTGTCGAGGTGATGTAATTCTAGGATGTCCTAATACAAAGAGTACTGGCTATGAATGAGATTACAGGGAAATAAAACCAAAAGAGCTTGATAGCTGTTTGGCCTATTCTCTTCAATGGCCTTTCTGATGATCGAACTTGTTTGGTATTGTGTTATGATAATTTACCAATTTAAGACAGTCTCTGTTTCTGTTTTATACAGGGGAAGAAGAAGGTTTCTCCAGAGGTACAGTCCTGTTGTTACACAAGTACACTATAGCCTCAACTGCACTATAGTAACCAGGGGCCTGCAATACAAAAAACATGGAATTTTCTTCACATGGGTTCATGGATAGCCCAAAAGGTCAATCAGACCTGGAAAACAAAACAAATTAATTGCTCAAATAATTGGCTAATGAGGTCACTGAGAGATCAGCTGCAATGATGAATAACAGGTTAACAGAGCGGAAAAACCTGTAGTTAAAGACTGTCCACAATATTCCAGGTCTGAATACCATATAAATATGCAGCATTGCAGCATCATAAAATATAACACTGAGAATTTAAAGAAAGCTATAAATTCCACAAAATAACTTTACTTGTCTTTATCTTTGAACCCCATCCCATCACAAATGTCTAGAATAATTTGTTGTGTACAGTATGAATCAAGTATGATATGAAAACAGTCACTGCTAATTGCATTTCTTATCTTACAGGATACATTCTGGCAATTGCCTTTGGAGCACTTTTTGCAATCACGTTGTTATCGTTCATAATTTATGCAGTTCAGCAACGGAAAAAATACTCAAGGTAATTATGAATTCAGATTTCCTGATTCTTTGCAGATATTGTTTTATATGCTTACAATTTAAGTAAAGCAAAGAAGAAGTAGAAAGCAAATAGAGATATATGTAACAGACTACAGACAATTACAAAAACATATTTCCATAAAATACCATATACTATAATCACAAATGTCTTAATTCAATTCATACTTACACAAAATGCTGTTTCTGTAGATTCCAAAAGGATTCAAGACAGAATGTTATCTACAAGCCAGCAACTAAAGAAGAAGCTTGACCCAAAGTACTGAAGAGGAGTGACTGAATTTTAGCAATGTATTGATTCAAAGCGTCTGCAAATTAAAAGATACATTATATATGCTGTATATATTGATATTATAAAATATCTTTTAATTGCTTGACAATTTTATGTTCCCATAAATGTAAAACATGCAACTACAAATATTTTGAATGGCCTTATAATAGATTATATAAAATATAAAGATATTTGTTATATGTGGTATTTTCCTGCACTGCCTTTCAACACAAGAAATTTCTGTATGACGTAAAAATGAAATACAGACATATTAAGTGCAGTTTGTTGGTACCTAAACTTATTTTTAGGTTTAAACAATTTGCACAGGGTATTGGGAGTAACTTACACTGAATCTGGGCATTGATTATTTGCCCATTACTCATTTTAGCATTTGCAATGGTAGGAAAGTGCATATTTTAAAGTGAAAAAAATCCTACTCTTTGCTTGTTATGTTACCATCAAGTCTTCTGATTTTCAAGCAAAGAGTAAAATGACTTACTATGACTAAAATGTTGCACAAATTTTCCACTTAAAACAGTCTTCATCATCATTCATCCCACTGCTATTGATAATCCCCAAAGTAAATAGAAACACACAGCAAATACTTTAGTCATTCATTACCAGTGAATTGGCAATAGTGAAGTGACCAATCCTTTATTTGTCTCTAAGACGAATATGTGGTTTAACATATCACCATGACTGAATCAGTCCTGACTGGTACACACTGTCACTAGAAAAAAGAAAACGACTGTCTTGCGTAATACCTGGCTATTTCACTAAGCAGAATGAACAGACAAAACCAAGCATAATTGTATCATGTATTGTTTTGACAGAATAAATTTTTCAAAAGTATGTATTTACGATCCTTAAAATAATGTCATGCATGCAACAGTTTGTGAATCTCAAATGTTTGTATGCTATTTATCTTTCTGTTGTATAGAGCACTAATATTTAATATTGCGTAATGATATGTTGTCTTTTGTACACATTTTTGCATAATCACGGTTAAATAATCATCATTTGAGAATTGTGACTGCTGGTTATAGTCTAAATGTTTTTCAAATATGTCCCGCTTTTTTGTTCAGTGCTACAATTTTCGTTCCATATTTCCTCTTTGCTATGCTATTAAATTGTGGAGTTTGTAGTAAGGAATGCATGCAAGGCTGAAAAAGATGTAGAAACAACAGAGTACTGTTAATCTGCTCTTTTGGGATCTACTAACCTTTTCATGGTTTGTATTGAACCATCAGAGCTATATTTTATAATTCATGAAGGCAAAAATATGTTCTTGTCCACTTTAGGTCAGAACACTTTTGAGAAAACCTGAAAAACTGATACTAGTGATTTAGGGATGAATAAATCAGATATGTTCAATGGCAAAATTAGAAAATAGGACATTTCAGACACAAAGATTGCTTTAATTGCCAATTAAGGCAATTCTCCACATCTAACCCAGGCAACAAGCTCTCTTTTTTACAATGATGGCTAAGGTCAACATGTTAACACATGGACTCACAACATCAATCTTTGAGTATTGTGGAAGATCGATTTGTAATGGAACAAGTAAAGGTTTATTCCATGTTGAAAAGAGAAGAAAAGAAACTTTCTTTTCAGTTTAGTTTGTGGAGCCTTCTTCGACTGGTCAAAGGTTCAAAAACCTTTACTACTTCTTTTGGAAGCCTACGCATGCTGACGCAGCTACCTACTTGATGGATTTGTAAGGTCTAACAATGTTGACAAGAGGTGTAAAACTCTTTTGTTGTTATTGTCTAAACTAAAGAGACCAGTGTGTGCTGAAGTTGATAAGACTTTGGTAGACACTTGGTAACACCAGTGGGCAGCTCTGTTTATTGTTGTCAGCTGATAATATATTGTGTTATCAGTCACAGCTACAGTAAATAGACCAGGGGTTTTCAATGGGAGCAGCTGCACACTCACATGTGGAGGATCAAAAGGGACTAATTCTACTTCAGTAGGGGGCGCTATAACAAGAACTTGCAACAGTTACTATGTAAACATAGAACTGGCGCTAAAAGAGGAATAAAAAACCTGCTGGATACCACACCTGCAGAAACCATAATACTGAATATTGCCGATATGTTCTGAAACCAACTGCACAACTTCAGCACCTGTGTTGCCAACAGATGACAATATATTGTGCTTACTCTTCAAACTACATTTAAAATGTTTCTGAGCCAATTTTGTAAGTGTTCAGGCATGGAAAGAATAGTCTTTTTAATTACAAAAAATATCCTTAAAATGTATTAAACAGCATGTCACTGTCACAGAAACTGTCAAAATGCAATAAAAGTTATTTACTGTAAAGATAACGGTATTTCTCATGATTTACATCAATCATTCATCAAAATACTGCCATGTGTTGGCAGTTATGAAGACCTTCAAAGTATCACAAAGGCTTTACGTTCCTTCAACAAACCCCCTTCCCCCTTTTTTTCAAAATTTCCTACAGTATTATTCTAAATTGCTAACTTTTCCCTTCTATTCCTTCAATTTCAGTTAAAGCCACTTTGTTAAAAAAGAAGAGACCACAAACTTGGTCAAGGAGCTGAATCATTTTTGTGGAAAAACTGACTTTTAAAATCCATTAAATTCAATTCATTTAACTGTCAGTCCCATCTCCCTTAAACTATTCTTATTGAATGCCCATCACATTTTCTACTGTGTTATTATTTTATTGTTTTTGTATCATTTACAAGTTCACAAGTTTACCAGAATGTAAATCATTCATATAAATTAAGAAGAAATCAAGTACATACTGTATCCTCTTGGTACACCACCCCAGTAAGAACATCATTTCCTTTATGTACTAGTTTTTATACATTAACCAGCTCTCAATCAAAACACTTCTTTCCCTATATATCTGCTACTGATAATTTGATCATATTTATAAGAAGATTTATTAAAGGACTTCTGAAAATCAAAATAAACCATAATAAGATCCAACTTTTCTAAATCCACAGCAACAATCTGCTAGAACACAAAATATTAATTCTAGTATCTTCTTATTGCCATATCTATAATCCTCTAGTTAGTTCTACTTGTTTCCATAATCTTGCATGTAACTCAAGTAAGACTTATTGGTGTATAATTGGTTCAGTTTTATTGCCATTTTTATGAACGGGTGCTGCATGAGTTATTTTCCAGAGAAAGAGTATTACCCTTGTCTCGGGTAAATGATGAAAGTTTTTTTAACAGCCTCTTGTTTCCACAAGGTACAAATTGGTAGAATATAGTGAGATCATAGAGATTTGTTTCAGTGTTTCTAGTACCTGTGTAATGTATAAGCTAATTATATGCTAATATTTTTATATATTAACTTTAATAAGAACTTTCTCAGCCTGAGGTAATTCATGCAACCATTTTTTTCCATGGGAAAAACTTTAGTGAAATATAATTTTAATACATCAGCCATTATTCTTTAATTGCTTAAATTGTCTTCATTATTAACACTGAAACATGTTAATGTTCATTGCTGTTATAACACTGAACAAATCTTGTTATTTTACCCTACACTGGAATATTTTTCTGCTTTTCTTTTTCTTATATTTTTTTGGCCAGGTTTATTACATTTACATTATCTGGATCCTATTTTGAACTGTTGACTTCTCCTTCCATGTTTCTTAAAATATATATAAAATCATATGAGCTACTGATTGTTTTACTCTTGTTTTACTTTAGACTAACTGTTGCCACCCATTTCCTTCTGATTCATACATTTATCATGTCCCATTCTGCTTCTTATAAAGTCCATCTCCTTCTTTCCCATTCACAGTTTTATAAACCTTAGTTTTGTGACAGATCCCACCATCGCTACAGTAGTTTCAGGGATCTGGGGAAACAAGCACAAACAGAAAAAGGGGTGCAGGAGTCTTTATTGAAGTGGTTCTGATCTTCCATTCAAAGGTCTACTAAATAACTGCCTCTACAGTAACACCCAACAATGTCTAGTAATGTACAAGCTGTTTTTATAACAGACTCACCAATAATAGAACCCCCTGTGAGAATGTGGGCTTTAACCCATCACCAATAATCTAATAATTATCACCAAGTGTGCCTATTGACAATTGTCAGAGGACTTTTGGCCTCTAGTGGCATGTCAGATGCTACTACAGTCTCTTCATAGGCCAGTCTGCCACAGGTGTTTTAGCTGTACATGATTTCAACTCAACTCACCGGTAACTGGTTTCACTTTTTAGATTCTTTAACAACTAAATTCTAGTGGGAAAACAAAACCCAGGATCAAATTAGCCATTCTACAAAAAAAAGGAAAAAATCAATGATAATTAGAGGCACCAAATTTCCACAATTACTAATTGATAAGAAAACTAATTTATCATTAAATGGATTTCCACTTAACCCAACAATTAACCCCTAGATAGAAATAGAACAGTTAGAATGCAAAAAACTCATTTTCTGATTACGCATTTCTCAATACTTCAATAGAACATTAGATCTATGGAGGGGACAGAGGGGAGGAGAAAGAGGAAGGAAAGAAAATGGAAGAACAAGGGAGAAAGGGGAAGAGAAAAGAGTTATTTCAGAAGCAGTTTCTATCTTCCTGTCACACAGAATGTGCACGTTCATGCTTGTGTATAATGTTTGAAATGCTAGAATTGGGTCGTATAATATCACACTTGTGTATAAATTGTGTGCAACCATGAAACTAGGTACTGTATATTCATTCTGCATCTGTGTCACCTGGGAAGTACCTGTACCTACTGTACTGTATATCCATACCTATACTTTGTATACCTATACTTTGTATACTGTATTTGCATCTGTAATGTACCTTTAACTGTACTTGTCACTGTAACTGAATCAGCATCTGTGCCTATATAATTACCTGTACCCACACCTGAATTTATGTATTTATCGGTCTCTATAGGTATACCTGTATCCATTTCCTTATCTATACCGGTATGTGTGTAAAAGAAAAAAAAGATCAATACAGGTTTTCCCTCTAGTGGTTTTTCTGGCTAACAGAATAAGATGTTACTAGCACTTGTTTACATCACAATCACATACTAATGCAGAAGTTTCAAACGTTTGGGTTTTTTCCCTCTTACTCCTAGTTTTTAAATTAGGACAGCCAGCTCTGCTCTGACTGCTGGATTGAGCTCTTCAGGACCAGGCTTGGCCACTCCTGTTACAGTATATACATGTACTGTAGTTACTTGGTTTATTTTTCTCTGGGATTCTCCCTGCAGACATTCTTATGATTCTCATTCCATTTTTCTGCGTAAGCAATCTGTAATATCTTTACAGACTTTACAATGAAAATCTGAACCCTTTACCAATAAAAATCTCACCTGTAATGTTTCTGAGAATGGAGTCCCCAGCAACCACTATGTCTCTTTGTCTTGTGCTTTTGTGTCATTGTTAATGTCTGAATACCAGTGACACCAAACGACAGGTGTCTTCACTTCAGTCCTTGGGATTGTGGCGATCTTGTACCTGCTATCTTGAGTTTCCATGACTTGACTGTTTGTTACCAAGTCCCCTAGTTGTGCAAAATTCTTTCGGTGATATTAGGTAGGCTTTACTAGATTAGCTTCTGAATTTTGTGTGTTTGACAACCTGGTAGCAGCTCCTATCTGTAAGTGTCTCTCTATTGCTGTGATGATATGAGAAATCATCATGAATGTGAGATTGTCAGTTTTGGCATTTTCTACTCCAATGAATTCAGTTTTTCAGAGTTTTTTGTGAATGTTGTTTAGCTGTTGGGGGTCTTCCAGCATGCTTCCCATGATACACTAGTCACAGATTACAGAATTGGGAATCCAGTCCTTGGAACCTGATGTTTCTTCATGCCATCAAAACACCTTTTCACTTATGCTCTGACATCCTAACTAACCCATCTTTTTTAATCCACATTTCTATTTAAAACCAAGGAAACAGTACAAGCTAAATGCCAGCAACAGCCTAGATTTCTCCATAATGCAAGATCAAATAACATGCTGGCTCTCTTCCTCTAAGAAATCAAGCATTCAAAACTAAACTGCAGCCTTATCAACAGAATCTGCAAGAGGTTTAGTGATAAAACACCCACAAGCTCACATCACAGGCATATTCTGCTGAGCTTGTGTTTTCCTGCATGCTTACTTTATGAATACAGTACATTATTTTGTAATCTTACCCCCCATTTACTGTGTAACTTACAACTTTATGTTTTTTCTGCATCCTGGAAATTAAAAAATACACAGTGCGATGCTAATAGAGTGTTTTCACAAAGTCATCTGTGACTGTATAAAATTCTATTACATCTACAGTACTTCCACTGTATTGGTAACTATAGGTTGTCTTGGAAAAAGGTATGACCAGGTATGACTAGTATAAAGAATCATTTTTAAAGTAGAACTACTTCTTGAAACATCTCTTGAAATATCTGGAACATCTAAGTGAACAAATATATCACACTTTATACTATATGTTAAAACATTTATACTGTATATTGGAAGCAGCTAACAGCTAACAATCTATACATTTTCCTCACAAATATTTTGGCTCTACTGTGATTCTTCAATGAAACAGTTAGTAGCTTTACATGAATAGGCAGTAACATTAAATTAAAATTTAAATGTAAATTATAAAAATAAGTGCAATAGATTTGAAGGTAGATTGTTAACATGGAAGTGAAAACACGGTCCTTGATTCAGTTACAAATTTTTAGCTTTTAAATTTGGATTTTCTGCAATAAGGTATTTGGTGTTCAAAACAAGTACAAAAACAATACCACTGAAAATTCATTTTTAAGAAATTATATGATGAAGAAGATCAACAGGCCAAATACTGCTCTCCTCCTTAAAGTGGTTTCACGATGAACAAAACAATCGGGTTTATGGAGGTACTGAGGTGTCAATCTCAAACTAACCTAAGTTAGCAATTCCCAGACAAAGTTGAACATGTAAATTCTTTCTAAAGAAAACAAAGATTTGTCAACTCATTATTCTTAGGATATTTTGGTCTGGTGGAACACGTGCCTCTTTTATTCAAGAGGTAAAATTATAACCTATTTAAACCATGAAACCTATTGAACTACTGTATATTAAAAATTACATGCAAGTGTGTTTGTTTCTTTACATAGAGGTGACATTTCACTAAAAGGTCATATTTGTTTAGAAATAGGTTAGTTTGTTGTGTGTAAACATTAAAGGACAATAGCAAGTGATAGGTAACACAACAAAGACTATGTGCAGTTTTTACCTCAACCTTTTAATGACATATGCAAAAAAAATATTTTTCTACTTATGTACAGTATTGCGACAAGTAGTTGTTTTAAAATTGTCCAAACTTTCTGCATTTACATGTTCACTGCATGGCTCTTATATTAATAAAGATCACTGGCCAACTACTTCCCTCTTCATTTACACTATTGCTTATTGAAAACTGCTACAGACCTGAATCAGCAAAGGTGCTGAAATGTAGGTGAAGGTGACTAGAGCAGTTTCTCTGGAGATCAGAATAATAAGGCTTGAAATCACCATGAAATTCCACTTTCAGACTTAAGTTCTGAGTAAAGGTTAAATGAAATGCCAAGAGATTTCCTGGAAAGAAAGGATTTCTGCCATCTAAATGCGAGTGGCTGAGAACAACCACAGCAGAAAAGCTAAAAAAAAAAGGAGTATTAGTATAGCAATTAACATTTCATTTTTAAACATTTTTTCCTACGTATATAGAAAGTCAAAAAAGAAACACTGTGGAGCAGTGGGTAGCATTGCTGCCTCACAAGGCTGGAGCCCTAGGTTCAATTTTGAATGTACTGTATGCGTACTGTACAGTATATGGAGTTATGTTCTTCCTGTGTTAGTGCAGATTTTCTCTAGGTGCTCTGGTTTATTCCCACAGTCCAAATACATACTGGTTAATTGACTGAATTTTGGGAAAACGTACCCTTGTGTGAGTGTGTGGGTGTCTATGTGTGCTACTGTATGTAATGGACTAACATCCCATCCAGTCTGTATCCCACCTTATACCTGTTGCTTGCCAGCTCCCTCATGACCCTGAAATGGATGAAGAAAAAGTGAAATATCTACATTTACAGATCTATTTCAAAGCAGTACAACTAACTACAACAAACACATTCCCAGGAAAAGCTAGAAAATGTATCAAAAGCTTTTTGAGAGGTCTCCATTAGAGAATGATCAGAGTTGGTTATACATGAAAAATGTCCTACACATCAAGACTCATTAAGTATTGAGATGAACCTATTATATTTATGGTCATATGTCCGAAGACAACATATTATGGAATACTGTATGATCTTAAGATAAAAAAACATGGCACATTCAAGCTCTGCCATGTCCTGTATGACTTTGGGCAGTACTGCTCAGTTGGCACTTGTTCATGGACTCCCCCATACAGGCACTGTGTCAAAAATGGGCTGCATTCCTGCAGATTAAGATCACTGATTTTACCAAGACAAAATGTAAGAGCACTGTAGGCCCACATAAGGGCAGTCCATGAAAGCATTTACTTCCAACATATTTCAAAATCGCCCTAATCCAAGTGTGCGCAGGTGATCTTGCCAATTCTGTTTACTTTTATATGTCCAACTTTAATCTTTTGACTACCTGCAAGTTGACAAACAGGCTTGTCCTGTACTGATCTCCTAGAAAATGTAACCCATGAGATAGTGCTGTTCCTCACTTAAACAATGTGGGAAAGCTTAAAAGAAAGCATAGTCATAGAGTTGAAAGAATATATTTTTGGAAATATGTTTAGAATGATCATATAGTACCATTGTAGCTTGAGAAATAATTTAGACAGGTTCTCCATGCCAGGTCCTGATGAGCTCCAGTCTGGCAGGTTTCAGACATGACCTTTAAAATCATCATTTTGAAAGGACTGAAACAATTTAATGATGATCAACGAAATAGGTGTTCAAATAACAAATTTAGAGATCAATTGGAATATATATCAGAATCTTCTTCAACTAAAGACCAGTGCCCCCCTCATTGAAACATTACTTAACTGATCAATTGCTTAAGCAAGTGTTCCTAATCTTTAAATAAAAGGAGATTTAGGGTGACCTATAAGTAACTGAATAGGAGCTCTCCAGGACTAAAGATGGAGATCCGTGATTTAAAACAATGTTTGATTGTCAACATGTTACACAAGTGATTTTAATACATCCCAAGACACAGATATATTATACTTTACAGAGAAAGATTAATAAATTAGACTAATCAATTAAGATATTCACAATTTTCCAAGGATGACTTTAGGTTTTGAGGTTACAATTTTACATTAACAGGTGATGTATTTACAGTAGGACTGAAAATATAACATAAGTAAAATGTGTGTCTAATGTTAACAATAGTATATATATATAGTTAAACAGCGCTACACAAACCTTTTACACAGAACTGTTTAATTGAAATTAAATGATTTCACAGGCACTTAACCTGACCTTTTCTAAACTTATCTTGCATTCTTTAAATAGTTTACCTCTGCTAAACTCTAAAAGAACACTCACATTACAAATGATGATGCCCTTCCTTTGAGCCCCAAGGACCTGGTGACAGAGAATTCCAAGATGCCAAGATTGGATGCCAGTAGGGCACAAAGCAGCAGTGATAAGTGATAAGCTGAGATGTAATAATGAGGTTGGAAGATTCAGGTCCGACATCAAATAGACAATGCACGGCTGTCTGTGCTGTGGTTAATTAAATTAAATGTACCAAAAATTATTAATAGAGTGACAAATGTGGAGATATCCACCATAGCATATGAGTAAGAAAAACCTATCCCTATCTCTGTTGGGTCAATGGTTTCTACACCCACTGTATTTGTAGAAGGCAGCTTGTTTCATCAACATGTCTTCTTATGGCTTTTCACAAAAGTAGTTATTAATCAATTACAGCATACATCCTATACATTCTAACACTGAAGCACAATCTCTTCAAGCCTGGCCTCTTCTGAAGGATCCAATGTTGGCTAGACGTAAACAGCTACTGTATATGATGAGAGTAAAAATCATTATTAGTCTAGTCTGTTTTGTAATATTTCCTACTTTATGATTGAAAGAAATTGTGTAGTTAAAATCAATGTCCAACTTAAAATTCAGCTACAATTTTTTATTGCAAAAACCATGTTCTTTTCGGCGTTACGAATCTTGTGACTTTGTTGAAATTTCCCTGTTGGCGCCAACACATATCTCCTGTCATGATAAGAAAAACACACAATGTTGCCAGCATATTTCAAATTCTCTACACAAACTCACGTGATACTGATTATAAAACATCAATATCAAACATCATTGTCCATGTGTTTCAGCAGATTTCTGTTTCATTAAAAATGTAAACAAGATTCTTGTCTGTATGTTGCTGTTAGCCTCAGTTTGCTGATCTAATTCATTTAAAACACAAATTACAAATGTACTTTCATGTTTTTATAGTGTTTTGTGCTATGTTTGCACTAGCATTATTGTAATTCTGCTTGGTATGTATCGTTCTGTTTTGTACTGGTATCTCTAAAAACTTCATGAATTCTTTAAGCTGCCTGGCTGAAGGCATTTATTTACAAAAAATCTAAAAAAAGAGTATGTTAATTAAGTGCTGTCCAAGGCTAGCTGACCAGGAACAATTATAGGTGCATGTATTGATTGTTCTCAGTGAACAATATTATTGTCATATATAATCTGACAATATAATCTACATAAGCATCTTCAAGTAGAACAGTTGTTAAAGAAGAAGTCTTGGTACTTTCCCAAAACACTGAGCAAGACAACTAAAGAATCATGACCGTTTGGTCTCAATGAGACAACATTTTGTAAACACAACCATCCTAACATTTCTTTATTAGGTGACTGCACGACGCTTGTTCAGGCTTAGTATTAACAAGGTTGTTTTATAATTATAAACTCTGGTTTTTATAATTTTGTATTAACAATGATTTCTAAACATAAGTAGAGTAATAGAGATGGGTATATGGGGAAATGTCATATGATTCAGTTTCATAGGCAAAAAGGAATCATGAACTCTGGGCGAATAGACTTTCTGGGCAACTTTCAAACCATCAATCCACTTTCTAAAGAAATCCTCATTGAAAATAACAAAAATGTTGAGCATCATAAGAAATGTTTCCCTAAGCACGTCAGATTTTAGAAGAACAAACAATTTTGTGTATTAAAAAAATTGACATCATTTTTCATAACTGACTAATTGCTGTCATGAGCTCTGACCTTCTCACAGGAGATGAAATGGTCTGACCTGTTCAAATTCAGAAAAACACAGAAGGTTACCAATATGCCCTGCTTATGAAGAGAACAATGTCTTCATGCCAGTGTTGTTGGAGTGATGTTGGAGGCTAGGCTAAGGCAGAGCAGTGTTGCCCTACTGTCTAGGGTATTTTACATGGTTAGCAATTTCTATCCTGGCCAGATGTTTCAGCCAAACGCAGTCCATTCACAATGCCAGGCACCGATCTAGAAAACCACAAGGCACACCTCACAAAGACTGGTGCATCATCATGCCGCCCATTTTTGATTGTTTTTGGGCTGTCAGTTCCACTGCATCACAAACTCTGGGTCGCAGCAATAAGCACATCAGCATCTCAACAAGGAGGAGGACCAAGCAGGAGCCCAGTACTCACCAAGTTCCATCAAGCGACAGAATGAGAAGGTATAAGCGTCACTCCAGATAGACTTGCCAGCTGTGGAGTCAAGGTCTCTTTAGCCATGACTCGAGGTCTTAAGTTGACAAATGTCATGGGATTCTGCGATTGTAGTGCAGGTCAGTAAAATGATATGCCTACCACAAAAGTCAATGGAGAGGTCCAAGAGGAATGGGCTGGGCAGGAGTGTCTCGTCCCTACTGAACTCCTGTTCTGTGAACCACATGCAGTGATTGATGGCAATCTGACTGTACAGCAATACACTGATGTTATGTGACATTCATGTTATGAATGTCAATAAAGTAGCAACAAAATTAATAATTTCCCCAATAATAACCTTTGAATTTATTGCACTTACAAAAATGTGATATCAGTAACATCATAAAAATGTGTAAAAGTGTATGATATCCATACCTGTACTGTCTTCAGCTTGATTGGCATTTTCAACCATGATCACATTAAAAAAAATGTGCTCTGGATATACAAACAGCACTGAAAAGCCACTTTTACCTCTTACAATAGAGAAGTAATTCAAATGAAGTTTTTCCAGTGCTGCACTTCAAAATGCCATGTGTCACAACAGAATTAAAGTTAACACCACCATACATTTAGTTATAGCAAACCGACAGCAAATTTATGGTAATCAATGTCTTTGCCTATAAGACCTTGATCAGAATAAATTTGCTTCTCTTGCCCTCATCTGTAAAAGCAGAAAATTTCTACAGATAAGCAATTTGAAAAAAAAAAGAAAATTGAATTTAAATCTGTATTTGGGCTTCCAAAAAAGTTTAATAGTTTCTAGACTCCCAAAAGAAAATAATACAATATGCATTCAATATAGATATATTCCAGTTAATCTATAGTTATTCTAGTTTTGGCCTGTTATTCCTCGAAAGTGACTAATACCCCATGGATTTCATTTTACTGGAAGAGTGTGTCACACTTTGAAATGCTTCTGGCATTTCCAGAAGAATTAATGTTTTTATTCCAAAGTAATACTTAGAAATCCACTTGATCCCAGAAAGCATAAGAAGTAGGAATCAAACATTTCATAAGAAGAAAAAGGTCTCAAGGTCAAGATTACATCAGAATAAATAATTCTGTAACATGGGAATGGATATCAATCTAAAACTACACAATACCAATTAATATATCCAATTTGCTATATAACAACTGAACAAAAAACAAATTCAGGGAAATTTAAAGCTATCTTAAGCAACATATTGTTAAAATGTTTTATTAAATGTAAATGCATATTTTTAACAGTGTCAAATTGCATAATCCATTACAATTTTATTTTTGTACATTTGTGAATGTTTCTATTATTTCCAAATTCTCAACTTTTGTGAAATGTTCATTTGTAACAACTGATAAGTACATGATAAGTCATGAAATTGCTTATTAAACTGAATATAATGATGTAATCGCTAATTATCACAATTTGGATGCTTTAATTTACTTGAATGTTTACTTGTATTACTTGTAAAAGGTTTTAAGGTTAAGTAACCTTAAAAAGATTAAGAAGGTGTTACAGGAAAAATGCCACATTTATTAAAGAGTAACAGTTTTTACATCATGTATCATATAATATTATCATTAATGGTAATAAGTTTAAGAGTTATGAGGTTGGATACCAGCTGTCAGCATTAAATTTATCATTAGAGCTGAATGTAAATCTTTGCACGAAGTCCAAGAAGGAAATATGAATGAAAGACTACATATAATGTAGTTACTGGTCCTATGCAAAGAAAACAAACAAATATGACAATCAAATACATAAACTGTACAATGTGTTTATTATTATTACAAAATTCAAGAGATTACTTGTTTCTGTGACCTGGACCTTTAATCCCATATTTTTGGCACATTTTATACAGTTAAATGCAGTGGTATTATTCAACTTGGGCTCTTGTGTATAAACTTTTTAACCTTACTAATTTTAATTAACAATTCTTAAAAAAATGCATTTGAAATTAAAGCACCAAATTAAAACTAATGCTATAAACTACTGAGAAGCCAAAACAAGAAAACAGCAGAAGAAAGTATTTCTGGGATATTTCTGCTACTTACAAAAATAATCTTGCATACATAATCCATATGTAGTACACTCCTGTGTTTCCCTGTTCCATTGTTAAGAGTGCACCCGTTAAATTGTTAGCTTGGAGCCAATTTAATTTCATCGTCTTTATACTGTATATGGTGCAGTTAGGTGTTGAAACTGTTCTGCAATGCTGTAAGCTTAATTTATTAGCCATTTCAGAGAAAACTAGTGCAGAATATCCCTCCTCTTATTCTCTCTGGACTCTGAAGTTCAAATGAATCAACGGATCAAATTACATGGACTAAAGAAACACTGAAGAGCAGTGTGTTAGAAACTGGACAAACACAAGTATTATGAATACTAAGGAGACGGGAAGGTGGGGGTAAAATTATCTGGAAGATTTTTTTAATTTTAAAACTATAATAATAGTTAATCTGCCTATTATCAGGAAAGAAAAGGTTGCAAATAATACAACCATAACCAGAGAGATAACATTGCAGATGTTCCTGCTAATACTGCGTACATTATGTAAAAAGGTCTAAAAGTAGTAGAAAAGCAGAACCAACTTTTTCTCTGTACAAGCTTAAAGTCAGGTTACCTCTGAGCCTGTATATCTGTTTAAAGAACCGACCTGAGAATTTGTATTGTTCAAAGAATTATTAAAAAAACTTTGACTCAAAGACTCACACAGCTTAATAAAAGCTCACACAACCACAATTAAATCAAAGGGTTTGTCCAACCAAACCAGAAACCAGCCTGAATAGACACTTATTTCCACAGCTGCTTTCACATCTTTACCTTAAACAACTTTCTGCAGAGCCAGACTTCCAGCTACAGTGAAGAGGGAGCTTTGTCCCTTCAAACAATATTACACGTGCAGGCAGCCGATGTCATCTTACCTGCCCCTAAAATAACACTGTAATCTTTATTGTATTGCTTTGCTGGACATCAACCGTACCCCTTTCCGGTGTCAGCTGCCTTGACACACTTTATACATAATCACAAAACACTCAACTTTCAAATCTGCTCTCAAGAGAAGCCACTTTTGAGAATTACAACAGGGAGCTATTTTCTGAAATGTATTGAGCTGACACACTGTCAGCACTATTTTTTGTCTTTGGCTGCTTTTCAGTGTATTACAAAAGGAGCTTTGCTACTACTGGCAACCATATATACTGTAGCAAAAGAAGCTTCTTTGGTGTTCATTTTTTATAAGTTCTCCCAAAACTGCAGTGGTTCCACCAAAACTTCTACATGATTGAAATGTTTATTTCTCTAACAAACCTGCTTGTACAAAAATTAGGTTTTTGACAACAGAAAATGAAATACCAATCTTAACCACTAATGTAATTTTGTTATGATTTTAAATGTGCATGACTTATATAATTTGAATATTAAAAAAAAATCTGTAGCCAAGACACGTGGTGATGTTGTTGGGGACATTCTTTACTGTTTCTCAAAATGATTATTCATTCTTTACCACAAAAAAAACTTGAAATATTCTTGATTTCAAGGCTAAGGTAGCATCTGTCTAAGGCTTGGATGTCCTTCAGAGCTCAGATTTCCAATAGTCAACGAACAGCGCCACCTCGTGGATATCCTTAAGATCAAAGTTTTAATACTTCCATTAAAAAAAATAATTCAAAACACAATTGTTTTATTTGTTAGCATCTTAAGAGTACAAATGTTCCTAACTGATTGCCAAAGGTTTGCTAGTGATGTTTGGGGGGGTTTCATGCATGTTTTTTTGCCATATGTATGGACTGAAAGGAGCAGTATTTATTTGAACATTCCTTTGGACTTCCTTAAAGATTTTAACAACAAAAACTAATTATAAAGAGCAGAAGTAAAATCAAAGCAGCCTTGTAACTATAAAGTCTGCAGATAATACAAAGATCATACATTTGGGGTTAAGGATGTGTATCCATCAACATTTCCTATTGTATTTTCAGAAACTACTTTCATCACCATAAACAAACAAAATCACCCTAAAAAAACAAAACTCTTTTAAGCCCATTTTGAAAATCTGGTTTTGAAAAAATAGTGTGAGACAAAAATACTGTAATAAAAAAACAAAAGTAGGTATAAACGTGAGTCTTCAAAAACCCAAATTAATGATCTTGGCAAATGACATTAAACATATGGAGACAATTACAAGTATCAAGTAAAGTCTATAGGATTCATAATTATCCACTCTGATGCATTTCTGATAACACGGCACTATAAATTACAATGTGCAAAGAAATAAGTAATCTGAGCAACCTTTTTATTATTGCACCAGAATAAGTTAACTAGTTGAATGACAATTAAAGGTAATGTACAGTATTTAAGCAGAAGCCTGCCAAAACCACTACATTTTCAAATACGTTGTCTTGGGGGAAAAAAAAGGCTTTCAGGGTGGCAGTGCATTTTTCTGATAGGTTCTTATTCCTATCCCAAAGATACAAAGAGTGTTTTGTAAAGCTTTATCTTTCATTAACCTTGATGAAACTTGTTGAATTTGCATGGCTGGCAGAAATATTACAGATAATGTAACACTGCATCTAACCCTCTTTCGCGACTCATGTGGGAGGTAAAGAAAGTTATATCTATATAAAACAGAACTGCAGCAGTGTGGAGTAGTGAATAGGGCTTTGGACGGTTGTAGGTTCAGCCCCTAGGTGAGACACTATTGCACTCTTGAGTGATGTACCTCAACATAATTGTTCCAGTAGCCAGAATCTAATGTCACGTATGTAAAAGGGAAGCATAGCTGACAATATGTCCTACTCTTTAGGGGAGACGTTAAACTTTATCAAAAGAATCATGATTCAAAATTCAGGGGCTGCTTTGCATAACCCAAGAGTCCAGAAAAACTACTAAATACAGATCTTCAAAAACACTAAATGGAGCATACCAGTGACAGCAGCAAGATTTGAAATTAGGCCTTTAAAAACAGAACAGCAGTATTAGGAAGTTATCACTGGCAGTATGCAACCTAGCTCCTCTACGGGAACATTTTTTGCTTAAACTGAAATCATACTAGTTAATACTAATTAGAAAAATTACAATGAAGCAATTATGCCGCTGTATAACATTTTTAACAACTAAAATTTTAATAAAATCTGTTCTCAGAATAAAGATATTAGGGCTTAGCTTTTATATTTTAGTACATGTTGCACAGACCTATTCCAGAAACAAAAATCAAGAAACAAAAAACAGAGAATATGAATCAAAATGGTTAAAAAACTGATCCCTTGTGTTTTTGAACCTCACGTTTACACTGCACAAGTTCTTAGTTACACTTACTGGTCAACAGAGACCTAAAAAACTACTTAGTCCATTTACATATGTTACAGTATTACTCAGTTCCCTGTAGAATAATTCTTCAGACAGGTTTGTGAGGGACAATGGAATATTGTGCCCATATTGCTGCCCATAAACTGCTGGAGCCTCCCGTATAATTTATTCTTCCAAAGTATTCTGACAAAACCTGGAAGTCTCGTTACGATCACTTGGCCAGAAATGACAATGTGTTTGACTTAAGAAGTTACTTGTGAATCCACGCCATTTTTCCTACCTGAAAAAACACACACAATTAATATGAGTAGCACATTTTTCACAAAACACATCAACTTTGATTTTAAGGAGATACATTTCAAACAAAGCTATTTTAAGGTACTTGTATTGCACGTATCTGATCATAAATTCCTGTGAGGACAAGACGTATACAGTCTCTAGAAACTCAGTGATTTATCACAGCAGACTTGAATCACACTAAAGGATGGTTTAAAGTTTAGGCAGGTCTTACATGAGTTTACTATAAATACATTACAAAAAAGTAGGTGCTATCGGATTGCTCTACCATATAAATGAAGAAGATGAAGAACAAAAGATCAAGCACAGGATTACAGTACTAATTAGCAATGAATTCTATCAGGAGAGACACAGTGGCATGGCACAGCTCAATTCTGGCCTCTGGCCTCACTGTCTGTGTTGAGTTTGCATGTTTGCCCCATGGCTATGTGGATTTCATTCCACAGTACAAAGACATGCTTTCTTCGTGAACTTGTACTTTGTCCCCGACAGGCCTGTGAGAGTGTGTGTGTGTGTGCCCTGCAAAGGACTGGCGTCCCATCCACAGTGCATCCTTCCTTGCACACTCTATCAGCATTCTACAACTGTAGTACATGTAAAATCATAAATAATGTAGTGCTAAGGTTTCTTATCAGTTCTGTAAAATATCAGTGGTGTACTCTAGCAAAATCAGTAAAGTTCAAAGTAAATTAAAACATTTTTTCTTCCATAACTGAAATGGATGATAATTAAGTACACAAAACAAAAGCTGGGTATGCCTATATGTTACAAAGTGAATTGAGGGAAACTCAGAGCAGAAGATGATCTTCAACTGTTTTCACAGACGCAGACTATACATCCAATGATGGCTACAGTCCATTTAAAATAAAACTGACCAGAAATATACTAAGTCACAGTACTACAGATGTAAGATCTGGACTTACACGACAAGACGTGCAGTATGTTCTGAAGAGATCCTCCGGATGAGAAGAAAGCCCATATACCCATTACTACCATGATTATATATGCAGGCGGTAGACTCCCCTCATAAAATGGATTCAGGAATGTCTGGAAAAAAAAGGAAGAGTCCATATAACACTACCACAGCTTAAGCCCACTAATAAAATGTTGGTTTTAATAATTCAAGCACTAAAGAATGTTGTTCTTTAATTGGGATAGGAATATGAATTGCCATTTTTTATATCCATCAGTGTTTTTCATGTCTCAACTCGCAACTAAGAAAATGCCACAACTGCTCATGGAAAGAATGAGAAAGTGAGGACAGACTCCCCTAATCCACCCAAATTTGAGCCCACTGCTCTTTTAACATGTCACAGGTACTGGGTGTTCAGTGATGAATGGAGAGGACAGCGCTTAACTTCCTGACTCGCAGACAGCACTGCACATAGCAGTGCTCAGGCACTTCTGAGCTCAGAGATGGATAGTGGCACGATGGCGGCAGCAACCTGTTATTGTAGAGCTCAATCTGTGCTGGGGTAAATGATGGCGCTGGATTTAATTTAAAACAGACTCTTATCACAAATTGCTAAGTCTACAACAAAAAAGCTTTTCTTTCCTGCAATGTTAGCTTAATATTTAAGTAGAATAAGTAGGAGGCTTCAGACAGACAGACCAACATGGCAGACCTTGAAAAGCATTATCTTAGGCTAATATTAATACAACATTTAAGGATGCATTTAAATTTTTTTTAAAAAAAAAAAGAACTGCCATAAATCATTAGTCAGAAAAACAGTATTGCACTGAGATGGGTTAAGGTCTTAAAAAGTAGATGAATAATTTCTAAATATATGATCATAAAGAAAAAGGAGCCAAACACTGGTATTCTGAAGGTTGTATTGCAGCAAATAAAAGGTAAAAAACAATTCAGTTTTAAGATAGTTCAAGTAGTTCATGTAGATACCTAAAGAAGGCTCCACAGCTGAAACATTGTGTTTCTTCTCTTCTCTATTCAGCATGGAATAAACCTTTACTTGTTCTTCTGTTTTAAGATAGCAGCTTGTGCTTTAAATTGGTTGGGTTTCTGTAACATCCACCATCCCCCCACTGGTCTCCCTCCAGAGGCTGTCTTACCAGTCCTGACACTAGCAGGTGCAGCGCCACCACCAGGGCGATGACCCACCACCTTCTCCTCTCGCAGCCGTCAAAGAACAGCACGCCCCAGAAAGTGTGCAACAAGGTCACCGCCAGCGTCATGAAGGCTACGGGGAGGACAGAGCACAAGGGACTGAACAAGGCTCCTCTGAAACCTGGAAGAGAATTTCACTTTCCCCCAGCTTCTCACTGTCCAGCCACCCACATGTGCCCTCCCCATCCCTCCTCCTTCAACCTGTTTGCCAACACATACAAGTACAGTATCATTAATGTCAAATGAAATACGCCTTCAAACACTTACGTGTAATTTTCATTAATAAGAGATTTTCACCATGTGAGGAAGCCAGTGTCAATGTCAGAAACAAAGCAAAGTAAACATAATTGTGTGAGGAAACTGTTGCCCTTTGAAGTTTGTACAGGAACAGTAGATTCTTTTTCATCTGATATCCAGTATGTTACTTGGTTTAAATCATAATTGATGGCAGGCAGAACCAAATTACCGTTTCCTTCAGTGAAACCTGTACTGTGTATCATTCTAAAACAGCTCTGTTCATGTCTGTTCACAGTACAGACAACTGCACAATGCCTGCCTCTGCATGACCTACTGTCCACAGAATTTGCCAGAGATTTGATCCTTTCAGGGCCAACTAGGTCATGATAAACACACGCAGGCCAAAATGCATCATCTGTGCAGGTGGCTGGAGCTGGTCAACATTTGTAATAACAATCCACATGTGCTCCACACCAATGTGTGCCTCTAAGAGGGGCAAGTGCTTTACATGCTGCCTACAATGTAGAAAGGACCTTGACAAACAAATGTGAAGACATGGGAATGACTGATGTCTATACAATTTAGGATGGTCTTCTTTACCCATCAGTAATTTTGCTGTCTAGACCTTCTATATCTCACCAATACACACATAGCCTTTAGATGCACAACTTCCTCTGGAAGCAGCAAGATACTAAGAAAGTTGCTTTCAAGTACAGTGAAATGTGGTTAAAAAACCACCTGAGTCTTGGTTTAAGAGTACTGATTATAATACCATAAAGACAAATATTACAATTTAAAATGCTAGAACAAGACAGAATGAAGAAAGACTTTTCATTACAGCGGAGGCAGAGCCGTTTTATTGTGAGTTTAGTAATAATTTTTATTGGTATTATGCAGTAATACTTCATATGCATCTGAAACAATAAGTAAGGAAAAGATTAAACGCAACTGTTAAACAACTAACACACAATGTATACTGATACAGATTAATTTAGTCAACGAGCGTTTTGCTTTGTTCTTGGGAGCCTTTTGACTTATTCATTTACCTGATAAAACCCAGTTCAAACATAAAATTACAGCAGACTATTATGAAAAGAACAGATCAGTTTCACTGAAGAAAAACACCTAGAAAAAGACCGAGAGAATGACCCGAAGTTACTATAACAGTGTAATGGCAGAAAATGTCCAGTATTGAAAAGCACCCCAATATGTTGGAAGAGAAATAAACAATTTTGAAATATAATTTAGTTGCAGAAAAAAAAAATCTAACGCATGTTGCAAATCAGATTCCATAAAATATCTGAATTGAAAGCAGCAGAATTGGTGTTTTAACAGGTGCAAAGCATTGGGATGGGTTGTGAACATGATCACTCTTGGGCTCTGTAGGGGAAAAATACATTTTAAAGGATCAACCTGTTACTGATGCTGAATGATTCGTTAAAAGCTCAGGAAGGCAACGCACCTGAAGTGATGAAGTAGTATTGGGAGTCCCCATGTATCCCCACAGTCCCCGGCCCTAGAGAGTCCGACAGGATATTGATCATGGAGAAGGCTCCACTCATGATCCCGAACCCCAGCCCAGCCACTGTAAAAGCAGTCAGAAGAAGAGCACATCACTTCAACTGTTACTAAAACTGTAGTTTTGATACTTTCAGATAAACTGGCTTCATTTAGGCTATTTCTTAGCTTCAAAGTCATCATCACATGTTGATAGAAGGAATGTGCACAGAGATAAAACCTTAGGTTAAAGACATCACTTTTGTCATTTATTACCTAGTTATTAAATAAAAGTACATTTGATGAGTTATAAAAACAACAATTTATAAATGAAAAATTAAGTGTGACACTCTTGCATTTTAGATGCTTAAGTCTCAATTCCTTACGGACAGACAAATTGATTTTTTTTTCATTTCAGGTTTTACCTTTACAAGCAGTCAAAAATGGAAAAAGAAGTAGAATCTACACTTGATGTACTTTGGATTCATTAAAACACTTGACAACAAAGACTGCACCCACTGCAATAACAGACCATTAAAATGGTCATAAATCATTTATAATCTGTAGTTTGAAAATGGTCTGAGTATTTATTTTCTTTGTTTCAGGTAGATTTGCTACAGAAAAAACAATTGACAGGATTTAGACAGTATTTTCAGGATCGTCAATTTTTTTGATGAATTAAGAAGCTGTAGGTCAGAGGATCAAGCTTTCCCCAGACAAAAACAAATAATAACTAAGTATTCATGTAGGTATGCATCACAAATTTAGTCCTGAAAACAAGAAATGCTTTTTTGGACTGATAATTGGATCAAAGTATAAAAAACGTTGCCACTGGATGTGAACACTACAGCATGAACCCTTCAAGAGAAACAAACTAAAACAACCTTATCAATAATTTCTATAAAACGTGTTCAAGACATTGGTGACACTTCCTCTCAGTGTTCTGACTGAGGAGAATTTAATTCCAAGGATCCCAAAGTGCTTCACAGATAAAAGAGGATTAACTTAATTCACCACTAGAGGGCAGCAGTGTTTAATGCTGCTGCCCCACTACACAATAGATCAGGTGAATTGGGAAATCATTCATTTGATTTGATTAGGAGAAATGTAGGGAGGCCTGATTGTACAACTTTGGGCTTGCACAATGTCCAAGTGAAACTTGGCTGGGACCCTGGGGTTAAAACCTGAACTCTTTTGAACAGTGCAGTCAGGAAAAATCAGAGAACAAACAGATACATTAATTGACTGTTGACTGAAGGCAGCTATAAAGCTGTGAATGGACAAACATGTATAAACAGGGTCGTAATAGTGGATCTGCCATCAATGAAAGCTGAATGTTGGCTCAGCCCTGCCACTGACTTGACAAACAGCAATAGGACCCCTTCCTTGTTACTGGCATTTGAAAGATACATTTCTAAATTGTTACACAAGACAGTAGAGTAGTTTTACTTTTATTACAATTTCCATTTTTACATTTCCTTTGAAAAGGCACCACATAAGACTGTGTCTTGGTAACAGGCATCAACTACAGCCAAGTACTGTCCAGGAGGTTTAATTAAGATGGATATTGTACATAGCTTACAGTAGCAAAAAATATATTTTATTAATTTCTGTCAGCTGCAAGAGCCTTGTCCTGTCTTTATGCTGGATAGGTGGCTCTTTCCTGTGGCCCAGTATTGTCTAGCACAGGGTAACTAGAAGTACCAAATATTTAGACTAAGGAAAAACTTTAAAACACCTTAAGTTTATAAAGATATGCATATGCCACACAGTGGCAGACCCAGGTATATGCAATATACCACACACAATCCATTGAGGTTAATGCTATTTTTTTTCTGAGAAGGAAGCATTGGAAAGCTTCATAGTCCAGTTGTTTTTGCCATAGATCACTACCGTTAACACATTAAGAATAATTAAGGGATTGACTAAACACTATGGTGTATACTCCTTGCGGTCAAACAGCTAACTTGAATTTACTAGATAAAAATTTGCTCACAATGCGACTGCAGAGTAAATCAAGCCTGTTTTTTTTTGCTGTTAAGAACAATTTCCTCACTACTGATTTCACTGCAAAATATTGCTTAACTGTCTGTACCAAACCTATTGGAATTATTTCAGCTCTTGAGAAATGAGCATTTGGCCCATCTATTCATTACGTTTGTCTGTAAGTAATTGAGGATCTCTTCCAATTGTTTTTTGAAAGAAACCAGGATTTCCACTTCAGCAACATGACTGGAAGCTTGTTCCATACTCCCATAATACTTTACTTGAATAAGTGTCTCCTGTGAGATTTAAATGTATGTCCCCTGTTTCTATTTGTAATCACTAGTTCATGTTTCACTTTTGACAATGAAGAGCTGCACAGGGTTTACTCTGGCAGTGCCTTTGAGAATTTTAAAAACTTGTGTCAGATTCCTTCACCATTCAAAACTAAAAAGGTTCAAGTTTTTTAAAAGTTATGTCAACATTAAAACCATATGTAGCCTTTTTAAGCTCTGAATTGTCCATTTTGTTTATAGTTTGTTTTTACTGCATTTGCATGCATTACCCTGCACTTGTCTACATTAAACAATCTTCCAGGTTGTGCAGTCTATTTTCTAATTTATTTTAAGTTAAGTTTACTGTTAAGTTTACTATTATAAGTTTTACTGCTTCTACAGTTAACCTTTCTAATTTAGCATCACCTGCAAATGTGACTAGTTTACTTATTTAACCAGAATACAGATCATTGACATAGATTATAAGAACAGTGGTCCGATTTTAGATCACAGTGCTTCACACCTAATTACATCACAAGAGTCTGAGCATTCTTCCCTTATCTGTACTCCCTTCTATCAACCAATTTTAATCCAAAATACACACATTTCCCCAAATGCCTGAAGCCTGTGATTTGAGAATTAATATTTTATAAGGAAGTTTAACAATTGTGGCTATTACTGTTGTTGCTTGCTTAAATAACTACAGTTATTTGAATCTGAAATAAATCTAAGTTTGTTATGCAAGACCTATTATTTCTAAAGTCATGCTGATGTAACAGTTGAGGCTTATGATGCAACAATTTGAAGTCACTAAAATGAATCAAAAACCATCTCTATAAATCAGACAAAAGAAGGGGAAAACTCGACTCTGAAATGTACAAATGTATAGATTTTAAATTCACATCAAATACTTTAGTCAGAATAAAGGTTTAACAAATATGCACAAATATGTACTGTGCCAGAGGCTCCTAAGGGCTAACCCCAGAGGAGTCCTCAGAAACTAGCTGCTGGAAGAAATTACAAAGTTACAGCTAAACCGCTTCTCCAGGGTGATATGCCACTGTCTAAAAAAAAGCAGGATTGTGCACACGATTAAAGAAAAATTCAATAAGGCAAGTATTATTGAACACACTCTTCACACTTTGAAATCAGCATAACAATTGCATTGCTTTAGAACTAAGGAGAAACATGTTTCTTATGTTATCTATAATGTTCATGACATCTGCAGTAATTAAATGGCCCTTTGAGGAGCGATAAGTAAATAATCAGTGTGAAAAGTATAAGGAGATAAAATGTTTGTATGTGATAATTCAAGAATCTAATAATAATAATAATAATAATAATGTTTCTGTCAAGAAAGAAGCCACTACTGATAGAATTTGCAACAAAGAATGTAAATGGTACCGCAGATGTGGCAGAAAGCTTTGTGGGAAGACCAGAGATGAACTTTTTATTCCAAACACAACACCTGGCACAAATCCAACATTATGCATCACCCTGTCAACACCCTCCCAACATGAAAGCATGGTGGTAGCAGCATCATATTAATGGGGTGCTTTTCATTCACAGTGTCTGGGAAGATTGTCAGGTTTGATGGAACAATGGATGGTGCAAAATACAGGTAAATACTACAGGCAAACCTAGAAGATTAGGCACAAATTGTATCAAGCCAGTGTACAATGTTAGTAGAGATTTGCTCATGAGGTAATAAAGAGTTACCAGCGAGCTACAAGGTTTGCAGTTCAGTAGTCACACAAGGCCTCAAGGTTCTGGGAGTACTCCTTGGTACATCTGGTATGCAACACTAGCACCTTGTTTTCCTTATTTCTTGTCCTTGTACTTCTGCTCCCGCTCTGTTGCTTAGAAACACGAGTGATAATGATTCACCCCAACCTGCTTACAATATAATATATAAGCTAGAAAGACCCACTGTAATTTGAGCTTCTCTTGCTAACCCGCTAAGTGTTTGCTCGTTGTGTACACAACAAAGACTCCTTTCTCTGACCGAACCCAAGTTAAGTTTCTGATTATGATTCTTATGATTCTTCTCGGACATATTCAATCTCTCTTTAGCTCAGTCTATAGTTCCTTGCTGCTTTAAGAAAACCACCATTGTCCCTATTCCTAAGAAACCCAGAGTCAGCTGCCTGAATGACTACCGCCCTGTTGCACTCACATTAGTTATCATGAAGTGCTTCGAGTGGTTGGTCAAAGCATACATCACCTCCTCACTGCCTGACACCCTAGACCCACTGCAATTTGCGTGTTGCCAGATCAGGTCAACAGAAGATGCTATTGCCACTGCCCTCCATACTGCCCTCTCACACCTGGATAAGAGAGGAACATATGTGAGAATTCTGTTTGTTGATTACAGCTCAGCATTCAATACCATAGTGCCCTCAAAGATAGTCATCAAGCTCCAGGACCTGGGACTGAACACCTCCCTCTGTAATTGGATCCTGGACTTCTTGACGGAACGTCCGCAGGTGGTGAGGGTGGGCACCAACATATCCTCTACCCTGACTCTAAACACTGGAGCCCCCCAAGACTGTGTGCTTAGCCCTGACCTCTACTCCTTATTTACCCATGATTGTGTCACCAGGCATAACTCAAACTCCATCATTAAGTTTGTGGACAATATAACAGTCATCGGCCTGATCACAGATGGTTAAGAGTCTGCGTACAGGGAGGAGGTTGAAACCCTGGCAGCATGGTGCCAGCAGAACAACCTCTCTCTGAACATCAGTAAGACTAAGGAGATGATTTTGGACTATAGGAAACACCAGGGAGGAGATCACACAGCTATCTAAATCAATGGGACTGCGGTGGAGAGGGTCAGCAGTTTTAAGTTCCTGGGAGTTAACATCTCGGAGGACTTAACCTGGACCCACCACACCAACACCGTGGTCAAAACAGCACGGCAGCGCCTGTTCTTTCTCCGTAGGCTAAAGACCCTTGACTTGCCGTCACATATCCAGGCCAACTTCTACAGGTGCACTATTGAGAGCATCCTGACTGGTTGCATCACTGCCTGGTATGGGAGCTGCTCTGTCCGGGATCGCAAAGTACTGCAGAGGGTGGTGAAGTCAGCGCAGCTCATTACCGGCTGTGAGCTACCAAACATCCAGGATATCTACTCAGCCAGATGCCTTAAGAAGGCCAGGTCCATTCTCAAGGACCCCAGTCATCCCAGTCACAAGCTGTTTCCCTCCTGTCGTCTGGTAAACGGTACCAAAGCGTTCAGTCAAAGTCCAACAGACTACGGAACAGCTTCTACCTCCAGGCAATAAGACTGGTAAACAGCCAACCTGCAGCTCCTTTAGCAAATCACCCGTAATGGCTATATGGACGTGCAGTTTTCATTGTATTCAGGATACTGCACTACTTGGACATAATATATTGCATACACCATGCACAATATTCATATTGAGTTTTATTCAATTTCTGTTACATTATTACTATTATTATGTAACCTTATTTTCGTAACCTTAATTTTGTGATTTTTGTGAGCTCGCAGAAAAAACATTTCATTGCCAGCAACTACTGCTGCATGCTGCATTTTTGTGCATTTGATAAATACACTTTGATTTGATTTGATTCAACACCCAAAAAGACTTAGGCTGCAATTGGTACCAAGGGTACTCCCACCAAATTGAGTTCATGGGTCTGAATACTTATCCAATTAACATATTTCATTTTTTTCTCTTCAATTTTGTCTGACATTTACTATAAGCTATCTAAATCTTATCAGTCAACAATTTGAGCATTCAGATTTCAAATAAAATATTGTTTAAAATGTGCACATATCTAAAATTTCATAAAATAGGAGACCATAGTGTACTGAGACATGTTATACTCCCCTCCTCTAAATACAGCCATACTTAGCCAGTTGAATAGGCATCATTTAGTAATTTGACAAAATGGGACACCATTGGTATAGTCTGATAATTGGTATATAATTCTGCAAGGCATTGTAGCTACTAGCAACCAAATGAGGCAGCTGGACCAAATAGCTAACTCTCATTTATAGTAAAGGCTCTTTAAATAAACCTTCAAGGCACTTGGGTCACAAGGACCTGGATTGGAAAGCCTGCTTTTACAATGTTTAATGAAAATACAATACTCTTTTCTGTCTTTTTAGTATGCTTATTAAGAGTGGGAACATTAAGTGAAAAACTACTTTTTGTTGTTGTCAGAACACTAGCATCATTGTTAAATTTACATGATTGTATAAGACTCTGTTATTGAATTCTGGTCAGGAAGGACTCGAGTGATCTGGGTCTATTTAAAGCAATAGAACCTGAAAAGTTGAGAGAACCTGTTCAAACGGTCCAATTAAGCGAATCATTAAATGATCAAGAACTAATTAAAAACTAAGTTGGAATGAAAACCTCAAGACACACAAGTTTGCCAGATACATACCCCTGGATGCTATTAAAAATGTACAGTGCCTTGCGAAAGTATTCGGCCCCCTTGAACTTTTCAACCTTTTGCCACATTTCAGGCTTCAAACATAAAGATATAATTTTTTTTATTTTATGTGAAGAATCACCAACAAGTGGGACACAATTGTGAAGTGGAACGAAATCTATTGGATTTTTGAAACTTTTTTAACTAATAAAAAAAAGAAAAGTGGGGCGTGCAAAATTATTCGGCCCCTTTACTTTCAGTGCAGCAAACTCACTCCAGAAGTTCAGCGAGGATCTCTGAATGATCCAATGTTGTCCTAAATGACTGATGGTGATAAATAGAATCCACCTGTGTGTAATCAAGTCTCTGTATAAATGCACCTGCTCTGTGATAGTCTCAAGGTTCTGTTGAAAGCGCAGAGAGCATCATGAAGACCAAGGAACACACCAGGCAGGTCCGTAATACTGTTGTGGAGAAGTTTAAAGCCGGATTTGGATACAAAAAGATTTCCCAAGCTTCAAACATCCCAAGGAGCACTGTGCAAGCGATCATCTTGAAATGGAAGGAGTATCAGACCACTGCAAATCTACCAAGACCTGGCCGTCCCTCTAAACTTTCAGCTCAGACAAGGAGAAGACTGATCAGAGATGCAGCCAAGAGGCCCATGATCACTCTGGATGAACTGCAGAGAACTACAGCTGAGGTGGGAGAGTCTGTCCATAGGACAACAATCAGTCTTACACTGCACAAATCTGGCCTTTATGGAAGAGTGGCAAGAAGAAAGCCATTTCTCAAAGATATCCATAAAAAGTCTCGTCTAAAGTTTGCCACAAGCCACCTGGGAGACACCCCAAACATGTGGAAGAAGGTGCTCTGGTCAGATGAAACCAAAATCGAACTTTTTGGCCACAATGCAAAACGATATGTTTGGCGTAAAAGCAACACAGCTCATCACCCTCAACACACCATCCCCACTGTCAAACATGGTGGTGGCAGCATCATGGTTTGGGCCTGCTTTTCTTCAGCAGGGACAGGGAAGATGGTTAAAATTGAGGGGAAGATGGATGCAGCCAAATACAGGACCATTCTGGATGAAAACCTGTTGGAGTCTGCAAAAGACCTGAAACTGGGACGGAGATTTATCTTCCAACAAGACAATGATCCCAAACATACAGCAAAATCTACAAAGGAATGGTTCACAAATAAACGTATCCAGGTGTTTGAATGGCCAAGTCAAAGTCCAGACCTGAATCCAATTGAGAATCTGTGGAAAGAGCTGAAAACTGCTGTTCACAAACGCTCTCCATCCAACCTCACTGAGCTCGAGCTGTTTTGCAAGGAAGAATGGGCAAGAATTTCAGTCTCTCGATGTGCAAAACTGATAGAGACATACCCCAAGCGCCTTGCAGCTGTAATCGCAGCAAAAGGTGGCTCTACAAAGTATTAACGCAAGGGGGCCGAATAATTTTGCACGCCCCACTTTTCATTTTTTTATTAGTTAAAAAAGTTTCAAAAATCCAATAGATTTTGTTCCACTTCACAATTGTGTCCCACTTGTTGGTGATTCTTCACATAAAATAAAAAATTTATATCTTTATGTTTGAAGCCTGAAATGTGGCAAAAGGTTGAAAAGTTCAAGGGGGCCGAATACTTTCGCAAGGCACTGTAAATACCTTAAAATGCAAACAAATTTCACTGGGTTTGAACAAGCTACATGAAGCAAAGAAAGTACACAATTACTGCTATACACAGTCTTACACTTGGAGCAGCAACGGCTTAAAAATCCAGGTGAATTTAAGATGTTCATAAATAAACTCTAAAAAGCAAAACTTACAGAGAGAAACATAGGATCTGAGTATACAAAATCTGCAAAGGGTATGTATACAACTATTTTAGGTTGCAATATTATTTTTGTAAAAAATGTTTTCAAAGGTTATGGGATTTGTACAGTAATGGAAACTCCAAAGAGACATTTGTTTCTTAAAGTCAATAAGTTCAAAAGCTAGATATTTACAGAAACAGAAAAAAAATATTGAACATTTATTGACTATGTTTTATATTTTATATATATATGCATTAGAAAATAAAAAAACATATTTCATACCATAAGCCATTTGCTGGACTGATATAGGTGAGTGCTCATCTTCACTGAGTGCTGCCAGTCCTTCATTGGCTTTTCTGCAGGTAAAAAAACACAAGAGTTTTTAACAGATAAAAGTTGTCTGAACACATTCCAACAGTCAGAACAGTTTGAGTAGTCAGAGCAGTCATTAGTTTCCTTAAACAGCAGCTGAATGAAATAGATATTAAAAACCTCTGTAATACTACCAGCATGATTATTTTAAAATGTGAATTTCCAGTAAAGGGCAGCATGGTGGCACATTGGTTAGCACTGTTGCCTCTCAGCGCTAGAGCCCAGGTTTCAATTCTGGACCTGGAGTGCTATCTGTGTGGAGTTTGCATGTTCTCCCCTGGTTCACGTGGATTTCCTCTGGACGCTTCCTCCAAGAGTCCAAAAACATACTGTTACGTTAACTGGTATCCATAACAACTGGCCCTGGTGTGCATATTGAGGTTTGCAAGCTGACTCTTTGCCAGCAACCATATCAACCTGCAACTCACAACTGGCAACCCACTGAAGCTAAACAGGTGTGAGCCTGGTCAGTACCTGGATGGGAGACCGCCTGGGAAAAACTAAGGTTGCTGCTGGAAGAGGTTAGTGGGGCCAGCAGGGGGCTCTCACCCTGCGGTCCATGTGGGTCCTAATGCCCCAGTATAGTGATGGGGACACTGTTCTGTAAACAGGCGCCATCCTTCTGTTGAGACGTAAAACCGAGGTCCTGACTCTCCGTGGTCATTAAAAATCCCAGGGGTGTTTCTCGAAAAGAGCAGGGGTGTAACCCCGGCGTCCTGGCCAAATTTCCATTGGCCCTTACCAATCATGGCCTCCTAATAATCCCCCTCTATGAATTGGCTTCATTACTCTGCTCTCCTCCCCACTGATAGCTGATGTGTGGTGAGCGTTCTGGCGCACTATGGCTGCCATCGCATCATCCAGGTTGATGCTGCACATTGGTGGTGGTGGAGGGGAGTCCCCATTACCTGTAAAGCGCTTTGAGTGGAGTGTCCAGAAAAGCGCTATATAAGTGTAAGTAATTATTATTATTATTAATATTATATGTCTGTGTTTGTGTCTTGTCTGCCCTGCGATGGACTGGCATCCCATCCAGGATATACCCTGCCTGGTGCCCGCTGCTTGCTGAGATAGGCTCCTGTTCCCCCACCAACATGAATTGGAAAATCGGTTAGAAAATGGATAGATGGATTTCTGGTAAAGACGTGTAAGTGAAGTAACCAGGTGATGACATTTACTTGACTCTCTGCATTGCACAAGTGGCAGAGTGCCTCTGGGATAGGCTTAGAACCTGCAGGCGTGCAGTGATGTTGGTGAGCAATTGGAGCCTCACTCAGTCCCAAGTGGTACAGGAGTAGTTTTCTGAAAGCTGAGTCTTAAAACAAATCGGCAGTTCAAATAAGATGGGTAGAGTGGTGGATCCCATTTAGCTAATTACATGACTTTGAAAGACAATTGGTTGCACCAGAGCCTATTTAGACTTATACTTATTAATACTTATTCAGTCTGCCATTTTATTTTTTATATTATATTTAATTTATGAGGATTTGCAGATGTTTGTTTTCATTTTGACATTATGCAGTGTTTTGCGTTGATCAATGGTAAAAAAATCACAAATACATAATGATTCCATACTGTAACACAATACATTTTCAAAAATTACAAGGTGAATGAACTGTATATACAGTAATTAAAAGCAATTTGCCATTCCTGTGGGTTTGTTATTGAAGACAATATTCTCTTATTACATTTTTACTATAATATTTTTACAAAAAGGCATTTTTACCATATATCTTACCAAATAAATTAAGAAAAGTACAAAGGATTCAATCTAATCTCTATTTAGTGGAAAGGCTAACAAAGAGGAATTTAATTTGTGCCTCAGTCACTGAAAAGTGCTCCAGGCATCTATACTCTACTGACAATACTGCTTTCACAAAGCAAGGGCTACTACCAACAGATGTTGCTCAGAAAATCCCCCCTTCAATAGTATTAGTTTCATTTCATGGGTGACCAGGAATGAAAAAGTCTGCAGGAGCTTCTGACATAGGAGCTCTATTTTGGCTTTTATCTCTTTCCTACCTTCTGTTAGTTATTCAAGATGACAAGTTACCTTTTAGCAACAGAAATCTACAAGTGGTTACAATAATTTGCCACCCCAAAGCTCCACGCATCTATACTCCACTAACAATAATGCTTTAACAAAGCAAGGGCTATTACCAACAGATGTTGCTAAGAAAATCCCCCTTCAATAGTATTAGTTTCACTTCATGGGTGCTCAGGAATGAAAAAGTCTGCAAGAGCTTCTGACATAGGAGCTCTGTTTTGTCTCTCGTCTCTTCCCTACCTTCTGTTAGTTTTTCAAGATGCCAAGATGCCAGAAATATACAGGTGGTTATAATAATTCTTCACCCCCAAGCTGAAAATCACTCCAACAGGCCACTTTAAAGAGCTATTAAAGCTATAAATGTACAATTAAATAATGGTCCTGCACTATTTACTTGTCAGGATCCCCAAATAACAATCTGATTTAGTTGTTTTCCAAACATTTGCATTCTGAAGGTGCATTAAATGATTAATAAATGTGGGGATCCTGAAAAGTAAATAATTTTAAAATAAATTATTAAGATTATACCCCTTAATCCCTTAACATCTATTACTCATTGGACATTACTGAAAACATGTCACTCTCTTTACTCTTGTTGAGCTGACTGTTCTCTGCATTTCATACATTGAAAAAAGAACCATACATGGAAAAAAGAAGGAATGGGGAGTAATAAAGATCACAACCAGTTGTCAAGTTCCTTCTAAAAGCTGCTTTTCTTGTTCAGAAAACATACTCCACAAGACAGATGCACAAGTGTTATCGCACACATCCAGAGTATTTTTAAACTATCTGCATTTCTTATGTCACTTTTTTCCTTGCTTGATTAAACATTATGTAATTATGTTGTGCATGAGGAGCTGGATACTTACCTGGCTTAATGACAACGAGACAAGGTCTTACAATAACCTTTCTCTTCCCAAACTATCAACAGTGATATAAATAAGATGCCTGCTGGAATGTTTTACTATATATATAAAAAACACCTTTTTATTTTCCAGTTCATGTCTGACAGCATTGATGGTACAACTGCATAGCTTTTGCACTGTACAACAAAATGAAATTATAACTTCTAGTTTTACTGTTGTTACTACAGGGTTTGGAAGGAGTCCTCCTTGAATGTCAGAGGCTGAAAGCTCCGCACTTCGCATTCAAATAAACTCAGACGACTTTTTATGCCTGGAGATCTTTAATCTTTAACAGGGTCATTCAATTATTCAAAAGCTCACACCTGAAAAAGGCGTTTTATTTCTTCTCTTTTCAGCATGGAATAAACCTATTACTTGTTTCTTTGCAGCCAATGCGTGCTGACGCAACTACCCACCTGAACTACTTCAACCTACATCTGCTGCGACCCACTATGCCTTCCTCCAAATCTTTTTCTAGATCTCTTTGTCATTCCTTCTCTTCTTCCCTGGGTCACTTGTCCCCCTCTCTTACTAAACTAGCTTTCCATCTCTTCACAGCGATCTGTTCCAGGACCAGGCTTTCTAATCACCTTCTATACCTTTACAGATTTCATTGACACAATATCATTCCTAAAGGATTTCACCCGAAATGTAATAGTTTTTCTTTTGACTCTGATACCACCCAGAATAACACTCAGAAAGCTCACACCTGAAGAAGGCTCCACGGCCAAAATGTTGTGTCTCTTTTCAGCATGGAATAAATCTTTACTTGCTCCTTTACAGCCTATGCATGCTGACGCAGCTATCCACCTGAACTACTTCAAATTATTAGTTGAGATAATATTTAGTAAATTTAAAACAATTAAATTCCACATTTCATCTCATTGTAAAGCAGGATGAAATTAACAAAAGGCTTTAGCTTCTTGTTTTTATTATATACTTACTGTATGTCAGCAGCAAAAACAAAGCAGTATGAATTGAGGAAATTGTGTCTGGGACAACAGACCAAAGATATGTCTCGAATTGAGTGATTAAGGAAGCAGACAATAAAAAACTGGGGAGCATGTGGATCAGTAAAAACATTAAAGAAAATCTGTCACAAGAAAGTTTGAGTTTTGCTAGCTCTGGAACAAATGGATTACAGTTATGTTGAAATTCCTGTACACAGAATAACAGGGGATGCAAAATTTTAGAGACTGGTCAAACTGGATAGATTTTATAAAGTACTTCTGACTTAATATCCTCACATTGGAAAGAATAAAGCAACTTGGCATTTTCTAGATTACAATTTAAATGAAAATCCTATATTTAAAAAAATATGGAGAGCCATAAGTACATTTCAAGGCAGTATGTATCCGAACGTTTTACATGATTGAAAAGTTTATTGATACGATTCAATCATTATGATTAACACCTCTTGGCATCCCGGAATACTAAAGTGACATTGGTTGCATTTCCTCTATAAAACCTAAATACAGTAATAAAAACACTGACACCTTGCCAGTGTCAACACATGACAGCCCACAGGCTTAGCAAATCTGACGGTTTTGCAGCATCAACAACGACCTGTCAGGGATTTTAAGCATATAGAAATCTGAACTCACCTCAGCAGCTTGTAGTAGGCAAATCGAAACACCTCCTGCAGGATCACAGAAAACATCACCCCAAAAATGAGGAGCCCCCTCTGCAACTGGTAGTCCTGGCCACCAGTGGCTTTCATGGCAATAAACCACACCAGTGAAGAAAGCAGCAGGGACAGCAGCCAGAAGAAAGCTCTGCAGGACAGAAGCAAGTGAGAGGCAGTGAGAAGAGACTTGTAATATTCTGGAACAGAAGAGCTGTATTCATGCAGCCAAGAGGTCATATCACAAGGCAAATGCAAATTCAAAATCCATAGACAACAAATGGAATGAAACAAAAGTCCTCTGCATTGAAAAAAAAATCTTTAGTTTTGATTTGGTCCCAATGCTTGTTTTTCTGAAGAGGAGTACAGTCTTGAAAATACAAATAGTGCTTCACATTTCATCCATATTAAGATATTAATTTCTGTCAGAGCAATAAAAACTCAACTTTACAAGGTATTAGCTTTTTTTGAGCAACACTTAAGAGACTGACCTATAATACTAGTCAGAACACGCACAAGCCAGACAAATATTTGTGACAATTTGACTCAGTGTGGAATTACAGGAGAGGTGATCAACCAGGAGAGGCTTTATAGAAGAACTTAAACCCTTCAATGACTAAGCAGCACGAAAGAAAGCTCTAACTTAAGGCAATTTAGACAATGAGTCAATCCTGAGACCAAAATTGTTTATCTCAGGATGAAACAAAAACTAGAAGACCTTGGTCTTCTGTCTCAGACCAGACCTGTTTTAAGTGGAACTCAAAACGAAAGTAGTCAGAGAACATATTACCTTTATTTAGACTTATGATAACACAAAAGCCATTATTACTAGTGACCTGTATAAGTAGAAATGTGCACCAGAACACTGGACAGTCACAAGGAAAGTGTTTCGGAAGGCCCTTCAGTACATACATTTATTAATGCAACCTTTAGGGTTCATATTGTGCTTAGTTTAATTAGGAATGGAATAAATACAAATTTAGAAACTACAAACCTAATACTTGAAGGTGGATTGCACGCGAAAACCAGCAAACAAAGTAAGGTTTTGAGGGACAGGTTAATCTTTTAATCAATTAAAGACTGATAATAAAAAAATCAGTCTGGACTTAAAACAGTAAACTAAGTATGCCTGAATTCAAAGCCTAACTCCAAAAATCTCTAAGCAGGCACATCAGGGATAAATAAAATAAAAATGTTAATGTGAATAAAGGAAACGGTTAATTGAATGAAATACCGTTTTCTTTGTGGAGTGCAGCCGGAAAGACTACTCTAAAAGTGAATTACCAGGAAGCATAAAGCACTTTTTTTTTGCCAACACAGTAAACTCATGATTAAGGTGTGATATCAAAGACAAATATACAAGGGTGTTTCCATTTCTCCACAAAATGCAATAACCCAGAGGGTTATGAACAACTACTTTTAACATGTCTAAACATGAAGCATCAAGGTATTAGTTGTTTTCAAAACTCTATAAGCCTGTTTATATTGCAGCAAAGGACACATTCTCTCATTTTCCTACCCACTGTACACTATGGGCCATATCTGCAATAAAATGATCCTTGAGAGAAACTCTTCATGGTGTGAATATACAGCCACAAAGAAAACCTTAAATAAAATCAAAGTGTTAAAAAATTACAATTCAAAGGCACTTTAAATTATATAAAGCCACAAATAAGAGACTAATTATAATTAATTTAATATGAATAGCAGCAACAAAAATGCAATACAATTTAACTTAAGACTGAGTAATTAATTAACAACAACTGAGAAACAGATTTTGTATTGCAAAACAGAAAACAATATATGCAAATGAGAGAAGACACTTATACAATATAAGATCACTACAATCACAAGATGGGGTTCCTAAAATTCTGGCACCTGCATCTAAGTCAAAATCCTTAAAAGCTTTTAGTATAACAGAATGTTCATATGGTGTGGTACTAAAATGTTCCACAATTACAATTAGATGGGTTAGTGCCCATCTCATTTCTATGTTCCTGTTTGACAAATTCATTTATTTTACAACAGCACAATTCCAGAAAATTGTTTCTCAAATGCACTGATAAAAACATCCCCTAAAATTCAAAAACAAAACTGATATTGTCTATCCAGTCCAGGCTATAACTGAAGTTAGGCTTAGCTTCTGCCTCCATACATTTCTTATCTCTTGGCTCCAAAGGACCAAAGTACAGCACATTCACTAGGCCACAGCCTAAAGTGCTAATGATCTTAATCCTAGTTAACCCTGAATAAAGACTGACCAGATTGTTGGATGGGCAAATTATTTTTTCATATTCTTCCAAATATAGGCTTTCCAAGATCTAGATCACTCTACTGTCAGTAAACAGTAACACATTATACTTTGAGCTAACTGCAGTCATAGTACCACTGAAAAAAACCCCGGTGAGCCTCTAGATTATGGGTCCCAAATCCTGGTCCTGTACAGTACATACCCAGTTATTGTTTTAGGTCACCTGTTTTTAAAGACTAGCAACACCTGGATGATACTTATTAACCATCAAGTAATGCGATCAATTAAGAGAACTCTGGTCCTTACGTGCTAAATAGTACTTAGAATTTAGTCCTAAATGATCTTTACAATAGTTACCTCACCTGTTTCACTGTTCACAATGGAACTGTTTCAAATCTTTAGTAGTTTTTGATTTAATGGAGAACTACAAAATCTGTGTGACTGGGGCTCTCCAGGAACAGGGCTAAAGATTCACCACTCTACCTTAAACAACTGGGAGGGACCAGCACACAGTTTTATGACTGGGAAAGGTCTGCATCATATTATTCTTCCCGATCGACTTAAACCTGCCAATTTTCCCAACAGGATGTGATCAGCTACTACGATGCTAGTTACATCATATACTAGTACACTGAAAAAGTAGGATACTGCCACACTTCCAAAAAAAGAAGCATGCAGTCTCATATGAGTGGTACAATAAAATGGCCCTAAATATTTTTGCAAAAGACCGTACTGGCAATGAGAAGAGAAACCAGAAGCTGCAAATATGGAGGTGACACTTTCCCATGTTCTAACAGACATCAGATGTTCAGTCTGTGCCACTGTACCAAAGTATGTGTTATAATGTGCATTTCATCCAGGACAGGCTTTAATGGATCATAGATGGTGGCTGTGCTGAGCTACAGAATTGCCCAACATGGGGATTCCTTGTGGAGAAATCATAAGGCCACAATACCAAACGGATTCCAGCCCCCAAGGTGCACAGCAATTGAACTACAAAATATTCACCCAGTGGTCTGCAAGGGTGCGGTAACGTTTACTTGAAACAATAACATTTTCCTGGAGGGGCTGCTGCCTATCAATGTTAGTAGCCATCTGTCTAAAGAGTACAGTATTTTTTTTTAATAGAAAATGATGTCCCTGCTTAAGGCAGAAAGAATAAAAAATCAGGGCATCACAACTTCCCCAGGGCTTCACCAGTCTAAAGAAGTAAACCCCATTGATCATATATGGGCTGTACCAGGGACAGGAACACCATTTACAACTAATGAGCACATGGCTGTTTTATGTAATGCAAAGGGCAGGGCGAACCTCAAATTGTAATGCCCATGTTTTGCCAGTACTTTGTTTTGTTTCAAATATATTTTGGTCAAGTCTGCAAGAAATCTATACTTTTTTTTTCCCAAAAGTGTTTTTATTCCGGGCAGTGTTTTAGTAAGCTTTTAAAAAAAACCCTGATCTTTTAGCTTGTGCAGCTATATGATTCAACAGGTGATGCCAAGAATGATGTCTGATGTTGAACCTGCAGAATGCCCACTGACACAGGTTGACATAAGATGTCATTTTAACAAGTTGTTCATCCTGAAATTGAAAATGTGATCCTATATGAAGTTCCGAAAGTCACCATACCTCAGTAGATACATGATAAACATCATCCAGGTGGATGGTGCACATTGGTGGTGGTGGAGGGGAGACCCCATTACCTGTAAAGCGCTTTGAGTGGAGTGTCCAGAAAAGCGCTATATAAGTGTAAGCAATTATTAATTATACGTGCAAAACATTTGTGATGGTACTTAAAACTAGCTACTACCCACTAGGTTGCAGTAAATGAAGCTAAATAGTACACAAGACAGAACCTGCTGACACATAAATGTACAATGTGGTGGCTCTGTGGCTAAGGATCTGCGCCCGTGGCTGGAAGGTTGCCGGTTCGAATCCTGTAGGCGGCAGAGAAATCCTACTTTGTTGGGCCCCTGGGCAAAGCCTTTAACCCCAACTGCTCCATGGGTGCTGTATAAATGGCTGACCCTGTGCTCTGACCCCAAGCTTCTCTCTCCCTGTCTGTGTGTCTCATGGAGTGCAAGTTGTGGTATGCGCTCCATGAGACACATGATGTGTATATGGCCAAAGTGATCTTCTCTTACCTATGTACTACATTTAGCCAAAAAGGAGAACTAGAACATTGAAAACGACATCATTTATAACATACAAACCAAAAGGTTTTCAATTATTCTGGCTAGTACCTAGTAGTAAAATCTTATTTTGCGAATATACTAATAACTCGTTTACTACAAGTTTCTTACTTGAGATGATACAAAACTGTATTAAAGACATATGCCTTTGTTTCACGTGATGAATGTCTGGAAACCCACATGACAATGAATTGTCTCGTTATGAGAAAGAAACTAAGAATATGTCATTTTAAATTCAAATTGTCCGTAACAGACATACTTATAATATAGTTACGTATGTTGTTCAATTAACTATTCTAGCAGGATAATCGCAATAACCCCGAGCTACCAAGAAAATTACGTTTGCTGATTGTCTCTAGGATCAGATCGCGTCACGCTAATTAGATTATTTATTTCAGCACACCGGGACCATACTTCATAAATACAGCAGAATCACATATACTGTAGTCATAGCCAATACATTTGAACACGTATCGACTTCAATAAATCAATTTTATCGAGGCTTTTCTTTTCAGCGCATGTGAGTCCGCACAACCACAGCTGAAGTTCACTCACCCTGCAATCAGAATGATAACTCGGAGAGGGTCCCTGGCGATAGTGAAAATAAAAAGGGCGAAGGCTGGCCCAAAGGCGATAAATGTACACCCGAAAAACACAGCAACAGTCATTGCTATCTAACTACCATTTACAGACTTTGTGAAATCTAAAAAGAAAAATCAAATCAAAAGAGTACTTAATCGCATGTTAAAACGCATAAGTAATTTTAGCGTTTAAAAAGTGGTAAACGTTTTTTTATCCGTCTTCGTTATTTAGAGCATTAAAAGGTCTCGGTGGAGGCATAAATGCAAAATTAAGTGTATGAGTTGAAGAAATCTCTGTATATACGCTAGTTCCAGTTCATATCCCTCAGTTATCCCCGCACAACCTGTTACTGTGAAGACTGCAGGAACAATGGACCTTCGCGAATCTCTTAACAATCCGCTCGCTGTCCACAGCTCATTCGCATCTGCTTTTTGGTTTCTTGTGCTTTGCTCATAATTTACTCGTTTCTGCTTCTCCTTTTGTTGCAGAGCCACTCACGCTAGGGATTTTGTTTGTTTCAAGTTATTTTCCTTTCCCTTCCGGGTTTGTCACTGTTGCTACCTCATATCCAGGGCTGCAGATCCGCTTAAAGGGACCACGCACATTTGTTCTTGTATCAAGGTATTGGCAGGTTAGGAGGAAAATTGCTCTGAATGGGAACTCAAGAGTACATTACCATTAACGCAGAACTCCATCAAACATGGTTATTTATTTACATTTATTCTATAAATTAACCATTTAAACGTTGCTATATTGAATTGAACAATACCTCAGTCTTGCATGGAATAAGAGCAAATAAATTCGTGTAAAGCGTGTTATTTTATTTTACCGTTACTTATTGTATAGTATTAGGAATAATATGTCACTCTATTCATATTCATCCCACGCCCAAATACAGTAGCAAGTCTCAAAATGTTATCATCTCCTTTTAAATTTGTATCCTTAAAATGGATAGTGCAGTATGTATGTCCATATGTTTATTTATATTTTCAAAAAGATATTCACACACTTAAACAGGTTAAAAATAGGGAACAATTCGTAAAATAAGCAAAACTCTTTATGATTATTTCATATAAAATATTCTGTTGAAATGTTCTTCTGAATGAGCAATGATTAAGGCATAACTATGGTAAGAGGGTTTGGCTTAGGTTAGTGTTTGAATTCAGACATTCTTCAAAGAGCTTATGATACCTTCCACTCATTTGAATGGAAAATATATACTTCACTTAATATATTAAAATCAAAATATTAGTCTGAACTAACTTCATAACCTAAAAAACAAACAAACAAAAAGTATAAAGAGTGGACAAATTAAAATTCTTTCTTTTGCTTTAAAATCTTGTGTTGAATGGTCTTCTCAATGAGCAAAGATTCACAATTAACTGTGATAAGAGGCAGGAAAACCTAATCATTTTTGGATTTATTTTTTTATATGCCTGTGATTTCAATGTCAAATGCGAGACAGGCAGTGTATACAGCCATATAGGTCAGAAAAAAAATGTTTAGAAAACATTGAAAGAACTATTTTCGTAAGTATCCTTTCAGCCCTAAAACACAGCCATGTCATTAAAAACTGTCTACATTGTATGGGAATGAAACCCTTACCCTAGCTTCAGGTTTTGCTAGTTAGGGTTAGGGTTCAAATATAGCTCAAAGAGAATTTTCTCAATATTCCACTCATTTGACTGGAAAATGTGCTTCTCAGAATCATAATATTCGTCTGAAAAGACAATACAACACTGCCAAAACCAAAAGAGTGTGTCAGGAATGGACAAATTAATACAAAGGTATTCTTTCATTGGAAATTTTGTGTTGAACAGAGTGCTGAATAAATGTATGTTTAGGCTTAAGTGCCCTTAAAGTCCAAAACAACAAATACATTTTGGCTTTAGCTGTTAATATGCCTGTGATTTTAAAACCCATGGCAAGAGTTTGAAAGTGAAATCAGTTTATTTAGAACTGTTGCTTGTTGGGCAATTCAGACACCATTCCATACAGCCATATAGGTCAGAAAATGTTTAGAAAACATTGAAAGAACTATATTTCTACAGATGCAGCCCCTTAAAATGAGCATGTTATACTGCATTAAAACATGGTGGGCGTGTTGCGGTATAACACGGGTTACTGTAGAATACTGCATAATACCGCAAGTAAGATAATAGTATACAGAATTACCACCAGGTGGAGCTAATAAAGCTCAACCTCTCATGTACAGCATTTGAGCTGTCGCCATCAAAGTCTTTACAGAACATATTACTCATAGTATTAATAATGAATGACCTTGGACAAGCTGTAAACTCAAAGTATTACCCTGGTCCACATTCTTTGTAACTGTCTTTGTAAATGAAAATACTTTTTTTTCATTGACTGTCTTTGTATACAAAAATACTATTTTTTAATTGACTAAAAGTTACACCACAGCATTTAAATGATCCAATCACGCATTTGTTTCCAATCATACAAAGTAATTCTTGAGAATCTCCGATTCACCATGCCTTTCACATGCTCATAAAAGATTAATTTAGGAACATAAACATTACTGTATGTAAACAGTACTGTATATGGCTGGTCTTGGTATTTTAAAGAAAATATACACACCAATATTCCATTTCTCCCTAAACATTTACAAGTCTTACATGTGGTTATTTCAGAAACGTTTTACGTGCTCCTTGCTCCTTCTGACCATGTTACTTTTTTGTTATACAGTATTCAGTACTTTGTGAGAAAAGTGATAGTTTTAAGCCTTTCTGCAAATATGCTCGATACCGGAGTAAACAAGCATACTTTTAGTATTTGATTAATAGGTAATATCATATGGAATCGCACACCTAAAGAAATTAATAACAATATAATTATATTAATGTACTGTAATACAAAGAGTAGTATACTGTATACACATACAATATCTCTCACACCTGAAGAAGGCTCCACGGCTGAAACGTTGTGTTCTCTTTCTTCTTTTTTTCAGCATGGAATAAACCTATTACTTGTTCCTTTGCAGCCTACGCATGCTGACGCAGCTACCCACCTGAATTACAATATCTATTGTGTATGGCTGTTTCACTGCTTGTCATGTGAGCATGTTAGTGGCATGATGGTTTAAGTGCCTGACCTATGTATACAGATGCAGCCATTCAAAGTGTGTGGTACAGACATGTACTGGAGGTAATTGGCTATGGTGTTGTGCATCGTGATGCAAGATGATGTGGGGTACTGTGGTACGTGATTGGTTGACTGACAGGGGCACTTGTGGTCTGTTGTAGAAAGATGTACAGTAAATGTCTTTACTGTGACTGTTGTAGATATTGAATTTTACCACTGAAGGGAAATCTTAGTAGCTGAGCATAAAAAGAATAGGAGCATACTGTAACGTGTGAAGGCCATAAACGATATTAATTTTGGAACATAAACATACAGTATATGGCTGGTCTTGGTACTTTAAAGAAATAAATACACACCAGTATTCCATTTCTCCCTAACGATTTTAAGCATCGAAGTATTTAACTAAAGAGATACCGGAGTCAACAAGCATACTTTAAGAATTTGATTAAAAGGGAATATAATATGGAATCGCGTATCTAAAGAATTTAATAACGATATGATTATATTCGTGTACTGCGACAGGGCTGTGTAGGGCTGTTTCGCCTCTCTCTTCATGCGACTTCCCTTGTAGCCTACTGGTCTATGTGGCCGATTACCACCTCATGGGTTGTGTGTTCAAATCCAGCTGGTGCTGGACTTTTCTTTTAACAAACATTTCTTCGAAAAAATAGAATAGCGATTTTATGGACAATCAATTGACTTTTTTTATTTCAAAATATCACAACATGATTGATTCCAAGTCATTTTTGATAACAATGAACAGTCACCTTCTTCCCTTCTGACAAAGGTCCCTGCTTCTGCTTCCTGCTTCTATTGTGAGTGTGTGAAATAGAGTAAATTTTTATAGAGAAATGGAGGCTGGACAGTATGCGATACAATATAAACATTTATATTGATTTAAATCGTGTTTAGATTTAAATCGCAAACACGTGTTTAATTATGTGTTTTTTTAATCATAATCAGGCTAATGCAACATAAATTGATACAGTATCTTTGTCTTCTAAGTATCTTAATAAACTTTAAATATTAATAAACTGCTTTAAATACATGGAATTAAGAAAGTTAGGTGTAGCACTTTAGATCTTTTTTTCTGAACCAGGGAAAATCTGATCATGTTTCTCTATAACAATAATAAAAAACTTTATTTTACATATCACCTTTAAAAGTGGCATCTCAAAGCAATACAGTAGATCGAAAAACAGTTAAAAGGGACCAAAGTAAATACCAGACAAACGCAAATGCGTTTTTAATAAAATGCTTTTATTCATTCAGCAGAGAGTGAGAGGGACATCCAGCAGAGAGAGACACACACACCGGTTTTCATTGACAAAAAGTAATTGGTTTTTTTACATTTTTTTTTACGTTTTGTTTGTGGACAGACTGTTTGTTCGGTCAGTTCTTCCTCCCAGAATTTATAGATCGCATCGATCAGTTCCTGCTTTGTGACGGGCTTAGCAGTTTTCCGAACATAGTCTTTCAACGAATGCCAAACCATCTCTATGGGATTTAGATCTGGGGATTCGGCTGGAGTTTTCACCCAGTTCACTCCTTCTGCTATAAGCCTCGCCCTTGTTGCTGTGTGTTTCGGATCGTTGTCTTGAAAGACGGTGCCTTGATCCAAACTGCTCCCTGATATATGGGGCAGCATGCTGTGTGACCACAACTTTCTCGAAGAATACATGGTCCATAATTCCTTCGACAATAAGAAGTGGTCCCGGGCCTCTTCTAGATATACCCCCCCAGACGTGAACCTTCAGTGGATGTTTGGGCTTTGGCTTGTCCACATATCTCCCCTTTTTGCAAAATGCCTTTGTTGAAAACTGTTCCAGAGCCACTGTTGTTTCGTCGGTGAAAAGTACATCCTGAAATGCCTCCCACTGTTCAATCCATTGGAGCGCTTGCTTGAGTCTTTCCTCTTTGTTTTTTAGCCTTATCATGGGGCATGTGTTGGTTTTTCTGTATCTCCATCCAAGCCTCCTGCGTACTCTTCTTATCGATGTCGGGCTAATGGTCGCACCGAGGTCAGCCCATAGCCGTCTTTGGACTTGCATCGCCAGTAGCTCATCATTTTCATCAGTCAGTTTGTCGATAGCTCGCACAATAGGACTTGAAAAAAAAATAGATCAACAGTTAGTTTTAAAAATAATGTGCGTAGTTGTATTTACATGCAAGAAAGGTATTTTTAGAAATTTATTTACCTTTGAATCGTCCTCGGTTTAGATTCTCTTTGCCTCCTCTCCCCTTTATAATGCCGTCTCACTATGCTTTCAGAAACGAAGATGTCCATCGAAGCCAACTGCTGTACAATGTCCCTTGTTGACTTCCCGTTTCTTTTCCTCTTCATTATTTGGTGTGAGAGAGTCTTCGTGATTTTGGTCATTGTCCGTCTCCTTACCAAAGTGATACAGTGGTACAGCTTGAATTCTGTACCTATATACTGTATGGTATGGAACAGATAAAACTTACACAATACCGATGAGCTAATACTAGGGAAAGACACTCCTATTTTATTTAAAACACAATACGCCAGGAAATGTGTCTGATGCATTAGCAAGTTAAAACAATTGGGTCGAAAACCTGGGCGTAACACCATTTCCTTTTTCTGATCACTCGCTTTCTGGATACACGTCTCACCTGTCCGGTTCTTTGTTTTCCTGGTTTGCTGATTATGCCTGCTGTGGTCCACTCCTACCGTCACACCTAAAGAAAACTATTTTAAATTTCTTGGCGCAGTTCATTGTGCAATGAACCCTTGTATGTGCTGTCCGTGCCCAAAATGCAATTTTAAAAAAGTCAAAAACCGTGCAATTTAGAGCTTTCTGGCAAGAGGAGACACCCAAATCAATGTAACATGCCACAGATTGTGCATGAACAGGGTTATACTGCCTATTCCCTTTGATACCCGATTAAAAAAAAATAAAAAATGTTTTGAATCCCCGGCGGAACCGGGCAGCCGTATGAATCAAGTAACAGGTTTATTCCATGCTGAAAAAAAGAAGAAAGAAAACACATTCCATAAGAATTGACTGAGCTCAGCTCTGTACCACGCAATGATCTCCCCGGAGTCTCTGCCCCGGGTTATTTGGGTTTTTAGATAGAGGGTAAAAAACTCTCTCTGGCTTGACCTCCCCCTCCATGGATATTGTCTGATTTTTTGTTAACAAGGCTCGCCAGCTAATGTGAATCGAAACCTGTCTTTCTAGCTTTTAAAGTCGTGCGATGTGTAAGCCACAATTCAAATAGAAAAAAGACCTGACAAGATTTAAGATGTGGCTGTCAATGTTGGATTAAAAAAACACATTGCCCGACGTTTGTTGCATTGCTTGAAAAATAACTTTATTTCGAGAGACTGGATAAGTAATTCAAGTGTTTTTTTTAACTTCCTGAAAAACAACTAAGAATTTTACTATATGTGCAAACGTTTTATGATATGTCGCTGTTGTGAATGTCAAGCCGATACATACTCTTAGAGTTTGATTAATAGGGAATATAATACAAAAATATAGTACTAAAAAAGGTACTACCACTTTTAAAGGTGATATGTAAAATAAAGTTTTTTTTATTATTGTTATAGAGAAACATGATCAGATTTTCCCTGTTTCAGAAAAAAAGATCTAAAGTGCTACACCTAACTTTCTTAATTCCATGTATTTAAAGCAGTGAACTACTGTAGGGGTAACATAACATTCAGAAATACAATCGAGAATAGTTTTGTAGTGTTTGTTTAGATGAAACGTTCCTAAAACATATAACGTAACAAAATTAAAGACGATTAAAATCTGTAATCTTTCCACTTGTACTGTATGTCATCGGAAAGTTTCTGCTTTGTATAAGGATGGTATCAAAAAGTAATCTTAAGTGGTGAGAAAGCTGTGCTCAATGTATTTAAGGGACTTAAAAGTAAAAGGAGATGCTTTATATTGCTTGACTAATTTTAAAAACTAAGTTATAAATGCAGACGCTCCCTCGGTGCCGCGCCGGGTGTAAATATCAAAATATACATTCATTCCCGGGCAGAGGCCGAAGAGCACCCGGCTGGAGTGCGCGGGGAAGAGCAGGACAGGAGTGAAAGGCGGGGTTTAGGAAGGCGTACAGTCTGGGCAGGTATAGATTACACTTTTCTAAAACGTATTTGAAAAATAAAAATGATTACAATCTAATCCTTCCACGTTTGATCCAAATATCCCAAGAAATATAAATCTAAATGGGTAGAAAGCTATGCTGAAAGTTTATTAAGATACTTAGAAGACAAAGATACTGTATCAATTTATGTTGCATTAGCCTGATTATGATTAAAAAAACACATATAATTAAACATGCGTTTGCGATTTAAATCAATATAAATGTTTATATTGTATCGCATACTGTCCAGCCTCCATTTCTCTATAAACATTTACTCTATTACACACACACACAATAGAAGCAGGAAGCAGAAGCAGGGACCGTTGTCAGAAGGGAAGAAGGTGACTATTCATTGTTATCAAAAATGACTTGGAATCGATAATGTTGTGATATTTTGAAATAAAAAAGTCAATTGATTGTCCAAAATATCGCTATTCTATTTTTTCGTAGAAATGTTTGTTAATGGAGAAGTCCAACACCAGCTGGATTTGAACACACAACCCGTGAGTTGGTAATCAGGTACATAGACCAGTAGGCTACAAGGGAAGTCACATGAAGAGAGAGGCAAAACAGCCCTACACAGCCGTGTCGCAGCACACGAATATAATCATATCGTTATTAAATTCTTTAGATACACTATTCCATATTATATTAGCAGAAAAGCTTAAAACTACCACTTTTTCACACGCTATTTCACATGCTAGTTAAATACTTCGATGCTTAAAATCGTTATGGAGAAATGGAATACCGGTGTGTATTTTTCCTTTAAAGTACCGATTCCTGGAATCTGACTGGCTGACACCCTTCTGAAGTGGTTCCATAAAATCTGGTATACGGAAAAGAAAGCGTTGATAAAAAAGCCGGGATTCTCATGTATCTCATACAAGTATCTTTTAATACAGTCTTTGCTGTGCTCTTGAGGATCCTTGTGATATTTTGAGCTCTAGTTGAATGATAAGTGTCGCATTTTAAATCATTTTCGTAGTTAGAAATTATGAAATGCCCTGTTAAAAGCAATGGAGTTTTTATGCCCGTTGAAGTAAAACAAAATGCCTGACAAAGTATGGCTTGGACAGATTCCAAGTGCTTGTACAAATGTGCTAAAGAAATTATACTTTGAGTATACAGCTTGTCCAAAGTCATTCATTATTAATATTATTAGTAATATCCTCGGTAAAGGCTTTGATGCATAAATATTTCTGATAAAGGTAGGTTGTGTACTTTTGTCCAACTGAGCAATCTTGCTTTCATAAAATATACCAACATTTTAATGACTGATGATTAACATGCTGTAATACACAGTTCAAAATTAAAAGCTCAAATGCTGTACATGAGAGGTTAAGCTCCCCTTGGCGGTTTTACAAGGTGACGCCGGATAGTTTCTGGCGTGACGTCAAATGACGCGTTTAACTGCGTGATACCACACGATACCGCGACATGCCCACCGGGGTATGTCGCGAAATATCTCACCCATTTTGAATGGCTGCATCTGTAAGCGAGAGGTTGGCTGTTCAAATCTAGCTAGTGCCACAAGTTTTCTTTAAACAAACATTTCTTTGAAAAATTAAAATAGCAATATTATAGACAATTAATTTACTTTTTTATATTTAGAAATATAACATGTTCGAATCTAAGTCATTTCTTAATAACACTGAATAGTCACCGTCTTTCCCTCTGAATCGCTCCAGTAGCGGGAACCTGTATCGTGTGGATCCCTTTAGATCTCCCTTCAGATTTTAAAGTTTATTAATAATATCTTCAGTGTCGCATCTTCCCAGTTTAGCTGATCCTTTGCTGCCTACACATGCTTACACAGCTCCCTAGGTAAATTATCATACTTGACTGAGAAAGCTTTAGAGAACTTAACATTTTTATCAACAAATTGTAAATACGGCGTTTACATTGGTGTTATTAATTTTTCACTTGAGTGAGATGAGAACAGACCCCCCTCTTAGCCTGGGCAAACGATTTTTTTTTTAAAAAAGAAATAAATAAGATACAATTATATTGTAACACTACAAGGTTTACATTGGCACCCTCGCCACTGCTGCATCAGGTCAGCCTCCCACCCTCAGGGACTCAAGCCCAGGCCTCCCCCATCACTCAATAGGGACCCAGCCTCTTGAACCAAAGGGGAATCTTCCGTCAGCCCAGCTGCTGCAGTCCCTGCTATTCACAGGGAAGGGCGGTGAAGTCACCATGCTGGTAAGCTGGCTCTCACAAGCAATGGATGCAAAAAAAAAAACAAGCAATGGAGGCTGTATGCATTACAATATAAACATTTACTGCAATCCAATACTGCAAAGTTTCGGCTGGAAATCCTTATTCAGGTGTGAGAGCAAGTAAGCCCAAATCGTAGTTGAGCCCGTTCAGAGCCTACATTACTTTTTAGCTTTTCATTTTGAGCAGAAGACCCTCACACCTGAAGAAGACTTCACAGCCAAAACGTTGCATTTTCTCTCTTAAGCATGTGTACAATGCTATAATACAGTTTAAAATAATTAAAAGTCTAAACAGTATCAACTTGAATGCTTATCTCTATTAATATAACTATCAAGTGGTATTCAATAAATACAGATTTATACAAAAAAAGTTGCATTTAATACCACTCGATATTAATATATTTACAGAAATAAGCTCTCTATTAAACCTCCGATCAAAGATCAAGCACAGATCAAATGGCAAGATCTCACACACTAGGACTGATCTGTGATCAGTCCACTGGCTGAGTTGAAAAAAAAAAAACGGTTGAACAACTCTTCTGCAGCATACTGTAGTTTTTGTTAACACAAGTTTATCAGTGAAAAGACCATGGGCATTTTTCCTCCCCCCTACATTCTCAGAGTAGAATAGAATTTATTATTAGCACAATTTATTCCAGTGCTAAATTTAATATTATTGATTACTAATAGTTTATGCTAACACCTAACTTTAATGCGAGAAGTACTACTGTAAACAAAACAAATAAAAAGGATTTTTGGAGGGGGGGGGGATATTCTGACAAGTGATAAGACGATCTGTCAAAGTGCAATGAAATACAGTATGCTTCTGAAAGCGCTTTACAGGATAACAACAATTTACAAGTTTTGGGAGGAAGATTATCAATAATAATAAACTTTATTTTATATAGCGCCTTTAAAGGTGGCTTCTCAAAGCACCTTACAGGATAACTGATGAAACAACAGTGGCTGGGGGTTGAAAATACCTGTGAAACCAGTTTGTTTACAAACAATGTAGACACAGAGACTCAGACAGTAGCAATAGCTACTGCTGCCTGGCATGGTGCAGTGTGCTGGCAGCTGTGTGACACGGTAGTGGGCAGGAGTGGTGGGGTGCGCTGGCAGCTGTGTGGTGTGACGCAGTGGTGGCCGAGCACGGTGCAGTGTGCTGGCAGCTGCGTGACACAGTGGTGGCCGGGCGCGGTCAGGTGCGCTGGCAGCTGTGTGACGCAGTGGTGGCCGGGCGCGGTGAGGTGCAGGAGAAGGGGTGTGTGCGGGTGGGTTTGTGGGGGTGTGTACGGATGAGGCTATGGGGCCCGGCAGGTCCTGGCCAAAAACTAAAAATAAAATACAATCTACAGACATTCACAACATGTAAATGTTTTATGAGATGTCTATGTTGTGAATGTCTGTAGATTGTAATGTGTACGATGCTGTAATACAGTTTAAAAGAACTAAAAGTCTAAGCAGTATCAACTTGAATTCTTATCTCTATTAATATAACTATCAAGTGGTATCTTTCCACGTTTGATCCCAAGAGGAAGTACGATACGCTCCTGCTTTGTTTCACAATGGAATGAAAAATAAATCTAGATGGTGAGAAAGCTATGCTGAAAGTTAATAATAATAATAAACTTTATTTTATATAGCGCCTTTAAAGGTGGCTTCTCAAAGCGCTTTACAGGATGACAATAACAATAAATAAGAAGACTACAACAATAAATAAGAAAATTTCACAAGAGGACACAATTATAATTACAACAATACAACAATAAAAATAGAGGAGACCGTGGAAGATGGTATTAAGAAGAGCAGAGGGGTGAAGAATGGAACCAGTTAAGTAAAGGCTTTTCTGAAGAAGAAGGTTTTGAGTCTGGATTTGAAGGAGTTTAGAGAAGGTGACTCTCTGATATCCTTGGGCAAAGAGTTCCAGAGCTTGGGGGCATAGCAGGAGAAGGCCCTGTCGCCCATACAATGTAGACGGGCTTGGGGGACAGTAAGGAGGGCAGAATTTGAAGAGCGGAGGTTGCGAGGTGGGGAGTAGGGCGATAAAAGTTCAGACAGGTATTGAGGTGCCAAGCCATGTAAAGCCTTGTAGGCGAGCATGAGGATTTTAAAGTCTACGCGGAATTTGACCGGAAGCCAGTGCAAGGACTCCAGGATAGGAGTAATGTGAACACTTGTACTAGACCTGGTCAGGATTCTGGCTGCTGAATTTTGGACATACTGCAGCTTGTTCAGAGTAGATTTAGATACACCAGGGAGCAGAGCATTGCAGTAGTCAATTCGGGAGAATACAAATATGTTGATCAGCTTTTCAGCCACAGTTAATGATAGCATAGGGCGTAGTCTTGCGATATTTCTAAGGTGAAAAAAAGATGTTTTGACAGTATGCTGTACATGTGGGTCGAATGTTAAGCCAGAATCGAATATAACCCCAAGGTTTTTCAATTTTGATTGAAGCTCTAGTACAGAGCCATCTACAGACAGGGTTACAGGACTAACTTTACGAAGTTGATGGGGGGTACCAATAAGCATGACTTCAGTCTTGTCACAGTTAAGATGAAGGAAGTTTTGAGTCATCCAAATTTTTATGTCAGAGATGCAATTAGATAGAATAGAGACAGCCACGTCAGTGTCGGGTTTGGTATGGATGTATATTTGAGTATCGTCAGCGTAAAAATGAAAGCTGAGGCCATGTGATCTTGAAAGCTGACCAAGTGGGAACATGTAAATGCTGAAGAGCAAGGGGCCCAGTATTGAGCCCTGGGGGACACCAGACTTGACAAGACCGATTTCAGACCTGTACCCATTGAGAGAGACAAAGTGACAGCGATCAGTGAGGTAAGACTTAAACCATTTGAGGGCAGTGTCAGAGACTCCAAACACAGTCTCGAGACGAGAAAGCAAGATGTTATGGTCAACAGTGTCAAAGGCAGCACTGAGATCAAGAAGGATGAGTATGGAAAGAGAACCAGAATCAGAAGCTATTAGGAGATCGTTGGTGACTTTGACTTGGGCGGTTTCTGTGCTGTGAAGTTGACGGAAGCCAGATTGGAGGGGTTCGAAAAGGTTGTTTGTCATGAAGTGGTTATGTAACTGAAGTGTGACAGCACGTTCTAGAATTTTAGAGAGAAAGGGTAAGTTGGAGATGGGGCAAAAGTTGTTAAGATTGTCGAGAGCCATGTTAGGTTTCTTTGGCACTGGGGTAATAGCAGCAGTTTTGAGGACCGTTGGCACAATGCCGGTTCTCAAGGATTCATGTATTATATTGAGGACAATGGGACAGAGAGAAGAGAAACAGGACTGGAATAAAGTGGTGGGAATGGGATCTAAAATAGATGTGGTGGGTTTCATGCGCGTAACTAGTTTGTTTAGGGATGCTGAGTCAAGAAGAGAGAAGCTGGAGAGACGGGAACCAGAGAAGTTGGATGAGGAGGGAGGAGGTGTGGAAATTATATCCGTAGTGGAGAGAATGTGATGCCAGATGTTGTCAATCTTAGAACTAAAGAAATCTAAGAATGTGTTGCAAAGTTGTGATGAGGCAGGTAATGTGGTGGGGCAGTTTGGCTTGAGCAGTCTGTTGATGGTGGAGAAAAGATGTCTGGGATTGTTTTGGTGATTTTCAATGATGTGAGAGAAGTAGGTGGATCTAGCAGACTCTATAGTAACCTTATAATCAGATAAGTAATCTCTCCAGGCCTGATAATGTACATTTAGGCGGGAAAGACGCCACCTACGCTCAAGTTTGTGAGAGGCTGCCTTCATGGAACGCAGATGGTCATTGTACCAGGGGGCAGGGCGAGAGAAGGAGATGGTTCGAGTTTTTAAAGGAGCAAAGGTGTCGAGGGTAGATAAAAGAGCATTGTCAAGTAACTGTATTTTGTCCTCTAGAGGGTCAGAGGAAGAGAAACAGGATAAGGAGGACAGAACAGAATTTGCAAAGTTAATAGCTTAACATTGGAATGTTCTTCCAAGTGTAAAAAGAGGCGATACGCAACGTGTCTCCTTAATACATTTTCAGTTTACAGACCGTACAAGATCATTTATTATGAATAATGTCTTCCGTATTGCATTAAAATTGGAATGCCTTTCACAGGTGTAAATCCACCTATCTTCTAACCGGTACATCCAGGACGGGTAACAGTTTTACAATCCACCCCCCCTCCCCAGATCGTACCTGCTCGAAATTCAGAGGGAAAGACGGTGACATCACCGTGCAGGTGAGCAAACACACCCTCGATCAATTGAAAATAGTTGTGGTGTATGCATAGATGAAACTTTTCTAAAATGTATAACAGTTTATATTATTGTGTATTTATATTATATTCTCATGTACAGGTAGAATATGTTCATTGTCTTCCAATGAAAGACAGGTTCCTTTTGCCCAAGTCGGGAGACATTAGAGGCTTGCCCCACCCGGACTGTTACAGTAACACATTAGCAAGTTAAAGCAATTAGGTTGAAAAGCCGGGCATAATAATCGTTTTCTTCCTTGATGTTCTGATCTGCAAGGCAGTTTGGCCGCAGTGAATATGGATTCCGTCTGGCATTGCCGGATTGTGAAAAATAAAAGTATTTTATGAATCACATGTTTGCAATTTTAATCAAAATGGGGGTAGGGGAGTCTTCTCTATGACAGTCTCCCTTATAAAATGTGAAACAAAACAAAACCCTAAAAATAAGATACAATCTACAGACATTCACAACATGTAAATGTCTATGTTGTGAATGTCTGTAGATTGTTTTTGGTCAGACCACAGCCAGGACCCGCCGGGCCCCACAGCCCCATCTGCACACACCCCCACAAACCCACCCGCACACACCCCTTCTCCTGCACCTCACCGCGCCCGGCCACCACTGCGTCACACAGCTGCCAGCGCACCTCACCGCGCCCGGCCTCCCTTACCCCCATCTTGATTAAAATCGCAAACGTGTGTTTCATAAAATACTTTTATTTTTCACAATCTGGCAATGCCAGACAGAATTCACATTCACTGCGGCCAAATGGCCTTCCAGATCAGAAAATCAATGAAGAAAACAATTATCGCACCCGGCTTCTCAACGTAATTGCTTTAACTTGCAAGTGCTTTACTGTAACAGTCCGGGTGTGGCAAGCCTCTAATGTCTCCTGACTTGGGTGAAAGTTTTGTTTGATTTCTGAAACCCTTTCTTTATGTCATCAGTTTTCTTTCAACATTTATTCCTTTGTTTTGTGGTCTGGGTAATTGGAGGCTACACTGTTATGCTTCCTATGGTGATATATGGGTTTTTCACACAAAGCTGTATTGAGCAGTATTTTTGCGTTAAGAAAGTTAGGTGTTAGCATAAATTATTAGTATTTAGCACTGTAATAAATTGTGCTAATAATAAATTCTATTCTACTCTAAGAATGTATGGGGGAGGAAAAATGCCCGTGGTCTTTTCACTGATAAACGTAAAAACTACGGTATGCTTCAGAGTTGTTCAACCGTTTTTTTTTTGGCACAGCACAGACTGTGCCTACTAGAGCACCACAATTCACACTCAACCACATCACAGATCACAGATCAGTCCCAGTGTGCTGTTTGATCTGTGCTTGATCTTTGATCTGAACCTTAATAGAGAGCTTATCTCTGTAAATATATTCATATCGAGTGGTATTAAATGCAACTTTTTTGTATAGATGACACTTTTCTAAAATGTCTTTAAAAATAAAAGCGATTACAATTGGCACGACTGTAGCCTTTTCACGATAACTCCTAGAGTTCCGAGAAACACTTGTGTGCGTACAAAATACATGTGGCTGTTTTCACAGCCTTCACTATGTCGTTTTTAAGCCATTTTTTGACCACGCTTGAATGTTCTTCTGTCCATATCTTTGGAAGGGAAACGCAGAAAGCCTTCTAACCAAATGCATTTTAAAGACAACGACATGAAAATGTTCAGAGCCTCCACATAAAACTATCAGCGAGCTAATTCTCTCTTTTTAAACCTCCGGTTTTTCATCAATGCCTAATTACACACTAACTGGAACGCGGGGGACCACTGTGTACACACGTTCACAACGCGAGAAATACTGCTCAATATGGCTTCGTGCGAATATATGCGTATATCACCATAGGAAGCATAACAACATAGCCTCCAATTACCCAGACCACAAAACAAAGGAATAAAGCTTTGTTTGATTTCTGAAACCCTTTCTTTATGTCCTGTTTTCATTCAGGTAAGGGTCAACTATATACACAATACTGCTGACAGCAGGAAAATTCCTATTCTTTACTCAGCAGCGTCTTAAAACCAGCACCCATGGTGTTCAAACCGATTTTTTTTATATACAGAAAACGGACACAGCTTCGCATTGTGAATCTGTTTTTCTAAGAAAACATGCGAGTGGGGGAGGTGGACTTGCCCTTATTCTACTTTGAAAATACCTGTGAAACCGGTTTCTTTACAATGTAGACGGAGAGAGAAAGAGATGCGATAACCTTTGCACATGTAGGGCTTTCAGGCTCACGTGAATTTGCGCCCTACAGTACAACCTGCGGTACCGCTGTGTACATACAGTACGAACATGTTGTGATATTTAGAAATATAAAAAATGTCAATAATATTTGCTATTTAAGTTTTTCAAAGAAATGTTTATTTGTTAAAAGAAAACTGATGGTGATAGGTGGGTTTGAACATTCAACCTCAGGGTTACAAATCAGTCACTTAATCAATCATGCCACCAAGGCAGTCATGTGACAAGTACCTATCAATGGAAAGTCTTATACTACTGTTTGTGCAACAGTACATGAATATAGTTATACCGTTATTAATTTCTTTAGGTATGCGATTCCATATTATGTTCCCTATTAATCAAATTCTAAAAGTATGCTTCTGTTTACTCCGATATCGAGCGTATTCTCAGAAAAGCTTAAAACTATTAATTTTCACAAAGTACTGAATACTGTATAAACGTACAGTAACATGGTCAGAAGGAACAAGGAGCACGTAAAAAACGTTTCCGAAATAACCACATGTAAGACTTTGATGCTTAAAATGTTTAGGGAGAAATGGAATACTGGTGTGTATTTTTTCTTTAAAATACCAAGACCAGCAATATACAGTTTACATAATGTTTATGTTCCTAAATTAATATAGTTTATGACCTTTAGATGCATTATGCTCCTATTCTTTTTATGCTCAGCTACTAAAATTTCCCTTTAGTGGTAAAATTCCATATAAAAATATTCAATACTAAGCGGATTAAAACGTGCACAGTAAAGAGATTAAATGATTAAATCTTTCCACGACCTACCAACGCACCACGAGTGCCCCTGTCGGTCATTTTGGCCAGCCAATCACGTACCGCAGTATGACGTAATGATTTAACCCGCGCACTTTGAAAAAAATGTGAAGATAACATTAAAATATAATTTCCTAAATTTCTCTTCTGTCCTAAAACACAACCATGCCATCAAACATCCTCTATGTTTTCTAATAATACTAACCCTAACCCTAGCTAAGGGTTTGGGTAGTTAGGATTAGGGTTCAGATTTTCTTCAATGCAACCTAACACTCATTGTTACAACTCCAAGTGTCTAAGGGTAAAGGGGTGTAACATTTAGGATAATTCTTTCGGGAGCAGGTGGGTTCTGGCGAGTGACTAGGAAGCATGATAAAATTGGGTGCAAAAGTGTTTTTTTAAAGTTGAATAAGTGACTGGTAAGACACGATAACAAACAGGGGTAAGGAACTGGTGGTGCCAAAGAAAAGAAAATAAACAAAATGGAGCTGGATAGGAAAGGTGAGGGAAAGCTAATCTGACTACAAAAGAAAACCCGAAACACACGGTCTTCGGCATCTTCAACACCCTAGCTAACCTCCACTGACTACCCAAAACCATACAAGACAAACGGCACTCACCCGTACGAAACTAGTGTACTAATACAAAATCAACTAAGTGTGTAGAATGTACCCAACAACTCAAACTAACCTTATGCACAAAAGTTCACTCAAAAACACAAGTGAACTTGGAATAGAAATAAGGGGAAACGAGATTAATCAACAGGAACAAGGGTACAAAAGAACACAAAGGTTGAACATGTAACACGTTAGGTCAAGGTAATGGCACAACAAGGATAAACAAACGAAAGTACAAAGAAACAAACAGAAGCCAACAAAACAACAAAGCCGAAGCAAAAGCAAAATGAAACGATAACCAAAGCAAAATGAAGCAAAGCAAAATCAAGTGGGACCAAAGTCAAACGAAAGGCTTCTCCTTCCTGAAATCCTCCATGTTATATACTGAAAAAGATGTCTAGACTATGGTACAATTGTATTTTTTGACAAGGATTCTGTTATTGAAAGTTTAGTGTTGAATGGTGTTCACAATGAGCATGGTTTTAGGGTTAACAGTCAGGAAAGCCCAATATATGTTAACTATCTATTAAAATTCCAGTGCATCAAATGCCCAATACAATAGTTTGAAAGGTTTAACCACTTTCTTTCAAACTTTAGCTGTTAGGGCACATTACACAAGGTTCCCATTGAGTCAAACAAAAGGCTTCTCCTTCCTGAAATCCTCCATGTTATATACTGAAAAAGATGCAGTCTGATTGGCTGCGAGGCTGATTGATGATGATGTCATACAGAACAATGGTGGGCCAATGGGGGAGGGAGGACAATCAAAGGTCAGCAGTGTGGAACATAACAATAAATACACACAGACCACACACTGGGACGCAACACTCATTTAAGCAGAAAATCTAACTCAGGGCATGGAAATAATAGTCTGAAAAGACTTAGCAGCCTTGCCACAACAAATAAAATGCATGAACTGTGGTACAATTTCATTTTTTGACAAGTAATCTTCTATTGGAAGTTTTGTGTTGAATCGTACTCTCCATGAGCATGGCATCAGCGTTAAATAGCTTAAGAGTCTGGAAAACCCAATAAATATTAGCTACACCTGTTAAAATGCCAGTGCATTCAATGTCAAAAGCAACAGATTAAGACATTTAACCACTTTCTTTCAATCTTTAGCTTATTGGGGATTTAGACAACATCCCCATTTAGGGCAATGCAGTATATATAGGCATATATGCAAGAAAAAAAAGGGTGAAGAGAACATTAAAATATCACATTTCCTAAATTTCTCTTCTGTCCTAAAACACAGCCATGCCATCAAACATCCTCTATGTTTTCTAATAATACTAACCCTAACCCTAACTAAGGGTCTGGGTAGTTAGGGTTCGGGGTTCAGATTTTCTCATTTAAGCAGAAAATATAACTCAGGGCATCAAAATATTAGTGTGAAAAGACTTAGCAGCCTTGCCACACCAAGCAAAATGTATCACCTGTTGTACAATTTCATTTTTTGACAAGTAATCTATTGGAAATTTTGTGCCGAATCGTACTCTCCATGAGCATGGTATCAGCGTTAAATAGGTTAAGAGTCAGGAAAACCAAATAAATATTAGCTACACCTGTTAAAAAACCAGTGAATTAAATGCCAAATACAATAGCTTGAAAGGTTTAACCACTTTCTTTCAAACTTTTGTTGTTAGGGTAAATTACACAAGGTTCCCATTGAGGGCAATGCAGTGTATAGAGCCATTTATGCAAGAAAAAGTGAAGGTAACATTGAAATATCACTTTTCCTAAAGTTCCTTTCTGTCCTAAAGCAATGCAGTGATCAATTTACCCTAACAACAATTTAATTTACCCTAACAACAAAAGTTTGAAAGAAAGTGGTTAAACCTTTCAAGCTATTGTATTTGGCATTGAATTCACTATTTTTTTAACAGGTGTAGCTAATATTTATTTGGTTTTCCTATGCCATCAAACATCCTCTCTGTTTTCTAAAATTCGAACCCTAACCCTGGCTAAGGGTTTTGGCAGGTTAGGGTTAAGGGTCAGATTTTCTCCAAAGAATTCATGCAACCTTCCACTCATTTGAGCAGAAAATAGATCTCAGGGCATCAAAATATTAGCTTGAATAGAATGAGCAACATTGCAAAACCAAAGAAAATGTCTCAAATATGGTACAATTGTATTTTTTGACAAGGATTCTGTTATTATAAGTTTAGTGTTGAATGGTGTTCACAATGAGCATGGTTTCAGGGTTAACAGTCAGGAAAGCCCAATAAATGTTAACTATCTGTTAAAATTCCAGTACATCAAATGCCAAATACAATAGTTTAAAAGGTTTAACCACTTTCTTTCAAACTTTAGCTGTTAGGGCAAATTACACAAGGTTCCCATTGAGGACAATGCAGTGTATAGAGCCATTTATGAAAGAAAAAGTGAAGGTGACATTAAAATATCACTTTTCCTAAATTTCCTTTCTGTCCTAAAACACAGCCATGCCATCAAGCATCCTCTATGTTTTCTAAAATTCTGTTTCAATTAATCATTCAGGTTTAACTGAGCTATAGAAAGAGACAACTCTATAGTACACGTATCAAAGGAAGGTGTGCACATTATCTTTACTCTTTTTATACAAGCTGAAAACATGAAAAGTATTAAAAAAAAATAACTGGCAATTATCACCTGTCATGAGTCAGCAACTGTCCTACCTTTCAGGCTCAGGTCTTCCCTTTGCAGGCCAGTCAGGGCATGCTCCAAGTCTTCCAGAACAGCCCAAACAAAGGCTTTTAGCTGGTTTGAATGCACCTTAAATCTAAAACACTGCTCACTTTATTAGGCAAGGGCAACAAATAAAATCTTATGTCAAATTGATTAAATGGTCTTTTAATCAAAGCCATTGCCGAGTATTTAGTGTCAGGGAACCAAATCAGTAGAATAGGAGGATCCTTATGCACAACCACAAGTTGTGCAGAATGTGTAGTAGCACAGGGACAATTCCAAACACCTAATCCAGGGGTTTGGTCAATTGGAGAAGCACTGAGTCCAGTAACCAGGGAAATCCCAGAAAGACAATCTAAAAAACAAAATCCAAAGAGAATGGTCAAAAAGGCAGGAGCAAAGATTAGGAACCAGGAGTACAATCAAAAAAGTTAGAAACTTTTCCTTTTTTTTACAAAAATAAATTGCAACTAAAACAATCACATTACAGAACACAGTCAATCCTTATCCTGAAACAAAAAGTTTTCCTTCATTCCTTAGCAACATTGTAGCCCAATTTGTTGCACTCCTATCTCTGCTGCCTACATGATTCATACCTTACCCGCCCACTGATCCCTTGCACTCCCCACTCGCATCCATACTTCACCAAGTGGTTCCTAGTGTCCCATAGAATCAGTTTGATTAAACACACAATGAACCACAACAAAAAATTGATCCTTTCATCACCCTTAATTGTTTTCCAGCCCCATAAAACCACAGCCTCTGTTAGCTGGAAACTTGGCCATAACTCAGAAAATAAAACTCTATGTCTCTCCCAGACTAACTGTGCCACCCTACAACCCCAGAACACATGCACTATCGACTCTACCACACCACATTCAGCCCTCGGGCACACAGATGACTTAGTCAGCTTATGTTTATGCATAACTTCCCGTACCGAGAGCTTCCCCCACCCACACAACCAATTCAGGTCTTTCATCTTATTAGATAAACCTTTATAATGCAGGAACCACCAGTGATAATCCGGGACCCTTATGCCTGGGTATTCTTTTTGCACGCACACCTCTCTCGCTCTTTCACACAAGGCTCTATGTCGCACACACACCTCATCCAGCTTCCCATTCTAATACTTTGTCAACCAGACTGTTGCTTGTTTATAAAACCACGGTGTCCTTACCGCTTTGGGCGTGGTGTTTGTCCACTCACACAAAGGCCGCACTGACCAGGAGAACCTTGTGAAATACTGGTACTTATGCTGTACCTTGTTATGCACAGCTTCACACACACACAACAAATATGGCATTTAACTTTAAAGGTAGATCTGGTACATCCCTCCCACCTTGATGACATCCTTTATACATGTTCACCCTACTCACACACTCGTACTTTCCACCCCAGATGAATTGAAACACCAACCTTGTCAACTTTTTATAGTAACATGTAGGCACAGGAAAAACATTTGCCATAAAATCAAGCATAGGAAGTATGTCCATTTTGATCACCTATACCTTCCCAATATATGATAAACATCTATTTCTCCACATGCCTAGCTTTCGACTAACCCGGTTCAGCTGTGTTCCCCAGTTGTGTAGCACTAGCACCCCAGATCCAAATTCTACTCCTGGTATCTTTATTGGCCAAGTTCTGCCCTCAGGGTCTCTGACACCTCAGCTTTGTTTCTCCACTTTCCAAAGATCTTTATTACGCTTTTGTCCCCATTAACCTTAGAGCCTGTCGCCCGGCCAAACTTGTCCACAGTTTCTAGGGCATACTGCAGACTAAACCCTGAACTCAGTAACAAACATCATCTGCATATGCAGCAAGCTTAACTTGCCTCCCTCCACTTCCTGGCACACACAGACCATCTACCTTACTATTAGATCTAATCATGATAAGCAAAGGTTCCACGTACAGAATATACAGCAAGAGTGACAAAGGGCATCCCTGTCTTACCCCTGTTCCTATCCGAACTTTTCCACCCAGGTGCCCATTGATACACAACCTAAAATAAACGTTGACATAAAGTAACTTTAACCAATTAACAAACCTAGGGCTCAGGCCAAACCTTTGCAGTACTAACCACAAAAGTGTGATGAACCTTATCAAAAGCCTTTTCTTGATCCAGGCTTGCTACAAGCAAAGGCATATTTCTGTCCTCCGCCCAGGCAATTGAGTCTCTTATAAGTTCCAGGAAATAGATCCACCCGCCATCCCACACGACTGATTAGCGTGTATCAATATTGGCAAAACCTTCCGTAGTCGGCTACACAATACTTTAGCAAGGATCTTATAATCTACACAGAGAAGTTGGATAGGCCTCCAGTTACCCAAATCTAAGCAGTCACCTTTTTTATAGAGTAGGCCCAGAACCCCCTGCCTCATGGATTCACTAAACCCTCGGCCTTTTAAAATTTCCTCAAACACCTCTACCAAAACTGGTCCGAGTAGATCCCAAAAGGTCAAGTAAAATTCCACAGGCAGCCCATCAACACCTGGGACTTTGCCTTTCTTCACGCTGCGCATGACCTTCTCCACTTCCAGCAGTTCAAATCCTGAATCCAGTCCCTCCATCTCCTGTGCCTCCGATCTATTTGCCACCAATCTAACTGTTTCTTCCATTGGTTCTATGTTTTTACTCTCTTCTTAGAAGTGTAGATTAAGCCGGTTCAGGGACGCCAAATATGTAATCATAGTGGCTCTCTGAAGGCACCAGTTCTGTAGGGTTTGGGCATTTACTGAGACAATTATTAATTGTAGCAGTAAATCACAAAGTTGATTCTTTTGGTGGCTTTAGAATCCAACCATGCGATATAACTCAAACAACGCACACACACAGGTACTAATACACGAGGATACATTTATTAATGCATAGAATATGCATATAAACCTAACAGATCTTATCAAGAGGGTTATCAGAATACAAAAGGTATATTCGGTCAGTTACAAAGAGTTACACATCAAGAGGACATACGTTCAGTATATCATTCATTTAGACCGTTTCGTAAAGTGAACTTGGTTACAACTTCTACATTAGATACTCAAAACAAGTACATAACTCTTAGGAATTAAATTGATATCAACTGGTTGGGATAACAATTGAATTCTCGAGCTGTAATGCATTGAAGTTGAATACTCATCCAATCTCTGGGGATTCAGATCTCCTGCGGGCACAAAGAAACAGTTGCAGGCTGTTGCTGTCCAATCCGCGCTCTCTGGCTGTGTGCCAGGCTGTGCTGTGCGGCTTGCGACGGTGCGCTGCTGATGCTCATTGTTGGCTTTAACTAGCAAAGTTTGTGCACAGGAGAAAAGATGACTGTGGGTCCCAGCAAGTCAGGAAGAGGACCGGTTCGTTCCTGATGAAGAGCTAGTTCTGAATAGTGATTCAGCTGTCCACAGTTCCGACCTGTTCACGAGGCCTGCTGCTGGTTACTCTCTGGCAACCTCAACTCTAGACTCTTAGAACAAAGGAAAGTTCTGGCACTCGGACACACTGGCCGTTCCGTTGTTGTCCGGGCTGAGTCTCAGGATGGTCAGGAGGCGCGCTGCGAGAATGTCCTGCCCTTGGGAGCCTTCTGCTCCTGGGCCGTCCTGCCCTGGAATTCTCCTTTGAATTCCCTTTAGAATTGTTGGATCTGAATCTGAATCTGAATCTTGTTGAATCTCAATCTGAATCTCTCAGGCTCTCTGTGTTGCCTGTTTTTACCTGGAGGAACTTCAGCTCATTGATTGGCTGAAAGTTCCATGGGCATCAGAGTCCCACGTGGGTTACTCGGCCCTACCAGTCCCTGATTGGTTGATCGAGGTGAGATATGAGTCACTTAGTCCTGACACTTAGTAATGCAGTCCAGATGTCCAACTGGCACTCCCTAGACAGATAGGCGCCAATGGGTGACCATTGATCATGATAGCCAGGCTTAGCTAAGTGCATCCCCCTTTGGGAGCTGTCCTTGGACCTTAAATCACCTTGCATGAATGGTTTCTCTGTGGCTGCACCACAGAGATGAACAGAGAAATGAGGCCTAATTTGGGAAAGCTCAGAAACACTTAATTCTGTCTTATTATTAAGCCTCGCCGCTACATATCCCCCCTTTTTGAAGGCCACGAGGTCCCGAGGCATTGTTGCCTTCAAAACAAAACAGAGTTAAGTGATGTCCCTTGCCATTAGAACATTAACCTTAAATGTCCACATTACTCCTCGAGAATTCATACCGGAACCAGCATTGGGTACAAACAGGATGAATAACATCTGGAGTATGTATAAACATGGTAGGAGACATATCTAAGTCTAGGAATTACACATCAGGAAGTTCACTGTCAATATCTGATACCTCTGTGGTAGATATTTGGGGAGAAGTCACTTCCTTTCTTTTGACATGCTACCTTTGACTCATTCGTGCTACCCAGAGTACATCTTGATGTGAGACTACAGCATTCAGAGTACACTGTCAGTCATGATCCAGCTACCTGGCAGTAGTGTTACAATAACAACAGTTCCTGTTCCCAGCCCCCCGATAAACCACAACACCTGTGTTGGGTATCTGCTAGGGTGGTTTGGAGGTTTGTTCCATTAAAGCAAACTAACTACCTGTACCTCTTCAGGGCTTACTGTTTCTTGGATTTCTATCCAATTCCTTAGTGTGGCACCTGAAGGCATCCATGACCTCAAGTTTGGTCTTATATTGTCTGGTTCCAGACCGTACAGTGTTAAGTTACCATGCTGTACTATGGCCTCCTCGGGAACTTACAGGAAAACTGTTGGTTAGATAGCTGCATTGTGGTAGCTGTATCATGCCCGTCACAAGTCATAGTGTCAGTTAAATGTGGTGTGCTGACCAGCCATTTACTTCCCACCTGCTCTTCATGGGGTTCATTAACCTCCCTCTGCTCGTTAGTAGCTTTACACCCTTCATTGGTGAATCGTTTAGACACAGCCAATGGATAGCTTTGGTAGCCATACCCATCTCAAGATTTGGAACCGAATTCAATCTTGGATTGCCTTCTGGGTGAGCTATGAGCGATGGGGTTAATGTCACACACTCCTCTACTGAGAAGAGTGGAATCAAGTGGGTTGGGATTTGTGCCGTGGTTAGACTGGCTACAGTGGCACTAAACTCCCTTAACAGGTCTTGTGTCAACATTCTGGCCTGTTGCACACAAGCATAAACCCACTGTATAACACCAACAATCATGTCCACTATTTGGGGAATAAGGTTTAACCCTGTTGCATAGGAAGTTACCTTTAGGGTTTTCCCTAAGCTTTCCAACTTTTGCTGCTGTTGATACAGTCTGTCACTACCCTCTGGCATCTCTGACACCTGCCTTCTTGGGGCAGTCAGGGTGAGAGTGCCAGTAGCACACAAACCTACCAGAAATAGCAAATGCACAACAGTGGTGGCAGCAATCAGTCCTCCCAAAAGTCTTTTCGGGTGGCTGATCCCAGTCATCTCCTTCTGAGTGACTGTTGCCTTTCTAAGCTGGCGCAGCATGTACATGGTGTCTTTCTCAGTATGCCCTGTGGCATCTTGGGCACCAACATCCTGGAAATCTGGGGGGATCTGACACAGCGGCTGATGCTGCTCCTCCGTTTCCAGGGCATCTGCTTTTTCGATTTGTTCATGCCTGTGCTCTAGTAACCCTGCAGGGGGCGGTGCAGCGGTGGAGCATGCCTGACCCTCGGCTGAGTGGTCATCTGGAGCACCGGAGTGATCTGGGATTGTTACCCCATTCTCACTGTTCAGGTCCACCCTGCACACTTCCTGATTGAGGAATCCCTCTATCGGCATGTTTACAATCGTTCGCTGGGCGTGGGTGTAGGACACCTGCTCGCTCCCCCCTTCCCTCGCTAGGGGTTCAGGGAGCTGCCCCAGCACTGGGATAGCTTGTTCACTGTCTTTGAACTTACTATCACTCACCAGGCCCATGTCAGTGCAGGCGGGGATTCTGACACCCCTCTTTGCGATGTTCTGCACTGGCAGGTGGGTGGCTTGACCATCCAGCTCCAGTCTGGCTGAACCACTGTTGGTCAGACTCAGACTGACAGACTGAGCTGGTGGCTGTAAGAAAACCGTCTCGGCTTTCATTCCCTGTCCCTTCTGGGGGACTGGGTGTGTTGGCAACCCTGCCGTTGAGGCAGGAACAATCAGGTCAGTCTCACTCACTACCTGGTAGTTGTGAGAAATAATGTTACCTGACTGCAGGTTCCCTGGGTCAAAGCAGAGGGAATCGGCATCTGGGAACAGGTGTGTCCACAGCGCAGTAGTCTCAGCGTCCAGCTGGACCTCCTGTCTAACCCGTGAATGTTGCACCAGGGGCACCTGGCGGTGGCCCTGCGACAGCTGCTCAAGCAGATCCTCACTAATAGAGGACCTCTCAGGGCTAAGGGTGAGGGCTACATCACCAACCTGCTCTCCTTCCATCTGGATCCCTTCCACCACTGCGGGGTGGTGGTCCTGACTCCTCTTGGGTGCCAGGGTGCACAGGGAAAGCTCCTTTTCATCGCCAGGTGGGGAGATCTGCTCCTCTTTAGGGACGTAAAAGGTGTGTGCTTTACCTGGTGGATCAGGCGGCTGCTCGGAGCAGCGCTCCTGTGGCAGGGAGGCTGTTGGGACCTCAGCCAGGACAGGACTTCCCTGTATATCTGGGGAACAAGGAAATATTTTTATTTCTTGTCCAGAGGGAACAGAAGGAATCTCCGCATAGGCTTCTGTGTTCGGTGGGCACTGTGTGAGCACAGTCTGCCTCTTGGCCCCCCTTTCCTTCTGTACAGAAGGCTTAGGAGCCTTGACCTGTTTCCACACCTTGCCTTTCTGGTGATTCACCAAAGGTTCCTCTCTGAGTCGCATGCCCTTTCCTTTTTCTACCCGTTTGAGCTTGCCGTGTGACTTCAAACACCTTTCAACCTCAGTGTCAATCAGTGTCTCACTGGGTAAGACATCTCCCATGGCAGCCTTGAGGTAAAAGCTTCTTGCTTTTCCTCTGCGTTTTACTGCCTGCTCTGTGACTTCAGGGGTGGAGTCAGCACTTACTTGGGAGTGGCTGACCTTATCCAGGCAGGACCCCTTCCGCTCAATCAGATAGACTGAGGGAGGGAGAGGGGGCGGGTCTCCGCCTCCTCCAGTGGAGAGTATCAGCTCATTCACGCTTCCGGCAGCCTTGGGGAGCGGTTGTCCCTGTCCTAATAAAGCTTGTTCAAGCCTGGCCAGGCGGGCGGCTACTGAATCCTTTTGTTCAGCCTTTTCTAGCCCTTTCCCTCCCCCGGTGTTCTCATGGCACTTAGGACGCTGGGTGCGGTCCTGTGTGAGTGCTTTGGAACGGGGCTTAGCCAGCTCAGGAGCCTGTGCTCCTTCGAGCAGGGGGGAATTAACCCTGCTGGCTCTGACGGCGAACGCAGTCGCTTTAGCAACTTTTTGCTCAGAGCGACTTTGGACATCATACTCCCAGGCTTTCTGCACGAATCTCTTGATATCAGTCATTTTCATGGTCTGTGCATCTGTATGCATTAAGATCATCTTTCTGACTGATGGGTGGAGATTCGCAATGAATAAACCCTTGAAATGTGTGTTCTCTTCGCAACCCTCATCATTTCGCCCTGCAAAATAAGTTTGTCTAAGTCTCTCGTAATATTCGCGAGGGGACTCTGCTCTCTCGTGCTTAATGTTAAGAGCGGCGGCTATCGCAGCAGTCGGGTCAATAAACGCACTGTATTCTTCGATAAGTGCTTGACACAGCTGCTCAAAATCATTACAGACTTCTTTCATCTGCCTAGCCATCCACTCATGTACAGCTCTGCTGGTAGTTTTCCTGACCAGAAACACTTTCTCCTGTTCTGTGGCGTTTGGCAGGTACTGCAGGTTATACCTGAGGTCCTGAATATAACTCTCGATATTATTCTCTGACACTGCCGGGTCAAATCTCTCTATGTCCTTCGCTAGCTCTCTCAGAGAATGGAGATTTATCCTTCTAGCTTCTCCGCTGACGGAGATATGGAAGAGATCGTGGTCAGACCTGTCACTGCTAGAGAGAGTGCTTAATAGCGATTCGAATTCAGACCTTTTAGCAACCATCGTTAAACTTAAAGAGTATTACTTTTAAGTACGAAATCACAGTTTTACCACAGAAAACCACAAGATCAAGTATGCAATCAACCCGGTAGATTGCAAAAGATCACAAAACAATCAAGCACTGCTTAAAGAGCAAGGGGAACTTTTTTCTTTCGGCTTTCAGCACACTGTATTGTCGTGTATGAAACCCGCGGCGTTTTATATTGAATTATTCCGCTTGGTTGACTCATTTCAGTCTTGCCACGCCCGTGCCAGGGACGCCAAATAATGTAGATTAAGCCAGTTCAGGGACGCCAAATATGTAATCATAGTGGCTCTCTGAAGGCACCAGTTCTGTAGGGTTTGGGCATTTACTGAGACAATTATTAATTGTAGCAGTAAATCACAAAGTTGATTCTTTTGGTGGCTTTAGAATCCAACCATGCGATATAACTCAAACAACGCACACACACAGGTACTAATACACGAGGATACATTTATTAATACATAGAATATGCATATAAACCTAACAGATCTTATCGAGAGGGTTATCAGAATACAAAAGGTATATTCGGTCAGTTACAAAGAGTTACACATCAAGAGGACATACGTTCAGTATATCATTCATTTAGACCGTTTCGTAAAGTGAACTTGGTTACAACTTCTACATTAGATACTCAAAACAAGTACATAACTCTTAGGAATTAAATTGATATCAACTGGTTGGGATAAAAATTGAATTCTCGAGCTGTAATGCATTGAAGTTGAATACTCATCCAATCTCTGGGGATTCAGATCTCCTGCGGGCACAAAGAAACAGTTGCAGGCTGTTGCTGTCCAATCCGCGCTCTCTGGCTGTGTGCCAGGCTGTGCTGTGCGGCTTGCGACGGTGCGCTGCTGATGCTCATTGTTGGCTTTAACTAGCAAAGTTTGTGCACAGGAGAAAAGATGACTGTGGGTCCCAGCAAGTCAGGAAGAGGACCGGTTCGTTCCTGATGAAGAGCTAGTTCTGAATAGTGATTCAGCTGTCCACGAGGCCTGCTGCTGGTTACTCTCTGGCAACCTCAACTCTAGACTCTTAGAACAAAGGAAAGTTCTGGCACTCGGACACACTGGCCGTTCCGTGGTTGTCCGGGCTGAGTCTCAGGATGGTCAGGAGGCGCGCTGCGAGAATGTCCTGCCCTTGGGAGCCTTCTGCTCCTGGGCCGTCCTGCCCTGGAATTCTCCTTTGAATTCCCTTTAGAATTGTTGGATCTGAATCTGAATCTGAATCTTGTTGAATCTCAATCTGAATCTCTCAGGCTCTCTGTGTTGCCTGTTTTTACCTGGAGGAACTTCAGCTCATTGATTGGCTGAAAGTTCCATGGGCATCAGAGTCCCACGTGGGTTACTCGGCCCTACCAGTCCCTGATTGGTTGATCAAGGTGAGATATGAGTCACTTAGTCCTGACACTTAGTAATGCAGTCCAGATGTCTAACTGGCACTCCCTAGACAGATAGGCGCCAATGGGTGACCATTGATCATGATAGCCAGGCTTAGCTAAGTGCATCCCCCTTTGGGAGCTGTCCTTGGACCTTAAATCACCTTGCATGAATGGTTTCTCTGTGGCTGCACCACAGAGATGAACAGAGAAATGAGGCCTAATTTGGGAAAGCTCAGAAACACTTAATTCTGTCTTATTATTAAGCCTCGCCGCTACAGAAGCATGCCCCAAAATGTCTCGAGGCAGCTTCTACAGTTCCTTCTGGTGACCGCACCACCTTATCAGAGCCCACTCTAATACCTTCAGAGTTTCTCTTTACTTATTTTGCCCTCACGGACCTGAAGAGCTGGCCTGACACATCCTCTGATTGCTCCATTACACGGTCACCCAAACGAAACAAAAAGTCTAGTGCCCTCCTTACGTGTATCTCCTTCAGTTGAACCCTCATCTCTTGAGCTCTTTAAACATCAAAAACCAGACCACAATTCCCTTGCTCATAAATCTTTTGTAGTTCCTTCTGTAATCGCCACACCTCCATGTTCTTTCTACGTGCTCTCAGCGTGCAATATTGCTGAGAGATCCTTTTAAGCCTTCGTTTCACACCATTCAATTAAAGCTGGCCAGCTGCTTTTCTGGGCTACCCATAATTGCAGTTTGTCTCTGATCAGCTGGATGTAATCGTGTTCCTGCAGAACATCTGTATTTAATTTCCGAGAACCATGTCGGAGTCACTGTGACACTTTGGATTGAAATGATTGAGGATACAAACATATAATCCAATCTTTTCCCCACTCCCCTAGTATTTTGCCATGTGACCGGAAAGTTTGAGAAGAAGCCTTTAAAACTATCTTTTAGTGCAAAGTCACGCAACAGCTGATTAATCTTGGTTGCCCCTGTTGTCCATGCCAAAATGTCTTCGTTAAAATCCCCCCCAAAAAAGACCCACCTGTTTGTAGTGCACCCAGGTGCTAGGTCAGCAAAGCAACCCCTCCGTGCACTGCGCTGTGCTGATGTGTACACACATATCAAACGGACTTTGGTGCCCGCCCACAATCCATCCACCACAATCACCCTTCCTGGACTTACCACAAAATACTCTGTTTCCTCCACCATCATGCTCCCAGACACAATTTCAACCCCTGCTGAATGCACTCCCCCCACACTCCACCGTGACTTCAGACTACCCCAATTCTTCACGAACCTGTGGATATTATATTACCCAGCTAAATGAACTTCTTGTAGGAAACACACATCAAACCTGTGCTTCCTCAAAGTTTCAAAAACTGCAGTCCTCTTTATTCTGTCTTTCAGTCCTCTTGCATTGACCATACAGATATGGAGACTTATGGTGGTTCCAGCCCTGTCTCTTTCTCCATGCCATCTGACTGGTCAGAGCCGGAATCCTCTGAAATATCCGTCACAGGTGAGTACCATCCCACATAAAGGTGGCGCGAACTGTCTTCCCTGGACATTGTGTCGATCTCCAGGGCAATTGACTGGAACCTCAGGTAAGTTTTCTCCCTCCTCCTGGCCGAAGCTGGAGATTCCTCCTCAACAGGGTCACCTGATTCTTCTGCTTAGACCTCCATTCCTGGTATTTTTTGATCCTCGTCCTGGCCCTCTTCCACTGGTTCCTCCCTCACCTTCGTCTCCTCTTTCGCACTGGAATCACCCTCATCCTCTTTCCTTCGTCTTTTAGCTATCACTTTCCCAGGTTCCTGCTCGCTTTCTGCCGTTTCCAGCACTGTAATGTTTTCGTCGTTCATATCGTGACCAGCTGGACCGTGTCCTGCTTCCTACTGAAGCTCAACCTCTTGTGCTCCCTCATTAACTGGAGCCACACCCACTTCCGGCCTAGCCTCCTCCTCCTCCTCTCCGTCCAAGTGTGCCTTGGTCATATTCCCGTGCCATTTGTATGTTTCTCCACTTGCAGCCCTTGAACAAGTGTCCTTCCACGCCACAAAGTGCACACCTTCTTTCGACATTCCCTCGCAACATGCCCGGTCTCATCACATATCGTACACACATTCTCCCTACACTCGGCCACATGGTGTCCAAAGTTACAACAACTCCTACAGAACTGGGGCTGATTTTGATCAAATAAAAGCCCCTGCTGGAACCGTGCATCAGATCGAAGTAGCACTCTGTACTTTCTTTTCCCAGGCCAGATATTACAGCTATCCATAATTTTCTCTGGCTGACCCATGACTAAGACATGTAGTAAGAGGAAAGCCGTTACATCATCATCCCCAATAAAGGGGTCATATAAATGCACTATCACCACAGGAAAATTGTCGTTGTAGCAACCCAACACCTTATAGTCTCTCAAACAATTCTCTTTTTTCTTGTCCGTAACTAACAGACGCCCTCTTATACATCTCTTCATTTCTCAAAGAAACATCAATATACTTCAAGGGTCTATTCCCTTGCACACACCACACATCACTGGACGTAAGGCCCAAAACCTCAAACAAAACAATCTTCGAACTCACACCATCCCGGTGGTTCTCCCTCATGCATCCAGCAGAACCAAAAAGTCCATTTCAGCCTGGGAGCCTCCCCAGGCCGATCATAGGAGTCAACCCCTTCCGCCATCCTGGAGGAGGCCTCCAGGCCGGCTCTCCGAGGGGTCCACCCCAATCCAAACGCAAGAAGACCCCAAAGTCCAAAAGATCCAAGACAAAGAGCACTCCACAGGCAAAAACCCAACTGCAATTCCTTTCTTCTGGCCTACACACAAGAGAATTCTGCAGGAAGCTTCTCAATAGGGAGCATAAATTGGCGTGAGGGAACATTAAATACTAAGGGGAAAGGGACGTGGTTGGATAATTGGTCTGGGAGTGAGAATTTATGGAACCTAGTGCATGTGGGAATGTGAATGGTTTAATTAGGAATGAGATTGTGAAACAGTGGGTTTGGGAATGTAATGGCCTTTGCGAGGGAGAGTGTGGGGTGTGACATTTAGTATGTCCTCTTTTTGAGACCTAAAATATCGGTCTGACTGGGATTTATGAAATTCCAAAAATTGTTTTGCTTGTTACTCAGACCATGTAAACAAACATAGGTCTACATATTTTCATTCGTTCCATGGATTAGCAGTAGATGTTTTGAACTTACACGCAGCGTAGCTTGAAAAGGGTTTTTTTTTTGTGTGTGGCTGTTTTTAAGGCCATGAGAAATAGCAATATTTAATTTGTTTCATTATATTTTTAAAATGTTTCATTAAAATTTATCATTTTTGCAACCAATGAGGACTTCTCCTACGTTATGATGTCTTCATTTTTTCCTCAGATGTTAAGACTTCTGTTGTGTTAAAATGAAAAAAAAAAACTTTACATTTAAATTAGGGTTATATTTTAGTTTTTTCCATGTTTGCCAATATGGAAGAGAAACAGCAACCCTGCAACTGTTTCAATAAGAAGTTTAAAAATAACTAGAGAGTTTAAATTGATTTTTTTATAAGAAAAAGTAATAAAGATTCATTACATTGGAGGCATGTGTCAAGTGTCGATTCATTAAAAAAATGAAAAACTTTCACAACCCAAAGCAAGGCTGGGAAAGGTCAGAGGACTTGCCTCGTGTGTAAAACACTTAGTTGCAGCATTATGGGTATTGTGGTTTAAATGCTATTGGCTTATGAACAGCATCCCACTGCATAGTGCCACATTAAATAAAACCAAGAAAAAAAAGAGATTCACAACACAAGGCTGTGCCTGTCTGTCAGCAGTATTGTGTACAGTATATAGTTGACCTTTGCCTGAATGAAAACAGGACATAAAGAAAGGGTTTCAGAAATCAATCAAAGCTTTATTCCCTGCTTACAGGCTAGATAACTGGAGACTACTTTGTGTTTGTTTCAATGCTGTTCTGACTTCCTGTGGTCATATGCGGGTTGTTTACACGAACCCATATTGAGCAGTATTTCTCACAGTGTGAACGTATGTACACAGCGGTCCCGCAGTGTTCCAGTTAGTTACACACTATTGTAACAGTCAGGTATACCTTAAAACTCTGGGCTTTATTCGATAAAATACATGTACATTCAATGCAAAATGCAAGAGTTTGATAAGTGTTATCCAGCATTCATTCTTCCACTTGGAAGTCTAATAGACACAAAGGAGGGAGAGCTGGTAAAGGTGGAAGTTGGCACCAGGATAGACAGACGGGCTGGGTGATCATGTACATGAAGCATACAGAATACAATACGTCCATCAATCAGTCAAGCAACATCACTGGGAGCCTCAAGCTCCAGCCCACCTGCATTTAATTAAGGGTGTACCAGAACAGGCCTGCCACAGTACTTTCATTTTTCATCTTTCACACAATTCAGTAATTGCTTTAATTCATTCATTGATTATGAATAACAGACATTTAAAAAAATAAAGTAGTTTTTAATTAGTGAGCGATACCTTTAAATACATTGGTACTAAACATATTCCAGATTAGTTTTTTGTGCTTAGTACTATAAATGTAAAAAAAATAACCTAAAAAATGCATTGGTAGAAATGTATTACAATATTTAATACTCTATAACTTTCTAGAGCACATACTACATGTAATATTCACTTTAATAAAATAAACAGTCTGACTATTAATGATGTATATTGTCCCCTATTAAGTGTTTGTGAATGTAGATTGTGATTTTATACATTTTAGAACAACATTTTCAATTTAAAGGAAATGAAATGTTTCCGTTTGAAAATTAGAGCTGTACTGTAAAATACAGGACCGCAGACCACAGACAGTACCTTTTGCTCAAAGTCGGTGCTTCAGGGAAGACAGCAACCGCTGTCCAAAGTGTCTGAAATGACAAATCTTTGCATGAGACTCATTGCACCACGGAGTTGCAAAGCTGGCTCCTTGAAGGAAATCACCATCTTACCCGTCTAGGAAAAACGCGAGGTTGTACCTGGTTTCCTGAGAGTCGTCTTGTGCCAGCCGAGTGGCAGCAGGCAGGATGCGGTTGGTGATATCCCTGGGGAGGTTACGTGCACCCATCCTCTCCACCAGGTCTGCCAGGTGATGTGCCATACACGCCCTCACTCTGGAGTTCAGGTGTATTGTATATTACTGAGCTGTTAGTTTGATTGAAGCCATATCAGCTTGTCGCCTATCCATGTGACCCTCATTTTCCAATGCTTAACCAGGTTGCTTTTTAAATTATAAAAGTCTGTATTTCGCTGTCTCATGTTGTTTTTTCATTTTTGTTAGGTATGTCAGCATTGTATGGCAGAATGGTGGCACAGTGGTTAGCAATACTGCCACGCAGTAACCAATGGGATCAATTTCGGACCTGGGGTGCTATCTGCTTGTGTGTTCTCATGTGTTTCTGGTGTGAGTGTGCAGGTGTCTGTGTCTGTCCTGTGATGGACTGCTGACAAGTCCGAGGTTTGGGCTGATTTACACCCACTGTTTGTAGAAATAGGCTCCAGCTACCCCATGACCCTAAATTGGAGAAAGTGGTTAGAAAATGAATGGATATTAGCATTGAAGTAAACATTCTTTATTACATGCTTTGATTTCAAGCTCCATGAAACGTAAATGACCCTTCACAGCTCCTGGAGTCAGACCCTAAGATTTTGGGTATTATTCTATTCTGTATATTTCTGCCCTCAGCTCAGACCTCCATTCAGCAGTGCGTTGATTGCACGAGCAGGAGTACAGCTCTGCACCATGTAGTCCAGTGTGCTGTCTACACCTTGTCAGATGAAGGTGTTGGATTCTCCGGCTTTGTGCAGCAGCACCTTAACTGTGTTGCCCAGTTCCAGGTCCATCCCTTGCTGCAGGTAGGTGAACATGTCTCCCAGACACATCACTGCCATCCTAGACACAACTGATCGCAAGTTCTTCACCTGGGGAAAGGCAAACCACTGTTAGCACTGCAGAGCCTCGTCTGTGCCCCTCTCTTGAACCGTTCTCTATAAATGGATCAGAATGGATACAAAAACGGTGAAAAGCAATCATACAAATGAACAATTAATATTTTGGAGAGATCACACCTCCTGCACGAGCACCTGGGAAACATTGTGCAGTCTGCTGATCAGGATGGCGGGGTGGTGTTGGGACAGACGCCTTATGAAGGTCAGTCCGTCAACCTTCCTCTCCCTGAATTCAGTGAACGGAAAGAAATATATCAACCAGGACAAGGAAAGAGGTCTAACTGTATAGAGCTATGGGCAACAAGGTCTGTATTTTCACTAGTCAGAATTGTATTCATAGAAAACGGAATAGGTGGATGCTGATTGTACTGCTTTATGCCTACCAGTTGTCAGAGGCCAGAAACTGAAGGCTCTGGGTGAGGGCCAGCTCCGGCCTAGAGAAGCATTGCAGCCCAGGGTGCTCTGGACCATTTGTCCCCTTTAAGGGCAGGGGACAGCTCATCTAAAGGTCACAAAAGAGTGGGGAAACGTTCTGTGATCAGTTTGGTCACCACTGATTTGACTACAGCAGTGAAAGGCTTCTGCCTCAGGGCATCAGTAAAAAAGCTCTAGAAGAAGGAAAAAAACCTGACCTTGAAAGAAAGTGGTGGAAGAAAGTGAGAAAGAAAATCAGTGCAGATGTGTGGGAGATGCTGATCTGACCTGTGAAATGGAGGGTACTGTTCAGAGATGGAAAAGAGACGTTATCCCTCTCCTCTGCAGATTCATCCCTCCCTGTCATGCGCAGGCGTTTCTTAACAATCCCCACGCTCCTCCAGTGGTCCTGGATGTGCCCCATCTTGTGGGCTGTTACTGGTAGCTATGCTTTCTCCTGTAATAACAGACAAGCACAAGTTAACCCTGGGGAATCCTGGCATGGCTCGATTTTGAGACCAGCTGGACCAGTCCTGGTAAAAGTTTTTAATTTTAGTCCTCTGAAATATTTAGGACACCAAGACGTAAATTGTTTCACAGCATTGAATAGTAATTCATAGTATTCATATACTTTTACTTGTACTTGCTCCACCTAAAAAAAACAATACTGATGTGTTGTTAGTATCAATGTCAGTGCCAGTATTAGCAAATTAGAAACAGAAATTGCAATTGTGTAGCCAGCAACAAAACCACCCTGGGAACAGGATAGTGATAGGAAAGGAAAGGATAGTGTTTAGAGTAATCAGCTGCTCAGATCTCAGCTAAAACTAAATTGCACAAGAATCTGTTGCATAAACACCTAGGATTGTAAAAAAAAAGAATTCATACAAATTAACAGAACAGATCTGATTTAATTTACTTTCCTAAAAAGAGAAGAATAAAACATTTTGTAACTACTCGTCACACTCAGGACTTCGTTGCTGGTGTTTGTATTTTTGGTGAAGTACAGTATAAAAACATTTTCACATACACATACAGTATATTCAGAGTCTAATCCCAATCATTAAAGACACAAACAGAATTTAAAAACACTTCCATAAATTCTATATATTTTTTCTACTGGGTCTTATAATTATTATTATTATTGGATGCCGTTAGAGTTGTGTTCATAACATTTATTTAACTAGGGACAACAACATCCAAGAACTGAATGTTTTGTGAATGCTTGCAATACCTACTGAAGTAGGATACAAGATGTGAAGACGAGGTTAATTTTAAGTCCTTTCTGCATGAAGATTAGACTTCTAAGGCTGGAGTTTATGGCAGGAAGGGGGTTAACTGATAAGGATTCCAGATGTGAGCTAGGAAACTCTCTGGGGACTTAATCCCTGACCATTTGGCCAAAAGGCTGTAAACTGGCCAAACACATGACCTCCCCCCTTTACTATAATAACGAGTGACATCAGAAGTGGCAAGGAAGGGCTATATAAACTAAAAGTTTGTACCGGCACTTGGAACAATACTTCGGTTTTGTTATTTCTTGCGAGAAACATGACTTTGGCTTTTTTGTTCATTTCATGCAGTAAACTCTTCTGTTTAACTTCATCTCGGGATCCAGAACCTTATTCTTTCTTTTACAACAATTTTGGCGTAGTCGGCGGATGCTCCAGAAGACGCAGAACTTCCCATCGGCAGGAGAGACAGTCAGCGCGCACATTACTAAGAGGTAAGGACTCCTCTTTTTAAAAAAAGTCCAGACTCTCGTCTGACTGATTAGGAAGTCTCTGCTCCCTGCGAGAATCACCCGAGATGATGGAGTTAACGTGAGTTCCTGAATACCTCTGGCCCGGGGAAGACACCGGTGTATGTAATGGGTGGTTTGCTGTAAGCCCAGAATTTGGTCTGGCAGGCGGTGATCAGCAGTATTGTGCAGAGGCGTTTGAAACTGGTGTATGCCTTAATTGCGTGTGGAGTTTTTGAACGGGTTTGGATCTTTACCACAGAGCTCAGAACTGGGTTGGACCTTAAATGTGCACAGGAGTTCTAAAACTGAGTTGTGCCTTAAGGTAGGCACATAATCCAGAAGTGGTTTGGCCTTAATTGCGCACAGGAGTTCTGAGGCTTAGAACTGCGTTGGGCTTTAAATGTGCCCAGGAGTTCTGAAGCTGTAGTGGTGCTTTAAATGCACGTATAATCCAGGACTGGTTTGGCCTTAATTGCGCTCAGGAGTCCTGAGATGAGCTATGCCTTGATCGTGCACGGATTGGCGGAGGGTGGGTTTTGATGTTTTAAAGGGAATATGAGAGAAGTAGAAGATATATATGTATGTTTTTATGTGTTTTCCTTGTTTGTGAACATATACACATGCACAACACTAACATAAACACACCTCATAATAAAAGAGAACAGCACTAAGTAGCAAGTTCAAAGGACGCTGAGATCTGAGAATAGCTCTGACTGGAGCTCAGTGCTTAAGTCCACCCCGGGGCAAAAGCAGCAATGCTGGTGTTCTGGGATGGTGAATTACTGATCCAGGAAGGGAGTTTTCGAGGTCTCGTTTCTTGCCTGGAACAGTGCTGTGTAAGTCCGCTCTAAAGACTCTGAGAGGCATTTAGATCTGAAGGTAACAGACGCCCGTAGTTGAATAAGAGCAGGAATGCACAGGATTTCCAAGTGAAAGCATCCCCCTACTGTATGAGCTGTTACCTCACACATGACAAAGTAACTCTTAAAGAAACCGAACATGTGTGCTATCTGGGTGTTTGAGAAAGTAGTGTAATTGTCTGATTATATATCGGAAAAGTGTAAGTTGTCGGAAAAGTAAGAAAAATTCAAGAAGAAGCTGAGTTTGTCAGAAGGAGTTTGGGGCGAAGAGACCTGTAAAGAAAGCAGATGAGTATTGGCAAAAGCACAAGGATGTAGCTACCACCCTGGTACGCGGCCCACACCAGTGGTGGCAGATACGTGAGGGAAAAAAAGAAAGAGAAATTGGAATGTGTTTACTAAAAAGTGTGTTTACAGGAGAAAAAAAAACCCAAAAGAAATAAATGAAAGAAAAGATACTTTACTCGCTACAAAGAGTTAAAACAAAAGTGAAAAGAGCCTGTGCAGGAGGATCGAATGCTGAGAAAGGGGTACAGACTGTCAGATGGTTTTTGGTCTGAGCAGGACTGTCTGAGCAGTGGTAAAAAAAATAAACATGGATAATAAGTGATGTCGAATTTATGAGAAGTTACGCTGTTAAAAGGAGAAAGGATACATGTTGATGTGAAACAAAATACAGCGCATTGTAATACGAAGAGAAAAATATATTCTTGATCTGTATGTGTGTTTTATGAATTTGTGTGTCAGCATGTACGTGTGTGTGTGTGTGTGTGTAAAAGACCGCAGTGCGTACTAAATGGCGGTGCGAGTGCTTTTAGCCAGCTGGACTGGCTAGAGACGTAATTAAAGAGACTTGACGAAAATCAACTTGAAGAGATTGGAAAATATAAGAGTGTCTGAAACGTATAAGTACAGTACAGGTGGACTTAAATGAGTTAGATAAACAGTTTTTGTATTTATATACAATAAGTTCTAAGAGTTGAAACAGCAGTTGAATTTATTTGAATGGCTTGAAACCAGATAGTGCAGAAAGTGCATGTAGGATAAAGGAAGCAAGGACCTGCCCTGTGGTTCAACTGACAGGGAAGAACAGTGAAAAATGTGTCAACCAGCTAAGAGCTTTGTCTGGGGAGAATAAACAGTCTTGTGAGGGATCTGTTTACCTAAAGATTAGATCCTGTAAATCCCTCATAGCCTCCCTAAGTCTGTCCCAGTCCAGTGCGTAGAAGGGGTTAAACCTAAAGTGTACTGTTAATGGTGTGTTGGTTTCTCTGTTATGGGATACTGGAGCACTACTGTCATGCTTGTCTCACTTCACAGTGTGCTATAGAGTTATGTATATGGGGAGACGGAAGGAGGCCACAGGAGTATTGGGGCAGCGAGTTTTACTTGCTGAGTACCAGATTTTAACATTGATTCTACCATTTACGTGCTCTTATCATGCGAATGTGGGTGGTTCTATCCCAGATCTGTTGGGTTGGGATGCTATGCAGCATTACAAGTAATGACTATCCAGAACAGGGTATCACGTGGCTTCAACTGACTGTGATCACTCAGTATGTTGATGGTATTCTGAGTGCTTCCCCTGACGAGGAAACCCACAAGTCTGAGTTGCTTCAGGTTTAGAGTGTCTAATATTAAGCAGTTATGATAAGGCCCTTTTGTGTCTAGCATTGTGTAATTTTAACAGGGCCTGGGTGCAATGTTTTTACGGGGTGAGCACAACTTTTAACAGATCTAATTAAGGGGGAAGTGCAGTACAAGGACAGGATTGCCTTGGTTCCAGCAGCAAAACCCGCCTGTAATAATTTGAAACAAGCTCTCTTACAGGTGCTGAGACTGGGGTTTCCTCAGATGGACCAACCATTCCTTTGTATGTAAGTGTGGAAAATGGGTTCTGGGCAGCTGTGCTGACGCAGGAGCATGGAGGTAGGCACCATCCGGTGGGATACTATTATACCATTAGATGCTGTAGCTAAAGGGTGGGGGACCGTGAAAATTTAAGAAAATGTAATACTGTTTACTGATGGGTCTGGCGCATAAGGGAGAACAGAGAACAGGCTGAGCTGTTGCAACAGAATTCGAGGTGCTAACGACCGGAAAATGCCCCTCCACTGCCTCTGCGCAGCAAGCCAGTTTAGAGCACTGATGGAAGATTGTAAAAAGAAAGATGTTAAAGGGTTACTGTATATGTATATAATCTATGTATTTGTTGCATGTAGGCCACAATTCTGGATGGCTATGGAAAAATAGGATTCTCTCACCAAGGCAGGGACTCCAGTTAAGAATACTGGGTTTGTCTCTGATCTCATTTGTAGTTTTACAGCTGCCAACTGAAGTAGCTGTAGTAAGGTGTAAATGACACACTAAATAATCCTGGGTCTGAGTCTGAGACCCCTGTGAAACCTTTATTGGGGAAAAGGGAGAATTCAGGTTGAGGCCTCTAATAGATGTGGTTAGAAAAAATGTGAAAAGAATGTGGGGTTGCATGATGATGGGATGTGGGGCCGTCAGCACACCAGATGCCCTGCATGCCCTCACAGCCTAATGCCATTTTGTAGCCAGAAATTCATGCTGGCGGATACCCAGGTGTATGACAAAGATGATCCTGTGGTGCGGACTGCCCTGCCCCTTGGATACTGATCTAGGGGCATACTACACTGGGAAGGTGTGCCAGGTTGTAATCGCCTCACTAGGGGTGAGGTGGAAGTTACATTGCCCCCATCACCCACAGTCTGAAAGTCCAACTAGGGAAATATCAACCGAAGGAACACCGTGGGTATATGCTCTACCTGCGGTCCTGTGCAGTTTGCGGGCTGGAGCAAATGGAATTGTGAGACTGAGCCCATTTGAGATCATCACAGGCAGCCAAAGAAACTCCCTGGAGGGCCAAGTTTGGCTAACAGACTGTTGGATTTACTAACTCTCTATTAGAGTATTGTAGGTTTGTTAACTGAAGCAGTGCACAGGGCTGGTGAACAGGTGCCGGATGCTTGGAGACCTCCAGTAGAGGGAAGACATGACCGGATACTTGGCGAGTGGGTGTGGGTGAAGAAGAGATACTCTGCCAGATGTTGCAACCCTGCTGGGAGGGACCATAACAAGTGCCACTAACTACTGACTCTGCCATCTGAGCGACAGGATGAGATCGCTGGATCCACGCATTGCACTGTCACCGAGCCACTGCACCAGAGACTGAGTGAACAGAAAGAATAATGTTGTTACCGTTTCTGTGTCTGTGTCGTAAGGTGGACCAACAGTGTGCTTGTTAGGCCTGAGGAGCATTACTGGGGAATATGGTATCAATACATTCCTGGTGTTGTCATATCTACCAGCCAAAAATGATAATCAGAGTTGGGTCAATATTGCTATTCCAAGATCCTGACGATAGATCTCCACATGGCTGAGGTCTGCGTTTGGGTCCTGGCGTAGGACTTTATTTATTTGTAGGATTAGGATTGTTTTATATGTATAATTGTAACTATCACTTGAACAAAAACATCAATCACATCTTGTTGTAACCGTGGAACGCACAATGTCATGGTAATGCATGCCCGTACATCTAGAAAGGAAAGATCTGCCCTGACATTGTATGTGTAAAAAATAGGCAGTACTGACGTATGCCATATTTTATAAGGGGGGAATGAAGTAAGAAACAAGATGTGAAGACGAGGTTTATTTTAAGTCCTTTCTGCATGAAGATTAGACTTCTAAGGCTGGAGTTTATGGCAGGAAGGGGGTTAACTGATAAGGATTCCAGATGCGAGCTAGGAAACTCCCTGGGGACTTAATCCCTGAACATTTGGCCAAAAGGCTGTAAACTGGCCAAACACATGACCTCCCCCCTTTACTATAATAACGAGTGACATCAGAAGTGGCAAGGAAGGGCTATATAAACTAAAAGTTTGTACCGACACTTGGAACAATACTTCTGTTTTGTTGTTTCTTGCGGGAAACAAGACTTCGGCTTTATTGTTCCTTGCATGCAGTAAACTCTTCTGTTTACTGCAGAAAACTTCATCTCGGGATCCAGAACCGTATTCTTTCTGTTAAAACACTACCTAGAAACATTTGGTTTAACCCATTTGGTTAGTAGGCAGCCAGCCTCCTGGCCAAAAGACAAGCAGTCTCGAACCCCAGTCATTTGAGTGAACTGAGGGGTAGCTGCAAGGTGGAGGTTTTAACAAGTTCTTTGGAAAATCCTTGAACAATTAAATACATTTTACAGTCACTGCCTGTGAAAACTGCCTAATACAGCATTAGAACAGAAGAAGATGCTTGGAATAAAAGTTAAATTAATATAAAATACAGTTATATACTGTATACAGAGTACATATGCTGATGAAGACAATTACTAATTATGTTTGATGGTTCTTGATGTCTAAATTGTTTTTGATGTCTTGATGTGAAGCTAAAAGCTTTGGCAGAACGAAATGAAGTTCTATACAGTGAAAAAGAAAAAGCAAAAGAAGAAATAGAACGTCTCAAGAACGAATTAGGGAAATGCAGTAATGTGAATGTAACACCTAAATTATATCCAGATCTGAGACCTTTAAAAGGCAAAAATGAGGACTGGGACAGATATCCCGACTGGCCGTATCCAGAAGGGGGGTCGGATTGGGAAGACACTTCATATGATAGAGACGGGTCCTGGCAACCCCCAGGTCATAACGTTTTTACAGGGAAAAGACAAGAGTCTCCGAGCCCAGTTAGGGGTATAAGCAGGGCTGAGAGATCTAGTAGTGAAAGATCAGAAGACAAAGACGGGTACAAATCCAAACCTGAGGATAGAGACCGATGGGCTAAAGAAGTGCCTCACCCTAAGTCAGGCATGCAGCAAACCTGGAGTGCACTTCAAGACTGAAAGGATACATATGGGATTAGACCTATAGAAGCGGCAATGATTTTGAGAAGAGTTGGTGAAAGAAAGGCAGGGCAGTTAAAACAGGTGTGTGAAAGAAAGAACCTGGGAGAAGGGTGGGAATCAGTGTGGAGATTTTTGAAAGAACATTACCCACCGAAAACTGATTGGAGAAAAGTAACAGCATGTCAGCAGAAGGAAAGTGAGGATGTTTCAGATTTTACAGAAAGGTTTATAATTCTATGGATAGAATACTCCGGGTTAGCAGATGAAAAGGAAGTGAATGAAGATACTTCCACAGTAATAAAACAAATTTGCTTGAGTAGGTTACTGTACCTGACAATCAAAAATGGTCAAAAATTCAAAGTTTGCAAACACACTTTCTGCATGATAATCTCACTTATTTTTGCATTTCAGTCTATATAAAATGATGCTTTGCGGTAAGATTTAGTGGCAATTGTAATACGAACCTTTACATGGAACAAAATATGCTTATTGTATACTTTATTTCTGATGCAGGTTACAAAAAGAAGAAATAGTGCAAATTTAAAACAGATTCACATTAGATACATTTATTATACTCCAAGACTGCTACAGTAAAACCTGATGTTGCCAAGCATGTGCAGCTACGTTCTCCTGACATTGCGGAGAGCGGAGACAGATTTGATTTAATAACTCGCGAAGCTAGGAAGATAGAGCAAAGCATGTATGCTAAAGTGCGAGCACTGCAAATGGGAGATATGGAAGCTCCCAAAGAGGAGAAAAAGGAACAGCCAGTGTGTCGCTATTGTAATAGACCGGGCCATTTTTATAAAGCCTGTAGACAATTGTTAAAAGCAAAAAGACAGAGTGACAGAGGGGGAAGGGGTCCCCCTCATAACCCTACTGATAGTGAGGGTCAGAAGGGGCTGATATCTCAATTAAAGAACATGTCAGAAGCTGAAACGAGAGCCTTGCGTGAAATAATAGATTTAAACTAATAAGCCCCTTTGTAGCCTTCCTAAGTTTATCTCAGGATTTAAATACAAGTGAAATAATCTTACAGTGTGCAGTAACGGCGGGACACAGGAGCACATTTGTCCTGTTCTTCGACTAAAACAGCATAAAGATGTGATATAAAGTTTTCTAACGGGTAACAGGAGGCTACAGGAGTAGGGGGGCACGGGTTGTGTTTAAAGCAGATACAAGCTGTCACAGTATGCTTGGGAAAAGATGTACAGTTTCAACTACTGATGTGGGTGGGGGACACCCCAGACCTATTGGGCTAGGATGCCCTGCAGCATTTATAAGGAATTTCTGTATGAAATAGCATTTATGTGAACTACCTCAAAAGAGTTATGTGATATTGTGATTGTTTTACCTAATGAGGGAATCCATAAGGCCGGGCTACTCCAAGTATTAGATCTTCGGATGGAAAAAAGGGTATAAAACCAACTACATGATAAAGCCAGGGTGAATGCCTTCTCTGAGCGAGCTCGCCTGGTGACGAACTGGCTTAAGTGGGGTAGTGCAGTCTAAAGACAAAATTGCCTTGACCCCTGCAGTAGAAACTGTTTTTAATGTTTTGAAACAAGCTTTCTTGCAGGCACTGGCCCTGGACTGGATTCCCTCAGACGGATCATCTGTATGTAATCTGTGTGTGAGTGAAAGAAATGGGTTGTGAGCTGCTGTGCTGGCGCAGGAGCATGGAGGTAGCGTCTGGTGGGTTATTATTCAGGAACCCTCGATGCGGTGGCCAAGGGGCCATGTTTATGTGTTGTGCCTGTATAAACTGTAAATTGAAACTTGTAAATATGCTAAATGGAAAATTGTAGCGCTTTATATAGACTCTATATATACATTTGGTGTATGCCACAATTTTGGATGGTGGTGGAGGAATAGGGATTTCCTCAACACGGCAGGGACTCCAGTTAAGAATGTTGGGTTTGTCTCTGAACTGTTAGACGCTTTGCAGCTATTGACTGAAGTAGCTGTGATAAAGTGTAAATCACATCATAAAGAAATGTTTCCAGTAACTCGAGGGAACAACTTTGCAGATGCAGCTGTCAGGTGAGCAGTCCTGGTAGAGCAGGAGTCTGAGACCTCTGTGAAACCTCTGCTGGTGAAAAGGGGACAGCTACAGGACATTCAGGCTGAGGCCTCTAAAGCAGAGAAATGGACATGGTTAGAAAAGAATGTGGGGCTGCAGGATGATTGGGTATGGTGCTGCCAGCACACTGGACGCCCTGCATGCCCTCACAGCCTAATGCCCTTTGTAGCCCGACAAAGGCACTCTGTCGGACACCCGGGTGTGAGACAAATGGTGTGCTGGTTACCCAAAACTGGGTGGGGACCTGATTTGAAGCAGTAGCCACTTCTGTGATATCTCGATGTGATGCTTATCAAAGGAACTCAACTACAGTTCAGGTGCGGGTGCAACAGCTCAAAAGGCCTGCTCCTGAGGAACCTTTCATGCACTGGCAAGTTGACAATTGTAAAGGGAAACCTGGGCTCTTATAATCTGTTTTCCCGTTGGGCAGTGCCCTGCCGCTTGTATTATGATGAAGGGACGCACTTCACAGGGAAAGTGTCAGGCTGTGGCTGCATTGTTTGGGGTGAGATGGACTGAGATCACCCTCAGTCTGCTGGAACAGTGGAACAAAGGAACAGAACTCTGAAAGATCGTCGAAACATCAGACTGAAGGAGCACCTTGGGTAGATGTTCTGCCTGCGGTTCTGTGTAGCCTGCGGGCTGGATCAAACAGAACTGTGTAACAGAGCCTGTTTGAATTCATCACGGGCCAACCAACGAACCTTCCTGGAGGGCCAAATCTGGCTAATGGATCATTGAATTTGTTAATTCTCTATTGTAGTATTGTAGATTGTTAATTGAAGCAGTGCATGAGGCTGGTGAACAGGTGCTGGACGTTTGGAGACCTCCAGTAGAGGGAAGACACGACCTGATACCTCGCGAGTGGTTGTGGGTGAGGAAGATGTACCCTGCCAGATGTTGCATCCCCGCTGGGGAGGGACCAAATCAAGTGCAACTGACAACTGAGTGACAGGATGAGATCGCTGGATCTACGCTTCGCACTGCCACCGAGCCACTGCACCAGAGACTGAATGAACATTAATTATTATGCTGTTACTGTTTCTGTGTTTGATGGGCTTCCTGAGGGGGGCCGACAGTGTGCCTGTTAAGTGTAAGGAGTTTTACTTTGATAAATGGGGATATTGAATCAATACTTTATCAATCAGCCACAAATAATAATCAGAGCTCATGTTGGGTTTGTATTGCTATAAAGGACTGAAGAATGAAGAGATGAGAGATGCCCAGGACGTGAGATAATAATATCATTTTCTTGATTTTGTATGTTTTTGCAAACTATGCAGTCTAGTGGCTTGACGTAGGCTTTGTGCTCAAATGTATATAAAGATGCTGCCTGTCCTTGGTCAGTAAGATTTTGGTAAGCTGTCTGTACGCCCAGAATATGAAAAGAACTAACTGTTGTCTAGTCCGCAACTTAGATATAATTAATTGCCAGGTGTTGCTGTTTCATCATTTGTTTAGAATATGTCATAGTAACTCTTTGTGTTTTAAGGTATAAAGGACCATCTTCAGCTACTTATTTTTTAAGTCTGGTGGTTGCAAGCCGGACTTCCATATGCATATGAATAAAGAGACTTCTGCTTCACAGACACCTGAACTTTGTCATTTGTTTGACACTACAGCCTCTTACTCACCTCCTCAATGTAGGGGTGACTGTTGTGTTGGACTGCCTGCCCACAGGTAATTTAGCCTATTTGGTAATTAGTGGCTCATTTGAAACCAGGGTATTGGATTGGATCTGACAACATAGCTGGTTAGCTTGATCCAGACTCCTACAACCTTTTGCATAAAGATGGGCCTCCTGTTCTTGGTTTTAAATGCACTTCCATCTAGCTGCCATTTCTCTCCTTTGGTTCAGTTGGTGAACTCCATCCTATTCAAAGACAACTGCAGCACAGCCCATCACACTGATTTACAAGTTGCAACACTGACAGACTCTAAATCTTAATCGCTACATACTGAACCTTACAAATACAGATTTTCTGTCCCAATTTCAAACAAATCTCATGGAGAAAATACATAGGAGCCTTTTTAAGAAAAACACCCTACCTCTGTGGGCAAAGGAGATACTTGAATTAAAGAAATGAAAGTGGAATGTTTGAGTAAATAAAAAGCAACACAGTAGAAGCAAGTCATGTCATAAGCAATAACAAGAACCAATGTAAATGTTTTGGTTTAAACATTCTCTACAAATTTGTTTCTTAGAAGATACCCTCTATGTACCCAACATAAGAAATGCTCAACATTTCAAAAACAATATTAATAACTGCATCACCTGTTTTATTTTTAAAGTGTAAGTGAGTTGGAAAATATGATTTAAAAGCATGGTCTGACAGGCATCACTGAAATGGACGCAACAAAAATTAAAATAATAATATGGTAATAGCCAGATTAGACTGAAAGCAACTCACCAAATGGAGGCTCAGAAATTACACCAACAAATTGTTATGACTTTAATAACATCACATCTCTGCCTAGGTTACACATTTGTTGACACAGAGTCTACAAACACTCTATCATCATGATCCAGAGTCCCACTGATTACATTAGATTAGTTAAAACCTGCATTCCCATCTGATATTATCATTCCTCTGTGGGCTAACTATCACATAATGCATAAGGTTGTGTTGATGCATGGAAATTTGACCAATTGGTATGGGATGTCTGTGTTTTTAAATTATTATTCAGAGCCAGTCCTTGTTATCAGTAGTGACATCTTAACCAATGGTGCAGCCGACTCACATGTGGGGATTCTGGACACTCTGCGGGGCACACGGCCTGGGGGTCTGGCAGCAGAAGGGGACACCACTATCAGCCTGTCCTCCTCAGGCTCAGCAGGCCCGTTACAATAGGTCAGTTGCTGTCTCACTACACTCACATCTGAGGTCACCCCTGCAAAACAAGGTTAACATTTCTCAACACCCTTCACTTATCAAAACCCACAGCAGCAGACGCACTGACACACGCAGCAACCTCAACACAATGAGGGCAAATGCAAGAACTGACTGAGAAGGAAAATAGGCTGTAACGAACAGTTCTTTCCGGACCCTATGCGGACGACACAGTCCGACGGAGTGGGGAAACACTAGGGAAACGTCATGCAGGAAAACGGGGCTGAAGACAGGGGGGCGTGTCCAAGGTGCGCTGGTGCACGGGGTGTGGCCGAGGCGAACAATCCCAGAGAGTAATCCTTAGAGTATCCAAAAACACTGGAGTAAGTCCAAAACCAGGAGATCCATCAAAAGAAGGGAATTAAAACCACGAAGGCCGGGTCGGAACCGGCGGACAGGGAACAGGAACGGGACCCGAGATTAAAACCTTAACGGGACCAGGCGCTTCCAGGTCCCGGACTCGCACAATATGGAAATCAGATGCAGAGCCCGGATGAGCGTCAGCGCCTGGCTTTTAAGGTGGGCTGGGAATAGGGAGCAGGTGCATAGAATAAAGTCACAAGTGAAAGGGCTGGAGCACCCTTAAGGAGGGGGGACTATAATCGTGACATAGGCAAGGTCTTTATCTTCTTTATCTTTTTAACTCTAAATGAGTCCCAGCAGACAGAAAGTTTCAATCTCTACTGTGCTTTACTGTTCAAACCTAGAGGTACTAATGGAGACAGTGGAGAAAAGTGAAAAAAATGATAAACACTGCTTTGTCATCTTTACAGATGTAGTGTGCTCTCTGAAGGCACCAGTTCTGTAGGGTTTGGGCATTTACGGGGATTTACTGATGAAGCGCTAGTTCACTTTATTTAATTTAGAAGAAGGTGGAGGAGCTGCCACTGCTATGAATGTTTCAGTGAGGAGGAGTGGGAGATTTTTTTCTTTTTGTATTGCTTCTTGACTAAAAAAAATTGCAAATCTGTTATTTCGGCGTAGCACTATCAACGCTCCACCATCATATTTATTCCCGTACTGCCCATTCCACCGCTTCGGAAATGTTAGGTTTGAGCAACTTCTCATCAACACACGACACTGTGCTCACTCATGTCTCCCACCACAACAGAATGACGCGTGAGGACTCCTCAGCTTTTGAGGTGAGAACGGTTGCAAGCTGACCCTTGTGACCCACAAAGTTCCGCATTTGAACATAAAAGTGTCTCCTGTTGGAAGAGGTACTGATGTTTGCAGCCCTAGCAACACTCCATGTTAAAATATGTCCCGTTAAATTCAGTTCAACCATGATCTAAGACTCCACGGTGGAAATAAGACTGAAAGAAAAAGGCGCTAGCTTTCTTGGGGTAATTTTTAATGCTTCTGAATTTTAAATTTTTATTGATGTGTGTAAAATGTTACTTTGTTCAGTACATCTTAACTTATCCATAACAATCACCTATCCTACTCTTAGTCAGAGGTTTTGTACATAGGTTTTGTTTAGTGTGCTTCCAAGGTTATATCCTGCAGCAAAATGGATGACAACACATGAAAGGAAATGCAGGTTTATTCAACACCTTCTTAAAAGACAAAGCCCATTTTGTATTTTGTTTGAGCCTGGTGCTTTCAAGAGTGAAACAGTTTCTTGTACTTCTTGGTTCAAACAAGTTTGGCTGAAGGCTTCATGCCACTCCTGTCATTCGGCTGAGAAGGGTGTTCTGATCATGGGCAGTCGTGGCTTTGTAGCTGGACAGTTCCAGTGTGAAGGTGGCAGTGCTAGATGGCACAGAGCGAAGGATGGTGGAGTAACCCTGTGAGAAAGATGAACAAAAGAAAAATCATTTTTGTAAAGAAATGCTCACTCCCATCACACTCCATTGTTTCCTGATGAATATTTTGTTAAACATGTTTTTAAACAACAAAGCCCATATTGTAATGAAACCTGAAGGACAGACAAGCTTAAATGTTCTATAAAAAATATTTATTCTGTCACTAAAAACCCTGTCTTTTGCCCCATCTATTTTTCGATAGATTTGAATACTGTAGATTAAGACTAAATACAGCAATAAACATTTAATATAGCATTTGATATTTGAGTAGTATTTTTAAATCAAATTGAAAGAAACCAAACTGATTTTGTTGTTAGCATATTGGTTTAACAAAGCCAATTGTAAAAAACAGCACAACACTTCTTCTAACCTCTATGTATTGTGCCCTGGGCTGCTCAGAATATTTAACAATTGCATCTTTAACTTCTGTCTTGCAATAAGCAATGACTTTTCTTTCTACATATATTTCTCTTATGTTTTCTTATATCGGTTTATTCATTTTGGGGACTACTTTCTAGAAATCAGCCTTCCATCAAGGGCGCTTGCTTCCAGTGCACTTAGTCAACAGCTCACATCCAGCTTTTTGTGAACTTTCTGATTTTAATCTCTGTGGAAGTCTAACAGACACAAAAGTGGGAGAGTTGGTAAAGGTGGAAGTTGGCACCAGGATAGACAATGGCTGGGTGATCATGTACATGAAGCATACGGAATACAATACGTCCATCAATCAGTCAAGCAACATCACTGGGAGCCTCAAGCTCCAGCCCATCTACATTTAATTAAGGGTGTACCAGAACAGGCCTGCCACAGTACTTTCATTTTTCATCTTTCACACAATTCAGTTATTGCTTTAATTCATTCACTGATTATGAATAACAGACATTTAAAAAAATAAAGTAGTTTTTAATTAGTGAGCGATACCTTTAAATACATTGGAAGCTAAACATATTCCAGATTAGTACTATGAATGTAAAAGGATAACCTAAAAAATGCATTGGTAGAAATGTATTACAATATTTAATACTCTATAACTTTCTAAAGCACATACTAAATGTAATATTCATTTTAATTAAATAAACAGTCTGACTATTAATGATGTATATTGTCCCCTATTGAATGTGTTTGTGAATGTAGATTGTGATTTTATACATTTTAGACCTACATTTTCAATTAAAAGGAAATGAAATGTTTCTGTTTTAAAATTAGAGCTGTACTATAAAATACAGGACCGCAGACCACAGACAGTACCTCTTGCTCAAAGTCGGTCCTTCAGGGAAGACAGCAACCGCTGTCCAAAGTGTCTGAAATGACAAATCTTTGCATGAGACTCATTGCACCACGGAGTTGCAAAGCTGGCTCCTTGAAGCATATCACCATCTTACCCGTCTAGGAAAAGAGCAAGCTTGTACCTGGTTTCCTGGGAGGCGTCTTGTGCCAGACGAGTGGCAGCAGGCAGGATGCGGTTGGTGATATCCCTGGGGAGGTTATGTGCACCCATCCTCTCCACCAGGTCTGCCAGGTGATGAGCCATACACGCCCTCACTCTGGAGTTCAGGTGACTGTGCACACAGAACATTGTATTGTATATTACTGAGCTGTTACTTTGATTGAAACCATATCAACCTGTCACCTAACCATTGGCAATGTGGACCTCATTTTCCAATGCTTAACCAGATTTCTTTTAAAATGATAAAAAATTATATTTAACTGTCTAATGTTGTTTTTATATTTTTTTAAGTACTGTATGTTAGCATTGTATGGCAGCATGGTGGCGCAGTGGTTAGCATTGCTGCCACGCAGTGTCCAATGGGTTCAATTTCGGACCTGGGGTGCTATCTGCTTGTGTGTTCTCATGTGTTTCTGGTGTGAGTGTGCACGTGTCTGTGTCTGTGTGTCTGTCCTGTGACGGACTGGTGACAAGTCCAAGGTTTGGGCTGATTTACACCCGCTGTTTGCAGAAATAGGCTCCAGCTACCCTATGACCCTAAATTGGAGAAAGTGGTTAGAAAACGAATGGATATTAACATTGTAGTAAACATTCTTTATTACATGCTTTGATTTCAAGCTCCATGAAACGTAAATGACCCTTCACAGCTCCTGAAGTCAGACCCTAAGATTCTGGGTATTATTCTATTCTGTATATTTCTGCCCTCACCTCAGACCTCCATTCAGCAGCGCGTTGACTGCACGAGCAGGGGTACAGCTCTGCACCATGCAGTCCAGTGTGCTGTCTACACTTTGTCGGATGAATGTGTTCGATTCTCCGGCTTTCTCTAGCAGCACCTTCACTGTGTTCCCCAGTTCCGGGTCCATCCTTCTCTTCAGGAAGGTGAACACGTCTCCCAGACACACCACTGCCATCCTAGACACAGCTGATCGCAAGTTCTTCACCTGGGGAAAGGCAAACCACCGTCAGCACTGAAGAGCCTCGTCTGTGCCCCTCTCTTGAACCATTCTATATGAATGGTTCAGAATGGATACAAAAACAGTGAAAAGCAATCATACAAATGAACAATTAATATTTTGGAGAGATCACACCTCCTGCACGAGCGCCAGGGAGACATCGTGCAGTCTGCTGATCAGGATGACAGGGTGATGCTGGGACAGACGCCTTATAAAGCTCAGTCCATCAACCTTCCTCTCCCTGAATTCAGTGAACGGAAAGAAATACATCAACCAGGACAAGGAAAGAGGTCTAACTGTATAGAGCTATGGGCAACAAGGTCTGTATTTTCACTAGTCAGAATTGTATTCATAGAAAACGGAATAGGTGGATGCTGATTGTACTGCTTTATGCCTACCAGTCGTCAGAGGCCAGAAACTGAAGGCTCTGGGTGAGGGCCAGCTCGGGCCTAGAGAAGGATTGCAGCCCAGGCTGCTCTGGACCATCTCTTCTCTTCCCTTTAAGGGCAGGGGACAGCTCATCTAAAGGTCACAACAGAGTGGGGAAATGTTCTGTGATCAGTTTGGTCACCACTGATTTGACTAAAGCAGATCGTGAAAGGCGTCTGCCTCGGGGCATCAGTAAAAAAGCTCTAGAAGAAGGAAAAAAACCTGACCTTGAAAGAAAGTGGTGGAAGAAAGTGAGAAAGAAAATCAGTGCAGATGTGTGGGAGATGCTGATCTGACCTGCGATATGGGGGGTACTCTTCAGAGGGGGAAAAGAGATGTTATCCCTCTCCTCTGCAGATCCATCCCCCCCTATCATGCGCAGGCGTTTCTTAAGACTCCCCACGCTCCTCCACCGGTCCTGGACGTGCCCCATCTTGTGTGTCTGTAATAACAGAAAAGCACAAGTTAACCCTGGGCAATCCTGGCCCGGCTCAGTTTTGAGACCAGCTGGACTAATCCTGGTAAACTTTTTTACTTTGAGTCCTCTGAAATATTTACTGTTGGACCCCATGACATAAATTGTTTCACAGCACTGAATTGTGATTCATAGTATTCATATACATTTACTTGTACTTGCTCCACCTAAAAAAACAGTACTGATGTATTGTCAGTATCAGTGTCAGTGCCAGTATTAGCAAATTAGAAAAAGAAATTGCAATTGTGTAGCCAGCAATAAAATCACCCTGGGAACAGGATAGTGAAAGGAAAGGAAAGGATAGTGTTTAGAGTAATCAACTGCTCAGATCTCAGCTAAAACTAAATTGCACAAGAATATATCATCTGTAGCATAAACAACTTGGATTGTAAAAAAAAAATCATACAAATTGACAGAACAGATATGATTTAATTTACTTACGTTTTCTAAAAAGAGAAGAACAAAACATTTTTCTAACTACTTGTCACCCTCAGGACTTGGTTGCTGTTGTGTGTATTTTTGGGGGAGTACAGTATAAAAAAAATTCTACTATAAAAAAAAAAATATTATACATACGCATACAGTATATTCAGAGTCTAATCCCAATCATTAAAGACACAAACACAATTTAAAGACATTTCCATAAATTCTATATATATTTTTCTACTGCGTCTTATAAATATTATTATTGGATGCCAGTAGAGTTGTGTTCATAACATTTATTTCACTAGGGACAACAACATCCAAGAACTGAATGTTTTGTGAATGCTAGCAATACCTACCTAGAAAAATTTGGTTTAACCCATCTGGTTAATAGGCAGCCTCCTGGCCATAAGACAAGCAGTCTCGAACCCCAGTCATTTGAGTGAACCGAGGGGTAGCTGCAAGGTGGAGATGGGGCGTAGGAGGAATGTTTGAGATAAATGCGAAGGGAGGTGTTGGAGTTCAGTATACTGTATGTAGCTAGTTTTATAATGCTGGTGATTAGGAACAGCTGTGTGAGATTGACTTGTCATTGTTATCCCTCCCGAACGTCTGTTAATATCTTCCATAGTTTGCTAAAACTAAGGTTGCTGCTGGAAGAGGTGTTAGTGGGGCCAGCAGGGGGCACTCACCCTGTGGTCCACGTGGGTCCTAATGCCCCAGTATAGTGATGGGGACACTATACTGTAAACAGGCGTCGTCCCTCGGATGAGACGTAAAACCGAGGTCCTGACTCTCTGTGGTCATTAAAAATCCCAGGGCGTTTCTCAAAAAGAGTAGGGGTGTAACCCCGGCGTCCTGGCCAAATTTCCCATTGGCCCTTACCAATCATGGCCTCCTAATAATCCCCATCTATGAATTGCCTTCATTACTCTCTGCTCTTCTCCCCACTGATAGCTGATGTGTGGTGAGCGTTCTGGGGCACTATGGTTGCCGTCGCATCATCCAGGTGGATGCTGCACATTGGTGGTGATGGAGGGGAGACCCCATTACCTGTAAAGAGCTTTGAGTGGAGTGTCCAGAAAAGCGCTATATAAGTGTAAGCAATTATTATTATTATTATTATTATTATTATATCTGGCAAGCCTTTTTGCATTTTATTTTGAGTTTCCTCTATATTTTGCTGCCGTAACATAACTTACAGCCATATGACGGCAACTCTATAATGCTGCTGATATAATTAAGTACAGTACATAGATGAAAGTGCCATGCAAGGGATTTGATAGGTGTTTTCTAAAAGCAAGCTAAAGGCTTTCACAAGTTATCCACCAGAGTCTACAAAAATGTAAAAATGTTTTAATTTCTGAGATAAATAACTGCGTCTGATCATTGTAAGCAATCTGGCCGGTCCCAAAATGATCAAATCCCTCAAATACCAAATATACTATAGATGGAAAAAGAAACATATTAGTCCTGTATCATTATTATTTCCTATATAGTGAACCCCTGAAGACATTTTTGCTGTTTGTTATTATTGGGTCAATTCATTTCCAGGCTGTATTTTTTATATCTAAATACTCTAATATTCTATTCCAGAATACTGTCTGTATAGGGCTTCAAATACTGTTGTTGTGAATATTAGGTCAGTACGTAGACAGGACTTGATCATAATATACTGTAGTTACACTTGTGTGCTATGGCATTACAGTATACAGACTACATATGCTGATGGAGACATTATTACTAATCTTGATTGTTTTTGATGTCTAAATTGTTTTTGATGTCTTGATGTGAAGTGTTTATAAATAAATATACTGTAGAAGGTATTATAAAAAACTAGGACATTGGTGAAACACAAAAATGAAAGACCTACAGAGCATTTTTTTAAATTCAAAAGTTTTGTTTGTAAAAAACTCAAAACAAAAGCAAAGAGAAATAAGGAACTCTTACTAACCTCCTGGACCTGGGGGTAACTGTTCTGTTGGACTGCCTGCCCATAGACTCGCGCCAGGGGCTCGACACTTGTGTTGCCAGTGCTGATGCCTTGCCCAGGGCACGACATCAGGCTCTGATGAGAAGCAACACGAGTGGAGCTCCCCAACACTCCTATAGAGGCAAAGTGACCAAAGCAATGTTTTAGTGAGTTGGAATATATGATTTAATTACATGGTCTGATAGGCATCACTGAAATGGACACAACAATATTAAAGTAATAATGTGATAATAGCCAGATTAGACTTAAAGCAACACACCAAATTGAGGCTCAGAAATTATACCAACAAATTGTTATGACTTAAAAAACATCACATCTCTCCCAAAGTTACACATTTGTTGACACAGAGTCTATCACAGTCTATCATCATGATCCAGAGTGACATTGACTACATTAGATTAGTTAAAGCTTGCATTCCCATCTGACATTATCATTCCTCTGTGGGCTAACTATCACATAATGCATCACATAATGCAGAATTTAACAAAGAATCAAAGCTTAATAGTTAATTTTCCTCTGTTTTTCCTCAGAAAATAATAATAGGAGAAGAAATCACGTACAGTAGGTTGTGTTCATGCATGGGAATTTGACCAATTGGAATGGGATGTCTGTGTTTTGAAATTATCCTTCAGAGCCAGTCCTTGTTATCATTAGTGACATCTTAACCAATGGTGCAGCCGACTCACGTCTGGGGATTCTGGACAGTCTGCGGGGCACTCGGGCCGGGGGTGTGGCAGCAGGAGGGGACACCACTATCAGCCTGTCCTCCTCAGGCTCACCAGGCCCTGCAAAACAAAGTCCGCATTTCTCAACACCCTTCACCTGTCAAAACCCACAACAGCAGACACACTGACACTCATGCCGAAGTACAAATGCCAAAATCAACTGAGAAAAATGTGGGCAGGTGTTATTCTTTATTTCTTTATCTCTAAATAAGACCCAGTAGGCAGCAATAATGAACAGCTACTGTGTAGGAAATGCAGTAATCTAGTCTAGAAAAGAAAAAACTGAAACAGACTGCCCCATTCAAAACCCAAGCTGTAATGTTTAATTACTGTTCAGTTTTGCCCAGTCTCACGGCTGGTTTCTCAGCACACAATCAAACACATTCAAACAAATGACAGGCCAGCAGCTCCAGCTGTCAGCACCTTGGTTGGGGCTGTCCTCCACTCTGGAAGCAGCCATCAGCTTTCTGGAGGGGACTCCAGCCAAGCGAGGTCTTGCTGCTAAAGGAGTGGAGTTATCGGACCTGCAGGGAAGACACAGAGACATAGAGGAGAAAAGTGAAAAAAATAATAACGATCAGCACTGCTCTGACAGTTATCTTTACAGAGCTGGAACAGAGCTGTCAATTTTGTGATCCCCAACCCCACAGGCAAGAATGTTGTGATGTCCACCGCGCCCTCCACAAAGTTTTATCTGTACAAAAAACATTGTAAATATAGGACACTTTCTGTCAGTGAGACATTAAAAAATCACCATGTTCACAGCCCTGCTATGGAGCATGTAAAAGCCACTAAAGAAAAAGATGCCAGCATGATCCACAAGCAGACAACTTCATCATTCTGAATATGTTAACTAACTCACACCTGAAGAAGGCTCCACAGCCGAAACTTTGTGTTTTCTTTCTTCTCTTTTCAGCATGGAATAAATCTATTAGTTGTTCCTTTGAAGCCTACGCATGCTGACGCAGCTCAACTATGTTAACTGTTGCTTTTAGTATATTTTGGGTTTTTTTGTCTCAGCTTTTTTTGTAGGCGTTGTTATTTGTAAAGGTGGCGTGTGTCTGTGGGCCATGAGCTGTTGTGGACTGACCCGGCTTTGATGCCATCGAGGAAGTTGTGTGGGGGTGAGCTGAGCAAGTCTTGCTCCTCTGCCACAGTGTACTGCAGGAACCTGAGGGAGTTCGGCCTCTGAAGAACACAAAAGACACAAGCCTTTAACATTCCTTCTCAGTTCCTAACCCAGCTGGGCTCTCACTGCCAGTGCATTCGCACAGCTTATTGTACTTTTTGTGCAAAGCAAAATAGAAAAGACTTGGGAATGAAACCTTGAAACCTCCTGAAGAACATAACCAAATAAAACTACACAAGCAAGCTCTTATCCCTTCCTTTTTCTGCACATTTAAATGATGATATGTGGGTTAGAAAGGCCCTGGTGTGTTCTGACCTCCTCGTAGTCCACTGCCTCCTCTTCTCCATAAACCTGCAGGTTATTTTCCGTTGGGCGCTCCAAGGGGCGCCCTGTCTGGCCGGCCTTTCCGGAGTCCCTGGGCATGCCCTGGTCCCTGTCGGGCAAGGTCTTTGTGCCTCTAGAGATCGGGGGCACGGGTTTAATCCCACTGAATACACAGCGGCAGGTTGTGGAGCACATCTGAGAGGCTCTGAGGAGCTCTGGGAAGGTCCTTCCCTGGGCTTCACCTGAAGAACACAGACAGGGCTTACACATACTGTCTGAACATAACATTCTGAGAGGAAACTATATTTCCACTTCACCTTTAAGAAGAATAAAGGGTGAGGACTGCTTGTCTACTGTGAAGGCTGTAGTGGTTAGTCAGGATGGCAATCTTCCTAACAAGTTGCCATTGTTGCTAAAACACTACATCAAGTCCCCTGCTCTTTCACCACATGGAAGTCAAGTTGTGCAAATCAACCTGACTGTAACCACTACCAGTCTTCCACCTCTCTCTCTGTCAGAAGGGTTGGTGGGGCTCAGGAACTGCATGTCCGAGTCCTCTCCACCACTGTTCTGTGACATCCTCAGGAGCCCTTTCTTCCCTGAAACCTGGGGTTGGTAAGGCTCTGGGATAACTGGGTGGGGGAAGCAGAGTTGCTGGGGTTAACAAAAACAAAACCCACCTGTATTCTGGCCAGAATCTACTGCAAATGAGTTTGCTTACTCTGAAGGAGCTCCTTGGGATTTTCTCGGTGAATCTGGAGATATCATCACCTTGTGAGCTTTTGTCACCTGATGATCTACTGCCTTACAGAACCAAAACTTCACACCCAATACTCAAAACTCTGTCACGCCATCTGTTGGTGTGTTGGTACAGCTGGAACTGTAATGTGTACAGTAATGTGAACTGGCATGGCCACACCTCAGAGTTCAATAAATCCTGGGTTGTGCTGTTATCTCTAGCGCGGCTTGATTTGTGCCCATTGTCTACAGATCAGTTCACAAGTCCTTGAGAGTTCTAAAGGTCTTTGAAACAGATTAGTTGTTATTAGTTATAATAACATTTCTTTTCAATGCTGCTGGAGAATCCTGGATCATGGATAAAAAGGTAAGTTTTTTTTATATACAGTTACGAAGGTCGGATGTCAGAAAGAAATAGTATCAAGTCTGTAATAAATCCCTCTTTACAGGCCATGAGAGAGTTTTTGTTACCAGTGAGCTTTTGTACAGTATGTAACTCTGGTACCAGTCCCTGTTATCATTAGTGACATCTTAACCAATGGTGCTGCCGACTCACATGTGGGGATTCTGGACACTCTGCGGGGCACTCGGCCCGGGGGTCTGGCAGCAGGAGGGGACACCACTATCTGCCTGTCCTCCTCAGGCTCAGCAGGCCCGTTAGAATAGATCAGTTGCTGTCCCACTTCACTCACATCTGAGGTCACCCCTGCAAAACAAGGTCAAAATTTCTCAACACCCTTCAGAAATGTCACCCTTTTCACCAATCTCACAACACCACAGCCCACAGTAGCAGACACACTGACACTCGCACCAACCTCAACACAAGGAGGGCAAATGCAAGAACCGACCAAGAAGGAAAATAGGCAAGTTCTTTATTTCTTTATCTCTTTAACTCTAAATGAGTCCCAGCAGACAGGAAGTTTCAACCTCTACTGTCCTGTATTGCTCAAACCTAGAGCTGTACTGATTAGGTTACTTTCCATTTTGCCCAGTCCCACAGATGGTTACTCAGCACACACTCATACACACAACCAAACACATTCAAACAAATGACAGGCCAGCAGCTCCAGCTGTCAGCACCTTGGTTGGGGCTGTACTCCACTCTCGAAGCAGCCATCAGCCTTCTGGAGGGGACTCCAGCCAAGCGAGGCCTTGCTACTGATGAAGGGGAGTTATCGGACCTGCAGGCAAGACACAAATGGAGACAGTGGAGAAAAGTGAAAAAATGATAAACACTGCTCTGTCATCTTTACAGAGTTCGAGCAGTGTTGTCAACTGTGTTCACTCCCTTGCCAAGTTCACAGTCCTGCTTTGAAGCACATAAAACCACAAAAGATGCAAGCTTGGACAACAACAAGCTAATTTTATCAACACTCTTCACTCCAGCCCCCACACAAAAACAGAAAAGATGTTTCTAAAAGTAGTAGGCTACCTGTGTGGCAGTAAGCAAAAACTGAGTAACAAGTTTGGAAAACGAGCTTCAGTGCACTGTTTATGAAAGCCACAACCGTCTTGAGTTGTAAAGGCAGCATTTTAATTGCTCTGAATGTGTCTGCAATGTGTACATTTCTGAGGGCCGTGTGTCATGGACAGACCTGGGTTGGGCGTTCGGCGGCACAGGCTTGATTCCATTGGAGAAGCAGCGAGAACGCACAAGCGTGGCTTTAGTTAGCACAGGGCAATTCTCAAGGGCTTCACCTGAAGGACACAGTAGGAAAGGCATTCATGAAAAATAAAAAAAGCAACTAGATCACATTTATTTTCTAACCACTTTATTTAATTTAGTGTTGCAGATAGCACGCCAGGAAGTGAGCCAGTGCTCACCACTGTACCACCAGCTGGAAGGAAAACTAAAAGATACTCCAGAAGCAGGGTTGAGAAACATTGCTTTAATACTGATCAGTTACAAATATCAGTCTCTGAAGAGGAATAATCTTACTCCCTAGCTTGCTGCCAAGTTCAGAACAAGCTGCTACTGTATTTTGCCATGACAGAGTTTGGGACAGGGGAGAAGAAATAGAGGCAGCAGAGGGCAGATGCATTGAAAAGCCAGGAATCAACAAAACAGGTGACCACACAAACACCAATAATGGGAATCAGTGCACATTGGCAAAGCAGGTTAATCCCATCAAAGCTCTGTTAATTTAGTCTTAATTTCAATTTATCTTGATCACATCCTCAGCTCTGACAGGGACAGCAGAAAATCTTTTTGTTCAGCAACTGCTAATCATGCAAGACCTCTCAATGTGCCTGGTGTTTCATGCATATAGCACTGCACACGCACAACCCACTTCACCTCCTCCAGCCCTGCCAACATACTGCATGTTACTGACACAGACTACTCCCTACCAGGAGCACATGTCTTTTTCCTCACACAAGGAGGGAAATGTACTTCACTTTCTTTTACCACACCATGGACAGAAATGTTTGGAATGATTTTGGTGGAGTTAATGCAAGCCTAAATTACTCCTTTTTCTCTGGATTCAGAATTAGCTAAAGAATTCAAAATAGACTGTATACACACTGATAACTACAGTTCTCAACTCATTACTCAGCCTGAAATTAATAGTCTAGAAAGTATAAATCAGGTACTTACCAATGCGTTTGGCACGTTTGGCATTTTTCTGACTTATATTCATTGTTCTAGTGAACTGCAGGTCTTTCTCAGAGGAGCCACTCAGGTGGGGAGACCAGGGATCTCTGTCCATCTGAGAGGCAGGAACAATGAAGTTCTTAGTGCTTGTTAATCCTCAATGTCTGATTTCCAGAAAAACAGCAGTTTTTGTAGCAAATGCATGTTTTACTAATTTACATATTTTATCATTTCCATGTACTGTAATTGAATCTGAATATCCTTAAATATTTGATGTAGAAAGAGTGCAAGAGACATTTAAAACATGTAGATCAGTTTTAGCTACCATGTTGACAGACAGCTGATATAGTGATAATTTGTATTCAATTTAAGTACAGTTCTCAGCTCATCATCTCTACTTTCATTTCTTTTGAGAACATGAACCTGAGGACTCAAGAACAGTAGTAGCTTATGTAATCTCCTTCTCTTCCAAGGAGTCCAAACAGTAAAATCCTGTTTGCTTCAATAAAATGTCCAAATTTGGACAGTGATATCACTGGATCCAGTCTACTTACTTAACACAGTTTTCATTACAAACTATTCTGATTTGCTACTTTAAAAATGACAAGTATTAAAACTGACACTCAAGCAAAACTCCTCAAAGAGTTGTGATGTGTTATCTGTACTCAACTCAAGCATTACAATAGTAACATCGCATATTGACAGATGTAATGGAATGTATAAATCAAACACGAAAAATATGGGATTACAAACATTCAGACCTGTATAGACTGTCCTAAATCTCTTCTTAATGATTTCATAAACCAAAATGCAGCAAACTCTAAGCAGGCAGTTCTATTCTATAATTTACAACTGGAGAAACAGTAATAGGGGGCTGTACTTACTGCTAATATTATCTATTTGCTGATTTGTACTTGCAGAGTTTATAAGCAGCATGTTTATAAAAGATGAATGTTAATGCAACTCAGCTCCTTGATGATTTAAAAAAAATATTAGACATACAGATTGTAATCTGAAGAACAAAGAGAAGCCACCCCTAACTGTGTATGGATCCCATTTCTAGCTGCTACTTCAAGGAGCCCAGATTGGGCCTTAAGACACCTAACTAGGAATCCTGTTAAAAGCACCCACAGCTCAATAAAACATAAGAAGAAAAAAAGGTACTTTGAAGACTGAAAGAAATTCAGTAGAGATACGGATTGTGCATACAGAGTATGTACTGTATTTCATGACATGGGTGACGTTTTCTAGAAGAACTGGCACAAGAAGAACTAGACAGAACTGGCTACTAGATGTTTAACGGGAAAGATGTATTTTCTTAATACGATGTGTGGTTCTGGTGTAAAAAAAACGTCTTACAGTAGGTGAATAAAGTAAGCACACATTCAAAAGTAACAAGACCAGTGCTCGAATTCACACCCCACTGTTTTTTTATATCGTTTTTGGGTATGTTTGTATTTCTATTGATAAAAATATGAATGAAGATACTGCTTGTCTTGAAAAAAACGTTTCTGTTGCTCCGATCCTCGGACAATGATGCGTTTGCGACTCCCATCTCTTACAGGCGGTCGCATCGGTTCACCACGTGCTGGAAAGCGTCGCTACACCCCCATGCCCTCCCACAAGTTTGTACAAATCTTGAACTGTACAAATTTACATCTTCATTGATATACACATCGATTTTTATCAAACGAATTCGTTGCTTTCAGGATAGTTAAACGGGAGCTCATTCTGGTGCTCTCATGCTCCTTCCTCTGCATACCTTCTGCACAAAGTAGCGTGTAGAAGGGCACCGTTTGCACGACATTTTACTGAAGCTGGTCGTAACGGAAAATCGACAGATTTCCGCGGACACCCAATGTAAAAAAACAGTATTTTTTACCACTTTGGTTACACAGTGTAGAAACAAGCAGTCCAATTCAGAAAATAGACTTCGCCTGATCTTTACGAAGTTGCAGGGTTGCAGATGCGCAGTAACCGCACAAAAATAAGACTGTCGCTGCCATGCAAGTTTTTTTTCTGCACCATAGTTTACTGTTCTTGTGTTACACGCACGTCATATTAATGTACTTTTAAAATATTATACCAGACTATTTCTAACTAATAGAAAAATAGTGAAACACTAATGTTATACCAGATAAAGTCTCAGTGAAAGCAACTTCTCTTAAAGGGTACTGTAACTACTCCTAAAATCTTTAGGTACCTTTCTGCTTTGCTGCGGTATTCCTAATCCGGGAAGGTTTTGCTGCAATAGTTTGCCACTCTCTTGACTATTACTACCGGGTGTACAATACGTTTTTTTTATATATATGCCCTGACGAAGAGAATGAGCTAAAGCAATAACCTATGAGAAACTACGATCATTTTAACCCCTTGAGCAATCCGTCACTCTCTCAGTAATAATGCAATTGTGAGTTCAGAGATGACGCGCTGATCGCTGCGTGGCGCTTTACAGATTGAGCACGTGACCTATATAAGACGCGATCTGCGAAAATGACGTTCAGGTTAATTGAAAACAAATGCTCCGGTGAAACAAATATTTTACCCGAAGATTAAACATTATTAATAGAAATAAAAATAAATTTGCAACTTTGGAATTTGGAAAATGCAATTCCAATTACAAAATCCGACCTCGTTCATCTTTTTTGTGGAGCTAGAGTCGCGTTTTGAGATGAAGAAGGTGGAGGAGCTGCCACTGCGGTGAATGTTTCAGTGAGGAGGAGTGGGAGATTGTTCTTCTTTGCATTGCTTCTTGACTAAAAAAAAAGTTGCAAATCTGTTATCTCGGTGTAACACTATCGATGCTCCACCCTCGTGATTATTCCCGTACTTCAGTTCCACCCCTTCGGAAACGTTAGGTTTGAGCAACTTGCTCATCAACACTGTGCTCACTCATGTCTCCCACCGCAACAGAATGACGCGTGAGGACTCCTTTGCTTTTGAGGCGAGTACGGTTGCCAGCCGACCCTTGTGACCCAGAAAGTCCCGCATTTGAACATTAAAGTGTCTCCTGTTGGAAGAGGTACTGATATTTGCAGCCCTAGCAGCACTCCATGTTAAAATATGTCCCGTTAAACTCAGTTCAACCATGACCTAAGACTCCACTGTGGAAATAAGACTGAAAGAAGAAGGCACTAGCTTTCTTGGGGTCGTTTTTAATGCTTCTGCATTTTAATTTTTTATTGATGTGTGTAAAATGTTACTTTGTTCAGTACATCTTAATTTATCCATAACAATCACCTATCCTACTCTTAGAGCTTTTGTACATAATTTATTAAGAGAATTGTAGCTGGTAATTCCAAACTTTGAAGTCAGTTTAGTGTGTTTCCAAAGTTATATCCTGCAGCAAAATGGATGACAACACATGAAAGGAAATGCAGGTCTTTTCAACCCCTTCTTAAAAGACAAAGCCCAGTTTACATTTTGTATGAGCCTGATGCTTTCAAGAGTTAAATAGTTTCTTGTACTCCTTGTTTCAAACATGTTTGGCTGAAGGCTTCATGCCACTCCTGTCATTCGGCTGAGAAGGGTGTTCTGATCATGGGCAGTCATGGCTTCGTAGCTGGACAGTTCCAGTGTGAAGGTGGCAGTGCCAGATGTCAGAGCGCAAAGGACTGTGAAGTAACCCTGTGAGAAAGATGAACAAAAGAAAAGTCGTTTTTGTAAAGAAATGCTCACTCCCATCACACTCCATTGTTTCCTGATGAATACTTTGTTAAATATGTTTTTAAACAACAATGCCCATATTGTAATGAAACCTGAAGGACAAACAAGCTTAAATGTTCTATAAAAAATATAAACATTTATTCTGTCACTAAAAACCCAGTCTTCTGGCCCGTCTATTCATCGATAAATTTGAATAGATTAAGACTAAATTGCAGCAATAAACATTTAATATAGCATTTGATATTTGAGTTGTATTTTTAAATCAAATTGAAAGAAAACAAACTGATTTTGTTGTTAGCATATTGGTCTAACAAAGCCAATTGTAAAAAACAGCACAACACTTCTAACCTCTATGTATTGTGCCCTGGGCTACTCAGAACATTTAACAATTGCATCTTTAACTTCTGTCTTGCAATAAGCAATGACTTTTCTTTCTACATATATTTCTCTCATGTTTTCTTTCATCGGTTTATTCATTTAGGGGACTACTTTCTAGAAATGAGCCTTCCATCATGATTTCAAACGGGTTGAAGAAATTGTATTGTGCTGCATGATTATCCTAGTCTTCATCTTTTCCTTTTGAGCCAATGTTACCTTGTGCATACAGCGAGACACACAGGCTGAGACCATGGCCATTGATGTCCCAGGCTGTATGCTGACAGAGTAAACTGTAGTGACCACATCCTGCACCGGGAACCCCAGCAGTGGACCTGGAATTACTTTGAATGGCATTGGAGAATCAGGAAATGGCTGCATATGTAGAAAGCACATGGACAAACATGTAAAATTGCAGCTTTTTAGAAGCTTTTTTGACAGTGCACTTACACATCCACATCATCATTTGATGATGATGATGTTATCCGGTCAGTCGGATCCGACTCTCGGCGATTCTATAGGCCATCTCTCGCCACGCTTTCCGGTCTTGGACTTTCCCTTTCAGCTGTTCTATAGCTAAACCAGTGTCCGTTTTGTTGGCGTCGAGCCACCGCGTTCTTTGGTGGCCTCGTCTTCTTGTTCCACTGACCATTCCAAGCATATTTGCTTTCTCCAATTGCCGGAGTCTGGTGATCTTTCCCTAAGCAAGATTTCTGGCTTGATGCGCTCCAGAACCTCTTTATTGGTGACCCTTGCTGTCCATGGTATCCGTAACAGTCTTCTCTAGCACCAATAGCTTGAAAGCATCCATCCTCTTTCGGTCAGCTTTTTTCAGGGTCTAGCTTTCACACCCATACATCATCATTTAACACTACCTAATTCAAGCTGAGTAGTTCAGAACCTCTCTTCAGCTGTGTATACACCATAAATATGAAATACTCCTTACCTTAGTTAATTAGACAGCATAACATATGAAAGTATAATTCTAGAGGACTTATACAATTTACAGAATGTACATCACTATTTCAAACACGTCAGTAAAAATTGACACCCTAGCACCAGAACTTGATCTCCACTACTGACTCTTAAGAAGTTAAATGAAAAGTTGTTCAAAACAAAAGATATGTAAACAACCAGAGTTTATGCAAACTGTAGTGCTTAAAAACAATGCTTCAAGGTGAGCCTTCACATACATGACTTTATTATTGCAATATCAAATGGGATAAACATTTTTTGGACATTTTGTCAAGCTATAGTACACATCCTCTATATTGGAAACCATTCTTGGTATCAGAATCTGAAACTGACCCAAATAATGGTGCTTCAATAACCAAAGAAAACTGCCTGTCACTGATAGCCCAAATCCATTTAAGAGCCCCGTTACCTTGGAGATAAGCACTTTGTATTCCATTCTCCACTGCCTGTTTCACATCCAAAGGAAGCTGCTCTTCCACACTGTCCTCAAAGCTGATGGCAGGGGCAGCAGTGGAGCTACCCTCTGCGCAGGGGCTCACTCCCAGCTCAACTGTCACCAGGTGTCTCTTGTCTCCAATGCTTCTGTCCAATGTGTCTGACAAAGGGAGAACGACGACACTCAGGAATAGTTTCAGAACAGCAGGCTCTGCAGCAGATTAGAATGGGTCAAGCTTCTGTAGAGGGTAGGGAAATGAAAGAAAAAAACGAAAGCATTTTCTACTAACAGACACAGAAAAAAGAAACAATCCATACTTTCATAAATATTGGCTGGAATGCACACCAGGCAGAAATGCTGACATGTGATTTGAGACACCTAAAAAACCTGCAGTCATTTTGCAGAACACACATCCTATATCCTTGTGAAGAGGAATTGTGACATGTTATCAATGATGAGCCCTCTAAGAAACTGATGACCACTGATATACAGCACAAGCAATTGTTACCTGTCAAAGTGAAGATATTACTGGCATATTGTGCCGAGGTGTGAATGTGATACCTGTGGTGGAAACCGACTGCAAGATGGTTTCCCTGTAGGCCACCTGTAGTGGTCCAAGGTGAGTCTCAATGCCATATTCTCTTCTTATTCGATCATGAATGATCTCAATGTGTAGCTCCCCCATTCCACACAGTACAGTCTTTGAAAGAATAAGGCAAATTAATTTGACAAAACAGTAGAAATTAGGTGCTGAATTACAACAGTTAGCTGTACCAAGGTGCTATTGCTTGCGTTGTAACAACTTTGGAGTCTGCAGGGCACTTGTGTCCTGCTAATGCCTTGCTTTCTAATGCCTTAGCCCTTCCTTAACAACATCAAAAGACTGGTCGAAAATTAGTTTATGTTTACTAAATAACTAGGCATGAACTCCCATCTCTTCTCACTTATGGTCATAACTGGATCTAAATCCCACTTAGGCTCATATAGATAATAAATTATTTTTTCTGCACATCCAATCACACATTATACAAGGATAGCATACACCCCTAAGTAAGGGCCCCTTAACCCCCACTGCTCCAGGGGTGCTTTATACTGTAAATGGCTGACACTGCGCTCGAGCCTCAAGCTTCTCTCCCAGTCCGTGTCTCATGGAGAGCAAGTTGGAGTATGCAAAAAGACAAATCCCTTATACAAGAAGTTGAATATGGCCAATAAAGTGATCTTTTCTTATAAATGGCCAACCATAACTGAGTTTCCTTGAGTGGAACATAAAACTGAGTTTGTTAGATGCCCATCTTTTACTGTATCATTGAATTCTGCATCAATTAATCATTCAGGTTTATCTGAGCTATAGAAAGACAGACAACTCCACACTAGATATATCAAAGGAAGGTGTGCACATTATCTTTACTCTTTTTCTACAAGCTGAAAACATGGGAAAATAATGCCTTAACTTTCAGGCCAGTCAGGGCATGCTCCAAGTCGTCCAGAACAGCCAAAACAAAGCCTTTTAGCTGGGTCTGAATGCACCTTAAACCCAAACTCTGCTCACTTTATTAGTAGAGGGCAACACAAAAAAAATGTATGTAAATTTGATTAAAAGAGAGCATTTAATGAATGTCATTGCTGAGTATTTAGTGTCAGGGAACCAATCAGCAGAATAAGAGGATCCTTATGCAGAACCACAAATCCTGTATAATGTGGAGTAGCACAGGGACAAATCCAAACACATAATCCAGGGACTTAGTCAATTGGAGAAGCACTGAGTCCAGTAACTAGGGAAATCCCAGAAAGACAATCCAAAAAACAAAATCCAAAGAGAATGGTCAAAAAGGCAGGAGCAAAGATTAGGAACCAGCAGATCAATCAAAAAATTTAGAAACACACAAGAGGATACTTTGGGAGGCTTCTCAATAGGGAGCATAAATTGGCGTGAGGGAACTTTAAATACTAAAGGGAAAGAGACGTGGTTGGATAATTGGTCTGGGAGTGAGAATTTATGGAACCTGGTGCATGTGGGAATGTGATGAGTTCAATTAGGAATGAGATTGTGAAACAGTGGGTTTGGGAATGTAATGGCCTTTGTGAGGGAGAGTGTGGGGTGTGACATTTAGCATGTCCTCTTTTTGAGACCTAAAACATCGGTCTGACTGGGATTTATTAAATTCCAAAAATTTTCATTTTTTGGATTTTGTTTTGCTTGTTACTCAGACTGTGAAAGAAACATAGGTCTACATATTTTCATTAGTTCCATGTATTACCGGTAGATGTTTTGAACTTACACGCAGCGTAGCTTGAAAAGGTTTTTGTGTGTGTGTGGCTTTTTATGATAGATACTTTATTGATCCCGTGAGGGAAATTGCAGTGCAACAGCAGCTTTACACAGTCAACACAGCCACAGTGTAACAAATGATACAATAATAATAATAGTACAATACATACAATACAATCAGTACAGTGAGGGTGCACTAAAAGAGCTACTCACAGTCCGGACACACAAAGAACAAACTAGAACAGAACAGTAAGCAGAAAAATTGTATCACACATATGAATATACAGTAAATATAGATGTAAATATAGATAAAGATATAAATATAAATGTATTGCACGGGTCCCTGGCATGTATTGCACAAAAAACGGATGTAAACGGGAAAAGAAAAGAAAAAGAACAGATGTAGCAGTAGATGTGTAGATGCGTTCAGTCCAGAAACAGATCACTGTCAATGTTGCCTCTGCTCAGACACAAGGTGGATGCATTGTACAGTCTTATAGCAGAAGGCAAGAATGACCTCCTGTAGCGCTCCCTGTCGCACCGTGGATGAATCAGTCTATTGCTGAACGTGCTCTTCATTTCTACAAGCCTGTCATAGAGGGGATGGGAGATGTTGTCCATGACAACATGATTCTCCTCTCAGCCACTACCTCCAAGGGGTCCAAGTCAGACCGTATTACAGAGCTTGCTCTCCTGATGAGCTTGTTCAGCCTTTTAGAATCCACTGCTCTAATCCCAGGGCCCCAGCATACCACTGCGTAGAAAATGGCGCTCGCTACCACTGACTGATAGAACATATGTAGCATCTTACTACATACATTGAAGGACCTGAGCTTCCTCAAGAAGTAAAGTCGGCTCTGTCCCTTCTTATAGATGGCCTCGATGTTCTTAGACCATTCCAGTCTATCGTCGATGTGCACTCCCAGGTACTTGTATGAGTCCACCATCTCCACGCCACTCCCATGGATGTAGACAGGAGTAGGTTTGACCTTTTTCCTCCTGAAATCTACCACCAGTTCCTTTGTCTTTGTTACATTCAGTTCCAAGTGGTTCACCCCAGACCACTCCACAAAGCTGCTGACCAGTCCTCTGTACTCCTCCTCCTGCTCACCCTTGATACATCCCACAATTGTAGAGTCATCTGAGAACTTCTGCAGGTGGCATGACTTTGAGTTGTGCTTAAAGTCCGAAGTATAGAAGGGTGAAGAGGAATGGAGAAAGAACTGTCCCTTGAGGTGCCCCTGTGTTACTCACTACCTGTTCAGACACACAGTTCTGAAGTCTCACAGACTGTGGTCTGCCTGTCAGGTAGTCAGTGATCCACGAGGTCATGGAGGGATCGACTTGCATCTCCTCCACCTTCCTCCTTAGAAGTAAGGGCTGGATGGTATTGAGGGCACTGGAGAAGTCGAAAAACATGATCCTTACAGTGTTGCCAGCCCTGTCCAGGTGTGAGTAGGCCCTTTGCAGCATGTAGATGATCGCATCCTCCACACCAACTCTGGGCTGGTAGGCGAACTGTAGGGTTTCTCATGGCCATGAGAAATAGCAATGTTTAATTTGTTTCATTATATTTCAAAATGTTTCGTTAAAATTTATCATTTTTGCAACCAATGAGGACTTCTCCTAAGTTATGATGTCTTCATTTTTTCCTCAGATGTGAAGACTTCTGTTGTTTTAAAAGGAAAAAAAAACTTTACATTTAAAATAGGGTTATATTTTAGTTTTTTCCATGTTTGCCAATATGGAAGAGAAATAGCAACCCTGCAACTGTTCCATAGTTCAGTAAGAAGTTTAAAAATAACTAGAGAGTTTAAATTGATTTTTTGATAAGAAAAAGTAATAAAGATTCATTACATTGGAGGCATGTGTCAAGTGTCGATTCATTAAAAAAATGAAAAACTTTCACAACCCAAAGCAAGGCTGGGAAAGGTCAGAGGACTTGCCTCGTGTGTAAAACACTTAGTTGCAGCATTCTAGGTATTGTCGTTTAAATGCTATTGGCTTATGAGCAGCATCCCACTGCATAGTGCCACTTTAAATAAAACCAAGAAAAAAGATTCACACCACAAGGCTTTGTCTGTCTGTCAGCAGTATTGTGTACAGTATATAGTTGACTCTTACCTGAATGAAAACAGGACATAAAGAAAGGGTTTCAGAAATCCAAGCTTTATTCCCTGCTTATAGGCTAGATAACTGGAGACTACTTTGAGTTTGTTTCAATGATGTTTTGACTTCCTGTGGTCATATGCGGGTTGTTTGCACGAACCCATATTGACCAGTATTTCTCGCAGTGTGAATGTATGCACACAGCGGTCCCGCAGTGTTCCAGTTAGTTACGCACTATGGTAACAGTCAGGTATACCTTAAAACTCTGGGCTTTATTCCATAAAATACATGTACATTCCATGCAAAATGCAAGGGTTTGATAAGTGTTATCAATTTCTTGCAAACATTTTCTTTGAGGGCATTTTTGACAACATTCTCCCTCAGGGCAATGCAGTGTATATAACCCAAGCTATAGATCTGCGTTAGGGTTAGGGTTAGGGTTCAGATTGCTTCAGAGTTTCCACAATCTTTCACTCATTTACATGCAAAATATCCTTCACTCAATCAAAATATACTCCTGAAGGGACCACACATCCAAGCCAAACTGAAGAGAACATACTGTATCAACAATGGTAAGATTCTGTTTTTGGACAAGTATACTGTGATTGGAAAGTTTGTGTTGAATGGTGTTTACACAAGAGATCTATTGAATCAGTCAAAAGAAAATAGCCAGATACTTTCTGGGATTGAAAGGAATTTCCTATGCTGTCAGGTTAAAAGAACTCTCGGAAGGACCCATTCAAGTATTCCAAATCTTCAAAGGCATTGATAGACAGAGTTAACGCCATAGACATCTTCATAATAAACAGTAAATCAAACTTGGGAGTAAAAGTAGAAACTAAAAAGGAAGTGCAACTTCAACTTCAGCAACTTAACTTAGACTGTCGTTAGTGGCAGAAATTAGTTCAAGAAATAACTATAACATTACAATACATACAGTACAGAAAGGGTGGGGAATAAATGTAAGTACAGCAATACCACTGCATTTATGTTTCCATGATGTGCTTGAACAAGTACTGAGCCAACATTCTAAGGCATATGAGCCACAGGCAATACATAAAGAATGGAGAAGCAAGGTCAATTATGATTTCAAAATAACGACTTTATTAAGCACTTGAAACCACCAAGAAACAGCAGAGAATAGTATAAACACAAATAACACAAGTTCTGTCTTTTCTGATGTCTTCACTGTGATGTTTCATTCTCCACCATTACGTCTCTTCTTCCACTTGGAAGTCTAACAGACACAAAGGTGGGAGAGTTGGTAAAGGTGGAAGTTGGCACCAGGATAGACAGACGGGCTGGGTGATCATGTGCATGAAGCATACAGAATACAATACGTCCATCAATCAGTCAAGCAACATCACTGGGAGCCTCAAGCTCCAGCCCACCTGCATTTAATTAAGGGTGTACCAGAACAGGCCTGCCACAGTACTTTCATTTTTCATCTTTCACACAATTCAGTAATGACTTTAATTCATTCACTGATTATGAATAACATACATTGACAAAAATAAAGTAGTTTTTAATTAGTAAGCGATACCTTTAAATACATTGGAAGCTAAAAATATTCCAGATTAGTTTTTTGTGCTAAGTACTATAAATGTAAAAAGAATAACCTAAAAAATGCATTGGTAGAAATGTATTACAATATTTAATCATCTGCAAGTTTCTAGAGCACATACTACATGTAATATTCATTTTAATAAATTAAACAGTCCGGCTGTTAATGATGTATATTGTCCCCTATTAAGTGTTTGTGAATGTAGATTGTGATTTTATAAATTTTAGACCTACATTTTCAATTTAAAGGAAATGAAATGTTTCTGTTTTAAAATTAGAGCTGTACTGTAAAATACAGGACCGCAGATCACAGACAGTACCTTTTGCTCAAAGTCGGTGCTTCAGGGAAGACAGCAACCGCTGTCCAAAGTGTCTGAAATGACAAATCTTTGCATGAGACTCATTGCACCACGGAGTTGCAAAGCTGGCTCCTTGAAGGAAATCACCATCTTACCCGTCTAGGAAAAGAGCAAGCTTGTACCTGGTTTCCTGGGAGGCGTCTTGTGCCAGCCGAGTGGCAGCAGGCAGGATGCAGCTGGTGAGTTCCCTGGGGAGGTTACGTGCGCCCATCCTCTCCACCAGGACCTGGGGTGCTATCTGCTTGTGTGTTCTCATGTGTTTCTGGTGTGAGTGTGCACGTGTCCGTGTCTGTGTGTCTGTCCTGTGACGGACTGGTGACAAGTCCAAGGTTTGGCCTGATTTACACCCACTGTTTGCAGAAATAGGCTCCAGCTAACTCATGACCATAAACTGAAGAAAGTGGTTAGAAAATGAATGGATATTAGCATTGTAGTAAACATTCTTTAGTACATGCTTTGATTTAAAGCTCCGTGAAACGTAAATGACCCTTCACAGCTCCTGAAGTCAGACCCTAAGATTCTGGGTATTATTCTATTCTGTATATTTCTGCCCTCACCTCAGACCTCCATTCAGCAGTGCGTTGATTGCACGAGCAGGGGTACATGAAGGATGAATGTGTTGGATTCTCCGGCTTTGTGCAGCAGCACCTTAACTGTGTTGCCCAGTTCCGGGTCCATCCCTCTCTGCAGGAAGGTGAACATGTCTTTCAGACACACCACTGCCATCCTAGACACAGCTGATCGCAAGTTCTTCACCTGGGGAAAGGCAAACCACCGCCAGCACTGCAGAGCCTCGTCTGTACCCCTCTCTTGAACCATTCTCTATAAATGGTTCAGAATGGATACAAAAACAGTAAAAAGCAATCATACAAATGAACAATTAATATTTTGGAGAGATCACACCTCCTGCACGAGCGCCTGGGAGACATTGTGCAGTCTGCTCTTCAGGATGGCGGGGTGATGCTGGAACAGACGCCTTATGAAGGTCAGTCCGTCAATCTTCCTCTCCCTTAATTCAGTGAAAGGAAAGAAATATATCAACCAGGACAAAGAAAGAGGTCTAACTGTATAGAGCTATGGGCAGCAAGGTCTATATTTTCACTAGTCAGAACTGTATTCAAAGAAAGCGGAATAGTTGGATGCTGATTGTACTGCTTTATGCATACCAGTCGTCAGAGGCCAGAAACTGAAGGCTCTGGGTGAGGGCCAGCTCGGAGATGCTGATCTGACCTGCGATATGGGGGGTACTCTTCAGAGGCAGAAAGAGACGTTGTAGCGGTGAGGCTTAATAATAAGGCAGAATTAAGTGTTCTGAGCCTTCCCAAATGAGGCCCCATTTCTCTGTTCATCTCTGTGGTGCAGCCACAGAGAAACTATTCATGCAACATGTTTTCTTTTGATAAGGACAGCTCCCAAAGGGGGATGCACTTAGCTAAGCCTGGCTATCATGATCAATGGTCATCCATTGGCGCCTATCTGTCTAGGGAGTGCCAGTTGGACATCTGGACTGCATTACTAAGTGTCAGGACTAAGTGACTCATATCTCACCTTGATCAACCAATCAGGGACTGGTAGGGCCGAGTAACCCACGTGGGACTCTGATGCCCATGGAACTTTCAGCCAATCAATGAGCTGAAGTTCCTCCAGGTAAAAACAGGCAACACAGAGAGCCTGAGAGATTCAACAAGATTCAGATTCAGATTCAACAAGATTCAGATTCAGATTCTAAAGGGAATTCAAAGGAGAATTCCAGGGCAGGACGGCCCAGGAGCAGAAGGCTCCCAAGGGCAGGACATTCTCGCAGGGCGCCTCCTGACCATCCTGAGACTCAGCCCGGACAACCACGGAACGGCCAGTGTGTCCGAGTGCCAGAACTTTCCTTTGTTCTAAGAGTCTAGAGTGGAGGTTGCCAGAGAGTAGCCAGCAGCAGGCCTCGTGAACAGGTCGGAACTGTGGAAAGCTGAATCACTATTCAGAACTAGCTCTTCATCAGGAACGAACCGGTCCTCTTCCTGACTTGCTGGGACCACAGTCATCTTTTCTCCTGTGCACAAACTTTGCTTGTTAATGCCAACAATGAGCACGGAGCCAGAGAGCGCGGATTGGACAGCAACAGCCTGCAACTGTTTCTTTGTGCCCGCAGGAGATCTGAATCCCCAAAGATTGGATGAGTATTCAACTTCAATGCATTACAGCTCGAGAATTCAATTGTTATCCCAACCAGTTGATATCAATTTAATTCCTAAGAGTTATGTACTTGTTTGAGTATCTAATGTAGAAGTTATAACCAAGTTCATTTATGAAACGGTCTTAATGAATGACATACTGAACGTATGTCCTCTTGATATGTATAACTCTTTGTAACTGACCGAATATACCTTTTGTATTCTGATAACCCTCTCGATAAGATCTGTTAGGTTTATATGCATATTCTATGTATTAATAAATGTATCCTCGTGTATTAGTACCTGTGTGTGCGCGTTGTTTGAGTTATGTCGCATGGTTGGATTCTAAAGCCATCAAAAGAATCAACTTTGTGATTTACTGCTACAATTAATAATTGTCTCAGTAAATGCCCAAACCCTACAGAACTGGTGCCTTCAGAGAGCCACTATGATTACATATTTGGCGTCCCTGAACCGGTTTTCCCTACATTATTTGGCGTCCCTGGGTCGGTTTAATCTACAACGTTATCCCTCTCCTCTGCAGATCCATCCCCCCCTGTCATGCGCAGGCGTTTCTTAAGACTCCCCACGCTCCTCCACTGGTCCTGGACGTGCCCCATCTTGTGTGTCTGTAATAACAGAAAAGCACAAGTTAACCCTGGGCAATCCTGGCCCGGCTCAGTTTTGAGACCAGCTGGACCAGTCCTGGTAAAAGTTTTTACTTTGAGTCCTCTGAAATATTTACTGTTGGACCCCATGACATAAATTGTTTCACAGCACTGAATTGTGATTCATAGTATTCATATACATATACTTGCATTTTATTTTGATTTTCCTCTATATTTTGCTGCTGTAACATAACTTACAGCCATATGACAGCAACTCTATAATGCTGCTGATATAATTAAGTACAGTACATAGATGAAAGTGCCATGCAAGGGATTTGATAGGTGTTTTCTAAAAGCAAGCTAAAGGCTTTCACAAGTTATCCACCAGAGTCTACAATAAATGTAAAAATGTTTAGATAAATAACGGTGCCTGATCATTGAACGAAATCTGGCTGGTCCCAAAATGATCAAATCCCTCAAATACCACTGATGCAAATACCACTGTAGATGGAAATAGAACATATTAGTCCTGTTTCATTGTTATTTCCTATATACTGAACCCCAAGGTCTACAAAAAAATTAAAAATGTTTTAATTTCTGAGATTTCTGAGATAAATAACTGTGCCTGATCATTGTAAGCAATCTGGCTGGTCCCAAAATGATCAAATCCCTCAAATACCAAATATATTATAGATGGAAAAAGAAACATATTAGTCCTGTATCATTGTTATTTCCTATATAGTGAACCCCTGAACAGATTTTTGCTGTTTGTTATTATTGGGTCAATTCCTTTCCAGGCTGTATTTTTACATCTAAAATACTCTAATATTCTATTCCAGAATACTGTCTGTATAGGGCTTCAAATACTGTTGTTGTGAATATTAGGTCAGTACGTAGACAGGACTTGATCATAATATACTGTAGTTACACTTGTGTGCTATGGCATTACAGTATACAGAGTACACACGTATGCTGATGGAGACATTATTACTAATCTTGATTGTTTTTGATGTCTTGATGTGAAGTGTTTATAAATAAATATACTTTAGAAGGTATTATAAAAAACTAGGACATTGATGAAACACAAAAATGAAAGACCTACAGAGCATTTTCAAACTCAAAAGTTTTGTTTGTAAAAAACTCAAAACAAAAGCAAAGAGAAATAAAGGCCTCTTACTCACCTCCTCGACGTAGGGGTGACTGTTGTGTTGGACTGCCTTTCCATAGACTCGCGCCAGGGGCTCGACACTTGTGTTGCCAGTGCTGGTGCCTTGCCCAGGGCACGACATCAGGCTCTGCTGAGAAGCAACTCGAGTGGAGCTCCCCAACACTCCTATAGAGACAAAGTGACCAAAGCACTGGCCCTGAGACTTAGACCTGCACTGAGCTCTTGAGAACCTATGAACAGATTTCAAAACTGACATTAATAACTGCATCACCTGTTTTATTTTTAAAGTGTTAGTGAGTTGGAATGTATGATTTAATTACAATGCCTGACAGGCATCACTGAAATGGACGCAACAATATTAAAATAATAATGTGATAATAGCCAGATTCGACTGAAAGCAACTCACCAAATTGAGGCTCAGAAATTACACCAACAAATTGGTATGACTTTAAAAATATCACATCTCTGCCTATGTTACAAATGTGTTGACTACAAAAACTCTATCATGATCCAGAGTCCCATTGACTACATTAGATTAGTTAAAGCCTGCATTCCCATCTGATATTATCATTCCTCTGTGGGCTAACTATCACATAATGCATCACATAATGCATAATTTAACAAAGAATCAAGGCTTAATAGTTAATTTTCCTTTGTTTTTCCTCAGAAAAACTAATTATCCTTCAGAGCCAGTCCTTGTTATCATTAGTGACATCTTAACCAATGGTGCAGCCGACTCACGTCTGGGGATTCTGGACACTCTGCGGGGCACTCGGCCCGGGGGTGTGGCAGCAGGAGGGGACACCACTATCAACCTGTCCTCCTCAGGCTCACCAGGCCCACCAGGCCCATTAGAATAGGTCAGCCACTACTCCACTACACTCACATCCGAGGTCACCCCTGCAAAACAAAGTCCGCATTTCTCAACACCCTTCACCTTTCAAAACCCAGCAGACACACTGACACTCATGCCGAAGTACAAATGCCAAAATCAACTGAGAAAAATGTGGGCAGGTGTTATTCTTTATTTCTTTATCTCTAAATAAGACCCAGTAGGCAGCAATAATGAACAGCTACTGTGTTTTCTGTGGACAAAGACAGTTTTTTCACTGATGAAAATGACTAGGAAATGCAGTAATCTAGTCTAGAAAAGAAAAAACTGAAACAGACTGTGCCCCATTCAAAACCCAAGCTGTAATGTTTAATTACTGTTCAGTTTTGCCCAGTCTCACAGCTGGTTTCTCAGCACACACTCATACACACAAGCAAACACATTCAAACAAATGACAAGACAGCAGCTCCAGCTGTCAGCACCTTCGGTGGGGCTGTCCTCCACTCTGGAAGCAGCCATCAGCTTTCTGGAGGGGATTCCATCCAAGCGAGACCTTGCTACTAAAGGAGGGGAGTAATCGGACCTGCAGGGAAGACACAGAGACAGAGGAGAAAAGTGAAAAAATAATAACAATCAGCACTGCTCTGACAGTTATCTTTACAGAGCTGGAACAGAGCTGTCAATTTTGAGATCCCCAACCCCACAGGCAAGAATGTTGTGATGTCCACCACTGGTGTGTTCTAACTTCCTCATAGTCCACTGCCTCCTCTTCTCCATAAAGCTGAAGGTTACTTTCCATTGGGCGCTCCAAGGGGCGCCCTGTCTGGCTTGCCTTTCCTGAGTCCCTGGGCATACCCTAGGCCCTGTCGGGCAAGGGCTTGGTGCCTCGAGAGATCGGGGGCACGGGTTTGATTCCATTGAAGACACAGCGGCAGGTTGTGGAGCACATCTGAGAGGCTCTGAGGAGCTCTGGGAAGGTCCTTCCCTGGGCTTCCCCTGAAAAACACAGACAGCGCTTACACATACTGTCTGTACATAACGTTCTGAGAGGAAACTATATTTCCACTTGACCTTTAAGAAGAATAAAGGGTGAGGACTGCTTGTCTATTGTGAAGGCTGTAGTGGTTAGTCAGGATGGCAGTCTTCCTAACAAGTTGCCATTGTTGCTAAAACACTACATCAAGTCCCCTGCTCTTTCACCACATGGAGGTCAAGATTGTGCAAACCAACTTGACTGTAACCACTACCAGTCTTCATAATAGGCAATCAGTCCTCAGTCTGATACTTAACAGTAATCAATAGTACTACTATCACCAAAATTGGAATCAAAACTGCAGTTGTCAAAAATCATCCAAACTACCATTATCAATGTTCCTCAATTTTTATGATCACTTAATAAAAACTGAGCAAGATGAAAGAAAGGAGAAAGAAAAGGAATGGATGTGTATCCTTCCCTGCAGTGTTCTGGGAACTGGGGCAGAGGGATCTGCACAGAAGACTGCTCTCCTTCCTGCTGGATCAGGTGCTGGACATGCCAACATTGGGGTCCACATTCCTGCAAGCTGGCTGAGAGCCCAGACCCCCAGCAGCTCCTGGGGCTGTGAGAAATGTACGCTCTACGCTGGAATGTCCGCAGAGAGGGCAGGAAGTCTTTGTAGGCACATTGTCCCCACCATGGACAGGAGCTGTCAAAACCAGCCAAACATAGCTCATTCCTTGGTTTTCCCAAACATTGAAAGATGTTAAGGATTAATATAATTAACTAGCATAGCATTGTCATTACCAGCCCAAGCATCATTTGTATATCATTAGACATCAAGTATCAAGTATACCATTAGACAGACCAAGCCTTAGCTGTTAAGTAATGCATATGCGTGGAACTGTGTATCCAAAATCCATTGGGAGTTTTAATGCTATGACTAAAGTTCTGTTGAGAAATAAAAAAAAAACATTTAACAGCTTGTGAGATATCAAATCCTTTTTCATCTAAAAGTCCAGTTACATCTATGAGCCAAAGACACAACCAAAGCACAGGCAATCGGGTGGGAAGAGAAGAAATGTCAATAGCAGGAAGCAGCACTCCCCGAATCAGTTTCAGCTGTGACTCTTGGGCTACTCATCAAGGATTTGCTTTTTGCTTTGAAAATTTCACAGCCTCTCTCTTCTTTGTGAAAAAAAATAATTTCAAGGTTTAATAACCGGCCTGAGAAATTGGGACTGCAGATCCCCTTTCAGGCCTGACCCTCCTCTGTGAGCACACCTCTCTCTCTGTCGGAAGGGTTGGTGGGGCTCAGGAACTGCATGACCGAGTCCTCTCCACCACTGTTCTGTGACATCCTCAGGAGCCCTTTCTTCCCTGAAACCTGGGGTTGGTAAGGCTCTGGGATAACTGGGTGGGGAAAGAGAGTTGCTGGGGTTAACAAAAAACTAAAACCACCTGTATTCTGGCCAGAATCTACTGCAAATGAGTTTGCTTACTCTGAAGGAGCTCCTTGGGGTTTTCTCTGTGAATCTGGAAATATCATCACCTTGTGAGCTTTTGTCACCTGATGATCTACTGCCTCACAGAACCAAAACGTCACCCCCAATACTCTAAAACTCTGGCACGCTATCTGTTGCTGTGTTGCTAAAGCTGGAGTTGAAATGTGAACAGGAATGTGTACTGGCATATCCACTCCTAAGAGTTCAATAAATGGGTTGTGCTGCTATCTCTAGCGTGGCTTGATTTGTGCCCATTGTCTACAGATCAGTTCACATGTCTGTAAGAGTTCACGATACAGTTCTGAAGGTCTTTGAAACTGACTTGTTGCAACCCCCTCTGATAGGGCAGTTATCAGGCAATTTTCTTTTTCAAGAACCAATTTTGATCAATTCTCAATTCATTCATCCATCCATCCACTTTCTAAACACTTTATCCAATACAAGGTCATGAGGGAGGGAGCCGGAGTCACAGGGCACACAGACACAAACACAGACATGCTCATATACTCACATCAAAGCCACTTTTTCCAGAAGCCAATTAACCTACCACCATGTCTTTGGACTGTGGGAGGAAACTGGAATACCTGGAAACCCATAAAAACTAGTGCTGCACGGCAGCAATGCCAACCACTGAGCCAACATGCCGCCCATTAATAACTCACCAAAATCAGAACGATCCTCAAAATCAATAAAACAATACAATGATCCCCAAGGCCAGTCTTACTATCCTCTAAACTTTTACCAAAGGACTCCTAAAAACATTCATGAAAACGAATGTTAGAAACATAATGTTTTTACCACATCAGCAGCAGCAGAAGAGCCTTTTCTTGATGCAAGGCAGTTTAAAAAGACAGAGCAGAACCAAGTATAAAGTAATACAATTTTTTTTCCCTGAGGCTGGAGAATCCTGTATTACCGATAAAAAGGTAAGTTTATTTTCGTTTTGTACAGTTATGAAGGTGGGATGTTAGAAAGGAATAGTGTCAAGTCTGTAATAAATCCCTCTTCACAGGCCATTAGAGAGTTTTTGTTACCACTGAGGTTTTGCATGCAACTCTGGTACCAGTCCCTATTATCATTAGCGACATCTTAACCAATGGTGTAGCCGACTCACATGTGGGGATTCTGGAAACTCTACGGGGCACACTGCCCGGGGGTCTGGCAGCAGGTGGGGACACCACTATCAGCCTGTCCTCCTCAGGCTCAGCAGGCCCGTTACAATAGGTCAGTTGTTGTCCCGCTACACTCACATCTGAGGTCACCCCTACAAAACAAGGTCAAAATTTCTCAACACCATTCAGAACTGTCACCCTTTACACCAATCTCACAACACCTGAGCCCACAGTAGCAGACGCACTGACACACACAGCAACCTCAACACAAGGAGGGCAAATGCAAGAACTGACGGAGAAGAATAATCGGCAAGGTCTATATCTTCTTTATCTCTTTAACTCTAAATGAGTCCCAGCAGACAGGAAGTTTCAATCTCTACTGTGCTGTACTGTTCAAACCTAGAGCTACTAGGTTACTTTCAGTTCTGCCCAGTCTCACGGCTGGTTTCTCAGCACACACTCATACACACAAGCAAACTCATTCAAACAAATGACAGGCCAGCAGCTCCAGCTGTCAGCACCTTGGTTGGGGCTGTCCTCCACTCTGGAAGCAGCCATCAGCCTTCTGGAGGGGACTCCAGCCAAGCGAGGTCTTGCTAATAAAGGAGGGGAGTTATTGGACCTGTAGACAAGACACAAATGGAGACACAGTGGAGAAAAGTGAAAAAATGATAAACACTGCTGTGTCATCTTTACAGAGTTCGAGCAGTGTTGGCAACTCTGTTCACTCCCTTCCCAAGTTCACAACCCTGCTTTGAAGGACATAAAACCACAAAAGATGCCAGCTTGAACAACAACCTAACTTTATCAACACTCTTCACTCCAGCCGCCACAAAAAAACAGAAAAGATGTTCATAAAAGTAGGAGGCTACCTGTGTGGCAGTAAGCAAAAACAAAGTTACAAGTTTGGAAAACGAGCTTCAGTGCACTGTTTATAAAAGCCACAACCGTCTTGAGCTGTAAGGGCAGCATTTTAATTGCTCTGAATGTGTCTGCAATGTGTACATTTCTGAGGGCCGTGTGTCATGGACAGACCTGGGTTGGGGGTTCGGCGGCACAGGCTTGATTCCATTGGAGAAACAGCGAGAACGCACAAGCGTGGCTTTAGTTAGCACCGGGCAATTCTCACGGGCTTCACCTGAAGGACACAGTAGGAAAGGCATTCCTAAAAAATTATAAAAGCAACTAGATCACATTTATTTTCTAACCACTTTATTTAATTTAGTGTTGCAGATAGCACACCAGGAAGTGAGCCAAGAGCCCCAGTGCTGCAAGACAGCAATGCTCATCACTGTACCACCATGCTGCCCATCAGATCTACACACTTATCTAGGAACCCCAGTGCAATAGCGATCTACATATAGTTATTCCTAATTACTGTATATCCCAATGCAGACTTGATCAGTTATTTGGAACTAAACTATGGAAGAATCCTGGAAAATTCTACTGAAGTTTCTACAGATTTTAACTCAGTAAAAACTCATCCCCAGTACTGGAGTACGACCATGCCAGCAGAGCTCTTGATTAAGCTAATTCAAAAGTAGTTGGATACCATCAATGCTCAGTTTTTGAGTTTCACACCTGCCTTCTTTCAAGTAATTGACTGAATGAAGTGACTGGACCTTTTGAGATTAAATTCACATTGCAGTCTACAGTATGATACAATGATTGAAATCACCTGGTTTAAGTCTTTGACAAAGTGGCATCACCAAATACTAATTAACAGAGCATCGATGGGATTAACCTGCTTTGCCAAAGTGCACTGATTCCCATTATCGGTGTTTGTGTGGTCACCTATTGTGTTGATTCCTGGCTTTTCAATGCATCTGTCCTCTGCTGCTTCTATTTCTTCTCCCCTGTCCCAAACCCTCTCATGGTAAAACAGCAGCTTCTTCTGATCTCGCCATCAAGCTAGAGAGTAAGATTGTTCCTCTTTAGAGACTGATATTTACTGATCTGTCTATTAAAGCAATGCTTCTCAACCCTGCTTCTGGAGTGTCTTACTTTTCCTTCTGGCTGATCTCTAAATGATTGAGGCTGAATGATTCTTTTTATTTGGTGATTTGACCTTTTCAACCTGTTTCTATGACATGTTATGCAAAAACTGACAAATAAAATTCCACCTACTCTGCCCTCAGTTTTCTTATTAAGTGGTAGTTGCCTTATTTGTGTTTTAGCATCTCTTAACAGGAGAAAAAATTATGGTATGATGTTAAATAAAAACATTTTTTTTACGGTAGATTTCTGGCAACCACAGCTGCCAGTTTTTTACCGTAAATTTTACAGGATGTTTTTTACAGTGCATCGATGAAAAAAAGAGAATTAGCTCACTGATAGTTTATGTGGAGGCTGTGAACATATTTAAACTACATTTGATTTGAAGGCTTTCTGCCTTTCCCTTCCAAAGATTTGGACAGAAGAATATTCTAGCTTGGTCAAAAAATGGCTTAAAAACGACATAGTGAAGGCCGTGAAAACAGCCACATGTATTTTGTACGCACACAAGTGTTTTCGTAACTCTAGCAGTTATCGTGAAAAGTCAACAGTCGTGCCAATTGTAATCGCTTTTATTTTTAAAGACATTTTAGAAAAGTGTCATCTATGTGACCCAGTGGTGAAGAGCGGCCTGTTCTGCCAAATCCACTAGATGGCGCTACCTCTTAGCTCGCGGCTCCTGTCAGTTGAGTTCAGCGTTCTGCGCATGGGCAGTAGGGACTAAGAGGCAGTGAGCGACCGTTAAAAAGAACCCGAAATGACTCCAGAGAGTTGTAACGGTAAATACGGTGTTGTTTCCCTATTTGCACCCTAAATGAGTATAAAGGGGTATTTCATAGGATTGAGACAAGATTAGCAAGAGGGGTATTAGATTTTAACGGAGTACACTGAGGCGGTAGCCAGTTTTTAGACACCTTCTCGGGCTAGGGATATCTGTTTATTGATTTGTAAGTAATGGGTTTCACATGCTCCTTGTATTTTCTGTTCCTTCATTCTTTACAGAGACTTATGTTTAGCACCGTTTGTTAAGTGTACGCAATTGTGAGTCTTATACTAATTATTGTCGTAATGTAGTTCTCGGGGAGGTGACCTGAGCAGCCTGTGAGCGGCCTATTTCTGTAATGTCATTTCTTTCTTTTTTTGTTGTTCAGTGTAGATGCGTTTCTGTAACGGGCAGATGCAATGTAAAAAACTGTCAAACTAAACATGTTTTCTTTGTTTTCCCCTCTGCGTGAAAGAACCAGCGCCGTATTTTGTGTATATAAAAATATCGTTATATGTCATTTCTTTTATTTTTATTTTTTAAAACTAAGAACAGATCAGACCACATACTCACCTAGAAAAAAAGAACCCCCAAATTATATTTGTGTCCTGTGCTAATTATTCTTTGCCAGGCTACGTCTATACAAAAAAGTTGCATTTAATACCACTCGATATTAATATATTTACAGAGGTAAGCTTTCGGATCGTGTCGTTTCTTTTTTTAAAAGACAAACGCAAGATTTTTTCAAATAGCTCCACATATTTTCTCATATGCACGTATTCTCCAATATCATCACAACAAAACCATAAAGTTTATTCCACAGATATGACACTATTGTGCAGTAAACCAATAAATTAAAGAACTAGCAGAACCCCAATAAAAACACCCGGCCAGCACAACATGTTAATATCATACCTTTTTACCAACAAAACCGCAAAAGCAAAAAACAGCAAAAATATATATATATATATCCCATTTTTTTACCTTATTCTGAAGCATGATATATATCCAAAATAACCCAGACTAGCTTATCTCCAAACCTGGAGGCTATTGAACGTTATTGACTTTGTAGTAAATGTGTGAAGAAGGACCGCGAAAAATAAGGCGATCTGATTGGTAAAAAGCGCTGTGAGTCATTGTATTTTCAGCCATTCAGAGGCCTTAGGGGGTAAGACTTCCCCTAAAAGCCTCAGGCTTCATTCCGCCTGCCTATTAGCTGTCAATCATTGACTCAGAAGGGCTAATCAATCAGTTTTTTATCAGTGTCTTCTCAGTGCTCCTTTTTTACAAACTGGAAGTGAACTCTGAGGTTTTCTTCATTACATAACAGCAGATAAAGGCTCTTTAGCAGTGTCTAATGTTTTTTATTCTTATTATTTTCAATATGTTTATGGTTTTTTATTATAGGCCTGAAATTTAATTCCAGGTACAGTCTTCTCAAAACATGATGTCGAATTTTTTCTTATTGATCAATTTGTCGCAGATTTTTATCCAAGCTAGTAGTCACCCAGAACAAGGTTTTCAAATCATCCCCAGGGCACTGACAGGCCTAGAATTGAAAATTCTGACCTCTGAATACCAACAAAAAAAAACATTTTTGCCTACTGTTTTTGTTGTTTTTTTTTCATATGTTTGTCTGCAGAGTGGACACATTAAGAAATATAAGAGATTTGTTCACACTCAAAGCCAAGGGGGTTAGTTTCAATTTAAGACCCGAACCAGGCTCTTGCTATGTTCTGCTGCAGAGATATAACAAATGTTTAAGGGGGAGGAAATTCCAGGCAGAAATTGGCTAAATGTGTCAATGGTTAGAACTGGTTCAGATCAAAGATCAAGCACAGATCAAACAGCAGGATCTCACACACTGGGACTGATCTGTGATCTGTGATGTGGTTGAGTGTGAATTGTGGTTCTCTAGCAGGCACAGTCTGTGCTGTGCTGAAAAAAAACTCTTAAGCATAGTGTAGTTTTTGTTAACAAGTTTATCAGTGAAAAGGCCACGGGCATTTTTCCTCCCACCTATATTCTCAGAGTAGAATAGAATTTATTATTAGCACAATTTATTACAGTGCTAAATTTAATATTATTGATTACTAATAGTTTATGCTAACACCTAACTTTCTTAACGCGAGAAATACTGCTCAATACGGCCGTATATCACTATAGGAAGCATAACACCGTAGCCTCCAATTACCCAGACCACAAAACAAACAAATAAATGTTAAATGAAATGTCAAAAGAAAACTGAGGACATAAAGAAAGGGTTTCAGAAATCAAACAAAGCTTTATTCCTTTTGCCCAAATCGGGAGACATTAGAGGCTTGCCACACCCGGACTGTTACAGTAACACATTAGCAAGTTAAAGCAATTACGTTGAAAAGCCGGGTGTAATAATTGTTTTCTTCCTTGATGTTCTGATCTGCAAGGCAGTTTTTTCCGCAGCGAATGTGGATTCCGTCTGGCATTGCCAGATTGTGAAAAATAAAAGTATTTTATGAAACACACATTTGCGATTTTAATCAAGATGAGGGTAAGGGAGTCTTCTCTATGACACTCTCCCGTATAAAATTAACGTGAAACAAAACAAAAACTAAAAATAAGATACAGGTACAATCGACAGACATTCACAGCATGTAAATGCTTTATGATATGTCTATGTTAGGAATGTCTGTCGATTGTATCTTATTTTGAGTTTTTGGTCAGACCACAGCCAGGACCCGCCGGGCCCCACAGCCCCATCTGCACACACCCCCACAAACCCACCCGCACACACCCCTTCTCCTGCACCTCACCGCGCCCGGCCACCACTGCGTCACACAGCTGCCAGCGCACCTCACCGCGCCCGGCCACCACTGCGTCACACCACACAGACGGTGTGACCTGAAAGATGGTGACGTCACCGTGCAGGCGAGCAGACACACTCTCTAGTCAGGCGTACAGTATGTGTTAAATATATTTAGATCTTTGAATTAATATTATTATTGATTTCTTTAGCCTCACAGCATTGTCCAATAATACGCTTCTTGTGTCTAATTTTTAGTTAAGCAGGATTTGAGCTACAGACCATAAAAAACCGGGATTCACTTTTTTCACATATTGATGATAACGATATCGGTAACAGTCTGAAACTATCCATTGTTGTTAATAAATGACTTAGATTCGAACATGTTGTGATATTCAGAAATATAAAAAAGTCAATAGAGTGTCCGTAATATTGCTATTTTCGTTTTTCAAGGTAATGTTTGATAAAAGAAAACTCATTGCGATAGCTGGGTTATTTTGCTTATAAGTCAGGCACTTAAACCATCACGCTACTGAGACAGTCACATAACAAGTGGTGAAACAGCCGTACACATCAATAGATATGTGTATATACTACTGTGCTACAGTACATGAATATAATTATATTATTAATTTCTTTATATATGCGATTCCATATTATATTCCCTATTAATCAAATTCTAAAAGTATGCTTCTGTTTACTCTGGTATCGAGCGTATTCACAGAAAAGCTTAAAACTATCACTTTTCTCACAAAGTACTGAATACTGTATAAACGTACAGTAACATGGTCAGAAGGAGCAAGGAGCAAGTAAAAACGTTTCCAAAATAACCACATGTAAGACTTTGATTCTTAAAATGTTTAGGGAGAAATGGAATACTGGTGTGCATTTTTTCTTTCAAATACCAAGACCATCCATATACAGTACAGTTTACATACAGTAATATTTTTGTTCCTAAATTAATATCTTTAATGAGCATGTGAAAGGCATGGTGAATCGGAGATTCTCAAGAATTACTTTGTATGATTGGAAACAAATGTGTGATTGGATCAATGAAATGCTGTGGCGTTATTTTTTGTCAAAGAAAAAACTAGTTTTCAGATTTACAAAGAATGTGGACCAGGATAATACTTTGAGTTTACAGCTTGTCCAAGGTCATTCATTATTAATACTATGAGTAATATCTTCTGTAAAGACTTTGATGGCGAAAGCTCAAACGCTGTACATGAGAGGTTGAGCTTTATTAGCTCCACCTGGCGGTAATTCCGGACACTAATATCTTACTTGCGGTATTATACGATAACCCGTGTTATTCCGGGACACTCCCACCACGTTTAACCGCAATATAATCCGCTCGTTTTGAATGGCTGCATCTGTAGGAATATAGTTCTTTGAGTGGAATATTGTGAAAAGCCTTTGAGAAATATTTGAACCCTAACCCTAACTAACAAAACCCCAAGCTAGGTATCCCTTCCTAGAGCACCGCATTGGATCCCAATCCTCCGCAGTCAGCCCCAGCGTGACACTAGGGTTAGGGTTTTATTCCCATACAATGTAGACAGTTTTTGATGGCATGGCTGTGTTTTAGGGCTGAAAGCATACTTAGGAATACAGTTCTTTCAATGTTTTCTAAACATTTTTTTCCTGACTTATATGGCTGCATACAGTGCTTTGCCCCAAAAGGGAATGGTGTCTGAATTGCCCGACAATCAGCAGTTCAATTAACCTGTTTTAACTTTCAAACTCTTGCCATGGGCTTTAAAATCACAGGCATGTTAACAAATAAAGCCAAAATGTATTAGTTGTTTCTTTTAGGCCACGTAAGCATTAACTTACATTGATTACACTAAGGGGTGGAACGGGCAGTACGGGAATAATTACGATGGTGGAGCATCGATAGTGTTACGCCAAAATAACAGATTTGCACCTTTTTTTAGTCAAGAAGAAATACAAAAAAGAAAAAATCTCCCACTCCTCCTCACTGAAACATTCATCGCAGTGGCAGCTCCTCCACCTTCTTCATCTCAAAACGCGACTCTAACTCCACAAAAAAGATGAACGAGGTCGGATCTTGTAATTGGAATTGCATTTTCCAAATTCCCAGGTTGCAAATTTATTTTAATTTGTATTAATTTTGTATTAGATCGCGTCTCATGTAGGTCACGTGCTCAATCTGTAAAGCGCCACGCAGCAATAAGCGCGTCATCTCTGAACTCACAATTGCATTATTACTGAGAGAGTGACGCATTGCTCAAGGGGTTAAATTGATCGTAGTTTCTCATATGTTATTACTTTAGCTAAAGAAAACATGCATGGCAGCGACAGAGTTTTATTTTTGTGTGGTTACTGTGCATCTGCAACCTTGCAACCTGGTAAAGGTCAGGCGAAGCCTATTTTCTCAAGTAGACTCCAGTTTTCTACACTGTGTAACCAACGTGGTAAAAAATACTGTTTTTTACATTGGGTGTCAGCAGAAATCTCTGTCGATTTTCCATCAAGACCAGCTTCAGTAAAACATCATGCAAACGGTGCCCTTTTAAGTGCTCCCATTTTACTATCCTGAAAGCAGCTAATTCGTTTGATAGAAATCTATGAGTATATCAATAAAGATGTAAATTTGTACAGTTCAAGATTTGTAAAAACTTGTGGGAGGGCATGGGGGTGTAGCGACGCTTTCCAGCACGTGGTGAACCGATGCGACCGCCTGTAAGAGATGGGAGTCGCAAGCGCATCATTGTCCGAGGATCGGAGCAACAGAAACGTTTTTTTCAAGCAAAGCAGTATCTTCGTTCATATTTTTATAAATTGAAATACAAACATATCCAAAAACGATAACGAGTAAAGAGTGGGGTGTGAATTCGAGCACTGGTCTTGTTACTTTTGGATGTGTGCTTACTTCATTCACTTGTAGTGGCTTTCTAGTAGTCTCACCTTGTAGTCTGTTTTCAGATCTGACCTTAAGACCCTGGCAGTCACATACAGTAGATCTTATGATATATTCTGTATATTGTCTTCTGTATATTGATTTATTTGGTGAAATTATCTCTCGTGAATGTGCACTTTCCTAAGAAAACAATGTCTTCTGAAAACTGCTATGTAAAATAAAGATTAATAATTGAGAATCTCTTAAAAAAAAATAAAACTGCAGACTAAATTTGTAACTTGCACAGTTCTTTAAATCAGGAGTGTCAGACTCAATTTCTGGAGGGCCTTGAGTCTTCTAATATTTGTTCCACATGTTCTCTCAGTTATATGCTATATACATTATACTGTTAATGCAGCTTCACCGTTATCATCACTTCCGTTCAAATAGTCATTATTTAATCACACTGATTAGGCCTTTTTGTTTTTATTGGAATTTCTGAAATATTTCGACATATACTGTTTTTCCACCATCTCTAGCTCAAATACATACTCAAAAATCTTGAAATTAAGATGCCAGTATTAGACAAGTCCAAAGTGGTTCATGGAGGAAATAGAAACATATCCTATATCCTATACAAATTGATCATGCTAGTGATTCCAATACTTATTTTTGATATTTAATGCCTTGGTATACATATCACATGGGCAATATCAATCGCCAGACAGGATTGTACTATAGGCATCTGGGTGTTTATGTTGATTCTTTAATGGTCAAATTAGAACAATAAAATTACAAACGGAATGTTTGGGTACACCGTATAACATGAAGTGTGTAGCTTACTCCCTTCAGCATTGAGACTATACATAAGGTTTCCAACACTAGTAAAATCTCATTTATAATACTGCATTCATTTTTATTCACCATAACTCTAAAATTACATTAGGTAATTAAATGTTCACACTTTTAAAGTTCAGTGGATTGGTGAATTCATAAAAATGAAAAAAGAAAAAACCAACCAAAAACAAAAGTAGTGAGAGATATTCCAGTTTATAAAAACCCAAGGAGTGTAGATGGGGTCAACCATTTTTTTGTAGCAAAAGAGCCGCCGCAACTTGAAACTAAAAGAGAATTAATTCTTGAAAAATGCCGTGGTATTGATGCTTCAATAAAATGGCTGGGCTGCTTGTTACTTTGGAGAGCTGTGGGTGCTTTCAACAGGATTCCTAGTTAGGTGTCTTAAGGCCCAATCTGGGCTCCTTGAAGTAGCAGCTAGAAATGGGATCTATATACAGTTAGGGGTGGTTTCTCTTTGTTCTTCAGATTACAATCTGTATGTTTCATGTTGTTTTATAATCATCAAGGAGTTGACTTGAATTAACACTCCTCTTTTATAAACATGCTGCCTATATACTCTACTATTACCAATCAGCAAATAGACAACGTTAGCAGTAAGTACAGCCCCCTATTACTGTGTCTCCAGTTGTAAATTATAGAATAGAACTGCCTCCTTAGAGTTTGCTGCATTTTGGTTTATAAAATCATTAAGAAGAGATTTAGGAAATTCCATACAGGTCTGATTGTTTGTAATCCCATATTTTTCATGTTTGATTTATACATTCCATTACATCTGTCAATATGCGATGTTACCGTTGTAATGCTTGAGTTGAGTACTGATAACACATCACAACACTTTGAGGAGTTTTGATTGAGTGCCAGTTTCAGTACTCGTCATTTATAATGAAGTAAATCAGAATAGTTTGTAATGAAAACTGTGTTTAGTAAGTAGACTGGAACCAGTGATCTCTCTGTCCGAATTTTGACATTTTATTGAAATAAAGAGGAGTTTACTGTTTGGACTCTGTGGAAGAAAATGATATTGCATAAGCTTCTTCTGTTCTGCATGCAGTCCTTAGGTTCATGTTCTCCAAAGAAAAGAAAGTGGGATTGATGAGCCCAAGACCTGTACTTAAATTAAATAGAAATGATCACTATATCAGCTAACTGTCAACATGTTTACTAAAAATGATCTACAGATTTAAATGTCTCTTGCAGTCTTTCTACATAAAATATGTAAGGATATTATTAAGGTTCAATTACAGTACATGGAAAAGATAAGATATGGAAATTAGCAAAACATGCATTTACTACAAAAACTATGCCAGTTTTCTGGAAATCAAACATTAAGCATTAACAAGCACTGAGAACTTCATTGTTCCTGCTTCTCAGATGGACAGAGATCCCTGGTCTCCCCAACCGAGTGGCTCCTCTGAGAAAGACCTGCAGTTCACTAGAACAATGAATATAAGTCAGGAAAATGCAAAACGTGCCAAACACTTTGGTAAGTACCTGATTTATGCTTCCTAGACTTTTAATTTCAAGATGAGTGATAAGTTGAGATCTGTAGTTATCACTCTGTGTACAGTCTGTCTTGAATTATTTAGCTAATTCTGAACCCAGAGAAAAAAGAGTAATTTAGGTTCACAATTACTCCACCAAAATCATTCCAAACATTTCTGACCATGGTGTGGTAAAAGAAAGTGAAGTACATTTCCCTCCTTGTGTGAGGAAAAAGACATGTGCTCCTGGTAGGGAGTAGTCTGTGTCAGTAACATGCTGTATGTTGGCAGGGCTTGAGGAGATGAAGTGGGCTGTGCGTGCGCAGTGCTACAGCATATGTATGAAACACCAGGCACATTGAGAGCTCCTGCACGATTAGCAGTTGCTATAAAAAAGATTTTCTGCTGTCCCTGTCAGAGCTGAGGACATGATCAAGATAAATTGGAATCAGGACTATATTAACAGAGCTTTGATGGGATTAACCTGCTTTGCCAAAGTGCACTGATTCCCATTATTGGTGTTTGTGTGGTCACCTATTGTGTTGATTCCTGGCTTTTCAATGCATCTGTCCTCTTCTGCTTCTATTTCTTCTCCCCTGTCCCAAACCCTCTCATGGTAAAACAGCAGCTTGTTCTGATCTTGCCATCAAGCTAGAGAGTAAGAATATTCCTCTTCAGAGACTAATATTTACTGATTGGTCTATTAAAGTAATGCTTCTCAACCCTGCTTCTGGAGTGTCTTTTACTTTTCCTTCTGGCTGATCTCTAAATGATTGAGGCTGAATTATTCTTTTTATTTGGTGATTTGACCTTTTCAACCTGTTTCTACTTTTAGACTTTGGTTTCAAAGACTCTGCTATGGACATGTTATGCAAAAAAAAACCTGACAAATAAAATTCCACCTACTCTGCCCTCAGTTTTCTTATTAAGTGGTAGTTGTCTTATTTGTGGCTTAGCATCTCTTAACAGGAGACAAAATGATGGTATGATGTTAATTAGTATTTGGTGATGCCACTTTGTCAAAGACTTAAACCAGGTGATTTCAATCATTGTATCATACTGTAGACTGCAATGTGAATTTAATCTCAAAAGGTCCAATCACTTCATTCAGTCCATTACTTGAAAGAAGGCAGGTGTGAAACTCAAAAACTGAGCATTGATGGTATCCAGCTACTTTTGAATTAGCTTAATCAAGAGCTCAGCTGGCATGGTGGTATTCCAGTACTGGGGATGAGTTTTTACTGAGTTAAAATCTGTAGAAACTTCAGTAGAATTTTCCTGGGTTCTTCCATAGTTTATTCCAAATAACTGATCAAGTCTGCATTGGGATATACAGTAATTTGGAATAATTATATGTAGATTGCTCTTGCACTGGGGATCCTAGATAAGTGTGTAGATCTGATGGGCAGCATGGTGGTACAGTGATGAGCATTGCTGTCTTGGTGTCTCACTTCCTGGTGTGCTATCTGCAACACTAAATTAAATAAAGTGGTTAGAAAATAAATGTGATCTAGTTGCTTTTATAATTTTTTAGGAATGCCTTTCCTACTTTGTCCTTCAGGTGAAGCCCGTGAGAATTGCCCTGTGCTAACTAAAGCCACGCTTGTGCGTTCTCGCTATTTCTCCAATGGAATCAAGCCTGTGCCGCCGAACACCCAACCCAGGTCTGTCCATTACACATGGCCCTCAGAAATGTACACATTGCAGACACATTCAGAGCAATTAAAATACTGCCCTTACAGCTCAAGACGGTTGTGGCTTTCATAAACAGTGCACTGAAGCTTGTTTTCCAAACTTGTAACTTTGTTTTTGCTTACTGCCACACAGGTAGCCTCCTACTTTTATGAACATCTTTTCTGTTTTTTTGTGGCGGTTGGAGTGAAGAGTGTTGATAAAGATAGGTTGTTGTTCAAGCTGGCATCTTTTGTGGTTTTATGTGCTTCAAAGCAGGATTGTGAACTTGGCGAGGGAGTGAACAGAGTTGACAACACTGCTCGAACTCTGTAAAGATGACAGAGCAGTGTTTATCATTTTTTCACTTTTCTCCACTGTGTCTCCATTTTTGTCTTGTCTACAGGTCCGATAACTCCCCTCCTTTAGCAGCAAGACCTCGCTTGGCTGGAGTCCCCTCCAGAAGGCTGATGGCTGCTTCCAGAGTGGAGGACAGCCCCAACCAAGGTGCTGACAGCTGGAGCTGCTGGCCTGTCATTTGTTTGAATGAGTTTGCTTGTGTGTATGAGTGTGTGCTGAGAAACCAGCCGTGAGACTGGGCAAAACTGAAAGTAACCTAGTAGCTCTAGGTTTGAACAGTACAGCAGAGTAGAGATTGAAACTTCCTGTCTGCTGGGACTCAGTTAGAGTTAAAGAGATAAAGAGGATAAAGACCTTGCCGATTATTCTTATCAGTCTGCTTTTGCATTTGCCCTCCTTGTGTTGAGGTTGGTGTGTGTGTCAGTGCGTCTGCTACTGTGGGCTGTGGTGTTGTGAGATTGGTGAAAAGGGTGACAGTTCTGAAGGGTGTTGAGAAATTTTGACCTTGTTTTGTAGGGGTGACCTCAGATGTGAGTGTAGCGGGACAACAACAGACCAATTGTAACGGGCCTGGTGAGCCTGAAGAGGACAGGCTGATAGTGGTGTCCCCACCTGCTGCCAGACCCCCGGGCCGTGTGCCCCGCAGAGTTTCCAGAATCCCCACATGTGAGTCGGCTGCACCATTGGTTAAGATGTCACTAATCATAATAGGGACTGGTACAAGAGTTGCATGCAAAACCTCACTGGTAACAAAAACTCTCTAATGGCCTGTGAAGAGGGATTTATTACAGACTTGACACTATTCCTTTCTAACATCCCACCTTCATAACTGTACAAAACGAAAATAAACTTACCTTTTTATCCGTGATACAGGATTCTCCAGCATCAGGGAAAAAAAATTGTATTACTGTATACTTGGTTCTGCTCTGTCTTTTTAAACTGCCTTGCATCAAGAAAAGGCTATTCTGTTGCTGCTGATGTGGTAAAAACATTATGTTTCTAACATTCGTTTTCTTGAATGTTTTTAGGAGTCCTTTGGTAAAAGTTTAGAGGATAGTAAGACTGGCCTTGGGGATCATTGTATAGTTTTATTTATTTTGAGGATCGTTTTGATTTTGGTGAGTTATTAATGGGCAACAGTATGTTGGCAGGGCTTGAGGAGATGAAGTAGGCTGTGTGTGTGCAGTGCTACAGTATATGTATGAAACACCAGGCACATTGAGAGCTCTTACATGATTAGCAGTTGCTATACAAAAAGATTTTCTTCTGTCCCTGTCAGAGCTGAGGACATGATCAAGATAAATTGGAATCAGGACTATATTAACTCCATAGACATCTTCATAATAAACAGTAAATCAAACTTGGGAGTAAAAGTAGAAACGATAAAGGAAGTGCATCTAAAACCATGAAGTAAAGAACAAGCTACAGTACTTCAGCGTTGCTGAAGCTGATAGCCTGCAACAAATATTTGGATGAGATCCTTGTATCATTTAGGTGCAATCTACAAAATGAGCTCTTCACATTGGGAGACCTTATGTTCTTAATTTTTTAACTTAAAAATAACAGAACATCTAGTTAACTTCATACACTGTCTTAAGAGGCAGAAATTAGGTCTAAAAATAACTACAGCATTACAATACATACAGTACAGAAAGAGTGGAGAAATAAATGCAGTGGTATTGCTGTACTTGCATTTAGTTTCCGTGATGTGCTTGAACAAGTACTGAGCCAACATTCTAAGGCATATGAGGCACAGGCAATACATAAAGAATGGAGAAGCAAGGTCAATTATGATTTCAAAATAACGACTTTATTAAGCACTTGAAACCACCAAGAAACAGCAGAGAATAGTTTAAACACAAATAACGCAAGTTCTGTCTCTTTCTGATGTCTTCACTGTGATGTTTCATTCTTCACCATTAAGTCTCTTCTTCCACTTGGAAGTCTAACTGACACAAAGGTGGGAGAGTTGATAAAGGTGGAAGTTGGCATCAGGATAGACAGACGGGCTGGGTGATCATGTGCATGAAGCATACAGAATACAATACGTCCATCAATCAGTCAAGCAACATCACTGGGAGCCTCAAGCTCCAGCCCACCTGCATTTAATTAAGGGTGTACCAGAACAGGCCTGCCACAGTACTTTCATTTTTCATCTTTCACACAATTCAGTAATGACTAATTCATTCACTGATTATGAATAACATACATTGACAAAAATAAAGTAGTTTTTAATTAGTGAGTGATACCTTTAAATACATTGGAAGCTAAACATATTCCAAATTAGTTTTTTTGTGCTTAGTACTATAAATGTAAAAAGAATAACCTAAATAATGCATTGGTAGAAAAGTATTACAATATTTAATATCTATAATCTATACGTTTCTAGAGCACATACTACATGTAATATTCATTTTAACAAAATAAACAGTCTGACTATTAATGATGTATATTGTCCCCTATTAAGTGTTTGTGAATGTAGATTGTGATTTTATACATTTTAGACCTACATTTTCAATTTAAAGGAAATGAAATGTTTCCATTTGAAAATTAGAGCTGTACTGTAAAATACAGGACCGCAGACCACAGACAGTACCTTTTGCTCAAAGTCGGTGCTTCAGGGAAGACAGCAACCGCTGTCCAAAGTGTCTGAAATGACAAATCTTTGCATGAGACTCATTGCACCATGGAGTTGCAAAGTTGGCTCCTTGAAGGAAATCACCATCTTACCCATCTTGGAAAAACGCGAGGTTGTACCTGGTTTCCTGAGAGTCGTCTTGTGCCAGCCGAGTGGCAGCAGGCAGGATGCGGTTGGTGATGTCCCTGGGGAGGTTACGTGCGCCCATCCTCTCCACCAGGTCTGCCAGGTGATGTGCCATACACGCCCTCACTCTGGAGTTTAGGTGTATTGTATATTACTGAGCTGTTACTTTGACTGAAACCATATCAGCTTGTGACCTAACCATTGCCAATGAGGACCTCATTTTCCAGTGCTTAACCAGATGTCTTTTAAAATGATAAAAGTTTGTATTTCACCGTCTAATGTTGTTTTTACATTTTTGTTAAGTATGTTAGCATTGTATGGCAGCATGGTGGCACAGTGGTTAGCATTGCTGCCACGCAGTGTCCAATGGGTTCAATTTTGGACGTAGGGTGCTATCTGCTTGTGTGTTCTCATGTGTTTCTGGTGTGAGTGTGCACGTGTCTGTGTCCAAGGTTTGGCCGGATTTACATCCGCTGTTTGCAGAAATAGGCTCCAGCTACCCTGTGACCCTAAACTGGAGAAAGTGGTTAGAAAATGAATGGATATTAGCATTGTAGTAAATATTCTTTGTTACATGCTTTGATTTCAAGCTCCATGAAACGTAAATGACCCTTCACAGCTCCTGGAGTCAGACCCTAAGATTCTGGGTATTATTCTATCCTGTATATTTCTGCCCTCACCTCAGACCTCCATTCAGCTGTGCGTTGATTGCACGAGCAGGGGTACAGCTCTGCACCATGCAGTCTAGTGTGCTGTCTACGCCTTGTCGGATGAAGGTGTTGGATTCTCCGGCTTTGTGCAGCAGCACCTTAACTGTGTTGCCCAGTTCCGGGTCCATCCCTCTCTGCAGGTAGGTGAACATGTCTCCCAGACACATCACTGCCATCCTAGACACAACTGATCGCAAGTTCTTCACCTGGGGAAAGGCAAACCACTGTTAGCACTGCAGAGGCTCGTCTGTACCCCTCTCTATAAATGGGTCAAATGGATACAAAAACGGTGAAAAGCAATCATCCAAATTAACAATTAATATTTTGGAGAAATCACACCTCCTGCAGAAGCTCTAGGGAGACATCATACAGTCTGCTGATCAGGATGGCGGGGTGGTGTTGGGACAGACGCCTTATGAAGGTCAGTCCGTCAACCTTCCTCTCCCTGAATTCAGTGAACAGAAAGAAATACATCAACCGGGACAAGGAAAGAGGTCTAACTGTATAGAGCTATGGGCAACAAGGTCTGTATTTTCACTAGTCAGAATTGTATTAATAGAAAACGGAATAGGTGGATGCTGATTGTACTCTTTTATGCCTACCAGTCGTCAGAGGCCAGAAACTGAAGGCTCTGGGTGAGCGTCAGCTCAGGCCTAGAGTAGCATCGCAGCCCAGGGTGCTCTGGACCATTTCTCCTCTTTCCTTTAAGGGCAGGGGACAGCTCATCTAAAGGTCACAACAGAGTGGGGAAACATTCTGTGATCAGTTTGGTCACCACTGATTTGACTAAACCAGATCGTGAAAGGCTTCTGCCTCAGGGTATCAGTAAAAAAGCTCTAGAAGAAGGAAAAAACCTGACCTTGAAAGAAAGTGGTGGAAGAAGGTGAGAAAGAAAATCAGTGCAGATGTGAGGGAGATGCTGATCTGACCTGCAATATGGGGGGTACTGTTCAGAGGCAGAAAAGAGACGTTATCCCTCTCCTCTGCAGATCCATCCCTCCTATCATGCGCAGGCGTTTCTTAACACTCCCCGCGCTCCTCTTCTGGTCCTGGACGTGCCCCATCTTGTGGGCTGTTACTGGTAGGTTTGCTTTCTGCTGTAATAACAGACAAGCACAAGTTAACCCTGGGGAATCTAGGCTCAGCACAGTTTTGGGACCAGCTGGACCAGTCCTGGTAAAAGTTTTTACTTTCAGTCCTCTGATATATTTACTGTAGGACCCCAAGACACCAATTGTTTCACAGCATTGAATAGTGATTCATAGTATTCATATACATATACATTTACTTGTACTTGCTCCACCTAAAAAAACAGTACTGATGTATTGTCAATATCAATGTCAGTGCCAGTATTAGCAAATTAGAAACAGAAATTGCAATTCCGTAGCCAGCAAAAAATCACCCTGGGAACAGGATAGTGATAGGATAGGATAGTGTTTAGAGTAATCAGCTGCTCAGATCTCAGCTAAAACTAAATTGCACAAGAATATATCATCTGTAGCATAAACAACTTGGAGTGTAAAAAAAGAATTCATACAAATTGACAGAACAGATCTTATTTAATTTACTTACGTTTTCTAAAAAGAGAAGAACAAAACACTTTTGTAACTACTTGTCACCCTCAGGACTTGGTTGCTGTTGTGTGTATTTTTAGGGGAGTACAGTATAAAACAAATTTCACATACAAATACAGTATATTCAGAGTCTAATCCCAATCATTAAAGAAACAAACACAATTTAAAAACACTTCCATAAATTCTATATATTTTTTGGTACTGCGTCTTACAATTATTATTATTGGATGCCTTTAGAGTTGTTCATAACATTTACTTCACTAGGGACAACAACATCCAAGAACTGAATGTTTTGTGAATGCTAGCACACACAGGGAGGTGTTGGAGTTCAGTATACTGTATGTAGCTAGTTTTATAATGCTGGTGATTAGGAACAGCTGTGTGAGATTGACTTGTCATTGTTATCCCTCCCGAACGTCAGTTTATATCTTCCATAGTTTGCTATATCTGGCAAGCCTTCTTGCATTTTATTTTGAGTTTCCTCTATATTTTGCTGCTGTAACATAACTTACAGCCATATGACAGCAACTCTATAATGCTGCTTATAAAATTAAGTACAGTACATAGATGAAAGTGCCATGCAAGGGATTTGATAGGTGTTTTCTAAAAGCATGCTAAAGGCTTTCACAAGTTATCCACTAGAGTCTACAAAAAATGTAAAAATGTTTAGATAAATAACTGTGCCTGATCATTTTAGGCAATCTGGCTGGTCCCAAGATGATCAAATCCCTCAAATACCGAAGATGCAAATACCACTGTAGATGAAAATAGAACATATTAGTCCTGTTTCATTGTTATTTCCTATATACTGAACCCCAAGGTCTACAAAAAAAAATTAAAATGTTTTAATTTCTGAGATTTCTGAGATAAATAACTGTGCCTGATCATTGTAAGCAATCTGGCTGGTCCCAAAATGATCAAATCCTTCAAATACCAAATATATTATAGTTGGAAAAGAAACATATTAGTCCTGTATCATTATTATTTCCTTTATAGTGAACCCTTGAAAACATTTTTGCTGTTTGTTATTATTGCGTCAATTCCTTTCCAGGCTGTATTTTTTATATCTAAAATACTCTAATATTCTATTCCAGAATACTGTCTGTATAGGGCTTCAAATACTATAGTTGTGAATATTAGGTCAGTATGCAGACAGGACTTGATCATAATATACTGTAGTTACACTTGTGTGCTATGGCATTACAGTATACAGAGTACATATGCTGATGGAGACATTATTACTAATCTTGATTGTTTTTGATGTCTTGATGTGAAGTGTTTATAAATAAATATACTGTAGAAGGTATTATAAAAAACTAGGATATTGGTGAAACACAAAAATGAAAGACCTACAGAGCATTTTTTGAAACTCAAAAGTTTTGTTTGTAAAAAACTCAAAACAAAAGCAAAGAGAAATAAAGGCCTCTTACTCACCTCCTCGACCTGGGGGTGACTGTTCTGTTGGACTGCCTTTCCATAGACTCGCGCCAGGGGCTCGACACTTGTGTTGCCAGTGCTGGTGCCTTGCCCAGGGCACGACATCAGGCTCTGCTGAGAAGCAACTCGAGTGGAGCTCCCCAACACTCCTATAGAGACAAAGTGACCAAAGCAATGGCCCTGAGCCTTAGAACTGCACTGAACTCATGAGAACATATGAACATATTTCAGAACCAATATTAATAACTGCATCACCTGTTTTATTTTTAAAGTGTTAGTGAATTGGAATATATGATTTAATTACATGGTCTGACAGGCATCACTGAAATGGACGCAACAATATTAAAATAATAATGTGATAATAGCCAGATTCGACTGAAAGCAACTCACCAAATTGAGGCTCAGAAATTACACCAACAAATTGTTATGACTTTAAAAATATCACATCTCTGCCTATGTTACACATTTGTTGACTACAAAAACTCTATCATCATGATCCAGAGTCCCATTGACTACATTAGATTAGTTAAAGCCTGCATTCCCATCTGATATTATCATTCCTCTGTGGGCTAACTATCACATAATGCATCACATAACACATAATTTAACAAAGAATCAAGGCTTAATAGTCAATTTTCCTTTGTTTTTCCTCAGAAAAACTAATTATCCTTCAGAGCCAGTCCTTGTTATCATTAGTAACATCTTAACCAATGGTGCAGCCGACTCACGTCTGGGGATTCTGGACACTCTGCGGGGCACTCGGCCCGGGGGTGTGGCAGCAGGAGGGGACACCACTGTCAGCCTGTCCTCCTCAGGCTCACCAGGCCCATTAGAATAGGTCAGCCACTGCCCCACTACACTCACATCCGGGGTCACACCTGCAAAACAAAGTCCGCATTTCTCGACACCCTTCACCTGTCAAAACCCACAGCAGCAGACACACTGACACTCATGCCGAAATACAAATGCCAAAATGAACTGAGAAAAATGTAGGCAGGTGTTATTCTTTATTTCTTTATCTCTAAATAAGACCCAGTAGGCAGCAATAATGAACAGCTACTGTGTTTTCTGTGGACAAAGACAGTTTTTTCACTCAAGAAAATGACTAGGAAATGCAATAATCTAGTCTAGAAAAGAAAAAACTGAAACAGACTGTGCCCCATTCAAAACCCAAGCTGTAATGTTTAATTCCTGTTCAGTTTTGCCTAGTCTCATGGCTGGTTTCTCAGCACACACTCATACACACAAGCAAACTCATTCAAACAAATGACAGGCCAGCAGCTCCAGCTGTCAGCACCTTGGTTGGGGCTGTCCTCCACTCTGGAAGCAGCCATCAGCTTTCTGGAGGGGTTTCCAGCCAAGCGAGGCCTTCCTGCTAAAGGAGGGGAGTTATCGGAACTGCAGGCAAGAAAAAAATCATAACAATCAGCACTGCTCTGACAGTTATCTTTACAGAGCTGCCAATTTTGTGATCCCCAACCCCACAGGCAAGAATGTTGTGATGTTCACCACTGGTGTGTTCTGACCTCCTCGTAGTCCACTGCCTCCTCTTCTCCATAAAGCTGCAGGTTACTTTCCATTGGGCGCTCCAAGGGGCGCCCTGTCTGGCCGGCCCTTCCTGAGTCCCTGGGCATGCCCTGGGCCCTGTCGGGCAAGGGCTTGGTTCCTCGAGAGATCGGGGGCACGGGTTTAATCCCATTGAAGACACAGCTCCAGGTTGTGGAGCACATCTGAGAAGCTCCGAGGAGCTCTGGGAAGGTCCTTCCATGGCTTCCCCTGAAAAACACAGACAGGGCTTACACATACTGTCTGAACATAACGTTCTGAGAGGAAACTATATTTCCACTTGACCTTTAAGAAGAATAAAGGGTGAGGACTGCTTGTCTATTGTGAAGGCTGTAGTGGTTAGTCAGGATGGCAGTCTTCCTAACAAGTTGCCATTGTTGCTAAAACACTACATCAAGTCCCCTGCTCTTTCACCACATGGAGGTCAAGATTGTGCAAACCAACTTGACTGTAACTTCTACCAGTCTTCATAATAGGCAATCAGTCCTCAGTCTGATACTTAACAGTAATCAATAGTATTACTATCACCAAAATTGGAATCAAAACTGCAGTTGTCAAAAATCATCCAAACTACCATTATCAATGTTCCTCAATTTTTATGATCACTTAATAAAAACTGAACAAGATGAAAGAAAGGAGAAAGAACAGTGGGGCCAGTCTTACTAGCCTCTAAAGTTTTACCAAAGGACTCCTAAAAACATTCAAGAAAACGAATGTTAGAAACAATGTTTTTACCACATCAGCAGCAGCAGAAGAGCCTTTTCTTGATGCAAGGCAGTTTAAAAAGACAGAGCAGAACCAAGTATACAGTAATACAATTTTTTTTCCCTGATGCTGGAGAATCCTGGATCATGGATAAAAAGGTAAGTTTATTTTTGTTTTGTACAGTTATGAAGGTGGGATGTTAGAAAGGAATAGTGTCAAGTCTGTAATAAATCCCTCTTCACAGGCCATTAGAGAGTTTTTGTTACCAGTGAGGTTTTGCATGAAACTCTGGTACCAGTCCCTATTATGATTAGTGACATCTTAACCAATGGTGTAGCCGACTCACATGTGGGGATTCTGGAAACTCTGCGGGGCACACGGCCCGGGGGTCTGGCAGCAGGTGGGGACACCACTATCAGCCTGTCCTCCTCAGACTCACCAGGCCCGTTACAATAGGTCAGTTGTTGTCCCGCTACACTCACATCTGAGGTCACCCCTACAAAACAAGGTCAAAATTTCTCAAAACACCCTTCAGAACTGTCACCCTTTTCACCAATCTCACAACACTACAACCCACAGTAGCAGACGCACTGACACACACACCAACCTCAACACAAGGAGGGCAAATGCAAGAACTGACTGAGAAGAATAATCGGCAAGGTCTTTATCTTCTTTATCTCTATAACTCTAACTGAGTCCCAGCAGACAGGAAGTTTCAATCTCTACTGTGCTGTACTGTTCAAACCTAGAGCTACTAGGTTACTTTCAGTTTTGCCTAGTCTCATGGCTGGTTTCTCAGCACACACTCATACACACAAGCAAACTCATTCAAACAAATGACAGGCCAGCAGCTCCAGCTGTCAGCACCTTGGTTGGGGCTGTCCTCCACTCTGGAAGCAGCCATCAGCTTACTGGAGGGGACTCCAGCCAAGCGAGGTCTTGCTACTAAAGGAGGGGAGTTATCGGACCTGAAGACAAGACACAAATGGAGACACAGTGGAGAAAAGTGAAAAAATGATAAACACTGCTCTGTCATCTTTATAGAGTTCGAGCAGTGTTGTCAACTCTGTTCACTCCCTTGCCAAGTTCACAATTTTAATCCCATCAATGCTCTGTTAATTATTATTTGGTGGTGCCACTTTGTCAAAGACTTAAACCAGGTGATTTCAATCATTGTATCATACTTTTGACTGCAATGTGAATTTAATCTCAAAAGGTCCAATCATTCATTCAGTCCATTACTTGAAAGAAATCAGGTGTGAAACTCAGAAACTGAGCATTGATGGTATCCAACTACTTTTGAATTGGCTTAATCAAGAGCTCAGCTGGCATGGTGGTATTCCACTACTGGGGATGAGTTTTTACTGAGTTAAAATCTGTAGAAACTTCAGTTGAATTTTCCAGGGTTCTTCCATAGTTTTGTTCCAAATAACTGATCAAGTCTGCATTGGGATATACAGTAATTAGGAATAACTATATGTAGATTGCTATTGCACTGGGGTTCCTAGATAAGTGTGTAGATCTGATGGGCAGCATGGTGGTACAGTGATGAGCATTGCTGTCTTGCAGCACTGGGGCTCTTGGCTCACTTCCTGGTGTGCTATCTGCAACACTAAATTAAATAAAGTGGTTAGAAAGTAAATGTGATCTAGTTGCTTTTATAATTTTTTAGGATTCCCTTTCCTACTTTTTCCTTCAGGTGAAGCCCGTGAGAATTGCCCTGTGCTAACTAAAGCCACGCTTGTGCGTTCTCGCTGTTTCTCCAATGGAATCAAGCCTGTGCCGCCGAACACCCAACCCAGGCCTGTCCATGACACACGGCCCTCAGAAATGTACACATTTCAGACACATTCAGATCAATTAAAATACTGCCCTTACAGCTTAAGACGGTTGGGGCTTTCATAAATAGTGCACTGAAGCTCTTTTTCCAAATTGTAACTTTGTTTTTGCTTACTGCCTCATAGGTAGCCTCCTCCTTTTATGAACATCTTTTCTGTTTTTTTGTGGCAGCTGGAGTGAAGAGTGTTGATAAGTTAGGTTGTTGTTCAAGCTGACATCTTTTGTGGTTTTATGTGCTTCAAAGCAGGATTGTGAACTTGGCAAGTGAGTGAACAGAGTTGACAACACTGCTCCAACTCTGTAAAGATGACAGAGCAGTGTTAATCATGTTTTCACTTTTCTCAAACTATGCAGTACAGTATAGGTGGACTTAAAGGAGTTAGATAAACAGTTTTTGTATTTCTATACAATTAGTTGTAAGAGTTGAAACAGCAGTTGAATTTATTTGATTGGCTTGAAATCAGATAGTGCAGAAAGTGCATGTACAGTAGGATAAAAGAAGCAAGGACCTGCCCTGTGTAACGAACAGTTCTTCCCGACCCTATTCGGACGACACAATATGACGGAGTGGGGGAACACTAGGGAAACGTCATGCAGGCATACGGGGCTGAAGACAGGGGGGCGTGTCGAAGGTGCACTGGTGCACGGGGGAGGTGTGGCCGAGGCGAACAATCCAAATGAGTAGTCCTTAGGGAATATCCAAAACACAAGGGTAAATCCAAAACCAGGAGATCCATCAGAACAAGGAATTAAAAAGCACGAAGGCCAGGCCGGGCCGGAACCGGCGGACAGGGAACAGGAACGGGAACAGATTAAAACCTTAACGGGACCAGGCGCTTCCAGGTCCGGACTCGCACGATATGGAAATCAGATGCAGAGCCCGGATGAGCGTCAGCGCCTGGCTTTTAAGGTGGGCTGGGAATAGGGAGCAGGTGCGCAGAATAAAGTCTTGAGTGAAAGGGCTGGAGCACCCTTAAGGAGGGGGAGCTATAATCGTGACACCCTGTGGTTCAACTGACAGGGAAGAACAGTGAAACATGTATCACCCAGCTAAGAGCTTTGTCTGGGGAGAATAAACAGTCTTGTGAGGGATCTGTTTACCTAAAGATTAGATCCTGTAAATCCCTCATAGCCTCCCTAAGTCTGTCCCAGTCCAGTGCGTAGAAGGGGTTAAACCTAAAGTGAACTGTTAATGGTGTGTTGGTTTCTCTGTTATGGGATACTGGAGCACTTCTGTCATGCTTGTCTCACTTCACAGTGTGCTATAGAGTTACGTATATGGGGAGACGGAAGGAGGCCACAGGACTATTGGGGCAGCGAGTTTTACTTCCTGAGTACCAGATTTTAACATTGATTCTACCATTTACGTGCACTTATCATGCGAATGTGGGTGGTTCTATCCCAGATCTGTTGGGTTGGGATGTTATGCAGCATTACAAGTAATGACTATCCAGAACAGGGTATCACGTGGCTTCAACTGACTGTGATCACTCAGTATGTTGATGGTATTCTGAGTGCTTCCCCTGACGAGGAAACCCACAAGTCTGAGTTGCTTCAGGTTTAGAGTGTCTAATATTAAGCAGTTATGATAAGGCCCTTTTGTGTCTAGCATTGTGTAATTTTAACAGGGCCTGGGTGCAATGTTTTTACGGGGTGAGCACAACTTTTAACAGATCTAATTAAGGGGGAAGTGCAGTACAAGGACAGGATTGCCTTGGTTCCAGCAGCAAAAGCCGCCTGTAATAATTTGAAACAAGCTCTCTTACAGGTGCTGAGACTGGGGTTTCCTCAGATGGACCAACCATTCCTTTGTATGTAAGTGTGGAAAATGGGTTCTGGGCAGCTGTGCTGACGCAGGAGCATGGAGGTAGGCACCATCCGGTGGGATACTATTATACCATTAGATGCTGTAGCTAAAGGGTGGGGGACCGTGAAAATTTAAGAAAATGTAATACTGTTTACTGATGGGTCTGGCGCATGAGGGAGAACAGAGAACAGGCTGAGCTGTTGCAACAGAATTCGAGGTGCTAACGACTAGAAAATGCCCCTCCACTGCCTCTGCGCAGCAAGCCAGTTTAGAGCACTGATGGAAGATTGTAAAAAGAAAGATGTTAAAGGGTTACTGTATATGTATATAATCTATGTATTTGTTGCATGTAGGCCACAATTCTGGATGGCTATGGAAAAATAGGATTCTCTCACCACGGCAGGGTCTCCAGTTAAGAATACTGGGTTTGTCTCTGATCTCATTTGTAGTTTTACAGCTGCCAACTGAAGTAGCTGTAGTAAGGTGTAAATGACACAATAAATAATCCTGGGTCTGAGTCTGAGACCCCTGTGAAACCTTTATTGGGGAAAAGGGAGAATTCAGGTTGAGGCCTCTAATAGATGTGGTTAGAAAAAATGTGAAAAGAATGTGGGGTTGCATGATGATGGGATGTGGGGCCGTCAGCACACCAGATGCCCTGCATGCCCTCACAGCCTAATGCCATTTTGTAGCCAGAAATTCATGCTGGCGGATACCCAGGTGTATGACAAAGATGATCCCGTGGTGCGGACTGCCCTGCCCCTTGGATACTGATCTAGGGGCATACTACACTGGGAAGGTGTGCCAGGTTGTAATCGCCTCACTAGGGGTGAGGTGGAAGTTACATTGCCCCCATCACCCACAGTCTGAAAGACCAACTAGGGAAATATCAACCGAAGGAACACCGTGGGTAGATGCTCTACCTGTGGTCCTGTGCAGTTTGAGGGCTGAAGCAAATGGAATTGTGACTGAGATCCCATTTGAGATCATCACGGGCAGCCAAAGAAACTCCCTGGAGGGCCAAGTTTGGCTAACGGACTGTTGAATTTACTGACTCTCTATTACAGTATTGTAGGTTTGTTAATTGAAGCAGTGCACAGGGCTCGTGAACAGGTGCCGGACGCTTGGGGACCTCCAGTAGAGGGAAGACATGACCGGATACTTGGCGAGTGGGTGTGGGTGAAGAAGAGATACCCTGCCAGACGTTGCAACCCTGCTGGGAGGGACCATAACAAGTGCCACTAACTACTGACTCTGCCATCTGAACGACAGGATGAGATCGCTGAATCCACGCATTGCACTGTCACCGAGCCACTGCACCAGAGACTGAGTGAACAGAAAGAATAATGTTGTTACTGTTTCTGTGTCTGATGCTTCGTAAGGTGAACCAACAGTGTGCTTGTTAGGCCTGAGGAGCATTACTGGGGAATATGTATCAATAAATTCCTAGTATTGTCATATCTACCAGCCAAAAATGATAATCAGAGTTGGGTCAATATTGCTATTCCAAGATCCTGCCGATAGATCTCCACATGGCTGAGGTCTGCGTTTGGGTCCTGGGATAGGACTTTATTTATTTGTAGGATTAGGATTGTTTTATATGTATAATTGTAACTATCACTTGTACAAAAACATCAATCACATCTTGTTGTAACCGTGGAACGCACAATGTCATGGTAATGCATGCCCGTACATCTAGAAAGGAAAGATCTGCGCTGACATTGTATGTTTAAAAAATAGGCAGTACTGACGTATGCCATATTTTATAAGGGGGGAATGAAGTAAGAAACAAGATGTGAAGACGAGGTTTATTCCTTTCTGCATGAAGATTAGACTTCTAAGGCTGGAGTTTATGGCAGGAAGGGGGTTAACTGATAAGGATTCCAGATGGGAGCTAGGAAACTCCCTGGGGACTTAATCCCTGAACATTTGGCCAAAAGGCTGTAAACTGGCCAAACACATGACCTCCCCCCTTTACTATAATAACGAGTGACATCAGAAGTGGCAAGGAAGGGCTATATAAACTAAAAGTTTGTACCGACACTTGGAACAATACTTTGGTTTTGTTGTTTCTTGCGGGAAACAAGACTTCGGCTTTATTGTTCCTTGCATGCAGTAAACTCTTCTGTTTAACTTCATCTCGGGATCCAGAACCGTATTCTTTCTGTTAAAACACTACCTAGAAAAATTTGGTTTAACCCATTTGGTTAGTAGGCAGCCAGCCTCCTGGCCAAAAGACAAGCAGTCTCGAACCCCAGTCATTTGAGTGAACTGAGGGGTAGCTGCAAGGGGGAGGTTTTAACAAGTTCTTTGGAAAATCCTTGAACAATTAAATACATTTTACAGTCACTGCCTGTGAAAACTGCCTAATACAGCATTAGAACAGAAGAAGATGCTTGGAATAAAAGTAAAATCAATATAAAATACAGTTATATACTGTATACAGAGTACATATGCTGATGAAGACAATTACTAATTATGTTTGATGGTTCTTGATGTCTAAATTGTTTTTGATGTCTTGATGTGAAGCTAAAAGCTTTGGCAGAACGAAATGAAGTTCTATACAGTGAAAAAGAAAAAGCAAAAGAAGAAATAGAACGTCTCAAGAACGAATTTGGGAAATGCAGTAATGTGAATGTAACACCTAAATTATATCCAGATCTGAGACCTTTAAAAGGCAAAAATGAGGACTGGGACAGATATCCCGACTGGCCGTATCCAGAAGGGGGGTCGGATTGGGAAGACACTTCATATGATAGAGATAGAGACGGGTCCTGGCAACCCCCAGGTCATAACGTTTTTACAGGGAAAAGACAAGAGTCTCCGAGCCCAGTTAGGGGTATAAGCAGGGCTGAGAGATCTAGTAGTGAAAGATCAGAAGACAAAGACGGGTACAAATCCAAGCCTGAGGATAAAGACCGATGGGCTAAAGAAGTGCCTCACCCTAAGTCAGGCATGCAGCAAACCTGGAGTGCACTTCAAGACTGAAAGGATACATATGGGATTAGACCTATAGAAGCGGCAATGATTTTGAGAAGAGTTGGTGAAAGAAAGGCAGGGCAGTTAAAACAGGTGTGTGAAAGAAAGAACCTGGGAGAAGGGTGGGAATTAGTGTGGAGATTTTTGAAAGAACATTACCCACCGAAAACTGATTGGAGAAAAGTAACAGCATGTCAGCAGAAGGAAAGTGAGGATGTTTCAGATTTTACAGAAAGGTTTATAATTCTATGGATAGAATACTCCGGGTTAGCAGATGAAAAGGAAGTGAATGAAGATACTTCCACAGTAATAAAACAAATGTACTTGAGTAGGTTAAAACCTGATGTTGCCAAGCATGTGCAGCTACGTTCTCCTGACATTACGGAGAGTGGAGACAGATTTGATTTAATAACTCGCGAAGCTAGGAAGATAGAGCAAAGCATGTACAGTATGCTAAAGTGCGAGCACTGCAAATGGGAGATATGGAAGCTCCCAAAGAGGAGAAAAAGGAACAGCCAGTGTGTCGCTATTGTAAGAGACCGGGCCATTTTTATAAAGCCCGTAGACAATTGTTAAAAGCAAAAAGACAGAGTGACAGAGGGGGAAGGGGACCCCCTCATAACCCTACTGATAGTGAGGGTCAGAAGGGGCTGATATCTCAATTAAAGAACATGTCAGAAGCTGAAACGAGAGCCTTGTGTGAAATAATAGATTTAAACTAATAAGCCCCTTTGTAGCCTTCCTAAGTTTATCTCAGGATTTAAATACAAGTGAAATAATCTTACAGTGTGCAGTAACGGCGGGATACAGGAGCACATTTGTCCTGTTCTTCGACTAAAACAGCATAAAGATGTGATATAAAGTTTTCTAACGGGTAACAGGAGGCTACAGGAGTAGGGGGGCACGGGTTGTGTTTAAAGCAGATACAAGCTGTCACAGTATGCTTGGGAAAAGATGTACAGTTTCAACTACTGATGTGGGTGGGGGACACCCCAGACCTATTGGGCTAGGATGCCCTGCAGCATTTATAAGGAATTTCTGTATGAAATAGCATTTATGTGAACTACCTCAAAAGAGTTATGTGATATTGTGATTGTTTTACCTAATGAGGGAATCCATAAGGCCGGGCTACTCCAAGTATTAGATCTTCGGATGGAAAAAAGGGTATAAAACCAACTACATGATAAAGCCAGGGTGAATGCCTTCTCTGAGCGAGCTCGCCCGGTGACTAACTGGCTTAAGTGGGGTAGTGCAGTCTAAAGACAAAATTGCCTTGACCCCTGCAATAGAAACTGTTTTTAATGTTTTGAAACAAGCTTTCTTGCAGGCACTGGCCCTGGACTGGATTCCCTCAGACCGATGATCTGTATGTAATCTGTGTGTGAGTGAAAGAAATGGGTTGTGAGCTGCTGTGCTGGTGCAGGAGCATGGAGGTAGGCAGCATCTGGTGGGTTATTATTCAGGACCCCTCGATGCGTTGGCCAAGGGGCCATGTTTATGTGTTGTGCCTGTATAAACTGTGAATAATCTGGTGTAGAACCAGCAGACCTAATGAAAAGATTTAATTGAAACTTGTAAATATGCTAAATGGAAAATTGTAGCGATTTATATAGACTCTATATATACATTTGGTGTATGCCACAATTTTGGATGGCGGTGGAGGAATAGGGATTTCCTCAACACGGCAGGGACTCCAGTTAAGAATGTTGGGTTTGTCTCTGAACTGTTAGACTGTTTGCAGCTACTGACTGAAGTAGCTGTGGTAAAGTGTAAATCACATCATAAAGAAATGTTTCCAGTAACTCGAGGGAACAACTTTGCAGATGCAGCTGTCAGGTGAGCAGTCCTGGTAGAGCAGGAGTCTGAGACCTCTGTGAAACCTCTGCTGGTGAAAAGGGGACAGCTACAGGACATTCAGGCTGAGGCCTCTAAAGCAGAGAAATGGACATGGTTAGAAAAGAATGTGGGGCTGCAGGATGATTGGGTATGGTGCTGCCAGCACACTGGACGCCCTGCATGCCCTCACAGCCTAATACCCTTTGTAGCCCGACAAAGGCACTCTGTCGGACACCCGGGTGTGAGTCAAATGGTGTGCTGGTTACCCAAAACTGGGTGGGGACCTGGTTTGAAGCAGTAGCCACTTCTGTGATATCTCGATGTGATGCTTATCAAAGGAACTCAACTACAGTTCAGGTGCGGGTGCAACAGCTCAAAAGGCCTGCTCCTGAGGAACCTTTCATGCACTGGCAAGTTGACAATTGTAAAGGGAAACCTGGGCTCTTATAATCTGTTTTCCCATTGGGCAGTGCCCTGCCGCTTGTATTATGATGAAGGGACGCACTTCACAGGGAAAGTGTCAGGCTGTGGCTGCATTGTTTGGGGTGAGATGGACTGAGATCACCCTCAGTCTGCTGGAACAGTGGAACAAAGGAACAGAGCTCTGAAAGATCGTCGAAACATCAGACTGAAGGAGCACCTTGGGTAGATGTTCTGCCTGCGGTTCTGTGTAGCCTGCGGGCTGGATCAAACAGAACTGTGTAACAGAGCCTGTTTGAATTCATCACGGGCCAACCAACGAACCTTCCTGGAGGGCCAAATCTGGCTAATGGATCATTGAATTTGCTAATTCTCTATTGTAGTATTGTAGATTGTTAATTGAAGCAGTGCATGAGGCTGGTGAACAGGTGCTGGACGTTTGGAGACCTCCAGTAGAGGGAAGACACGACCTGATACCTCGCGAGTGGTTGTGGGTGAGGAAGATGTACCCTGCCAGATGTTGCATCCCCGCTGGGGAGGGACCAAATCAAGTGCAACTGACAACTGACTCTGCCATCTGAGTGACAGGATGAGATCGCTGGATCTACGCTTCGCACTGCCACCAAGCCACTGCACCAGAGACTGAATGAACATTAATTATTATGCTGTTACTGTTTCTGTGTTTGATGGGCTTCCTGAGGGGGGCCGACAGTGTGCCTGTTAAGTGTAAGGAGTTTTACTTTGATAAATGGGGATATTGAATCAATACTTTATCAATCAGCCACAAATAATAATCAGAGCTCATGTTGGGTTTGTATTGCTATAAAGGACTGAAGAATGAAGAGATGAGAGATGCCCAGGACGTGAGATAATAATATCATTTTCTTGATTTTGTATGTTTTTGCAAACTATGCAGTCTAGTGGCTTGACGTAGGCTTTGTGCTCAAATGTATATAAAGATGCTGCCTGTCCTTGGTCAGTAAGATTTTGGTAAGCTGTCTGTACGCCCAGAATATGAAAAGAACTAACTGTTGTCTAGTCCGCAACTTAGATATAATTAATTGCCAGGTGTTGCTGTTTCATCATTTGTTTAGAATATGTCATAGTAACTCTTTGTGTTTTAAGGTATAAAGGACCATCTTCAGCTACTTATTTTTTAAGTCTGGTGGTTGCAAGCCGGACTTCCATATGCATATGAATAAAGAGACTTCTGCTTCACAGACACCTGAACTTTGTCATTTGTTTGACACTACAGCCTCTTACTCACCTCCTCAATGTAGGGGTGACTGTTGTGTTGGACTGCCTGCCCACAGGTAATTTAGCCTATTTGGTAATTAGTGGCTCATTTGAAACCAGGGTATTGGATTGGATCTGACAACATAGCTGGTTAGCTTGATCCAGACTCCTACAACCTTTTGCATAATGATGGGCCTCCTGTTCTTGGTTTTAAATGCACTTCCATCTAGCTGCCATTTCTCTCCTTTGGTTCAGTTGATGAACTCCCTCCTATTCAAAGACAACTGCAGCACAACCCATCACACTGATTTACAAGTTGCAACACTGACAGACTCTAAATCTTAATCGCTGCATACTGAACCTTACAAATACAGATTTTCTGTCCCAATTTCAAACAAATCTCATGGAGAAAATACATAGGAGCCTTTTTAAGAAAAACACCCTACCTCTGTGGGCAAAGGAGATACTTGAATTAAAGAAATGAAAGTGGAATGTTTGAGTAAATAAAAAGCAACACAGTAGAAGCAAGTCATGTCATAAGCAATAACAAGAACTAATGTAAATGTTTAAACATTCTCTACAAATTTGTTTCTTAGAAGATACCCTCTATGTACCCAACATATGAAATGCTCAACATTTCAAAAACAATATTAATAACTGCATCACCTGTTTTATTTTTAAAGTGTAAGTGAGTTGGAAAATATGATTTAAAAGCATGGTCTGACAGGCATCACTGAAATGGACGCAACAAAAATTAAATTAATAATATGGTAATAGCCAGATTAGACTGAAAGCAACTCACCAAATTGAGGCTCAGAAATTACACCAACAAATTGTTATGACTTTAATAACATCACATCTCTGCCTAGGTTACACATTTGTTGACACAGAGTCTACAAACACTCTATCATCATGATCCAGAGTCCCACTGATTACATTAGATTAGTTAAAACCTGCATTCCCATCTGATATTATCATTCCTCTGTGGGGTAACTATCACATAATGCATAAGGTTGTGTTGATGCATGGAAATTTGACCAATTGGTATGGGATGTCTGTGTTTTTAAATTATTCTTCAGAGCCAGTCCTTGTTATCAGTAGTGACATCTTAACCAATGGTGCAGCCGACTCACATGTGGGGATTCTGGACACTCTGCGGGGCACACGGCCCGGGGGTCTGGCAGCAGGTGGGGACACCACTATCAGCCTGTCCTCCTCAGGCTCAGCAGGCCCGTTACAATAGGTCAGTTGCTGTCCCACTACACTCACATCTGAGGTCACCCCTGCAAAACAAGGTTAACATTTCTCAACAACCTTCCCCTATCAAAACCCACAGCAGCAGACTCCCTGACACTCCCTGCCCTTTTCACCTATCTCACAACACCACAGCCCACAGCAGCAGACGCACTGACACACGCACCAACCTCAACACAATACGTGCAAATGCAAGAACTGACTGAGAAGGAAAATAGGCAAGGTCTTTATCTTCTTTATCTTTTTAACTCTAAATGAGTCCCAGGAGACAGACCGTTTCAATCTCTACTGTGCTCTACTGTTCAAACCTACTGTAGAGGTACTAGGTTACCTTCAGTTTTGCCCAGTCTAACGGCTGGTATCTCAGCACACACTCATACACACAAGCAAACTCATTCAAACAAATGACAGGCCAGCAGCTCCAGCTGTCAGCACCTTGGTTGGGGATGTCCTCCACTCTAGAAGGTGCCATTTTCTGGAGGGGACTCCAGCCAAGCGAGGTCTTGCTGCTAAAGGAGGGGAGTTATCGGACCTGCAGGCAAGACACAAATGGAGACAGTGGAGAAAATGATAAACACTGCTCTGTACAGATGTAGTGTGCTCTCTGAAGGCACAAGTTCTGTAGGGTTTGGGCATTTACGGGGACAATTATTAATTGTAGCCGTAAATCACGAAATGATTCTTTTGATGGCCTTAGAATAGAATCCAACCATGGGATATAACTCAAACAACACACACACAGGTACTAATACACGAGGATACATTTATAAATACATAGAATATGCATGTAAACCTAACAGATCTTATTGTGAGGGTTATCAGAATACAAAAGATATATATTCATTCAGTTACAAAGAGATACATATATCAAGAGGACATACGTTCAGTATATCATTCATTTAGACCGTTTCGTAAATGCACTCGGTTATAACTTCTACATTAGATACTGAAAACAAGTACATAACTCTTAGGAATTAAATTGATATCAACTGGTTGGGATAACAATTGAATTCTCGAGCTGTAATGCATTGAAGTTGAATACTCATCCAATCTCTGGGGATTCAGATCTCCTGCGGGCTCTCTGGCTCGGTGCCAGGCTGTGCTGTGCGGCTTGCGATGGTACGCTGATGATGCTCACTGACCGGCTAGTTAGTGTTGGCTTTAACTAGCAAAGTTTGTGCACAGGAGAGGAGATGACTGTGGGTCCCAGCAAGTCAGGAAGAGGACCAGTCCGTTCCTGATGAAGTGCTAGTTCTGAATAGTGATTCAGCTGTCCACAGTTCCGACCTGTTCACGAGGCTTGCTGCTGGTGCTAACCTCGGGTGGATCCTCTGGTTACTCTCTGGCAACCTCCGCTCTAGACTCTAAGAACAAAGGAAAGTTCTGGCACTCGGACACATTGGCTGTTCTGTGGTTGTCCGGGCTGAGTCTCAGGATGGTCAGGAGGCGCGCTGCGAGAATGTCCTGACCTTGGGAGCCTTCTGCTCCTGGGCCGTCCTGCCCTGGAATTCTCCTTTGAATTCTCCTACTGGAATAGTTAGAAATAGTCTCTCAGGCCCTCTGTGTTGCCTGTTTTTACCTGGAGGAACTTCAGCTCGTTCATTGGCTGAAAGTTTAATGGGCATCAGAGTCGCACGTGGGTTACTCGGCCCTACCAGTCCCTGATTGGTTGATCAAGGTGAGATATGAGTCACTTACTCCTGACACCTAGGAATGCAGTCCAGATGTCCATCTGGCACTCCCTAGACAGATAGGCGCCAATGGATGACCATTGATCATGATAGCCAGGCTTAGCTAAGTGCATCCCCATTTGGGAGCTGTCCCTTATCAAAAGAAAACATCTTTAAATCAGCCTGCATGAATAGAGACGATGGAGAGAGATGGGGCCTCATTTGGGAAAGCACAGCAACACTTAATTCTGTCTTATTAACAAGCATTGCCGCTACACAGAGTTCGAGCAGTGTTGTCAACCCTGTTCACTACCTTGCCAAGTTCACAGTCCTGCTTTGAAGCACATAAAATCACAAAAGATGCAAGCTTGGACAACAACAAGCTAATTTTATCAACACTCTTCACTCCAGCCCCCACAAAAAAAACAGAAAAGATGTTTCTAAAACTAGTAGGCTACCTGTGTGGCAGTAAGCAAAAACAAAGTTACAAGCTTGGAAAACGAGCTTCAGTGCACTGTTTATGAAAGCCACAACCGTCTTGAGCTGTAAGGGCAGCATTTTAATTGCTCTGAATGTGTTTGCAATGTGTACATTTCTGAGGCCGTGTATCATGGACAGACCTGGGTTGGGGGTTCGGCGGCACAGGCTTGATTCCATTGGAGAAACAGCGAGAACGCACAAGCGTGGCTTTAGTTAGCACAGGGCAATTCTCACATAATTCACCTGATGGACACAGTAGGAAAGGCATTCATGAAAAATAAAAAAAGCAACTAGATCACATTTATTTTCTAACCACTTTATTTAATTTAGTGTTGCAGATAGCACACCAGGAAGTGAGCCAAGAGCCCCAGTGCTGAAGACAGCAATGCTCATCACTGTACCACCATGCTGCCCATCAGATCTACACGCTTATCTAGGAACCCCAGTGCAATAGCGATCTACATAGAGTTATTCCTAATTACTGTATATCCCAATGCAGACTTGATCAGTTATTTGGAACTAAACTATGAAAGAACCCTGGAAAATTCTACTGAAGTTTCTACAGATTTTAACTCATCCCCAGTACTGGAATACCACCATGCCAGCTGAGCTCTTGATTAAGCTAATTCAAAAGTAGTTGGATACCATCAATGCTCAGTTTTTGAGTTTCACACCTGCCTTCTTTCAAGTAATGGACTGAATGAAGTGATTGGACCTTTTGAGATTAAATTCACATTGCAGTCTACAGTATGATACAATGATTGAAATCACCTGGTTTAAGTCTTTGACAAAGTGGCATCACCAAATACTAATTAACATCATACCATCATTTTGTCTCCTGTTAAGAGATGCTAAGACACAAATAAGACAACTACCACTTAATAAGAAAACTGAGGGCAGAGTAGGTGGAATTGTATTTGTCAGTTTTTATTTTTGCGTAACATGTCCGTAGCAGAGTCTTTGAAACCAAAGTCTAAAAGTAGAAACAGGTTGAAAAGGTCAAATCACCAAATAAAAAGAATAATTCAGCCTCAATCATTTAGAGATCAGCCAGAAGGAAAAGTAAAAGACACTCCAGAAGCAGGGTTGAGAAGCATTGCTTTAATAGACCGATCAGTAAATATTAGTCTCTGAGGAGGAATATTCTTACTCTCTACTTTATGGCAAGATCAGACCAAGCTGCTGTTTTGCCATGAGAGGGTTTGGGACAGGGGAGAAGAAATAGAAGCAGAAGAGGACAGATGCATTGAAAAGCCAGGAATCAACACAATAGGTGACCACACAAACACCAATAATGGGAATCAGTGCACTTTGGCAAAGCAGGTTAATCCCATCAAAGCTCTGTTAATATAGTCCTGATTCCAATTTATCTTGATCATGTCCTCAGCTCTGACAGGGACAGCAGAAAATCTTTTTTTATAGCAACTGCTAATCGTGCAGGAGCTCTCAATGTGCCTGGTGTTTCATACATATACTGTAGCACTGCACACACACAGCCCACTTCACCTCCTCCAGCCCTGCCAACATACAGCATGTTACTGACACAGACTACTCCCTACCAGGAGCACATGTCTTTCCTCACACAAGGAGGGAAATGTACTTCACTTTCCTTTACCACACCATGGACAGAAATGTTTGGAATGATTTTGGTGGAGTAATTGTGAACCTAAATTACTCTTTTTTCTCTGGGTTCAGAATTAGCTAAAGAATTCAAAATAGACTGTATACACACTGATAACTACAGTTCTCAACTCATTACTCAGCCTGAAATTAATAGTCTAGGAAGCATAAATCAGGTACCTACCAAAGCATTTGGCACGTTTTGCATTTTCCTGACTTATATTCATTGTTCTAGTGAACTGCAGGTCTTTCTCAGAGGAGCCACTCGGTTGGGGAGACCAGCGATCTCTGTCCATCTGAGAGGCAGGAACAATGAAGTTCTCAGTGCTTGTTAATGCTTAATGTTTGATTTCCAGAAAACTGGCATAGTTTTTGTAGCAAATGCATGTTTTGCTAATTTCCATATCTTATCTTTTCCATGTACTGTAATTGAACCTTAATAATATCCTTACATATTTTATGTAGAAAGACTGCAAGAGACATTTAAATCTGTAGATCATTTTTAGTAAACATGTTGACAGTTAGCTGATATAGTGATCATTTCTATTTAATTTAAGTAGAGGTCTTGGGCTCATCAATCCCACTTTCTTTTCTTTGGAGAACATGAACCTAAGGACTGCATGCAGAACGGTAGAAGCTTATGCAATATCCTTTTCTTCCACAGAGTCCAAACAGTAAACTCCTCTTTATTTCAATAAAATGTCAAAATTCGGACAGAGAGATCACTGGTTCCAGTCTACTTACTTAACACAGTTTTCATTACAAACTATTCTGATTTACTTCATTATAAATGAAGAGTACTGAAACTGGCACTCAATCAAAACTCCTTGAAGTGTTGTGTATCAGTACTCAACTCAAGCATTACAAGAGTAACATTGCATAATGACAGATGTAATGGAATGTATAAATCAAACATGAAAAATATGGGATTACAAACAATCAGACCTGTATGGACTGTCCTAAATCTCTTCTTAATGATTTTATAAACCAAAATGCAGCAAACTCTAATGAGGCAGCATTAATGAGTTTATAGGCAGCATGTTTACAGTATAAAAGAGGAGTGTTAATTCAAGTCAACTCCTTGATGATTATAAAACAATATGAAACATACAGATTGTAATCTGAAGTACAAAGAGAAGCCACCCATAACTGTATAGTGATCCCATTTCGAGCTGCTACTTCAAGGAGCCCAGATTGGGCCTTAAGACACCTAACTAGGAATCCTGTTGAAAGCACCCACAGCTCTCCAAAGTAACAAGCAGCCCAGCCATTTTATTGAAGCATCAATACCACGGCATCTTTCAAGAATTAATTCTCTTTTAGTTTCAAGTTGCGGCTCTTTTGCTGCAAAAAAATGGTTGACCCCATCTACACTCCTTGGTTTTTTATAAACTGAAATATCTCTCACTACTTTTGTTTTTGTTTTGTTTTTTCTTTTTTCATTTTTATGAATTCACCAATCCACTGAACTTTAAAAGTGTGAACATTTAATTACCTAATGTAATTGTAGAGGTATGGTGAATAAAAATGAATGCAGTATTATAAATGTGATTTTACTAGTGTTGTAAACCTTATGTATAGTCTCAATGCTGAAGGGAGTAAGCTACACACTTCATGTTATACGGTGTACCCAAACATTCCGTTTGTAATTTTATTGTTCTAATTTGACCATTAAAGAATCAACATAAACACCCAGATGCCTATAGTACAATCCTGTCTGGCGATTGATATTGCCCATGTGATATGTATACCAAGGCATTAAAAATCTATCAAAAATAAGTATTGGAATCACTAGCATGATCAATTTGTATAGGATATAGGATATGTTTCTATTTCCTCCATGAACCGCTTTGGACTTGTCTAATACTGGCATCTTAATTTCAAGATTTTTGAGTATGTATTTGAGCTAGAGATGGTGGAAAAACAGTATATGTCGAAATATTTCAGTATTTTATTTCTATTAGTTTTTTAAGGAGATTCTCAATTATTAATCTTTATTTTACAAAGCAGTTTTCAGAAGACATTATTTCTTAGGAAAGTGCACATTCAGGAGAGATAATTTTACCAAATAAATCAATATACAGAACATAATATACAGAATACATCATAAGATCTATGTGACTGCCAGGGTCTTATGGTCAGATCTGAAAACAGACTACAAGGTGAGACTACTAGAAAGCCTTATCATGCACTGTTCATAATCTGGTAGAGAGGACAAAAACTTGGCAATATCAGAAGAAAATACAGTGTGAATAGGGAATTAATTTATTGGGACCATAAAACATAAGAAAGAAAAAAGGTATTTTGAAGTCATAAAGAAATTCAGTAGAGATATGGATTGTGCATACAGAGTATGTATTTCATGACATGTTTTCTAGAACAGGTCCTAGACAGAACTGGCTGCTGTTTTGAACTAAACGTTTTCTGTTGCTCCGATCCTCGGCCAATGATGCGCTTGCGACTCCCATCTCTTACCGGGGGTCGCATCGGTTCACCACGTGCTGGAAAGCGTCGCTACACCCCCATGCCCTCCCACGAGTTTTTACAAATCTTGAACTGAACAAATTAACATCTTTATTGATATACACATCGATTTTTATCAAACAAATTAGTTGCTTTCAGAATAGTAAAATGGGAGCTCTTTTTGGACTTTACGCTCTTGTGCTTCCTCCTCTGCATACCTTCTGCACAAAGTAGCGTGTAGAAGGTCACCGTTTGCACGACGTTTTACTGAAGCTGATCTTAACGGAAAATCGACAGAGATTTCCTGCGACACCCAATGTAAAAAAATGTATTTTTTACCACTTTGGTTACACAGTGTAGAAAACAGGAGTCTAATTTAGAAAACAGACTTCACCTGACCTTTACCAGGTTGCAGGGTTGCAGATGCACAGTAACCGCACAAAAATAAAACTCTGTCGCTGCCATGCATGTTTTTTTGGCACCCTACCCTGCTGTTCTTGTGTTACACACACTTCATATCAAATAACTTTTAAAAACATATACCAGACTATTTTTAACTAGTAGAACTATACTGAAACACTAATGTTATACCAGATAAAGTCTCAGTGAAAGCAACTTCTCTTAAAGGTTACTGTAACTACTCCTAAAATCTTTAGGTATCTTTCTGCTTTGCTGCGGTATTCCTAATCCGGGAAGGTTTTGCTGCAATAGCTTGCCACTCTCTTGACCATTACTACCGGGCGTACAATGTTTTTTTTTACATATGCCCTGGAGAAGAGCATTAGCTAACATATGAGAAACTACGATCATTTTAACCCCTTGAGCAATGCGTCACTCTCTTCTTAATAATGCAATTGTGAGTTCAGAGATGAGACGCTGATTGCTGTGTGGCATTTTACAGATTGAGCACGTGACCTACAGTACATGAGACGCGATCTGTGAAAATGACGTTCAGGTTAATTGAAAACAAATACTCAGGTGAAAAAAATATTTTAGTTGAAGATTATACATTATTAATACAAATTAAAATCAATCTGCAAACTGGGAATTTGGAAAATGCAATTACAATTACAAGATACGACCTCGTTCATCTTTTTTGTGGAGTTAAGAGTCGCATTTTGGGACGAAGAAGGTGGAGGAGCTGCCACTGCGATGAATGTTTCAGTGAGGAGGAGTGGGAGATTTTTTTCTTTTTTGTATTGCTTGACTAAAAAAAAGTTTTGTTATTTCGGCGTAGCACTATCAACGCTCCACCATCGTATTTATTCCCGTACTGCCCATTCCACCGCTTCGGAAATGTTAGGTTTGAGCAACTTCTCATCAACACACGACACTGTGCTCACTCATGTCTCCCACCGCAACAGAATGACGCGTGAGGACTCCTCAGCTTTTGAGGCGAGAATGGTTGCAAGCTGACCCTTGTGACCCACAAAGTTCCGCATTTGAACATAAAAGTGTCTCCTGTTGGAAGAGGTACTGATATTTGCAGCCCTAGCAACACTCCATGTTAAAATATGTCCCGTTAAATTCAGTTCAACCATGATCTAAGACTCCACAGTGGAAGTAAGACTGAAAGAAAAAGGCGCTAGCTTTCTTGGGGTAGTTTTCAATGCTTCTGAATTTTAAATTTTTATTGATGTGTGTAAAATGTTACTTTGTTCAGTACATCTTAATTTATCCATAACAATCTCTTAGTCAGAGGTTTTGTACATAGGTTTTGTTTAGTGTGCTTCCAAGGTTATATCCTGCAGCAAAATGGATGACAACACATGAAAGGAAATGCAGGTTTATTCAACACCTTCTTAAAAGACAAAGCCCATTTTGTATTTTGTATGAGCCTGGTGCTTTCAAGAGTGAAACAGTTTCTTGTACTCCTTGGTTCAAACATCTTTGGCTGAAGGCTTCATGCCACTCCTGTCATTCGGCTGAGAAGGGTGTTCTGATCATGGGCAGTCATGGCTTCGTAGCTGGACAGTTCCAGTGTGAAGGTGGCAGTGCTAGATGGCAAAGAGCGAAGGACGGTGGAGTAACCCTGTGAGAAAGATGAACAACAGAAAAATCATTTTTGTAAAGAAATGCTCACTCCCATCACACTCCATTGTTTCCTGATGAATATTTTGTTAAACATGTTTTTAAACAACAAAGCCCATATTGTAATGAAACCTGAAGGACAGACAAGCTTAAATGTTCTATAAAAAATATAAACATTTATTCTGTCACTAAAAACCCTGTCTTTTGCCCCATCTATTATTCGATAAATTTGAATAGATTAAGACTAAATACAGCAATAAACATTTAATATAGCATTTGATATTTGAGTTGTATTTTTAAATCAAATTGAAAGAAACCAAACTGATTTTGTTGTTAGCATATTGGTCTAACAAAGCCAATTGTAAAAAACAGCTCACATCCAGCTTTTTGTGAACTTTCTGATTTTATTCTCTGTGGAAGTCTAACAGACACAAAAGTGGGAGAGTTGGTAAAGGTGGAAGTTGGCACCAGGATAGACAATGGCTGGGTGATCATGTGCATGAAGCATACGGAATACAATACGTCCATCAATCAGTCAAGCAACATCACTGGGAGCCTCAAGCTCCAGCCCATCTACATTTAATTAAGGGTGTACCAGAGCAGGCCTGCCACAGTACTTTCATTTTTCATCTTTCACACAATTCAGTTATTGCTTTAATTCATTCACTGATTATGAATAACAGACATTTAAAAAAATAAAGTAGTTTTTAATTAGTGAGCGATACCTTTAAATACATTGGAAGCTAAACATATTCCAGATTAGTACTATGAATGTAAAAGAATAACCTAAAAAATGCATTGGTAGAAATGTATTACAATATTTAATACTCTATAACTTTCTAAAGCACATACTACATGTAATATTCATTTTAATAAAATAAACAGTCTGACTATTAATGATGTATATTGTCTCCTATTAAGTGTTTGTGAATGTAGATTGTGATTTTATACATTTTAGACATATTTTTTCAATTAAAAGGACATGAAATGTTTCTGTTTTAAAATTAGAGCTGTACTGTAAAATACAGGACCGCAGAACACAGACAGTACCTTTTGCTCAAAATCGGTGCTTCAGGGAAGACAGCAACCGCTGTCCAAAGTGTCTGAAATGACAAATCTTTGCATGAGACTCATTGCACCACGGAGTTGCAAAGCTGGCTCCTTGAAGGAAATCACCATCTTACCCGTCTAGGAAAAGAGCAAGGTTGTACCTGGTTTCCTGGGAGGCGTCTTGTGCCAGCCGAGTGGCAGCAGGCAGGATGCGGTTGGTGATATCCTTAGGGAGGTTATGTGCACCCATCCTCTCCACCAGGTCTGCCAGGTGATGTGCCATAGAAGCCCTCACTCTGGAGTTCAGGTGACTGTGCACACAGAACATTGTATTGTATATTACTGAGCTGTTACTTTGATTGAAACCATATCAACCTGTCACCTAACCATTGGCAACGTGGACCTCATTTTCCAATGCTTAACCAGATTTCTTTTAAAATGATAAAAAATTATATTTAACCGTCTAATGTTGTTTTTATATTTTTTTAAGTACTGTATGTTAGCATTGTATGGCAGCATGGTGGCGCAGTGATTAGCATTGCTGCCACGCAGTGTCCGATGGGTTCAATTTCGGACCTGGGGTGCTATCTGCTTGTGTGTTCTCATGTGTTTCTGGTGTGAGTGTGCACGTGTCTGTGTCTGTGTGTCTGTCCTGTGACGGACTGGTGACAAGTCCAAGGTTTGGGCTGATTTACACCCGCTGTTTGCAGAAATAGGCTCCAGCTACCCTATGACCCTAAATTGGAGAAAGTGGTTAGAAAATGAATGGATATTAACATTGTAGTAAACATTCTTTATTACATGCTTTGATTTCAAGCTCCATGAAACGTAAATGACCCTTCACAGCTCCTGAAGTCAGACCCTAAGATTCTGGGTATTATTCTATTCTGTATATTTCTGCCCTCACCTCAGACCTCCATTCAGCAGCGCGTTGACTGCACGAGCAGGGGTACAGCTCTGCACCATGCAGTCCAGTGTGCTGTCTACACTTTGTCTGATGAATGTGTTCGATTCCCCGGCTTTCTCTAGCAGCACCTTCACTGTGTTGCCCAGTTCCGGGTCCATCCTTCTCTTCAGGAAGGTGAACACGTCTCCCAGACACACCACTGCCATCCTAGACACAGCTGATCGTAAGTTTTTCACCTGGGGAAAGGCAAACCACCGTCAGCACTGCAGAGCCTCGTCTGTGCCCCTCTCTTGAACCATTCTATATGAATGGTTCAGAATGGATACAAAAACAGTGAAAAGCAATCATACAAATGAACAATTAATATTTTGGAGAGATCACACCTCCTGCACGAGCGCCAGGGAAACATCGTGCAGTCTGCTGATCAGGATGGCAGGGTGATGCTGGGACAGACGCCTTATAAAGCTCAGTCCATCAACCTTCCTCTCCCTGAATTCAGTGAACGGAAAGAAATACATCAACCAGGACAAGGAAAGAGGTCTAACTGTATAGAGCTATGGGCAACAAGGTCTGTATTTTCACTAGTCAGAATTGTATTCATAGAAAACGGAATAGGTGGATGCTGATTGTACTGCTTTATGCCTACCAGTCGTCAGAGGCCAGAAACTGAAGGCTCTGGGTGAGGGCCAGCTCGGGCCTAGAGAAGGATTGCAGCCCAGGCTGCTCTGGACCATCTCTTCTCTTCCCTTTAAGGGCAGGGGACAGCTCATCTAAAGGTCACAACAGAGTGGGGAAACGTTCTGTGATCAGTTTGGTCACCACTGATTTGACAAAAGCAGATCGTGAAAGGCTTCTGCCTCAGGGCATCAGTAAAAAAGCTCTAGAAGAAGGAAAAAACCTGACCTTGAAAGAAAGTGGTGGAAGAAGGTGAGAAAATCAGTGCAGATGTGAGGGAGATGCTGATCTGACCTGCAATATGGAGGGTACTGTTCAGAGGGGGAAAAGAGATGTTATCCCTCTCCTCTGCAGATCCATCCCCCCCAATCATGCGCAGGCGTTTTTTAAGACTCCCCACGCTCCTCCACCGGTCCTGGACGTGCCCCATCTTGTGTGTCTGTAATAACAGAAAAGCACAAGTTAACCCTGGGGAATCCTGGCCCGGCTCAGTTTTGAGACCAGCTGGACTAGTCCTGGTAAACTTTTTTACTTTGAGTCCTCTGAAATATTTACTGTTGGACCCCATGACATAAATTGTTTCACAGCACTGAATTGTGATTCATAGTATTCATATACATTTACTTGTACTTGCTCCACCTAAAAAAACAGTACTGATGTATTGTCAGTATCAGTGTCAGTGCCAGTATTAGCAAATTAGAAAAAGAAATTGCAATTGTGTAGCCAGCAATAAAATCACCCTGGGAACAGGATAGTGAAAGGAAAGGAAAGGATAGTGTTTAGAGTAATCAACTGCTCAGATCTCAGCTAAAACTAAATTGCACAAGAATATATCATCTGTAGCATAAACAACTTGGATTGTAAAAAAAAAATCATACAAATTGACAGAACAGATATGATTTAATTTACTTACGTTTTCTAAAAAGAGAAGAACAAAACATTTTTCTAACTACTTGTCACCCTCAGGACTTGGTTGCTGTTGTGTGTATTTTTGGGGGAGTACAGTATAAAAAAAAATTCTACTATAAAAAAAAATTATTATACATACGCATACAGTATATTCAGAGTCTAATCCCAATCATTAAAGACACAAACACAATTTAAAGACATTTCCATAAATTCTATATATATTTTTCTACTGCGTCTTATAAATATTATTATTGGATGCCAGTAGAGTTGTGTTCATAACATTTATTTCACTAGGGACAACAACATCCAAGAACTGAATGTTTTGTGAATGCTAGCAATACCTACCTAGAAAAATTTGGTTTAACCCATCTGGTTAATAGGCAGCCTCCTGGCCATAAGACAAGCAGTCTCGAACCCCAGTCATTTGAGTGAACCGAGGGGTAGCTGCAAGGTGGAGATGGGGTGTAGGAGGAATGTTTGAGATAAATGCGAAGGGAGGTGTTGGAGTTCAGTATACTGTATGTAGCTAGTTTTATAATGCTGGTGATTAGGAACAGCTGTGTGAGATTGACTTGTCATTGTTATCCCTCCCGAACATCTGTTAATATCTTCCATAGTTTGCTAAAACTAAGGTTGCTGCTGGAAGAGGTGTTAGTGGGGCCAGCAGGGGGCACTCACCCTGTGGTCCAAGTGGGTCCTAATGCCCCAGTATAGTGATGGGGACACTATACTGTAAACAGGCGTCGTCCCTCGGATGAGACGTAAAACCGAGGTCCTGACTCTCTGTGGTCATTAAAAATCCCAGGACGTTTCTCGAAAAGAGTAGGGGTGTGACCCCGGCGTCCTGGCCAAATTTCCCATTGGCCCTTACCAATCATGGCCTCCTAATAATCCCCATCTATGAATTGCCTTCATTACTCTCTGCTCTCCTCCCCACTGATAGCTGATGTGTGGTGAGCGTTCTGGGGCACTATGGTTGCCGTCGCATCATCCAGGTGGATGCTGCACATTGGTGGTGGTGGAGGGGAGACCCCATTACCTGTAAAGAGCTTTGAGTGGAGTGTCCAGAAAAGCGCTATATAAGTGTAAGCAATTATTATTATTATTATTATTATTATTATTATTATATCTGGCAAGCCTTTTTGCATTTTATTTTGAGTTTCCTCTATATTTTGCTGCCGTAACATAACTTACAGCCATATGACGGCAACTCTATAATGCTGCTGATATAATTAAGTACAGTACATAGATGAAAGTGCCATGCAAGGGATTTGATAGGTGTTTTCTAAAAGCAAGCTAAAGGCTTTCACAAGTTATCCACCAGAGTCTACAAAAATGTAAAAATGTTTTAATTTCTGAGATAAATAACTGCGTCTGATCATTGTAAGCAATCTGGCCGGTCCCAAAATGATCAAATCCCTCAAATACCAAATATACTATAGATGGAAAAAGAAACATATTAGTCCTGTATCATTATTATTTCCTATATAGTGAACCCCTGAAGACATTTTTGCTGTTTGTTATTATTGGGTCAATTCATTTCCAGGCTGTATTTTTTATATCTAAATACTCTAATATTCTATTCCAGAATACTGTCTGTATAGGGCTTCAAATACTGTTGTTGTGAATATTAGGTCAGTACGTAGACAGGACTTGATCATAATATACTGTAGTTACACTTGTGTGCTATTGCATTACAGTATACAGAGTACATATGCTGATGGAGACATTATTACTAATCTTGATTGTTTTTGATGTCTAAATTGTTTTTGATGTCTTGATGTGAAGTGTTTATAAATAAATATACTGTAGAAGGTATTATAAAAAACTAGGACATTGGTGAAACACAAAAATGAAAGACCTACAGAGCATTTTTTGAAACTCAAAAGTTTTGTTTGTAAAAAACTCAAAACAAAAGCAAAGAGAAATAAAGGACTCTTACTAACCTCCTGGACCTGGGGGTAACTGTTCTGTTGGACTGCCTGCCCATAGACTCGCGCCAGGGGCTCGACACTTGTGTTGCCAGTGCTGATGCCTTGCCCAGGGCACGACATCAGGCTCTGATGAGAAGCAACACGAGTGGAGCTCCCCAACACTCCTATAGAGGCAAAGTGACCAAAGCAATGTTTTAGTGAGTTGGAATATATGATTTAATTACATGGTCTGATAGGCATCACTGAAATGGACACAACAATATTAAAGTAATAATGTGATAATAGCCAGATTATACTTAAAGCAACACACCAAATTGAGGCTCAGAAATTATACCAACAAATTGTTATGACTTAAAAAACATCACATCTCTCCCAAAGTTACACATTTGTTGACACAGAGTCTATCACAGTCTATCATCATGATCCAGAGTCACATTGACTACATTAGATTAGTTAAAGCTTGCATTCCCATCTGATATTATCATTCCTCTGTGGGCTAACTATCACATAATGCATCACATAACGCATAATTTAACAAAGAATCAAAGCTTAATAGTTAATTTTCCTCTGTTTTTCCTCAGAAAATAATAATAGGAGAAGAAATCACGTACAGTAGGTTGTGTTCATGCATGGGAATTTGACCAATTGGAATGGGATGTCTGTGTTTTGAAATTATCCTTCAGAGCCAGTCCTTGTTATCATTAGTGACATCTTAACCAATGGTGCAGCCGACTCACGTCTGGGGATTCTGGACAGTCTGCGGGGCACTCGGGCCGGGGGTGTGGCAGCAGGAGGGGACACCACTATCAGCCTGTCCTCCTCAGGCTCACCAGGCCCTGCAAAACAAAGTCCGCATTTCTCAACACCCTTCACCTGTCAAAACCCACAACAGCAGACACACTGACACTCATGCCGAAGTACAAATGCCAAAATCAACTGAGAAAAATGTGGGCAGGTGTTATTCTTTATTTCTTTATCTCTAAATAAGACCCAGTAGGCAGCAATAATGAACAGCTACTGTGTAGGAAATGCAGTAATCTAGTCTAGAAAAGAAAAAACTGAAACAGACTGCCCCATTCAAAACCCAAGCTGTAATGTTTAATTACTGTTCAGTTTTGCCCAGTCTCACGGCTGGTTTCTCAGCACACAATCAAACACACAAGCAAACACATTCAAACAAATGACAGGCCAGCAGCTCCAGCTGTCAGCACCTTGGTTGGGGCTGTCCTCCACTCTGGAAGCAGCCATCAGCTTTCTGGAGGGGATTCCAGCCAAGCGAGGCCTTGCTGCTAAAGGAGGGGAGTTATCGGACCTGCAGGGAAGACACAGAGACATAGAGGAGAAAAGTGAAAAAAATAATAACGATCAGCACTGCTCTGACAGTTATCTTTACAGAGCTGGAACAGAGCTGTCAATTTTGTGATCCCCAACCCCACAGGCAAGAATGTTGTGATGTCCACCGCGCCCTCCACAAAGTTTTATCTGTACAAAATACATTGTAAATATAGGACACTCTCTGTCAGTGAGACATTAAAAAATCACCATGTTCACAGCCCTGCTATGGAGCATGTAAAAGCCACTAAAGAAAAAGATGCCAGCATGATCCACAAGCAGACAACTTCATCATTCTGAATATGTTAACTAACTCACACCTGAAGAAGGCTCCACAGCCGAAACTTTGTGTTTTCTTTCTTCTCTTTTCAGCATGGAATAAATCTATTAGTTGTTCCTTTGAAGCCTATGCATGCTGACGCAGCTCAACTATGTTAACTGTTGCTTTTAGTATATTTTGGGTTTTTTTGTCTCAGCTTTTTTTGTAGGCGTTGTTATTTGTAAAGGTGGCGTGTGTCTGTGGGCCATGAGCTGTTGTGGACTGACCCGGCTTTGATGCCATCGAGGAAGTTGTGTGGGGGTGAGCTGAGCAAGTCTTGCTCCTCTGCCACAGTGTACTGCAGGAACCTGAGGGAGTTCGGCCTCTGAAGAACACAAAAGACACAAGCCTTTAACATTCCTTCTCAGTTCCTAACCCAGCTGGGCTCTCACTGCCAGTGCATTCGCACAGCTTATTGTACTTTTTGTGCAAAGCAAAATAGAAAAGACTTGGGAATGAAACCTTGAAACCTCCTGAAGAACATAACCAAATAAAACTACACAAGCAAGCTCTTATCCCTTCCTTTTTCTGCACATTTAAATGATGATATGTGGGTTAGAAAGGCCCTGGTGTGTTCTGACCTCCTCGTAGTCCACTGCCTCCTCTTCTCCATAAACCTGCAGGTTATTTTCCGTTGGGCGCTCCAAGGGGCGCCCTGTCTGGCCGGCCTTTCCGGAGTCCCTGGGCATGCCCTGGTCCCTGTCGGGCAAGGGCTTTGTGCCTCTAGAGATCGGGGGCACGGGTTTAATCCCACTGAATACACAGCGGCAGGTTGTGGAGCACATCTGAGAGGCTCTGAGGAGCTCTGGGAAGGTCCTTCCCTGGGCTTCACCTGAAGAACACAGACAGGGCTTACACATACTGTCTGAACATAACGTTCTGAGAGGAAACTATATTTCCACTTCACCTTTAAGAAGAATAAAGGGTGAGGACTGCTTGTCTACTGTGAAGGCTGTAGTGGTTAGTCAGGATGGCAGTCTTCCTAACAAGTTGCCATTGTTGCTAAAACACTACATCAAGTCCCCTGCTCTTTCACCACATGGAAGTCAAGTTGTGCAAATCAACCTGACTGTAACCACTACCAGTCTTCCACCTCTCTCTCTGTCAGAAGGGTTGGTGGGGCTCAGGAACTGCATGTCCGAGTCCTCTCCACCACTGTTCTGTGACATCCTCAGGAGCCCTTTCTTCCCTGAAACCTGGGGCTGGCAAGGCTCTGGGATAACTGGGTGGGGGAAGCAGAGTTGCTGGGGTTAACAAAAACAAAACCCACCTGTATTCTGGCCAGAATCTACTGCAAATGAGTTTGCTTACTCTGAAGGAGCTCCTTGGGATTTTCTCGGTGAATCTGGAGATATCATCACCTTGTGAGCTTTTGTCACCTGATGATCTACTGCCTTACAGAACCAAAACTTCACACCCAATACTCAAAACTCTGTCACGCCATCTGTTGGTGTGTTGGTACAGCTGGAACTGTAATGTGTACAGTAATGTGAACTGGCATGGCCACACCTCAGAGTTCAATAAATCCTGGGTTGTGCTGTTATCTCTAGCGCGGCTTGATTTGTGCCCATTGTCTACAGATCAGTTCACAAGTCCTTGAGAGTTCTAAAGGTCTTTGAAACAGATTAGTTGTTATTACTTATAATAACATTTCTTTTCAATGCTGCTGAAGAATCCTGGATCATGGATAAAAAGGTAAGTTTTTTTTATATACAGTTACGAAGGTCGGATGTCTGAAAGAAATAGTATCAAGTCTGTAATAAATCCCTCTTTACAGGCCATGAGAGAGTTTTTGTTACCAGTGAGCTTTTGTACAGTATGTAACTCTGGTACCAGTCCCTGTTATCATTAGTGACATCTTAACCAATGGTGCTGCCGACTCACATGTGAGGATTCTGGACACTCTGCGGGGCACTCGGCCCGGGGGTCTGGCAGCAGGAGGGGACACCACTATCTGCCTGTCCTCCTCAGGCTCAGCAGGCCCGTTAGAATAGATCAGTTGCTGTCCCACTACACTCACATCTGAGGTCACCCCTGCAAAACAAGGTCAAAATTTCTCAACACCCTTCAGAAATGTCACCCTTTTCACCAATCTCACAACACCACAGCCCACAGTAGCAGACACACTGACACTCGCACCAACCTCAACACAAGGAGGGCAAATGCAAAAACCGACTAAGAAGGAAAATAGGCAAGTTCTTTATTTCTTTATCTCTTTAACTCTAAATGAGTCCCACCAGACAGGAAGTTTCAACCTCTACTGTCCTGTACTGCTCAAACCTAGAGCTGTACTGATTAGGTTACTTTCCATTTTGCCCAGTCCCACAAATGGTTACTCAGCACACACTCATACACACAACCAAACACATTCAAACAAATAACAGGCCAGCAGCTCCAGCTGTCAGCACCTTGGTTGGGGCTGTACTCCACTCTCGAAGCAGCCATCAGCTTTCTGGAGGGGACTCCAGCCAAGCGAGGCCTTGCTACTGATGAAGGGGAGTTATCTGACCTGCAGGCAAGACACAAATGGAGACAGTGGAGAAAAGTGAAAAAATGATAAACACTGCTCTGTCATCTTTACAGAGTTGGAGCAGTGTTGTCAACTGTGTTCACTCCCTTGCCAAGTTCACAGTCCTGCTTTGAAGCACATAAAACCACAAAAGATGCAAGCTTGGACAACAACAAGCTAATTTTATCAACATTCTTCACTCCAGCCCTCACAAAAAAACAGAAAAGATGTTTCTAAAAGTAGTAGGCTACCTGTGTGGCAGTAAGCAAAAACTGAGTAACAAGTTTGGAAAACGAGCTTCAGTGCACTGTTTATAAAAGCCACAACCGTCTTGAGCTGTAAGGGCAGCATTTTAATTGCTCTGAATGTGTCTGCAATGTGTACATTTCTGAGGGCCGTGTGTCATGGACAGACCTGGGTTGGGCGTTTGGCGGCACAGGCTTGATTCCATTGGAGAAACAGCGAGAACGCACAAGCGTGGCTTTAGTTAGCACAGGGCAATTCTCAAGGGCTTCACCTGAAGGACACAGTAGGAAAGGCATTCATGAAAAATAAAAAAAGCAACTAGATTACATTTATTTTCTAACCACTTTATTTAATTTAGTGTTGCAGATAGCACGCCAGGAAGTGAGCCAGTGCTCACCACTGTACCACCAGCTGGAAGGAAAACTAAAAGATACACCAGAAGCAGGGTTGAGAAACATTGCTTTAATACTGATCAGGAATAATCTTACTCCCTAGCTTGCTGCCAAGTTCAGAACAAGCTGCTACTGTATTTTGCCATGACAGAGTTTGGGACAGGGGAGAAGAAATAGAGGCAGCAGAGGGCAGATGCATTGAAAAGCCAGGAATCAACAAAACAGGTGACCACACAAACACCAATAATGGGAATCAGTGCACATTGGCAAAGCAGGTTAATCCCATCAAAGCTCTGTTAATTTAGTCTTAATTTCAATTTATCTTGATCACATCCTCAGCTCTGACAGGGACAGCAGAAAATCTTTTTGTTCAGCAACTGCTAATCGTGCAGGAGCTCTCAATGTGCCTGGTGTTTCATGCATATAGCACTGCACACGCACAACCCACTTCACCTCCTCCAGCCCTGCCAACATACTGCATGTTACTGACACAGACTACTCCCTACCAGGAGCACATGTCTTTTTCCTCACACAAGGAGGGAAATGTACTTCACTTTCCTTTACCACACCATGGTCAGAAATGTTTGGAATGATTTTGGTGGAGTTAATGCAAGCCTAAATTACTCCTTTTTCTCTGGATTCAGAATTAGCTAAAGAATTCAAAATAGACTGTATACACACTGATAACTACAGTTCTCAACTCATTACTCAGCCTGAAATTAATAGTCTAGAAAGTATAAATCAGGTACTCACCAATGCGTTTGGCACGTTTGACATTTTTCTGACTTATATTCATTGTTCTAGTGAACTGCAGGTCTTTCTCAGAGGAGCCACTCAGTTGGGGAGACCGGGGATCTCTGTCCATCTGAGAGGCAGGAACAATGAAGTTCTCAGTGCTTGTTAATGCTTAATGTATGATTTCCAGAAAAACAGCAGTTTTTGTAGCAAATGCATGTTTTACTAATTTACATATTTTATCATTTCCATGTACTGTAATTGAATCTGAATATCCTTAAATATTTTATGTAGAAAGAGTGCAAGAGACATTTAAAACATGTAGATCAGTTTTAGCTACCATGTTGACAGACAGCTGATATAGTGATAATTTGTATTCAATTTCAGTACAGTTCTCAGCTCATCATCTCCACTTTCATTTCTTTGGAGAACATGAACCTGAGGACTCAAGAACAGTAGAAGCTTATGTAATCTCCTTCTCTTCCAAGGAGTCCAAACAGTAAAATCCTGTTTGCTTCAATAAAATGTCCAAATTTGGACAGTGATATCACTGGATCCAGTCTACTTACTTAACACAGTTTTCATTACAAACTATTCTGATTTGCTACTTTAAAAATGACAAGTATTAAAACTGACACTCAAGCAAAACTCCTCAAAGAGTTGTGATGTGTTATCTGTACTCAACTCAAGCATTACAATAGTAACATCGCATATTGACAGATGTAATGGAATGTATAAATCAAACACGAAAAATATGGGATTACAAACATTCAGACCTGTATAGACTGTCCTAAATCTCTTCTTAATGATTTCATAAACCAAAATGCAGCAAACTCTAAGCAGGCAGTTCTATTCTATAATTTACAACTGGAGAAACAGTAATAGGGGGCTGTACTTACTGCTAACATTATCTATTTTCTGATTTGTACTTGCAGAGTTTATAAGCAGCATGTTTATAAAAGATGAATGTTAATGCAACTCAGCTCCTTGATGATTTAAAAAAAAATATTAGACATACAGATTGTAATCTGAAGAACAAAGAGAAGCCACCCCTAACTGTATATAGATCCCATTTCTAGCTGCTACTTCAAGGAGCCCAGATTGGGCCTTAAGACACCTAACTAGGAATCCTGTTGAAAGCACCCACAGCTCTCCAAAGTAACAAGCAGCCCAGCCATTTTATTGAAGCATCAATACCACAGCATTTTTCAAGAATTAATTCTCTTTTAGTTTCAAGTTGTGGCTCTTTTGCTACAAAAACTGCTTGACCCTATCTATCTACACTCCTTGGATTTTTAAAAACTAGAATATCTCTCACATCTTTCATTTTTATGGATTTACCAATCGACTGAACTATAAAAGTCTGAACATTTAATTACCTAATGTAAGTTTAGAGGTACTGTATAGTGAATACAAATGCAGTATTATAAATGAGATTTTACTCCTGTTGCAAACCTTATGTATTGCTTCAATGCTGAAGGGAGTAAGCTACACACTTCTTGTTTTATACTCAAACATTTTGTTTGTAATTTTATTGTTCTAATTAACATGAAAAAATCATCATAAACACCCAGATGCCTATAGTACAATCCTGTCTGGCGATTGATATTACCTATGTGATATGTATACCGATTATTAATCTTTATTTTACATAACAGTTTTCAGAAAACATTGTTTCTTAGGAAAGTGCACATTCAGGAGAGATCATTGTACCAAATAAATCAATATACAGAAGACAACATGCAGAATACATCATAAGATCTATGTGACTGCCAGGGTCTTAAGGTCAGATCTGAAAACAGACTACAAGGTGAGACTACTAGAAAGCCTTATCATGCACTGTTCATAATCTGGTAGAAAGGACAAAAACTTGGCAATATCAGAAGAAAAGACAGTGTGATCAGGGAATTAATTTATTGGGACCATAAAACATAAGAAGAAAAAAAGGTACTTTGAAGTCTGAAAGAAATTCAGTAGAGATACGGATTGTGCATACAGAGTATGTACTGTATTTCATGACATGGGTGACGTTTTCTAGAAGAACTGGCACAAGAAGAACTAGACAGAACTGGCTACTAGATGTTTAACGGGAAAGATGTATTTTCTTAATACGATGTGTGGTTCTGGTGTAAAAAAAACGTCTTACAGTAGGTGAATGAAGTAAGCACACATCCAAAAGTAACAAGACCAGTGCTCGAATTCACACCCCACTGTTTTTTTATATCGTTTATTGGTATGTTTGTATTTCTATTGATAAAAATATGAATGAAGATACTGCTTCGCTTGAAAAAAACGTTTCTGTTGCTCCGATCCTCGGACAATGATGCGTTTGCGACTTCCATCTCTTACAGGCGGTCGCATCGGTTCACCACGTGCTGGAAAGCGTCGCTACACCCCCATGCCCTCCCACAAGTTTGTACAAATCTTGAACTGTACAAATTTACATCTTCATTGATATACACATCGATTTTTATCAAACGAATTCGTTGCTTTCAGGATAGTTAAACGGGAGCTCATTCTGGTGCTCTCATGCTTCTTTCTCTGCACAAAGTAGCGTGTAGAAGGGCACCGTTTGCACGACATTTTACTGAAGCTGGTCGTAACGGAAAATCGACAGATTTCCGCGGACACCCAATGTAAAAAAACAGTATTTTTTACCACTTTGGTTACACAGTGTAGAAACAAGCAGTCCAATTCAGAAAATACACTTCGCCTGATCTTTACCAAGTTGCAGGGTTGCAGATGCGCAGTAACCGCACAAAAATAAAAGACTGTCGCTGCCATGCAAGGTTTTTTTCTGCACCATAGTTTACTGTTCTTGTGTTACACGCACGTCATATTAATTTACTTTTAAACTATTATACCAGACTATTTCTAACTAATAGAAAAATAGTGAAACACTAATGTTATACCAGATAAAGTCTCAGTGAAAGCAACTTCTCTTAAAGGGTACTGTAACTACTCCTAAAATCTATAGGTACCTTTCTGCTTTGCTGCGGTATTCCTAATCCGGGAAGGTTTTGCTGCAATAGTTTGCCACTCTCTTGACCATTACTACCGGGCGTACAATACGTTTTTTTATATATGCCCTGACGAAGAGAATGAGCTAAAGCAATAACCTATGAGAAACTACGATCATTTTAACCCCTTGAGCAATCCGTCACTCTCTCAGTAATAATGCAATTGTGAGTTCAGAGATGACGCGCTGATCGCTGCGTGGCGCTTTACAGATTGAGCACGTGACCTATATAAGACGCGATCTGCGAAAATGACGTTCAGGTTAATTGAAAACAAATGCTCGGGTGAAAAAAATATTCTGCAACTTTGGAATTTGGAAAATGCAATTCCAATTACAAAATCCGACCTCGTTCATCTTTTTTGTGGAGCTAGAGTCGCGTTTTGAGATGAGGAAGGTGGAGGAGCTGCCACTGCGGTGAATGTTTCAGTGAGGAGGAGTGGGAGATTGTTCTTCTTTCTATTGCTTCTTGACTAAAAAAAAAGTTGCAAATCTGTTATCTCGGTGTAACACTATCGATGCTCCACCCTCGTGATTATTCCCGTACTGCAGTTCCACCCCTTCGGAAACGTTAGGTTTGAGCAACTTGCTCATCAACACTGTGCTCACTCATGTCTCCCACCGCAACAGAATGACGCGTGAGGACTCCTTTGCTTTTGAGGCGAGTACGGTTGCCAGCCGACCCTTGTGACCCAGAAAGTCCCGCATTTGAACATTAAAGTGTCTCCTGTTGGAAGAGGTACTGATATTTGCAGCCCTGGCAATATTGCATGTTAAAATATATCCCGTTAAACTCAGTTCAACCATGACCTAAGACTACACTATGGAACTAAGACTGAAAGAAGAAGGCACTAGCTTTCTTGGGGTAGTTTTTAATGCTTCTGCATTTTAATTTTTTATTGATGTGTGTAAAATGTTACTTTGTTCAGTACATCTTAATTTATCCATAACAATCACCTATCCTACTCTTAGAGCTTTTGTACATAATTTATTAAGATAATTTTAGCTGGTAATTCCAAACTTTGAAGTCAGTTTAGTGTGTTTCCAAAGTTATATCCTGCAGCAAAATGGATGATAACACATGAAAGGAAATGCAGGTCTTTTCAACCCCTTCTTAAAAGACAAAGCCCAGTTTACATTTTGTATGAGCCTGGTGCTTTCAAGAGTTAAACAGTTTCTTGTACTCCTTGTTTCAAACATGTTTGGCTGAAGGCTTCATGCCACTCCTGTCATTCGGCTGAGAAGGGTGTTCTGATCATGGGCAGTCATGGCTTCGTAGCTGGACAGTTCCAGTGTGAAGGAGGCAGTGCCAGATGTCAGAGCGCAAAGGACTGTGCAGTAACCCTGTGAGAAAGATGAACAAAAGAAAAGTCATTTTTGTAAAGAAATGCTCACTCCCATCACACTCCATTGTTTCCTGATGAATACTTTGTTAAACATGTTTTTAAACAACAAAGCCCATATTGTAATGAAACCTGAAAGACAGACAAGCTTAAATGTTCTATAAAAAATATAAACATTTATTCTGTCACTAAAAACCCCGTCTTTTGGCCCGTCTATTCATCGATAAATTTGAATAGATTAAGACTAAATTGCAGCAATAAACATTTAATATAGCATTTGATATTTGAGTTGTATTTTTAAATCAAATTGAAAGAAACCAAACTGATTTTGTTGTTAGCATATTGGTCTAACAAAGCCAATTGTAAAAAACAGCACAACACTTCTAACCTCTATGTATTGTGCCCTGGGCTACTCAGAACATTTAACAATTGCATCTTTAATTTCTGTCTTGCAATAAGCAATGACTTTTCTTTCTACATATATTTCTCTCATGTTTTCTTTCATCGGTTTATTCATTTTGGGGACTACTTTCTAGAAATGAGCCTTCCATCATGATTTCAAACGGGTTGAATCAGGAAATGGCTGCATATGTAGAAAGCACATGGACAAACAAGTAAAATTGCAGCTTTTTAGAAGCTTTTTTGACAGTGCACCTACACATCCACATCATCATTTGATGATGATGATGTTATCCGGTCAGTCGGATCCGACTCTCGGCGATTCTATAGGCCATCTCTCGCCACGCTTTCCGGTCTTGGACTTTCCCTTTCAGCTGTTCTATAGCTAAACCAGTGTCCGTTTTGTTGGCGTCGAGCCACCGCGTTCTTTGGTGGCCTCGTCTTCTTGTTCCACTGACCATTCCAAGCATATTTGCTTTCTCCAATTGCCGGAGCCTGGTGATCTTTCCCTAAGCAAGATTTCTGGCTTGATGCGCTCCAGAACCTCTTTATTGGTGACCCTTGCTGTCCATGGTATCCGTAACAGTCTTCTCTAGCACCAATAGCTTGAAAGCATCCATCCTCTTTCGGTCAGCTTTTTTCAGGGTCTAGCTTTCACACCCATACATCATCATTTAACACTACCTAATTCAAGCTGAGTAGTTCAGAACCTCTCTTCAGCTGTGTATACACCATAAATATGAAATACTCCTTACCTTAGTTAATTAGACAGCATAACATATGAAAGTATAATTCTAGAGGACTTATAAAATGTACAGAATGTACATCACTATTTCAAACACGTCAGTAAAAATTGACACCATAGCACCAGAACTTGATCTCCACTACTGACTCTTAAGAAGTTAAATGAAAAGTTGTTCAAAACAAAAGATATGTAAACAACCAGAGTTTATGCAAACTGTAGTGCTTAAAAATAATGCTTCAAGGTGAGCCTTCACATACATGACTTTATTATTGCAATATCAAATGGGATAAACATTTTTGGGACATTTTGTCATGCTATAGTACACATCCTTTATATTGGAAACCATTCTTGGTATCAGAATCTGAAACTGACCCAAATAATGGTGCTTCAATAACCCGAGAAAACTGCCTGTCACTGATAGCCCAAATCCATTTAAGAGCCCCGTTACCTTGGAGATAAGCACTTTGTATTCCATTCTCCACTGCCTCTTTCACATCCAAAGGAAGCTGCTCTTCCACACTGTCCTCAAAGCTGATGGCAGGGGCAGCAGTGGAGCTACCCTCTGCGCAGGGGCTCACTCCCAGCTCAACTGTCACCAGGTGTCTCTTGTCTCCAATGCTTCTGTCCAATGTGTCTGACAAAGGGAGAACGACGACACTCAGGAATAGTTTCAGAACAGCAGGCTCTGCAGCAGATTAGAATGGGTCAAGGTTCTGTAGAGGGTAGGGAAATGAAAAAAAAAACAAAGCATTTTCTACTAACAGACACAGAAAAAAGAAACAATCCATACTTTCATAAATATTGGCTGGAATGCACACCAGGCAGAAATGCTGACACGTGATTTGGGACACCTAAAAAACCTGCAGTCATTTTGCAGAACACACATCCTATATCCTTGTGAAGAGGAATTGTGACATGTTATCAATGATGAGCCCTCTAAGAAACTGATGTCCACTGATATACTGTACAGCACAAGCAATTGTTACCTGTCAAAGTGAAGATATTACTGGCATATTGTGCCGAGGTGTGAATGTGATACCTGTGGTGGAAACCGACTGCAAGATGGTTTCCCTGTAGGCCACCTGTAGTGGTCCAAGGTGAGTCTCAATGCCATATTCTCTTCTTATTCGATCATGAATGATCTCAATGTGTAGCTCCCCCATTCCACACAGTACAGTCTTAGAAAGAATAAGGCAAATTAATTTGACAAAACAGTACCCTTTGAGGGCATTTTTGACAACATTCTCCCTCAGGGCAATGCAGTGTATATAACCCAAGCTATAGATTTGCGTTAGGGTTAGGGTTCAGATTGCTTCAGAGTTTCCACAATCTTTCACTCATTTACATGCAAAATATCCTTCACTCAATCAAAATATACTTCTGAAGGGTCCACGCATCCAAGCCAAACTGAAGAGAACATACTGTATTAACAATGGTAAGATTCTGTTTTTGGACAAGTATACTGTCATTGGAAAGTTTGTGTTGAATGGTGTTTACACAAGAGATCTATTGAATCAGTCAAAAGAAAATAGCCAGATACTTTCTGGGATTGAAAGGAATTTCCTATGCTGACAGGTTAAAAGAACTCTCGGAAGGACCCTTTCAAGTATTCCAAATCTTCAAAGGCATTGATAGACAGAGTTAACGCCATAGACATCTTCATAATAAACAGTAAATCAAACTTGGGAGTAAAAGTAGAAACTAAAAAGGAAGTGCAACTTCAACTTCAGCAACTTAACTTAGACTGTCGTTAGTGGCAGAAATTAGTTCAAGAAATAACTATAACATTACAATACATACAGTACAGAAAGGGTGGGGAATAAATGTAAGTACAGCAATACCACTGCATTTATGTTTCCGTGATGTGCTTGAACAAGTACTGAGCCAACATTCTAAGGCATATGAGCCACAGGAAATACATAAAGAATAGAGAAGCAAGGTCAATTATGATTTCAAAATAACGACTTTATTAAGCACTTGAAACCACCAAGAAACAGCAGAGTCTTTTCTGATGTCTTCACTGTGATGTTTCATTCTCCACCATTAAGTCTCTTCTTCCACTTGGAAGTCTAACAGACACAAAGGTGGGAGAGTTGGTAAAGGTGGAAGTTGGCACCAGGATAGACAGACAGGCTGGGTGATCATGTACATGAAGCATACAGAATACAATACGTCCATCAATCAGTCAAGCAACATCACTGGGAGCCTCAAGCTCCAGCCCACCTGCATTTAATTAAGGGTGTACCAGAACAGGCCTGCCACAGTACTTTCATTTTTCATCTTTCACACAATTCAGTAATGACTTTAATTCATTCACTGATTATGAATAACATACATTGACAAAAATAAAGTAGTTTTTAATTAGTAAGCGATACCTTTAAATACATTGGAAGCTAAATATATTCCAGATTAGTTTTTTGTGCTAAGTACTATAAATTTAAAAAGAATAACCTAAAAAATGCATTGGTAGAAATGTATTACAATATTTAATAATCTGTAAGTTTCTAGAGCACATACTACATGGAATATTCATTTTAACAAAATAAACAGTCCGGCTGTTAATGATGTATATTGTCCCCTGTTAAGTGTTTGTGAATGTAGATTGTGATTTTATACATTTTAAACCTACATTTTCAATTTAAAGGAAATGAAATGTTTCTGTTTTAAAATTAGAGCTGTACTGTAAAATACAGGACCGCAGACCACAGACAGTACCTTTTGCTCAAAGTCGGTGCTTCAGGGAAGACAGCAACCGCTGTCCAAAGTGTCTGAAATGACAAATCTCTGCATGAGACTCATTGCACCACGGAGTTGCAAAGCTGGCTCCTTGTAGGAAATCACCATCTTACCCGTCTAGGAAAAGAGCAAGCTTGTACCTGGTTTCCTGGGAGGCGTCTTGTGCCAGCCAAGTGGCAGCAGGCAGGATGCAGCTGGTGAGTTCCCTGGGGAGGTTACGTGCGCCCATCCTCTCCACCAGGACCTGGGGTGCTATCTGCTTGTGTGTTCTCATGTGTTTCTGGTGTGAGTGTAAACGTGTCCGTGTCTGTGTGTCTGTCCTGTGACGGACTGGTGACAAGTCCAAGGTTTGGCCTGATTTACACCCACTGTTTGCAGAAATAGGCTCCAGCTAACTCATGACCCTAAACTGGAGAAAGTGGTTAGAAAATGAATGGATATTAGCATTGTTGTAAACATTCTTTATTACATGCTTTGATTTCAAGCTCCGTGAAACGTAAATGACCCTTCACAGCTCCTGAAGTCAGACCCTAAGATTCTGGGTATTATTCTATTCTGTATATTTCTGCCCTCACCTCAGACCTCCATTCAGCAGTGCGTTGATTGCACGAGCAGGGGTACATGAAGGATGAATGTGTTGGATTCTCCGGCTTTGTGCAGCAGCACCTTAACTGTGTTGCCCAGTTCCGGATCCATCCCTCTCTGCAGGAAGGTGAACATGTCTCTCAGACACACCACTGCCATCCTAGACACAGCTGATCGCAAGTTCTTCACCTGGGGAAAGGCAAACCACCGCCAGCACTGCAGAGCCTCGTCTGTACCCCTCTCTTGAACCATTCTCTATAAATGGTTCAGAATGGATACAAAAACAGTAAAAAGCAATCATACAAATGAACAATTAATATTTTGGAGAGATCACACCTCCTGCACGAGCGCCTGGGAGACATTGTGCAGTCTGCTCATCAGGATGGCGGGGTGATGCTGGAACAGATGCCTTATGAAGGTCAGTCTGTCAACCTTCCTCTCCCTTAATTCAGTGAAAGGAAAGAAATATATCAACCAGGACAATGAAAGAGGTCTAACTGTATAGAGCTATGGGCAATAAGGTCTGTATTTTCACTAGTCAGAACTGTATTCAAAGAAAGCGGAATAGTTGGATGCTGATTGTACTGCTTTATGCATACCAGTCGTCAGAGGCCAGAAACTGAAGGCTCTGGGTGAGGGCCAGCTCGGAGATGCTGATGTGACCTGCGATATGGGGGGTACTGTTCAGAGGCAGAAAAGAGACGTTATCCCTCTCCTCTGCAGATCCATCCCCCCCTATCATGCGCAGGCGTTTCTTAAGACTCCCCACGCTCCTCCACTGGTCCTGGACGTGCCCCATCTTGTGTGTCTGTAATAACAGAAAAGCACAAGTTAACCCTGGGGAATCCTGGCCCGGCTCAGTTTTGAGACCAGCTGGACCAGTTCTGGTAAAAGTTTTTACTTTGAGTCCTCTGAAATATTTACTGTTGGACCCCATGACATAAATTGTTTCACAGCACTGAATTGTGATTCATAGTATTCATATACATATACTTGTACTTGCTCCACTTAAAAAAAAAGTACTGATGTATTGTCAGTATCAATGTCAGTGCCAGTATTAGCAAATTAGAAATAGAAATTGCAATTGCGTAGCCAGCAACAAAATCACCCTGGGAACAGGATAGGATAGGATAGGATAGGATAGTGTTTAGAGTAATCAGCTGCTCAGATCTCAGCTAAAACTAAATTGCACAAGAATATATCATCTGTAGCATAAACAACTTGGATTGTAAAAAAAGCATTCATACAAATTGACAGAACAGATATGATTTAATTTACGTACGCTTTCTAAAAAGAGAAGAACAAAACATTTTTGTAACTACTTGTCACCCTCAGGACTTGGTTGCTGCTGTGTGTATTTTTGGGGGAGTACAGTATAAAACAAATTTCACATACAAATACAGTATATTCAGAGTCTAATCCCAATCATTAAAGACACAAACACAATTTAAAAACACTTCCATAAATTCTATGTATTTTTTGGTACTGCATCTTACAAATATTATTATTGGATGCCATTAGAGTTGTGTTCATAACATTTACTTCACTAGGGACAACAACATCCAAGAACTGAATGTTTTGTGAATGCTAGCAATACCTACCTAGAAAAATTTGGTTTAACCCATCTGGTTAATAGACAGCCTCCTGGCCATAAGACAAACAGTCTCGAACCCCACTCATCTGAGTGAACCGAGGGGTAGCTGCAAGGTGGAGATGGGGTGTAGGAGGAATGTTTGAGATAAATGCGAAGGGAGGTGTTGTAGTTCAGTATACTGTATGTAGCTAGTTTTATAATGATGGTGATTTGGAACAGTGTGACATTGACTTGTCATTGTTATCCCTCCCGAACGTCAATTAATATCTTCCATAGTTTGCTATATCTGGCAAGCCTTCTTGCATTTTATTTTGAGTTTCCTCTATATTTTGCTGCTGTAACATAACTTACAGCCATATGACAGCAACTCTATAATGCTGCTGATAAAATTAAGTACAGTACATAAATGAAAGTGATTTGATAGGTGTTTTCTAAAAGCAAGCTAAAGGCTTTCACAAGTTATCCACCAGAGTCAAAAATGTAAAAATGTTTAGATAAATGACTGTGCCTGATCATTGTAGGAAATCTGGCTGGTCCCAAAATGATCAAATCCCTCAAATACCAAAGATGCAAATACCACTGTAGATGGAAATAGAACATATTAGTCCTGTTTCATTGTTATTTCCTATATACTGAACCCCAAGGTCTACAAAAAAATTAAAAATGTTTTAATTTCTGAGATTTTTTAGATAAATAACTGTGCCTGATCATTGTAAGCAATCTGGCTGGTCCCAAAATGATCAAATCCCTCAAATACCAAATATATTATAGATGGAAAAAGAAACATATAAGTCTTGTATCATTGTTATTTCCTATATAGTGAACCCCTGAACAGATTTTTGCTGTTTGTTATTATTGGGTCAATTCCTTTCCAGGCTGTATTTTTACATCTAAAATACTTTAATATTCTATTCCAGAATACTGTCTGTATAGGGCTTCAAATACTATAGTTGTGAATATTAGGTCAGTACGTAGACAGGACTTGATCATAATATACTGTAGTTACACTTGTGTTCTATGGCATTACAGTATACAGAGTACACACGTATGCTGATGGAGACATTATTACTAATCTTGATTGTTTTTGATGTCTTGATGTGAAGTGTTTATAAATAAATATACTGTAGAAGGTATTATAAAAAACTAGGACATTGGTGAAACACAAAAATGAAAGACCTACTGTAACGAACAGTTCTTTCCGGACCCTATGCGGACGACACAATCCGACGAAGTGGGGGAACACTGGGGAAACGTCATGCAGGAAAATGGGGCTGAAGACAGGGGGGCGTGTCCAAGGTGCGCTGGTGCACGGGGAGGTGTGGCCGAGGCGAACAATCCCAAAGAATAATCCATAGAGTATCCAAAACACGAAGGTAAGTCCAAAACCAGGAGATCCATCAGAACTCGGAATTAAAACCACGAAGGCCGGGTCGGAACCGGCGGACAGGGACAAGGAACAGGGGTTAAAACCTTAACGGGACCAGGCGCTTCCTGGTCCCGGACTCGCACGATATGGAAATCAGATGCAGAGCCCGGAAGAGCGTCAGCGCCTGGCTTTTAAGGTGGGCAGGGAATAGGGAGCAGGTGCATGGAATAAAGTCTTGAGTGATAGGGCTGGAGCACCCTTAAGGAGGGGGAACCAATATCGTGACACCTACAGAGCATTTTCAAACTCAAAAGTTTTGTTTGTAAAAAACTCAAAACAAAAGCAAAGAGAAATAAAGGCCTCTTACTCACCTCCTCGACCTGGGGGTGACTGTTCTGTTGGACTGCCTGCCCATAGACTCGCGCCAGGGGCTCGACACTTGTGTTGCCAGTGCTGGTGCCTTGCCCAGGGCACGACATCAGGCTCTGCTGAGAAGCAACTCGAGTGGAGCTCCCCAACACTCCTATAGAGACAAAGTGACCAAAGCAATGGCCCTGAGACTTAGACCTGCACTGAGCTCTTGAGAACATATGAACATATTTCAGAACCAATATTAATAACTGCATCACCTATTTTATTTTTAAAGTGTTAGTGAGTTGGAATATAGGATTTAATTACATGGTCTGACAGGCATCAATGAAATGGACGCAACAATATTAAAATAATAATGTGATAATAGCCAGATTCGACTGAAAGCAAGTCACCAAATTGAGGCTCAGAAATTACACCAACAAATTGTTATGACTTTAAAAATATAATATCTCTGCCTATGTTACAAATGTGTTGACTACAAAAACTCTATCATCATGATCCAGAGTCCCATTGACTACATTAGATTAGTTAAAGCCTGCATTCCCATGTGATATTATCATTCCTCTGTGGGCTAAATATCACATAATGCATCACATAATGCATAATTTAACAAAGAATCAAAGCTTAATAGTTAATTTTCCTTTGTTTTTCCTCAGAAAAACTAATTATCCTTCAGAGCCAGTCCTTGTTATCATTAGTGACATCTTAACCAATGGTGCAGCCGACTCACGTCTGGGGATTCTGGACAGTCTGCGGGGCACTCGGCCCGGGGGTGTGGCAGCAGGAGGGGACACCACTATCAACCTGTCCTCCTCAGGCTCACCAGGCCCATTAGAATAGGTCAGCCACTGCCCCACTACACTCACATCTGAGGTCACCCCTGCAAAACAAAGTCCGCATTTCTCAACACCCTCCACCTTTCAAAACCCACAACAGCAGACACACTGACACTCATGCCGAAGTACAAATGCCAAAATCAACTGAGAAAAATGTAGGCAGGTGTTATTCTTTATTTCTTTATCTCTAAATAAGACCCAGTAGGCAGCAATAATGAACAGCTACTGTGTTTTCTGTGGACAAAGACAGTTTTTCACTCAAGAAAATGACTAGGAAATGCAGTAATCTAGTCTAGAAAAGAAAAAAATGAAACAGACTGTGCCCCATTCAAAACCCAAGCTGTAATGTTTAATTACTGTTCAGTTTTGCCCAGTCTCACAGCTGGTTTCTCAGCACACACTCATACACACAAGCAAACACATTCAAACAAATGACAGGCCAGCAGCTCCAGCTGTCAGCACCTTGGTTGGGGCTGTCCTCCACTCTAGAAGCAGCCATTAGCTTTCTGGAGGGGATTCCATCCAAGCGAGGCCTTGCTACTAAAGGAGGGGAGTTATCGGACCTGCAGGGAAGACACAGAGACATAGAGGAGAAAAGTGAAAAAAATAATAACAATCAGCACTGCTCTGACAGTTATCTTTACAGAGCTGGAACAGAGCTGTCAATTTTGAGATCCCCAACCCCACAGGCAAGAATGTTGTGATGTCCACCACAGGTGTGTTTTGACCTCCTCGTAGTCCACTGACTCCTCTTCTCCATAAAGCTGAAGGTTACTTTCCATTGGGCGCTCCAAGGGGCGCCCTGTCTGGCTTGCCTTTCCCGAGTCCCTGGGCATATCCTAGGCCCTGTCGGGCAAGGGCTTGGTGCCTCGAGAGATCGGGGGCACGGGTTTGATTCCATTGAAGACACAGCGGCAGGTTGTGGAGCACATCTGAGAGGCTCTGAGGAGCTCTGGGAAGGTCCTTCCCTGGGTTTCCCCTGAAAAACACAGACAGGGCTTACACATACTGTACTGTCTGAACATAACATTTCCACTTGACCTTTAAGAAGAATAAAGGGTGAGGACTGCTTGTCCATTGTGAAGGCTGTAGTGGTTAGTCAGGATGGCAGTCTTCCTAACAAGTTGCCATTGTTGCTAAAACACTACATCAAGTCCCCTGCTCTTTCACCACATGGAGGTCAAGATTGTGCAAACCAATTTTACTGTAACCACTACCAGTCTTCATTAATAGGCAATCAGTCCTCAGTCTGATACTTAACAGTAATCAATAGTACTACTATCACCAAAATTGGAATCAAAACTGCAGTTGTCAAAAATCATCCAAACTACCATTATCAATGTTCCTCAATTTTTATGATCACCTAATAAAAACTGAACAAGATGAAAGAAAGGAGAAAGAAAAGGAATGGATGTGTATCCTTCCCTGCAGTGTTCTGGGAACTGGGGCAGAGGGATCTGCACAGAAGACTGCTCTCCTTCCTGCTGGATCAGGTGCTGGACATGCCAACATTAGGGTCCACATTCCTGCAAGCTGGCTGAGAGCCCAGACCCCCAGCAGCTCCTGGGGCTGTGAGAAATGTACGCTCTACGCTGGAATGTCCGCAGAGAGGGCAGGAAGTCTTTGTAGGCACATTGTCCCCACCATGGACAGGAGCTGTCAAAACCAGCCAAACATAGCTCATTCCTTGGTTTTCCCAAACATTGAAAGATGTTAAGGATTAATATAATTAACTAGCATAGCATTATCATTACCAGCCCAAGCATCATTTGTATATCATTAGACATCAAGTATCAAGTATACCATTAGACAGCCCAAGCCTTAGCTGTTAACTAATGCATATGCGTGGAACTGTGTATCCAAAATCCATTGGGAGTTTTAATGCTATGACTAAAGTTCTGTTGAGAAATAAAAAAAAACATTTAACAGCTTGTGAGATATCAAATCCTTTTTCATCTAAAAGTCCAATTACATCTATGAGCCAAAGACACAACCAAAGCACAGGCAATCTGGTGGGAAGAGAAGAAATGTCAATAGCAGGAAGCAGCACTCCCCGAATCAGTTTCAGCTGTGACTCTTGGGCTACTCATCAAGGATTTGCTTTTTGCTTTGAAAATTTCACAGCCTCTCACTTCTTTGTGAAAAAAAAAAAATTCAAGATTTAATAACCGGCCTGAGAAATTGGGACTGCAGATCCCCTTTCAGGCCTGACCCTCCTCTGTGAGCACACCTCTCTCTCTGTCGGAAGGGTTGGTGGGGCTCAGGAACTGCATGTCCGAGTCCTCTCCACCACTGTTCTGTGACATCCTCAGGAGCCCTTTCTTCCCTGAAACCTGGGGTTGGTAAGGCTCTGGGATAACTGGGTGGGGAAAGAGAGTTGCTGGGGTTAACAAAAAACTAAAACCACCTGTATTCTGGCCAGAATCTACTGCAAATGAGTTTGCTTACTCTGAAGGACCTCCTTGGGGTTTTCTCTGTAAATCTGGAGATATCATCACCTTGTGAGCTTTTGTCACCTGATGATCTGCTGTGTTGCTAAAGCTGGAGTTGAAATGTGAACAGGAATGTGTACTGGCATATCCACTCCTAAGAGTTCAATAAATCCTGGGTTGTGCTGCTATCTCTAGTGTGGCTTGATTTGTGCCCATTGTCTACAGATCAGTTCACATGTCTGTAAGAGTTCACGATACAGTTCTGAAGGTCTCTGAAACTGATTTGTTGCAACCCCCTCTGATAGGGCAGTTATCTTAAGGGAATTTTCTTTTTCAAGAACCAATTTTGATCAATTCTCAATTCATTGATCCATCCATCCACTTTCTAAACACTTTATCCAATACAAGGTCATGAGGGAGGGAGCCGGAGTCACAGGGCACACAGACACAAACACAGACATGCTCATATACTCACATCAAAGCCACTTGTTCCAGAAGCCAATTAACCTACCACCATGTCTTTGGACTGTGGGAGGAAACTGGAATACCTGGAAACCCATAAAAGCTAGTGCTGCACGGCAGCAATGCCAACCACTGAACCAACATGCCGCCCATTAATAACTCACCAAAATCAGAACGATCCTCAAAATCAATAAAACAATACAATGATCCCCAAGGCCAGTCTTACTATCCTCTAAACTTTTACCAAAGGACTCCAAAAAACATTCAAGAAAACTAATGTTAGAAACATAATGTTTTTACCACATCAGCAGCAGCAGAAGAGCCTTTTCTTGATGCAAGGCAGTTTAAAAAGACAGAGCAGAACCAAGTATACAGTAATAAAAAAAAAATTCCCTGATGCTGGAGAATCCTGTATCATGGATAAAAAGGTAAGTTTATTTTCGTTTTGTACAGTTATGAAGGTGGGATGTTAGAAAGGAATAAGGTCAAGTCTGTAATAAATCCCTCTTCACAGGCCATAAGAGAGTTTTTGTTACCAGTGAGGTTTTGCATGTAACTCTGGTACCAGTCCCTATTATCATTAGTGACATCTTAACCAATGGTGCAGCCGACTCACATGTGGGGATTCTGGAAACTCTGCGGGGCACACTGCCCGGGGGTCTGGCAGCAGGTGGGGACACCACTATCAGCCTGTCCTCCTAAGGCTCACCAGGCCCATTAGAATAGGTCAGCCACTGTTCCACTACACTCACATCTGAGGTCACCCCTACAAAACAAGGTCAAAATTTCTCAACACCCTTCAGAACTGTCACCCTTTTCACCAATCTCACAACACCACAGCCCCCAGTAGCAGACACACTGACACACACACCAACCTCAACACAAGGAGGGCAAATGCAAGAACTGACTGAGAAGAATAATTGGCAAGGTCTTTATCTTATTTATCTCTTTAACTCTGAGTCCCAGCAGACAGGACGTTTCAATCTCTACTGTGCTCTACTGTTCAAACCTAGAGCTACTAGGTTACTTTCAGTTTTGCCCAGTCTCACGGCTGGTTTCTCAGCACACACTCATACACACAAGCAAGCTCATTCAAACAAATGACAGACCAGCAGCTCCAGCTGTCAGCACCTTGGTTGGGGCTGTACTCCACTCTGGAAGCAGCCATCAGCCTTCTGGAGGGGATTCCAGCCAAGCGAGGTCTTGCTACTAAAGGAGGGGAGTTATCGGACCTGCAGACAAGACACAAATGGAGACACAGTGGAGAAAAGTGAAAAAATGATAAACACTGCTCTGTCATCTTTACAGAGTTCGAGCAGTGTTGTCAACTCTGTTCACTCCCTTGCCAAGTTCACAATCCTGCTTTGAAGCATATAAAATCACAAAAGATGCCAGCTTGAACAACAACATAACTTTATCAACACTTTCCACTCCAGCCCCCACAAAAAAACAGAAAGATGTTCATAAAAGTAGGAGGCTACCTGTGTGGCAGTAAGCAAAAACAAAGTTACAAGTTTGGAAAACGTGCTTCAGTGCACTTTTTATGAAAGCCACAACCGTCTTGAGCTGTAAGGGCAGCATTTTAATTGCTCTGAATGTGTCTGCAATGTGTTCATTTCTGAGGGCCGTGTGTCATGGACAGACCTGGGTTGGGCGTTCGGCGGCACAGGCTTGATTCCATTGGAGAAACAGCGAGAACGCACAAGCGTGGCTTTAGTTAGCACAGGGCAATTCTCACGGGCTTCACCTGAAGGACACAGTAGGAGGCATTCCTATAAAATTATAAAAGCAACTAGATCACATTTATTTTCTAACCACTTTATTTAATTTAGTGTTGCAGATAGCACACCAGGAAGTGAGCCAAGAGCCCCAGTGCTGAAGACAGCAATGCTCATCACTGTACCACCATGCTGCCCATCAGATCTACACACTTATCTAGGAACCCCAGTGCAATAGCGATCTACATAGAGTTATTCCTAATTACTGTATATCCATATGCAGACTTGATCAGTTATTTGGAACTAAACTATGGAAGAACCCTGAAAAATTCTACTGAAGTTTCTACAGATTTTAACTCAGTAAAAACTCATCCCCAGTACTGGAATATGACCATGCCAGCTGAGCTCTTGGTTAAGCTAATTCAAAAGTAGTTGGATACCATCAATGCTCAGTTTTTGAGTTTCACACCTGCCTTCTTTCAAGTAATTGACTGAATGAAGTGACTGGACCTTTTGAGATTAAATTCACATTGCAGACTACAGTATGATACAATGATTGAAATCACCTGGTTTAAGTCTTTGACAAAGTGGCATCACCAAATACTAATTAACAGAGCATCGATGGGATTAACCTGCTTTGCCAAAGTGCACTGATTCCCATTATTGGTGTTTGTGTGGTCACCTATTGTGTTGATTCCTGGCTTTTCAATGCATCTGTCCTCTGCTGCTTCTATTTCTTCTCCCCTGTCCCAAACCCTCTCATGGCAAGACAGCAGCTTGTTCTGATCTCGCCATCAAGCTAGAGAGTAAGATTGTTCCTCTTCAGAGACTGATATTTACTGATCGGTCTATTAAAGCAATGCTTCTCAACCCTGCTTCTGGAGTGTCTTACTTTTCCTTCTGGCTGATCTCTAAATGATTGAGGCTGAATGATTCTTTTTATTTGGTGATTTGACCTTTTCAACCTGTTTCTATGACATGTTATGCAAAAACTGACAAATAAAATTCCACCTACTCTACCCTCAGTTTTCTTATTAAGTGGTAGTTGCCTTATTTGTGTTTTAGCATCTCTTAACAGGAGAAAAAATTATGGTATGATGTTAAATAAAAACATTTTTTTTACGGTAGATTTCTGGCAACCACAGCTGCCAGTTTTTTACCGTAAATTTTACAGGATGTTTTTTACAGTGCATCGATGAAAAAAAGAGAATTAGCTCACTGATAGTTTTATGTGGAGGCTGTGAACATTTTCACATGTCGTGGTCTTTTAAATGCATTTGGTTTGAAGGCTTTCTGCCTTTCCCTTCCAAAGATTTGGACAGAAGAATATTCTAGCTTGGTCAAAAAATGGCTTAAAAACGACATAGTGAAGGCCGTGAAAACAGCCACATGTATTTTGTACGCACACAAGTGTTTTCGTAACTCTAGCAGTTATCGTGAAAAGTCAACAGTCGTGCCAATTGTAATCGCTTTTATTTTTAAAGACATTTTAGAAAAGTGTCATCTATGTGACCCAATGGTGAAGAGCGGCCTGTTCTGCCAAATCCACTAGATGGCGCTACCTCTTAGCTCGCGGCTCCTGTCAGTTGAGTTCAGCGTTCTGCGCATGGGCAGTAGGGACTAAGAGGCAGTGAGCGACCGTTAAAAAGAACCCGAAATGACTCCAGAGAGTTGTAACGGTAAATACGGTGTTGTTTCCCTATTTGCACCCTAAATGAGTATAAAGGGGTATTTCATAGGATTGAGACAAGATTAGCAAGAGGGGTATTAGATTTTAACGGAGTACACTGAGGCGGTAGCCAGTTTTTAGACACCTTCTCGGGCTAGGGATATCTGTTTATTGATTTGTAAGTAATGGGTTTCACATGCTCCTTGTATTTTCTGTTCCTTCATTCTTTACAGAGACTTATGTTTAGCACCGTTTGTTAAGTGTACGCAATTGTGAGTCTTATACTAATTATTGTCGTAATGTAGTTCTCGGTGAGGTGACCTGCCTATTTCTGTAATGTCATTTCTTTCTTTTTTTGTTGTTCAGTGTAGATGCGTTTCTGTAACGGTCAGATGCAATGTAACAAACTGTCAAACTAAACATGTTTTCTTTGTTTTCCCCTCTGCGTGAAAGAACCAGCGCCGTATTTTGTGTATATAAAAATATCGTTATATGTCATTTCTTTTATTTTTTTTTAAAACTAAGAACAGATCAGACCACATACTCACCTAGAAAAAAAGAACCCCCAAATTATATTTGTGTCCTGTGCTAATTATTCTTTGCCAGGCTACGTCTATACAAAAAAGTTGCATTTAATACCACTCGATATTAATATATTTACAGAGGTAAGCTTTCGGATCGTGTCCTTTCTTTTTTTAAAAGACAAACGCAAGATTTTTTCAAATAGCTCCACACATTTTCTCATATGCACGTATTCTCCAATATCATCACAACAAAACCATGAAGTTTATTCCACAGATATGACACTATTGTGCAGTAAACCAATAAATTAAAGAACTAGCAGAACCCCAATAAAAACACCCGGCCAGCACAACATGTCAATATCATACCTTTTTACCAACAAAACCGCAAAAGCAAAAAACAGCAAAAATATATATATATATCCCATTTTTTTTACCTTATTCTGAAGCATGATGTATATCCAAAATAACCCAGACTATCTTATCTCCAAACCTGGAGGCTATTGAACGTTGACTTTGCAGTAAATGTGTGAAGAAGGACCGCGAGAAATAAGGCGATCTGATTGGTAAAAAGCGCTGTCAGTCATTGTATTTTCAGCCATTCAGAGGCCTTAGGGGGTAAGACTTCCCCTAGAAGCCTCAGGCTTCATTCCGCCTGCCTATTAGCTGTCAATCATTGACTCAGAAGGGCTAATCAATCAGTTTTTTATCAGTTTCTTCTCAGTGCTCCTTTTTTTCAAACTGGAAGTGAACTCTAAGTTTTTTTTCATTACATAACAGCAGATAAAGGCTCTTTAGCAGTGTCTAATGTTTTTTATTCTTATTATTTTCAATATGTTTATGATTTTTTATTATAGGCCTGAAATTTAATTCCAGGTCCAGTCTTCTCAAAACATGATGTCGAATTTTTTCTTATTGATCAATTTGTCCCAGATTTTTATCCAAGCTAGTAGTCACCCAGAACAAGGTTTTCAAATCATCCCCAGGGCCCTGACAGGCCTAGAATTGAAAATTCTGACCTTTGAATACCAACAAAAAAAAACATTTTTGCCTACTGTTTTTGTTTTTGTTTTTTCATATGTTTGTCTGCAGAGTGGACACATTAAGAAATATAAGAGATTTGTTCACACTCAAAGCCAAGGGGGTTAGTTTCAATTTAAGACCCGAAACCAGGCTCTTGCTATGTTCTGCTGCAGAGATATAACAAATGTTTAAGGGGGAGGAAATTCCAGGCAGAAATTGGCTAAATGTGTCAATGGTTAGAACTGGTTCAGATCAAAGATCAAGCACAGATCAAACAGCAGGATCTCACACACTGGGACTGATCTGTGATCTGTGATGTGGTTGAGTGTGAATTGTGGTTCTCTAGCAGGCACAGTCTGTGCTGTGCTGAAAAAAAACGATTGAACAACTCTTAAGCATAGTGTAGTTTTTGTTAACAAGTTTATCAGTGAAAAGGCCACGGGCATTTTTCCTCCCACCTATGTTCTCAGAGTAGAATAGAATTTATTATTAGCACAATTTATTACAGTGCTAAATTTAATATTATTGATTACTAATAGTTTATGCTAACACCTAACTTTCTTAACGCAAGAAATACTGCTCAATACGGCCGTATATCACTATAGGAAGCATAACACCGTAGCCTCCAATTACCCAGACCACAAAACAAACAAATAAATGTTTAATGAAACGTCAAAAGAAAACTGAGGACATAAAGAAAGGGTTTCAGAAATCAAACAAAGCTTTATTCCTTTTGCCCAAATCGGGAGACATTAGAGGCTTGCCACACCCGGACTGTTACAGTAACACATTAGCAAGTTAAAGCAATTACGTTGAAAAGCAGGGTGTAATAATTGTTTTCTTCCTTGATGTTCTGATCTGCAAGGCAGTTTTTTCCACAGCGAATGTGGATTCCGTCTGGCATTGCCAGATTGTGAAAAATAAAAGTATTTTATGAAACACACGTTTGCGATTTTAATCAAGATGGGGGTAAGGGAGTCTTCTCTATGACACTCTCCCGTATAAAATTAACGTGAAACAAAACAAAAACTAAAAATAAGATACAGGTACAATCGACAGACATTCACAGCATGTAAATGTTTTATGATATGTCTATGTTAGGAATGTCTGTCGATTGTATCTTATTTTGAGTTTTTGGTCAGACCACAGCCAGGACCCGCCGGGCCCCACAGCCCCATCTGCACACACCCCCACAAACCCACCCGCACACACCCCTTCTCCTGCACCTCACCGCGCCCGGCCACCACTGCGTCACACAGCTGCCAGCGCACCTCACCGCGCCCGGCCACCACTGCGTCACACCACACAGACGGTGTGACGTGAAAGATGGTGACGTCACCGTGCAGGCGAGCAGACACACTCTCTAGTCAGGCGGATGTGTTAAATATATTTAGATCTTTGAATTAATATTATTATTGATTTCTTTAGCCTCACAGCATTGTCCAATAATACGCTTCTTGTGTCTAATTTTTAGTTAAGCAGGATTTGAGCTACAGACCATAAAAAAACAGGATTCACTTTTTTCACATATTGATGATAACGATATCGGTAACAGTCTGAAACTATCCATTGTTGTTAATAAATGACTTAGATTCGAACATGTTGTGATATTTAGAAATATAAAAAAGTCAATAGAGTGTCCATTATTTTGCTATTTTCGTTTTTCAAGGTAATGTTTGATAAAAGAAAACTCATTGCGATAGCTGGGTTAATTTGCTTATAAGTCAGGCACTTAAACCATCACGCTACTGAGAAAGTCACATAACAAGTGGTGAAACAGCCGTACACATCAATAGATATGTGTATATACTACTGTGCTACAGTACATGAATATAATTATATTGTTAATAATTTCTTTATATATGCGATTCCATATTATATTCCCTATTAATCACATTCTAAAAGTATGCTTCTGTTTACTCTGGCATCGAGCGTATTCACAGAAAAGCTTAAAACTATCACTTTTCTCACAAAGTACTGAATACTGTATAAACGTACAGTAACATGGTCAGAAGGAGCAAGGAGCAAGTAAAAACGTTTCCAAAATAACCACATGTAAGACTTTGATTCTTAAAATGTTTAGGGAGAAATGGAATACTGGTGTGCATTTTTTCTTTCAAATACCAAGACCATCCATATACAGTACAGTTTACATACAGTAATATTTTTGTTCCTAAATTAATATCTTTAATGAGCATGTGAAAGGCATGGTGAATCGGAGATTCTCAAGAATTACTTTGTATGATTGGAAACAAATGTGTGATTGGATCAATGAAATGCTGTGGCGTTATTTTTTGTCAAAGAAAAAACTAGTTTTTAGATTTACAAAGAATGTGGAGCAGCTTGTCCAAGGTCATTCATTATTAATACTATGAGTAATATCTTCTGTAAAGACTTTGATTGCGAAAGCTCAAACACTGTACATGAGAGGTTGAGCTTTATTAGCTCCACCTGGCGGTAATTCCGGACACTAATATCTTACTTGCGGTATTATACGATAACCCGTGTTATTCCGGGACACTCCCACCACGTTTTACCGCAATATAATCCGGTCGTTTTGAATGGCTGCATCTGTAGGAATATAGTTCTTTGAGTGGAATATTGTGAAAAGCCTTTGAGAAATATTTGAACCCTAACCCTAACTAACAAAACCCCAAGCTAGGTATCCCTTCCTAGAGCACCGCATTGGATCCCAATCCTCCGCAGTCAGCCCCAGCGTGACACTAGGGTTAGGGTTTTATTCCCATACAATGTAGACAGTTTTTGATGGCATGGCTGTGTTTTAGGGCTGAAAGCATACATAGGAATACCGTTCTTTCAATGTTTTCTAAACATTTTTTTCTGACCTATGTGGCTGTATACAGTGCTATGCCCCCAAAAGGAATGGTGTGTGAATTGCCCGACAAGCAACAGTTCAAAAGAACCTGATTTAACTTTCAAACTCTTGCCATGGGCTTTAAAAACACAGGCATATTAACAAATAAAGCCTTAACGTACATTCATTCAGCACTCCGTTCAAAACAAAATTTCCAATGAAATAATACCTTTCAAAAATGAATTTGACCATTCCTGACACACTCTTTTGGTTTTGGCAGTGTTGTATTGTCTTTTCAGACTAATATTTTGATTCAGAGAAGCAAATTTTCTAGTCAAATGAGTGGAATATTGTGAAAATTGTCTTTGAGAAATATTTGAACCCTAACCCTAACTAACAAAACCCGAAGCCAGGGTTAGGGATTTATTCCCATACAATGTAGACAGTTTTTGATGGCTTGGCTGTGTTTTAGGGCTGAAAGGATACTTAGGAATACAGTTCTTTCAATGTTTTCTAAACATTTTTTTCCTGACCTATATGGCTGCATACAGTGCTTTGCCCCAAAAGGGAACGGTGTCTGAATTGCCCGACAAGCAGCAGTTCAAAATAACCTGTTTTAACTTTCAAACTCTTGCCATGGGCTTTAAAATCACAGGCATGTTAACAAATAAAGCCAAAATGTATTAGTTGTTTCTTTTAGGCCACGTAAGCATTAACTTACATTGATTACACTAAGGGGTGGAACGGGCAGTACGGGAATAATTACGATGGTGGAGCATCGATAGTGTTACGCCAAAATAACAGATTTGCACCTTTTTTTAGTCAAGAAGAAATACAAAAAAGAAAAAATCTCCCACTCCTCCTCACTGAAACATTCATCGCAGTGGCAGCTCCTCCACCTTCTTCATCTCAAAACGCGACTCTAACTCCACAAAAAAGATGAACGAGGTCGGATCTTGTAATTGGAATTGCATTTTCCAGATTCCCAGGTTGCAAATTTATTTTAATTTGTATTAATTTTGTATTAGATCGCGTCTCATGTAGGTCACGTTCTCAATCTGTAAAGCGCCACGCAGCAATCAAAGTGTCATCTCTGAACTCACAATTGCATTATTACTGAGAGAGTGACGCATTGCTCAAGAGGTTAAATTGATCGTAGTTTCTCATATGTTATTACTTTAGCTAAAAAAACATGCATGGCAGCGACAGAGTTTTATTTTTGTGTGGTTACTGCGCATCTGCAACCTTGCAACCTGGTAAAGGTCAGGCGAAGTCTATTTTCTAACTTAGATTCCGGTTTTCTACACTGTGTAACCAAAGTGGTAAAAAATACTGTTTTTTACATTGTGTGTCAGCAGAAATCTCTGTCGATTTTCCATTAAGACCAGCTTCAGTAAAACATCATGCAAACGGTGCCCTTTTAAGTGCTCCCATTTTACTATCCTGAAAGCAGCTAATTCGTTTGATTAAAATCGATGAGTATATCAATTAAGATGTAAATTTGTACAGTTCAAGATTTGTAAAAACTCGTGTGAGGGCATGGGGGTGTAGCGACGCTTTCCAGCACGTGGTGAACCGATGCGACCGCCTGTAAGAGATGGGAGTCGCAAGCGCATCATTGTCCGAGGATCGGAGCAACAGAAATGTTTTTTTCAAGCAAAGCAGTATCTTCGTTCATATTTTTATAAATTGAAATACAAACATATCCAAAAACGATAACGAGTAAAGAGTGGGGTGTGAATTCGAGCACTGGTCTTGTTAGTTTTGGATGTGTGCTTACTTCATTCACTTGCAGTGGCTTTCTAGTAGTGTCACCTTGTAGTCTGTTTTCAGATCTGACCTTAAGACCCTGGCAGTCACATACAGTAGATCTTATGATGTATTCTGTATATTATCTTCTGTATATTGATTTATTTGGTAAAATTATCTCTCCTGAATGTGCACTTTCCTAAGAAACAATGTCTTCTGAAAACTGCTATGTAAAATAAAGATTAATAATTGAGAATCTCTTTAAAAAAATAAAAATGTAGACTAAATTTGTAACTTGAACAGTTCTTTAAATCAGGAGTGTCAGACTCAATTTCTGGAGGGCCTTGAGTCTTCTAATGTTTGTTCCACATGTTCTCTCAGTTATATGCTATATACATTATACTGTTAATGCAGCTTCACAGTTATCATCACTTCCGTTCAAATCACACTGATTAGGCCTTTTTGTTTTTATTGGAATTTCTGAAATATTTCGACATATACTGTTTTTCCACCATTTCTAGCTCAAATACATACTCAAAAATCTTGAAATTAAGATGCCAGTATTAGACAAGTCCAAAGCGGTTCATGGAGGAAATAGAAACATATCCTATATCCTATACAAATTGATCATGCTAGTGATTCCAATACTTATTTTTGATAGATTTTTAATGCCTTGGTATACATATCACATGGGCAATATCAATCGCCAGACAGGATTGTTCTATAGGCATCTGGGTGTTTATGTTGATTCTTTAATGGTCAAATTAGAACAATAAAATTACAAACAGAATGTTTGGGTACACCGTATAACATGAAGTGTGTAGCTTACTCCCTTCAGCATTGAGACTATACATAAGGTTTACAACACTAGTAAAATCGCATTTATAATACTGCATTCATTTTTATTCACCATACCTCTAAAATTACATTAGGTAATTAAATGTTCACACTTTTAAAGTTCAGTGGATTGGTGAATTCATAAAAATGAAAAAAGAAAAAACCAACCAAAAACAAAAGTAGTGAGAGATATTCCAGTTTATAAAAAACCAAGGAGTGTAGATGGGGTCAACCATTTTTTTGTAGCAAAAGAGCCGCAACTTGAAACTAAAAGAGAATTAATTCTTGAAAAATGCCGTGGTATTGATGCTTCAATAAAATGGCTGGGCTGCTTGTTACTTTGGAGAGCTGTGGGTGCTTTCAACAGGATTCCTAGTTAGGTGTCTTAAGGCCCAATCTGGGCTCCTTGAAGTAGCAGCTAGAAATGGGATCTATATACAGTTAGGGGTGGCTTCTCTTTGTTCTTCAGATTACAATCTGTATGTTTCATGTTGTTTTATAATAATCAAGGAGTTGACTTGAATTAACACTCCTCTTTCATAAACATGCTGCCTATAAACTCTACAATTACCAATCAGCAAATAGACAACGTTAGCAGTAAGTACAGCCCCCTATAACTGTGTCTCCAATTGTAAATTATAGAATAGAACTGCCTCCTTAGAGTTTGCTACATTTTGATTTATAAAATCATTAAGAAGAGATTTAGGAAATTCCATACAGATCTGATTGTTTGTAATCCCATATTTTTCATGATTGATTTATACATTCCATTACATCTGTCAATATGCGATGTTACCGTTGTAATGCTTGAGTTGAGTACTGATAACACATCACAACACTTTGAGGAGTTTTGATTGAGTGCCAGTTTCAGTACTCGTCATTTATAATGAAGTAAATCAGAATAGTTTGTAATGAAAACTGTGTTAAGTAAGTAGACTGGAACCAGTGATCTCTCTGTCCGAATTTTGACATTTTATTAAAATAAAGAGGAGTTTACTGTTTGGACTCTGTGGAAGAAAATGATATTGCATAAGCTTCTTCTGTTCTGCATGCAGTCCTTAGGTTCATGTTCTCCAAAGAAAAGAAAGTGGGATTGATGAGCCCAAGACCTGTACTTAAATTAAATAGAAATGATGACTATATCAGCTAACTGTCAACATGTTAACTAAAAATGATCTACAGATTTAAATGTCTCTTGCAGTCTTTCTACATAAAATACGTAAGGATATTATTAAGGTTCAATTACAGTACATGGAAAAGATAAGATATGGAAATTAGCAAAACATGCATTTGCTACAAAAACTATGCCAGTTTTCTGGAAATCAAACATTAAGCATTAACAAGCACTGAGAACTTCATTGTTCCTGCCTCTCAGATGGACAGAGATCCCTGGTCTCCCCAACCGAGTGGCTCCTCTGAGAAAGACCTGCAGTTCACTAGAACAATGAATATAAGTCAGGAAAATGCAAAACGTGCCAAACGCTTTGGTAAGTATCTGATTTATGCTTCCTAGACTTTTAATTTTAAGATGAGTGATGAGTTGAGATCTGTAGTTATCACTGTGTGTACAGTCTGTTTTGAATTATTTAGCTAATTCTGAACCCAGAGAAAAAAGAGTAATTTAGGCTCACAATTACTCCACCAAAATCATTCCAAACATTTCTGACCATGGTGTGGTAAAGGAAAGTGAAGTACATTTCCCTCCTTGTGTGAGGAAAAAGACATGTGCTCCTGGTAGGGAGTAGTCTGTGTCAGTAACATGCTGTATGTTGGCAGGGCTTGAGGAGATGAAGTGGACTGTGCGTGTGCAGTGCTACAGTATATGTATGAAACACCAGGCACATTGAGAGCTCCTGCACGATTAGCAGCTGCTATACAAAAAGATTTTCTTCTGTCCCTGTCAGAGCTGAGGACATGATCAAGATAAATTGGAATCAGGACTATATTAACAGAGCTTTGATGGGATTAACCTGCTTTGCCAAAGTGCACTGATTCCCATTATTGGTGTTTGTGTGGTCACCTATTGTGTTGATTCCTGGCTTTTCAATGCATCTGTCCTCTGCTGCTTCTATTTCTTCTCCCCTGTACCAAACCCTCTCATGGCAAAACAGCAGCTTGTTCTAATCTTGCCATCAAGCTAGAGAGTAAGAATATTCCTCCTCAGAGACTAATATTTACTGATCGGTCTATTAAAGTAATGCTTCTCAACCCTGCTTCTGGAGTGTCTTTTACTTTTCCTTCTGGCTGATCTCTAAATGATTGAGGCTGAATGATTCTTTTTATTTGGTGATTTGACCTTTTCAACTTGTTTCTACTTTTAGACTTTGGATTCAAAGACTGCTATGGACATGTTATGCAAAAATAAAAACTGACAAATAAAATTCCACCTACTCTGCCCTCAGTTTTCTTATTAAGTGGTAGTTGTCTTATTTGTGTCTTAGCATCTCTTAACAGGAGACAAATTGATGATATGATGTTAATTAGTATTTGGTGATGCCACTTTGTCAAAGACTTAAACCAAACATTAAGCATTAACAAGCACTGAGAATAAACCAGGTGATTTCAATCATTGTATCATACTGTAGACTGCAATGTGAATTTAATCTCAAAAGGTCCAATCACTTCATTCAGTCCATTACTTGAAGGAAGGCAGGTGTGAAACTCAAAAACTGAGCATTGATGGTATCCAACTAATTTTGAATTAGCTTAATCAAGACCTCAGCTGGCATGGTGGTATTCCAGTACTGGGGATGAGTTTTTTCTGAGTTAAAATCTGTAGAAACTTCAGTAGAATTTTCCAGGGTTCTTCCATAGTTTAGTTCAAAAATAACTGATCAAGTCTGCATTGGGATATACAGTAATTAGGAATAACTATATGTAGATCGCTATTGCACTGGGGTTCCTAGATAAGTGTGTAGATCTGATGGGCAGCATGGTGGTACAGTAATGAGCATTGCTGTCTTGCAAGCACTGGGGCTCTTGGCTCACTTCCTGGTATGCTATCTGCAACACTAAATTAAATAAAGTGGTTAGAAAATAAATGTGATCTAGTTGCTTTTATAATTTTTTAGGAATGCCTTTCCTACTGTGTCCTTCAGGTGAAGCCCGTGAGAATTGCCCGGTGCTAACTAAAGCCACGCTTGTGCGTTCTCGCTGTTTCTCCAATGGAATCAAGCCTGTGCCGCCCAACGCCCAACCCAGGTCTGTCCATGACACACGGCCCTCAGAAATGTACACATTTCAGACACATTCAGAGCAATTAAAATGCTGCCCTTACAGCTCAAGACGGTTGTGGCTTTTATAAACAGTGCACTGAAGCTCGTTTTCCAAACTTGTAACTTTGTTTTTGCTTACTGCCACACAGGTAGCCTCCTACTTTTATGAACATCTTTTCTGTTTTTTGTGGCGGCTGGGGTGAAGAGTGTTGATAAAGTTAGGTTGTTGTTCAAGCTGGCATCTTTTGTGGTTTTATGTGCTTCAAAGCAGGATTGTGAACTTGGCAAGGGAGTGAACAGAGTTGCCAACACTGCTCGAACTCTGTAAAGATGACACAGCAGTGTTTATCATTTTTTCACTTTTCTCCACTGTGTCTCCATTTGTGTCTTGCCTGCAGGTCCGATAACTCCCCTCTTTTAGTGGCAAGACCTCGCTTGGCTGGAGTCCCCTCCAGAAAGCTGATGGCTGCTTCCAGAGTGGAGGACAGCCCCAACCAAGGTGCTGACAGCTGGAGCTGCTGGCCTGTCATTTGTTTGAATGAGTTTGCTTGTGTGTATGAGTGTGTGCTGAGAAACCAGCCGTTAGACTGGGCAGAACTGAAAGTAACCTAGTAGCTCTAGGTTTGAACAGTAGAGCACAGTAGAGATTGAAACTTCCTGTCTGCTGGGACTCAGTTAGAGTTAAAGAGATAAAGAGGATAAAGCTGATTATTCTTCTCAGTCAGTTTTTGCATTTGCCCTCCTTGTGTTGAGGTTGGTGTGTGTGTCAGAGCGTCTGCTACTGTGGGCTGTGGTGTTATGAGATTGGTGAAAAGGGTGACAGTTCTGAAGGGTGTTGAGAAATTTTGACCTTGTTTTGTAGGGGTGACCTCAGATGTGAGTGTAGCGGGACAACAACTGACCAATTGTAACGGGCCTGCTGAGCCTGAGGAGGACAGGCTGATAGTGGTGTCTCCACCTGCTGCCAGACCCCCGGGCCGTGTGACCCGCAGAGTGTCCAGAATCCCCACATGTGAGTCGGCTGCACCATTGGTTAAGATGTCACTAATGATAATAGGGACTGGTACCAGAGTTACATGCAAAACCTCACTGGTAACAAAAACTCTCTAATGGCCTGTGAAGAGGGATTTATTACAGACTTGACACTATTCCTTTCTAACATCCCACCTTCATAACTGTAGAAAACGAAAATATACTTTCCTTTTTATCCATGATACTGGATTCTCCAGCATCAGGGAAAAAAAATGTGTTACTGTATATTTGGTTCTGCTCTGTCTTTTTAAACTGCCTTGCATCAAGAAAAGGCTCTTCTGCTGCTGCTGATGTGGTAAAAACATTATGTTTCTAACATTCGTTTTCTTGAATGTTTTAAGGAGTCCTTTGGTAAAAGTTTAGAGGATAGTAAGACTGGCCTTGGGGATCATTGTATTGTTTTATTGATTTTGAGGATCGTTTTGATTTTGGTGAGTTATTAATGGGCAACAGTATGTTGGCAGGGCATGAGGAGATGAAGTAGGCTGTGTGTGTGCAGTGCTACAGGATATGTATGAAACACCAGGCACATTGAGAGCTCCTGCATGATTAGCAGTTGCTATACAAAAAGATTTTCTGCTGTCCCTGTCAAAGCTGAGGACATGATCAAGATAAATTGGAATCAGGACTATATTAACAGAGCTTTGATGGGATTAACCTGCTTTGCCAAAGTGCACTGATTCCCATTGGTGTTTGTGTGGTCACCTATTGTGTTGATTCCTGGCTTTTCAATACATCTGTCCTCTGTTGCTTCTATTTCTTCTCCCCTGTCCCAAACCTTCTCATGGCAAAACAGCAGCTTGTTCTGATCTTGCCATCAAACTAGAGAGTAAGATTGTTCCTCTTCAGAGACTAATATTTACTGATCGATCTATTAAAGCAATGCTCCGCAACCCTGCTTCTGGAGTGTCTTTTACTTTTCCTTCTGGCTGATCTCTAAATGATTGAGGCTGAATGATTCTTTTTATTTGGTGATTTGACCTTTTCAACCTGTTTCTACTTTTAGACTTTGGTTTCAAAGACTCTGCTACGGACATGTTATGCAAAAATAAAAACTGACAAATAAAATTCCACCTACTCTGCCCTCAGTTTTCTTATTAAGTGGTAGTTGTCTTATTTGTGTCTTAGCATCTCTGAACAGGATACAAAATGATGGTATGATGTTAATTAGTATTTGGTGATGCCACTTTTTCAAAGACTTAAACCAGGTGATTTCAATCATTGTATCATACTGTAGACTGCAATGTGAATTTAATCTCAAAAGGTCCAATCACTTCATTCAGTCCATTACTTGAAAGAAGGCAGGTGTGAAACTCAAAAACTGAGCATTGATGGTATCCAACTACTTTTGAATTAGCTTAATCAAGAGCTCAGCTGGCATGGTGGTATTCCAGTACTGGGGATGAGTTTTTTCTGAGTTAAAATCTGTAGAAACTTCAGTAGAATTTTCCAGGGTTCTTCCATAGTTTAGTTCCAAATAACTGATCAAGTCTGCATTGGGATATACAGTAATTAGGAATAACTAGATGTAGATCGCTATTGCACTGGGGTTCCTAGATAAGTGTGTAGATCTGATGGGCAGCATGGTGGTACAGTAATGAGCATTGCTGTCTTGCAAGCACTGGGGCTCTTGGCTCACTTCCTGGTATGCTATCTGCAACACTAAATTAAATAAAGTGGTTAGAAAATAAATGTGATCTAGTTGCTTTTATAATTTTTTAGGAATGCCTTTCCTACTGTGTCCTTCAGGTGAAGCCCGTGAGAATTGCCCGGTGCTAACTAAAGCCACGCTTGTGCGTTCTCGCTGTTTCTCCAATGGAATCAAGCCTGTGCCGCCCAACGCCCAACCCAGGTCTGTCCATGACACACGGCCCTCAGAAATGTACACATTTCAGACACATTCAGAGCAATTAAAATGCTGCCCTTACAGCTCAAGACGGTTGTGGCTTTTATAAACAGTGCACTGAAGCTCGTTTTCCAAACTTGTAACTTTGTTTTTGCTTACTGCCACACAGGTAGCCTCCTACTTTTATGAACATCTTTTCTGTTTTTTGTGGCGGCTGGGGTGAAGAGTGTTGATAAAGTTAGGTTGTTGTTCAAGCTGGCATCTTTTGTGGTTTTATGTGCTTCAAAGCAGGATTGTGAACTTGGCAAGGGAGTGAACAGAGTTGCCAACACTGCTCGAACTCTGTAAAGATGACACAGCAGTGTTTATCATTTTTTCACTTTTCTCCACTGTGTCTCCATTTGTGTCTTGCCTGCAGGTCCGATAACTCCCCTCTTTTAGTGGCAAGACCTCGCTTGGCTGGAGTCCCCTCCAGAAAGCTGATGGCTGCTTCCAGAGTGGAGGACAGCCCCAACCAAGGTGCTGACAGCTGGAGCTGCTGGCCTGTCATTTGTTTGAATGAGTTTGCTTGTGTGTATGAGTGTGTGCTGAGAAACCAGCCGTTAGACTGGGCAGAACTGAAAGTAACCTAGTAGCTCTAGGTTTGAACAGTAGAGCACAGTAGAGATTGAAACTTCCTGTCTGCTGGGACTCAGTTAGAGTTAAAGAGATAAAGAGGATAAAGCTGATTATTCTTCTCAGTCAGTTTTTGCATTTGCCCTCCTTGTGTTGAGGTTGGTGTGTGTGTCAGAGCGTCTGCTACTGTGGGCTGTGGTGTTATGAGATTGGTGAAAAGGGTGACAGTTCTGAAGGGTGTTGAGAAATTTTGACCTTGTTTTGTAGGGGTGACCTCAGATGTGAGTGTAGCGGGACAACAACTGACCAATTGTAACGGGCCTGCTGAGCCTGAGGAGGACAGGCTGATAGTGGTGTCTCCACCTGCTGCCAGACCCCCGGGCCGTGTGACCCGCAGAGTGTCCAGAATCCCCACATGTGAGTCGGCTGCACCATTGGTTAAGATGTCACTAATGATAATAGGGACTGGTACCAGAGTTACATGCAAAACCTCACTGGTAACAAAAACTCTCTAATGGCCTGTGAAGAGGGATTTATTACAGACTTGACACTATTCCTTTCTAACATCCCACCTTCATAACTGTAGAAAACGAAAATATACTTTCCTTTTTATCCATGATACAGGATTCTCCAGCATCAGGGAACATTTTTTTTATTACTGTATACTTGGTTCTGCTCTGTCTTTTTAAACTGCCTTGCATCAAGAAAAGGCTCTTCTGCTGCTGCTGATGTGGTAAAAACATTATGTTTCTAACATTAGTTTTCTTGAATGTTTTAAGGAGTCCTTTGGTAAAAGTTTAGAGGATAGTAAGACTGGCCTTGGGGATCATTGTATTGTTTTATTGATTTTGAGGATCGTTTTGATTTTGGTGAGTTATTAATGGGCAACAGTATGTTGGCAGGGCATGAGGAGATGAAGTAGGCTGTGTGTGTGCAGTGCTACAGGATATGTATGAAACACCAGGCACATTGAGAGCTCCTGCATGATTAGCAGTTGCTATACAAAAAGATTTTCTGCTGTCCCTGTCAGAGCTGAGGACATGATCAAGATAAATTGGAATCAGGACTATATTAACAGAGCTTTGATGGGATTAACCTGCTTTGCCAAAGTGCACTGATTCCCATTGGTGTTTGTGTGGTCACCTATTGTGTTGATTCCTGGCTTTTCAATACATCTGTCCTCTGTTGCTTCTATTTCTTCTCCCCTGTCCCAAACTTTCTCATGGCAAAACAGCAGCTTGTTCTGATCTTGCCATCAAGCTAGAGAGTAAGATTGTTCCTCTTCAGAGACTAATATTTACTGATCGATCTATTAAAGCAATGCTCCGCAACCCTGCTTCTGGAGTGTCTTTTACTTTTCCTTCTGGCTGATCTCTAAATGATTGAGGCTGAATGATTCTTTTTATTTGGTGATTTGACCTTTTCAACCTGTTTCTACTTTTAGACTTTGGTTTCAAAGACTCTGCTAAGGACATGTTATGCAAAAATAAAAACTGACAAATAAAATTCCACCTACTCTGCCCTCAGTTTTCTTATTAAGTGGTAGTTGTCTTATTTGTGTCTTAGCATCTCTTAACAGGAGACAAAATGATGGTATGATGTTAATTAGTATTTGGTGATGCCACTTTTTCAAAGACTTAAACCAGGTGATTTCAATCATTGTATCACACTGTAGACTGCAATGTGAATTTAATCTCAAAAGGTCCAATCACTTCATTCAGTCCATTACTTGAAAGAAGGCAGGTGTGAAACTCAAAAACTGAGCATTGATGGTATCCAACTACTTTTGAATTAGCTTAATCAAGAGCTCAGCTGGCATGGTGGTATTCCAGTACTGGGGATGAGTTTTTTCTGAGTTAAAATCTGTAGAAACTTCAGTAGAATTTTCCAGGGTTCTTCCATAGTTTAGTTCAAAAATAACTGATCAAGTCTGCATTGGGATATACAGTAATTAGGAATAACTATATGTAGATCGCTATTGCACTGGGGTTCCTAGATAAGTGTGTAGATCTGATGGGCAGCATGGTGGTACAGTAATGAGCATTTCTGTCTTGCAAGCACTGGGGCTCTTGGCTCATTTCCTGGTGTGCTATCTGCAACACTAAATTAAATAAAGTGGTTAGAAAATAAATGTGATCTAGTTGCTTTTATAATATTTTAGGAATGCCTTTCCTACTGTGTCCTTCAGGTGAAGCCCGTGAGAATTGCCCTGTGCTAACTAAAGCCACGCTTGTGCGTTCTCGCTGTTTCTCCAATGGAATCAAGCCTGTGCCGCCGAACGCCCAACCCAGGTCTGTCCATGACACACGGCCCTCAGAAATGTACACATTTCAGACACATTCAGAGCAATTAAAATGCTGCCCTTACAGCTCAAGACGGTTGTGGCTTTTATAAACAGTGCACTGAAGCTCGTTTTCCAAACTTGTAACTTTGTTTTTGCTTACTGCCACACAGGTAGCCTCCTACTTTTATGAACATCTTTTCTGTTTTTTGTGGCGGTTGGAGTGAAGAGTGTTGATAAAGTTAGGTTGTTGTTCAAGCTGGCATCTTTTGTGGTTTTATGTGCTTCAAAGCAGGATTGTGAACTTGGCAAGGGAGTGAACAGAGTTGACAACACTGCTCGAACTCTGTAAAGATGACACAGCAGTGTTTATCATTTTTTCACTTTTCTCCACTGTGTCTCCATTTGTGTCTTGTCTACAGGTCCGATAACTCCCATCTTTTAGTGGCAAAACCTCGCTTGGCTGGAGTCCCCTCCAGAAAGCTGATGGCTGCTTCCAGAGTGGAGGGCAGCCCCAACCAAGGTGCTGACAGCTGGAGCTGCTGGCCTGTCATTTGTTTGAATGAGTTTGCTTGTGTGTATGAGTGTGTGCTGAGAAACCAGCCGTTAGACTGGGCAGAACTGAAAGTAACCTAGTAGCTCTAGGTTTGAACAGTACAGCACAGTAGAGATTGAAACTTCCTGTCTGCTGGGACTCATTTAGAGTTAAAGAGATAAAGAAGATAAAGACCTTGCCGATTATTCTTCTCAGTCAGTTCTTCCATTTGCCCTCCTGGTGTTGAGGTTGGTGTGTGTGTCAGTGCGTCTGCTACTGTGGGCAGTGGTGTAGTGAGATTGGTGAAAAGGGTGACAGTTCTGAAGGGTGTTGAGAAACTTTGACCTTGTTTTTTAGGGGTGACCTCAGATGTGAGTATAGTGGGACAACAACTGACCTATTGTAACGGGCCTGCTGAGCCTGAGGAGGACAGGCTGATAGTGGTGTCCCCACCTGCTGCCAGACCCCCGGGCCGTGTGCCCCGCAGAGTGTCCAGAATCCCCACATGTGAGTCGGCTACACCATTGGTTAAGATGTCACTAATGATAATAGGGACTGGTACCAGAGTTACATGCAAAACCTCACTGGTAACAAAAACTCTCTAATGGCCTATGAAGAGGGATTTATTACAGACTTGACTCTATTCCTTTCTAACATCCCACTTTCATAACTGTACAAAACGAAAATAAACTTACCTTTTTATCCATGATCTAGGATTCTCCAGCATCAGGGAACATTTTTTTTATTACTGTATACTTGGTTCTGCTCTGTCTTTTTAAACTGCCTTGCATCAAGAAAAGGCTCTTCTGCTGCTGCTGATGTGGTAAAAACATTATGTTTCTAACATTAGTTTTCTTGAATGTTTTAAGGAGTCCTTTGGTAAAAGTTTAGAGGATAGTAAGACTGGCCTTGGGGATCATTGTATTGTTTTATTGATTTTGAGGATCGTTTTGATTTTGGTGAGTTATTAATGGGCAACAGTATGTTGGCAGGGCATGAGGAGATGAAGTAGGCTGTGTGTGTGCAGTGCTTCAGGATATGTATGAAACACCAGGCACATTGAGAGCTCCTGCATGATTAGCAGTTGCTATACAAAAAGATTTTCTGCTGTCCCTGTCAGAGCTGAGGACATGATCAAGATAAATTGGAATCAGGACTATATTAACAGAGCTTTGATGGGATTAACCTGCTTTGCCAAAGTGCACTGATTCCCATTATTGGTGTTTGTGTGGTCACCTATTGTGTTGATTCCTGGCTTTTCAATGCATCTGTCCTCTGTTGCTTCTATTTCTTCTCCCCTGTCCCAAACCTTCTCATGGCAAAACAGCAGCTTGTTCTGATCTTGCCATCAAGCTAGAGAGTAAGATTGTTCCTCTTCAGAGACTAATATTTACTGATCGATCTATTAAAGCAATGCTCCTCAACCCTGCTTCTGGAGTGTCTTTTACTTTTCCTTCTGGCTGATCTCTAAATGATTGAGGCTGAATGATTCTTTTTATTTGGTGATTTGACCTTTTCAACCTGTTTCTACTTTTAGACTTTGGTTTCAAAGACTCTGCTAAGGACATGTTATGCAAAAATAAAAACTGACAAATAAAATTCCACCTACTCTGCCCTCAGTTTTCTTATTAAGTGGTAGTTGTCTTATTTGTGTCTTAGCATCTCTTAACAGGAGACAAAATGATGGTATGATGTTAATTAGTATTTGGTGATGCCACTTTTTCAAAGACTTAAACCAGGTGATTTCAATCATTGTATCATACTGTAGACTGCAATGTGAATTTAATCTCAAAAGGTCCAATCACTTCATTCAGTCCATTACTTGAAAGAAGGCAGGTGTGAAACTCAAAAACTGAGCATTGATGGTATCCAACTACTTTTGAATTAGCTTAATCAAGAGCTCAGCTGGCATGGTGGTATTCCAGTACTGGGGATGAGTTTTTTTTGAGTTAAAATCTGTAGAAACTTCAGTAGAATTTTCCAGGGTTCTTCCATAGTTTAGTTCAAAAATAACTGATCAAGTCTGCATTGGGATATACAGTAATTAGGAATAACTATATGTAGATCGCTATTGCACTGGGGTTCCTAGATAAGTGTGTAGATCTGATGGGCAGCATGGTGGTACAGTAATGAGCATTTCTGTCTTGCAAGCACTGGGGCTCTTGGCTCATTTCCTGGTGTGCTATCTGCAACACTAAATTAAATAAAGTGGTTAGAAAATAAATGTGATCTAGTTGCTTTTATAATATTTTAGGAATGCCTTTCCTACTGTGTCCTTCAGGTGAAGCCCGTGAGAATTGCCCTGTGCTAACTAAAGCCACGCTTGTGCGTTCTCGCTGTTTCTCCAATGGAATCAAGCCTGTGCCGCCGAACGCCCAACCCAGGTCTGTCCATGACACACGGCCCTCAGAAATGTACACATTTCAGACACATTCAGAGCAATTAAAATGCTGCCCTTACAGCTCAAGACGGTTGTGGCTTTTATAAACAGTGCACTGAAGCTCGTTTTCCAAACTTGTAACTTTGTTTTTGCTTACTGCCACACAGGTAGCCTCCTACTTTTATGAACATCTTTTCTGTTTTTTGTGGCGGCTGGAGTGAAGAGTGTTGATAAAGTTAGGTTGTTGTTCAAGCTGGCATCTTTTGTGGTTTTATGTGCTTCAAAGCAGGATTGTGAACTTGGCAAGGGAGTGAACAGAGTTGACAACACTGCTCGAACTCTGTAAAGATGACACAGCAGTGTTTATCATTTTTTCACTTTTCTCCACTGTGTCTCCATTTGTGTCTTGTCTACAGGTCCGATAACTCCCATCTTTTAGTGGCAAAACCTCGCTTGGCTGGAGTCCCCTCCAGAAAGCTGATGGCTGCTTCCAGAGTGGAGGGCAGCCCCAACCAAGGTGCTGACAGCTGGAGCTGCTGGCCTGTCATTTGTTTGAATGAGTTTGCTTGTGTGTATGAGTGTGTGCTGAGAAACCAGCCGTTAGACTGGGCAGAACTGAAAGTAACCTAGTAGCTCTAGGTTTGAACAGTACAGCACAGTAGAGATTGAAACTTCCTGTCTGCTGGGACTCATTTAGAGTTAAAGAGATAAAGAAGATAAAGACCTTGCCGATTATTCTTCTCAGTCAGTTCTTCCATTTGCCCTCCTGGTGTTGAGGTTGGTGTGTGTGTCAGTGCGTCTGCTACTGTGGGCAGTGGTGTAGTGAGATTGGTGAAAAGGGTGACAGTTCTGAAGGGTGTTGAGAAACTTTGACCTTGTTTTTTAGGGGTGACCTCAGATGTGAGTATAGTGGGACAACAACTGACCTATTGTAACGGGCCTGCTGAGCCTGAGGAGGACAGGCTGATAGTGGTGTCCCCACCTGCTGCCAGACCCCCGGGCCGTGTGCCCCGCAGAGTTTCCAGAATCCCCACATGTGAGTCGGCTACACCATTGGTTAAGATGTCACTAATGATAATAGGGACTGGTACCAGAGTTACATGCAAAACCTCACTGGTAACAAAAACTCTCTAATGGCCTATGAAGAGGGATTTATTACAGACTTGACACTATTCCTTTCTAACATCCCACCTTCATAACTGTAGAAAACGAAAATATACTTTCCTTTTTATCCATGATCTAGGATTCTCCAGCATCAGGGAACATTTTTTTTATTACTGTATACTTGGTTCTGCTCTGTCTTTTTAAACTGCCTTGCATCAAGAAAAGGCTCTTCTGCTGCTGCTGATGTGGTAAAAACATTATGTTTCTAACATTAGTTTTCTTGAATGTTTTAAGGAGTCCTTTGGTAAAAGTTTAGAGGATAGTAAGACTGGCCTTGGGGATCATTGTATTGTTTTATTGATTTTGAGGATCGTTTTGATTTTGGTGAGTTATTAATGGGCAACAGTATGTTGGCAGGGCATGAGGAGATGAAGTAGGCTGTGTGTGTGCAGTGCTTCAGGATATGTATGAAACACCAGGCACATTGAGAGCTCCTGCATGATTAGCAGTTGCTATACAAAAAGATTTTCTGCTGTCCCTGTCAGAGCTGAGGACATGATCAAGATAAATTGGAATCAGGACTATATTAACAGAGCTTTGATGGGATTAACCTGCTTTGCCAAAGTGCACTGATTCCCATTATTGGTGTTTGTGTGGTCACCTATTGTGTTGATTCCTGGCTTTTCAATGCATCTGTCCTCTGTTGCTTCTATTTCTTCTCCCCTGTCCCAAACCTTCTCATGGCAAAACAGCAGCTTGTTCTGATCTTGCCATCAAGCTAGAGAGTAAGATTGTTCCTCTTCAGAGACTAATATTTACTGATCGATCTATTAAAGCAATGCTCCTCAACCCTGCTTCTGGAGTGTCTTTTACTTTTCCTTCTGGCTGATCTCTAAATGATTGAGGCTGAATGATTCTTTTTATTTGGTGATTTGACCTTTTCAACCTGTTTCTACTTTTAGACTTTGGTTTCAAAGACTCTGCTACGGACATGTTATGCAAAAATAAAAACTGACAAATAAAATTCCACCTACTCTGCCCTCAGTTTTCTTATTAAGTGGTAGTTGTCTTATTTGTGTCTTAGCATCTCTTAACAGGAGACAAAATGATGGTATGATGTTAATTAGTATTTGGTGATGCCACTTTTTCAAAGACTTAAACCAGGTGATTTCAATCATTGTATCATACTGTAGACTGCAATGTGAATTTAATCTCAAAAGGTCCAATCACTTCATTCAGTCCATTACTTGAAAGAAGGCAGGTGTGAAACTCAAAAACTGAGCATTGATGGTATCCAACTACTTTTGAATTAGCTTAATCAAGAGCTCAGCTGGCATGGTGGTATTCCAGTACTGGGGATGAGTTTTTTCTGAGTTAAAATCTGTAGAAACTTCAGTAGAATTTTCCAGGGTTCTTCCATAGTTTAGTTCAAAAATAACTGATCAAGTCTGCATTGGGATATACAGTAATTAGGAATAACTATATGTAGATCGCTATTGCACTGGGGTTCCTAGATAAGTGTGTAGATCTGATGGGCAGCATGGTGGTACAGTAATGAGCATTTCTGTCTTGCAAGCACTGGGGCTCTTGGCTCATTTCCTGGTGTGCTATCTGCAACACTAAATTAAATAAAGTGGTTAGAAAATAAATGTGATCTAGTTGCTTTTATAATATTTTAGGAATGCCTTTCCTACTGTGTCCTTCAGGTGAAGCCCGTGAGAATTGCCCTGTGCTAACTAAAGCCACGCTTGTGCGTTCTCGCTGTTTCTCCAATGGAATCAAGCCTGTGCCGCCGAACGCCCAACCCAGGTCTGTCCATGACACACGGCCCTCAGAAATGTACACATTTCAGACACATTCAGAGCAATTAAAATGCTGCCCTTACAGCTCAAGACGGTTGTGGCTTTTATAAACAGTGCACTGAAGCTCGTTTTCCAAACTTGTAACTTTGTTTTTGCTTACTGCCACACAGGTAGCCTCCTACTTTTATGAACATCTTTTCTGTTTTTTGTGGCGGCTGGAGTGAAGAGTGTTGATAAAGTTAGGTTGTTGTTCAAGCTGGCATCTTTTGTGGTTTTATGTGCTTCAAAGCAGGATTGTGAACTTGGCAAGGGAGTGAACAGAGTTGACAACACTGCTCGAACTCTGTAAAGATGACACAGCAGTGTTTATCATTTTTTCACTTTTCTCCACTGTGTCTCCATTTGTGTCTTGTCTACAGGTCCGATAACTCCCATCTTTTAGTGGCAAAACCTCGCTTGGCTGGAGTCCCCTCCAGAAAGCTGATGGCTGCTTCCAGAGTGGAGGGCAGCCCCAACCAAGGTGCTGACAGCTGGAGCTGCTGGCCTGTCATTTGTTTGAATGAGTTTGCTTGTGTGTATGAGTGTGTGCTGAGAAACCAGCCGTTAGACTGGGCAGAACTGAAAGTAACCTAGTAGCTCTAGGTTTGAACAGTACAGCACAGTAGAGATTGAAACTTCCTGTCTGCTGGGACTCATTTAGAGTTAAAGAGATAAAGAAGATAAAGACCTTGCCGATTATTCTTCTCAGTCAGTTCTTCCATTTGCCCTCCTGGTGTTGAGGTTGGTGTGTGTGTCAGTGCGTCTGCTACTGTGGGCAGTGGTGTAGTGAGATTGGTGAAAAGGGTGACAGTTCTGAAGGGTGTTGAGAAACTTTGACCTTGTTTTTTAGGGGTGACCTCAGATGTGAGTATAGTGGGACAACAACTGACCTATTGTAACGGGCCTGCTGAGCCTGAGGAGGACAGGCTGATAGTGGTGTCCCCACCTGCTGCCAGACCCCCGGGCCGTGTGCCCCGCAGAGTTTCCAGAATCCCCACATGTGAGTCGGCTACACCATTGGTTAAGATGTCACTAATGATAATAGGGACTGGTACCAGAGTTACATGCAAAACCTCACTGGTAACAAAAACTCTCTAATGGCCTATGAAGAGGGATTTATTACAGACTTGACACTATTCCTTTCTAACATCCCACCTTCATAACTGTAGAAAACGAAAATATACTTTCCTTTTTATCCATGATCTAGGATTCTCCAGCATCAGGGAACATTTTTTTTATTACTATATACTTGGTTCTGCTCTGTCTTTTTAAACTGCCTTGCATCAAGAAAAGGCTCTTCTGCTGCTGCTGATGTGGTAAAAACATTATGTTTCTAACATTAGTTTTCTTGAATGTTTTAAGGAGTCCTTTGGTAAAAGTTTAGAGGATAGTAAGACTGGCCTTGGGGATCATTGTATTGTTTTATTGATTTTGAGGATCGTTTTGATTTTGGTGAGTTATTAATGGGCAACAGTATGTTGGCAGGGCATGAGGAGATGAAGTAGGCTGTGTGTGTGCAGTGCTTCAGGATATGTATGAAACACCAGGCACATTGAGAGCTCCTGCATGATTAGCAGTTGCTATACAAAAAGATGTTCTGCTGTCCCTGTCAGAGCTGAGGACATGATCAAGATAAATTGGAATCAGGACTATATTAACAGAGCTTTGATGGGATTAACCTGCTTTGCCAAAGTGCACTGATTCCCATTATTGGTGTTTGTGTGGTCACCTATTGTGTTGATTCCTGGCTTTTCAATGCATCTGTCCTCTGTTGCTTCTATTTCTTCTCCCCTGTCCCAAACCTTCTCATGGCAAAACAGCAGCTTGTTCTGATCTTGCCATCAAGCTAGAGAGTAAGATTGTTCCTCTTCAGAGACTAATATTTACTGATCGATCTATTAAAGCAATGCTCCTCAACCCTGCTTCTGGAGTGTCTTTTACTTTTCCTTCTGGCTGATCTCTAAATGATTGAGGCTGAATGATTCTTTTTATTTGGTGATTTGACCTTTTCAACCTGTTTCTACTTTTAGACTTTGGTTTCAAAGACTCTGCTACGGACATGTTATGCAAAAATAAAAACTGACAAATAAAATTCCACCTACTCTGCCCTCAGTTTTCTTATTAAGTGGCAGTTGTCTTATTTGTGTCTTAGCATCTCTTAACAGGAGACAAAATGATGGTATGATGTTAATTAGTATTTGGTGATGCCACTTTTTCAAAGACTTAAACCAGGTGATTTCAATCATTGTATCATACTGTAGACTGCAATGTGAATTTAATCTCAAAAGGTCCAATCACTTCATTCAGTCCATTACTTGAAAGAAGGCAGGTGTGAAACTCAAAAACTGAGCATTGATGGTATCCAACTACTTTTGAATTAGCTTAATCAAGAGCTCAGCTGGCATGGTGGTATTCCAGTACTGGGGATGAGTTTTTACAGAGTTAAAATCTGTAGAAACATCATTAGAATTTTCCAGGGTTCTTCCATAGTTTAGTTCAAAAATAACTGATCAAGTCTGCATTGGGATATACAGTAATTAGGAATAACTATATGTAGATCGCTATTGCACTGAGGTTCCTAGATAAGTGTGTAGATCTGATGGGCAGCATGGTGGTACAGTAATGAGCATTGCTGTCTTGCAAGCACTGGGGCTCTTGGCTCACTTCCTGGTGTGCTATCTGCAACACTAAATTAAATAAAGTGGTTAGAAAATAAATGTGATCTAGTTGCTTTTAAAATTTTTTAGGAATGCCTTTCCTACTGTGTCCTTCAGGTGAAGCCCGTGAGAATTGCCCGGTGCTAACTAAAGCCACGCTTGTGCGTTCTCGCTGTTTCTCCAATGGAATCAAGCCTGTGCCGCCGAACGCCCAACCCAGGTCTGTCCATGACACACGGCCCTCAGAAATGTACACATTTCAGACACATTCAGAGCAATTAAAATGCTGCCCTTACAGCTCAAGACGGTTGTGGCTTTTATAAACAGTGCACTGAAGCTCGTTTTCCAAACTTGTAACTTTGTTTTTGCTTACTGCCACACAGGTAGCCTCCTACTTTTATGAACATCTTTTCTGTTTTTTTGTGGCGGCTGGAGGTAAGAGTGTTGATAAGTTAGGTTGTTGTTCAAGCTGGCATCTTTTGTGGTTTTATGTGCTTCAAAGCAGGATTGTGAACTTGGCAAGGGAGTGAACAGAGTTGCCAACACTGCTCCAACTCTGTAAAGATGACAGAGCAGTGTTAATCATGTTTTCACTTTTCTCCAACTATGCAGTACATATAGGTGGACTTAAAGGAGTTAAATAATCAGTTTTTGTATTTATATACAATTAGTTGTAAGAGTTGAAACAGCAGTTGAATTTATTTGAATGGCTTGAAATCAGATAGTGCAGAAAGTGCATGTACAGTAGGATAAAAGAAGCAAGGACCTGCCCTGTGGTTCAACTGACAGGGACGAACAGTGAAACATGTATCACCCAGCTAAGAGCTTTGTCTGGGGAGAATAAACAGTCTTGTGAGGGATCTGTTTACCTAAAGATTAGATCCTGTAAATCCCTCATAGCCTCCCTAAGTCTGTCCCAGTCCAGTGCTTGAAGGGGTTAAACCTAAAGTGAACTGTTAATGGTGTGTTGGATGTTATGCAGCATTACAAGGAATGACTATCCAGAGCAGGGTATCATGTGGCTTCAACTGACTGTGATCACTCAGTATGTTGATGGTATTCTGAGTGCTTCCCCTGACGAGGAAACCCACAAGTCTGAGTTGCTTCAGGTTTAGAGTGTCTAATATTAAGCAGTTATGATAAGGCCCTTTTGTGTCTAGCATTGTGTAATTTTAACAGGGCCTGGGTGCAATGTTTTTACGGGGTGAGCACAACTTTTAACAGATCTGCTTAAGGGGGGAGTGCAGTACAAGGACAGGATTACCTTGGTTCCAGCAGCAAAACCCGCCTGTAATAATTTGAAACAAGCTCTCTTACAGGTGCTGAGTGTCACGGAACCTATACGTGGAATAGGAGGATCCTTGTACGTGACCAGAATCCCACAGGACGCAGAGTAGCAAAGGGACAATCCAAAAGACAAAATCCAAAGGCTGGGTCGATAAGGGAGGCAGAGGGTCCGGTAACGAGAGATTTCCAAAAACAATCCAAAAGTAAAAATTCAGAAGGCGAGGTCAAGAGTCGGAAGCTGAAGATTCGTAACGGGAGATCAGTCAAAAAGTTTGGAAACGCGCACTGGAGAATACTATGAAGGCTTCTCAATAGTGAGCGTGGGAAGGTGTGCGAAGGGGGTTTAAATACTGAAAGGAAAGGGGTGTGATTGGATGATTGGTTAGGGAGTGAGAATTTGAGGAATCTAGTGCATGTGAGAATGTGCTGGGTTCAATCAGGGATGAGATTGGGAAGCGGAGGTTCCGGGAATGTGAAGTCGTTTGCGAGGGAGAGTGTGGGGCGTGACAGTACCCCCCCCTTTAGGGTCTGCTCCTGACGACCCCAGAGAGCGAGTACGAATGAAGTCATCGATGAGGCTGCGATCCAAAATATCTTTCTCACAGACCCAGGAACGTTCTTCAGGACCATAGCCCTCCCAGTCGACTAGAAATTGTCAGCGGCCTCGGAGCCAGCGGGCATCCAAGTGAAGTCTGAAGACGTGAAGAATGAAGAGGTCAGCCATGTCTTGAGCAGATGGAAGGGCAGGAAGAGGAATGAAATGAGCCGACTTCGAGAATCTATCTACCACGACCATAATGGTAGTTTTGCCTTGACTCTCAGGAAGATCCGTAAGAAAGTCCACTGAGATGTGGGACCAAGGTCTTCTAGGGGTTGGGAGTGGTTGGAGTAAACCGGGCTTCTTAAGACGGGAGGATTTGGACATGGCACAAATGGGACAGGCCTGCACGTACCCAGTAACATCAGTCCTCATTGAAGGCCACCAGAAATGTCTAGAGATAAATTCCAAGGTACGTTTGACACCGGGCTGACCTGCAAATAGTGAGTCATGACCCCAGCGAAGAGCAGTGGAGCGTATGGTATCAGGAACAAAGAGTCTGTCTGGAGGACATTGGGGGGGAACGGTTTGGTTATGAAGTGCACGTTTGATTTTGTTCTCCAGGTCCCATCTAATAGCAGCCACGATTCTCTCAAGGGGGTATAATAGGTTCAGGAGGGTCCAAAAACCCAGGAGGATCATGGAGGCGAGACAGGACGTCAGCCTTTATGTTCTTGGATCCTGGTGTATAAGTAATGAAAAAATGGAACCTAGAAAAGAAAAGTGACCAGCGGGCCTGCTGTGGATTCAAACGTTTGGCAGTTTGTAGGTAAGAGAGATTTTTATGATCCGTAAGAATAGTAAAAGGGTGTAGGACCCCCTCCAACCAGTGTCTCCATTCCTCCAGGGCGAGTTTGATAGCCAGTAGTTCTCGGTCTCCAACATCATAATTAGTCTTGGCCTGGGACAATTTTTTGGAGAAAAAGGCGCAGGGGTGGAGGATACCCTTCTCTCCATGACGTTGAGATAATATGGCACCGACTCCGTTGGCTGAGGCATCCACCTCGAGAATGAATGGAAGGTTGGGGTCTGGCGGAGGAGGGGGGCTGTGGTGAACAGTCTCTTGAGATGAAGGAAAGCTTGGTCTGCCTCGGGAGTCCATTTCCCTTGATGAGGACCTTTTCGGGTCAGAGCTGTAATGGGGGAGACAACAGAGTTGAAATTCCTAATAAAACGGCGGTAAAAATTGGGAAATCCCAGGAAGCGTTGAATTTGTTTTAAATTCTGGAGGGTTGGCCAGTTCTGTATGGATTCAGTCTTGGCAGGGTCAATTTCAATGCCCAGGGGTGAGAGGATGTAGCCAAGGAAGTGGATTCTGGTAACATGGAAAGTACACTTTTCCAATTTGGCGTAGAGTTTGTTCTGAATCAAACGATGAAGAACCTCGCGCACATGAGAGTAATGCTCCTGGGGACTACGGGAAAAGATTAGAATATCATCCAGGTATACCAGGGCATATTTGTGCAAGATATCCCTAAAGATGTCGTTCATGAACCCCTGAAAGACAGCAGGAGCGTTAACCAGTCCAAACGGCATTACTTGGTATTCATAATGACCGTGGGTAGTAATGAATGCCGTCTTCCATTCGTCACCCTCCCGCATGCAGATCAAATTATAAGCACCGTGGAGATCCAATTTAGAAAAAATACTGGCGCCCCGGAGTGATTCCAAAGCCGATGAAATCAGAGGAAGTGGATAACTGTTCTTGATAGTTATGTTGTTCAGACCGCGATAATCAATGCAGGGTCTGAGAGAGCCATCTTTCTTTTTAACAAAGAAGAAACCGGCGCAGGCAGGTGAGGAAGAGGGGCGGATGAAACCAGATTCCAAGGACTCCTGGATATAATCTTCCATAGCCTGAGTCTCCTGGTTGGAGAGTGAATAGACATGGCCCTTAGGGGGTAGGACCCCTGGAATTAGGTCTATAGGACAGTCAGATGGGCGATGGGGGGGAGGGATAGGGCCTTCTGTTTACTGAAGGCAAGGTGTAGATCTGAGTACTGGGAAGGAATATTGGGGAGGTTATCTTGAGATATACAGGAGACGGAAACTTTCTGAGGAAGCTGACAACAATGCGAAAGGCAATGGGAACCCCAGGCTGTGAGTTCCCTTTGTGACCAGGAGATGTGTGGGTTGTGAATCTGTAACCAAGGGAAACCAAGAACCAATGGGTGAGAAGGGGATTGAATGAAAAAGAACTGAATGGCTTCCTGGTGGGTGGCGCCAATGCGAAGAGTGAGGGGAGGGGTCTGCCACTTCACCAGACCAGGGGAGAGGGGGGAACCATCAAGAGTGAGGAGCCGAATGGGCTGGGTGACTGGCAAACGGGGAATATTCTAGGACGAAGCGAGTCCAGAGTCTAGGAAGTTCTCAGAGTCTAGGAAGAGAGAGGTCTGTCCAGTAGTCCATGACAGGGTGGCTGGGAGAAAGAGTCCGGATCTGCGAGAGGAAGAAGTGACACTGGCCATAACAGCGGGTGGATAGGAGCGAGGAGGGCGACCTGGGCAGGTGGCTCGGAGGTGATCAGGGGAACCGCAGTAAAGGCATAGCCCCTCACGAAGTCGGCAATCTCTCTCCTCAGAGGTCAGTCTATGGAAGGAAGGCAGTTGGAAGGGTGTAGGAGGGGTTCGATTGTCCGACCTTCGCTGTTGAAGCCTGACCTCTAGTTCAAAAACTCGAGAAATGAAGGAGTCAATTGATGGGAAGTCCAGGGGCAGGTGCACAACGTGATCCTTGAGTTCATCAGATAATCCGAGGCGGAAGTAGTGAATCAGGGCATTGTGATCCCAAGCGAGTTGAGCAGCCAGAAAACGGAATTTGGAAGAGTAGTCCTGAAGAGCGAGATCCTTGAGTCAGGGAAGTGAGGCGTGCAACAATGAGGTGGCGAGAGTGCAACTGCCCAAAGGCAGATTGTAGAGCTGTCTGAAAAAGGTGGAAGTTGGCAGTCTCAGGAGCGTTTCGAGAGAGGAGATGTCCAGCCCATTCCAGAGCTCATCCAGAGAGGCAAGATACCATAAAAGCAATTCTTTCTCCATCGGTGGGGAAGCAGTCTGGGCGGATGTGGAAAGTCATCTGACATTGAGTCAGAAAGCCCTGACAGCTGGAGGAGTCACCATCAAATTTTTCCGGGAGGTGAGGGGGTAGAAGATTAATTTGTGTTTGAAGTGGGGGTGAAGGGGCAGGAGCTGCAGATGGGGGAGACGGTGGAAGTGCAAAGTGGTCAGCTAGTTGCTGGACTGCCATAGTTAGCAGGTCCAGGTTCCGGGAGTGTTCATGGAGAATAGAAAGTTGACTCTGGTCCGCTGGATCCATTTTAATATGGCTCACTATTCTGTCACGGAACCTATACGTGGAATAGGAGGATCCTTGTGCATGACCGGAATCCCACAGGACGCAGAGCAGCAAAGGGACAATCCAAAAGACAAAATCCAAAGGGAGGCAGAGGGTCCGGTAACGAGAGATATCCAAAAACAATCCAAAAGTCAAAATCCAGAAGGCGAGGTCAAGAGGCAGAAGCAGAAGATTCGTAACGGGAGATCAGTCAAAAAGTTTGGAAACACGCACTAGAGAATACTATGAAGGCTTCTCAATAGTGAGCATGGGAAGGTGTGCGAAGGGGGTTTAAATACTGAAAGGAAAGGGGTGTGATTGGATGATTGGTTAGGGAGTGAGAATTTGAGGAATTTGGTGAATGTGAGAATGTGCTGGGTTCAATCAGGGATGAGATTGGGAAGCAGAGGTTCTGGGAATGTGACGTTGTTTGCGAGGGAGAGTGTGGGGCGTGATACTGAGACTCGGGTTTCCTCGGATGGCCCAACCATTCCTTTGTATGTAAGTGTGGAAAATGGGTTCTGGGCAGCTGTGCTGACACAGGAGCATGGAAGTAGGCACCATCCGGTGGGATACTATTATACCATTAGATGCTGTAGCCAAAGGGTGGGGGAGCGTGAAAATTTAAGAAAATGTAATACTGTTTACTGATGGGTCTGGCGCATGAGGGAGAACAGAGAACAGGCTGAGCTGTTGCAACAGAATTTGAGGTGCTAACGACCGGAAAATGCCCCTCCACTGCCTCAGTGCAGCAAGCCAGTTTAGAGCACTGATGGAAGATTGTAAAAAGAAAGATGTTAAAGGGTTACTGTATATGTATATAATCTATGTATTTGTTGCATGTAGGCCACAATTCTGGATGGCTATAGAAAAATAGGATTCTCTCACCACGGCAGGGACTCCAGTTAACAATACTGGGTTTGTCTCTGATCTCATTTGTAGTTTTACAGCTGCCAACTGAAGTAGCTGTAGTAAGGTGTAAATGACACAATAAATAATCCTGGGTCTGAGTCTGAGACCCCTGTGAAACCTCTATTGGGGAAAAGGGAGAATTCAGGTTGAGGCCTCTAATAGATGTGGTTAGAAAAAATGTGAAAAGAATGTGGGGTTGCATGATGATGGGATGTGGGGCCTTCAGCACACCAGATCCCCTGCATGCCCTCACAGCCTAATGCCATTTTGTAGCCAGAAATTCATGCTGGCAGATACCCAGGTGTATGACAAAGATGATCCCGTGGTGCGGACTGCCCTGCCCCTTGGATACTGATCTAGGGGCATACTACACTGGGAAGGTGTGCCAGGTTGTAATCGCCTCACTAGGGGTGAGGTGGAAGTTACATTGCCCCCATCACCCACAGTCTGAAAGACCAACTAGGGAAATATCAACTGAAGGAACACCGTGGGTAGATGCTCTACCTGTGGTCCTGTGCAGTTTGAGGGCTGGAGCAAATGGAATTGTGAGACTGAGATCCCATTTGAGATCATCATGGGCAGCCAAAGAAACTCCCTGGAGGGCCAAGTTTGGCTAACGAACTGTTGAATGTACTAACTCTCTATTACAGTATTGTAGGTTTGTTAATTGAAGCAGTGCACAGGGCTCGTGAACAGGTGCCGGACGCTTGGGGACCTCCAGTAGAGGGAAGACATGACCGGATACCTGGCGAGTGGGTGTGGGTGAAGAAGAGATACCCTGCCAGACGTTGCAACCCTGCTGGGAGGGACCATAACAAGTGCCACTAACTACTGACTCTGCCATCTGAACGACAGGATGAGATCGCTGAATCCACGCATTGCACTGTCACCGAGCCACTGCACCAGAGACTGAGTGAACAGAAAGAATAATGTTGTTACTGTTTCTGTGTCTGATGCTTCGTAAGGTGAACCAACAGTGTGCTTGTTAGGCCTGAGGAGCATTACTGGGGAATATGTATAAATACATTCCTGGTGTTGTCATATCTACCAGCCAAAAATGATAATCAGAGTTGGGTCAATATTGCTATTCCAAGATCCTGACGATAGATCTCCACATGGCTGATGTCTGCGTTTGGGTCCTGGGATAGGACTTTATTTATTTGTAGGATTAGGACTGTTTTATATGTATAATTGTAACTATCACTTGTACAAAACATCAATCACATCTTGTTGTAACCGTGGAATGCACAATGTCATGGTAATGCATGCCCGTACATCTAGAAAGGAAAGATCTGCCCTGACATTGTATGTGTAAAAAATAGGCAGTACTGACGTATGCCATATCTTATAAGGGGGGAATGAAGTAAGAAACAAGATGTGAAGACGAGGTTTATTTTAAGTCCTTTCTGCATGAAGATTAGACTTCTAAGGCTGGAGTTTATGGCAGGAAGGGGGTTAACTGATAAGGATTCCAGATGGGAGCTAGGAAACTCCCTGGGGACTTAATCCCTGAACATTTGGCCAAAAGGCTGTAAACTGGCCAAACACATGACCTCCCCCCTTTACTATAATAACGAGTGACATCAGAAGTGGCAAGGAAGGGCTATATAAACTAAAAGTTTGTACCGACACTTGGAACAATACTTCGGTTTTGTTGTTTCTTGCGGGAAACAAGACTTCGGCTTTATTGTTCCTTGCATGCAGTAAACTCTTCTGTTTAACTTCATCTCGGGATCCAGAACCGTATTCTTTCTGTTAAAACACTACCTAGAAAAATTTGGTTTAACCCATTTGGTTAGTAGGCAGCCAGCCTCCTGGCCAAAAGACAAGCAGTCTCGAACCCCAGTCATTTGAGTGAACTGAGGGGTAGCTGCAAGGGGGAGGTTTTAACAAGTTCTTTGGAAAATCCTTGAACAATTAAATACATTTTACAGTCACTGCCTGTGAAAACTGCCTAATACAGCATTAGAACAGAAGAAGATGCTTGGAATAAAAGTTAAATTAATATAAAATACAGTTATATACTGTATACAGAGTACATATGCTGATGAAGACAATTACTAATTATGTTTGATGGTTCTTGATGTCTAAATTGTTTTTGATGTCTTGATGTGAAGCTAAAAGCTTTGGCAGAACGAAATGAAGTTCTATACAGTGAAAAAGAAAAAGCAAAAGAAGAAATAGAACGTCTCAAGAACGAATTAGGGAAATGCAGTAATGTGAATGTAACACCTAAATTATATCCAGATCTGAGACCTTTAAAAGGCAAAAATGAGGACTGGGACAGATATCCCGACTGGCCGTATCCAGAAGGGGGGTCGGATTGGGAAGACACTTCATATGATAGAGATAGAGACGGGTCCTGGCAACCCCCAGGTCATAACGTTTTTACAGGGAAAAGACAAGAGTCTCCGAGCCCAGTTAGGGGTATAAGCAGGGCTGAGAGATCTAGTAGTGAAAGATCAGAAGACAAAGACGGGTACAAATCCAAACCTGAGGATATAGACCGATGGGCTAAAGAAGTGCCTCACCCTAAGTCAGGCATGCAGCAAACCTGGAGTGCACTTCAAGACTGAAAGGATACATATGGGATTAGACCTATAGAAGCGGCAATGATTTTGAGAAGAGTTGGTGAAAGAAAGGCAGGGCAGTTAAAACAGGTGTGTGAAAGAAAGAACCTGGGAGAAGGGTGGGAATTAGTGTGGAGATTTTTGAAAGAACATTACCCACCGAAAACTGATTGGAGAAAAGTAACAGCATGTCAGCAGAAGGAAAGTGAGGATGTTTCAGATTTTACAGAAAGGTTTATAATTCTATGGATAGAATACTCCTGGTTAGCAGATGAAAAGGAAGTGAATGAAGATACTTCCACAGTAATAAAACAAATTTGCTTGAGTAGGTTACTGTACCTGACAATCAAAAATGGTCAAAAATCCAAAGTTTGCAAATACACTTTCTGCATGATGATCTCACTTATTTTTGCATTTCAGTCTATATAAAATGATGTCTTGCGGTAAGATTTAGTGGCAATTGTAATACGAACCTTTACATGGAACAATATATGCCTATTGTATACTTTATTTCTGATGCAGGTTACAAAAAGAAGAAATAGTGCAAATTTAAAACAGATTCACATTAGATACATTTATTATACTCCAAGACTGCTACATTAAGTATTTCTGAGTGATCTGGAGTCATTTGGGTAACATTTTTAGCAGTGTTTTGATGCCGGGATTTTGAAACTTTTTCTATAAGAACCCGAGCTAGGGTTAGGGTTAGGGTTTAAACACTCCTGGAAATGTTTTAATGCATTTTCTGTCCTTTCAGATGCCTTTTGAATTCCAGGAAAGGTGTTTTTTTGTCTCCTCAACAAATAAATTTTCCCAATTTTGCAGTTTTTGCTTAGCCATGTACCTGTCAATCAAAAATGGTCAAAAATTCAAAGTTTGCAAACACACTTTCTGCATGATAATCTCACTTATTTTTGCATTTCAGTCTATATAAAATGATGCTTTGCGGTAAGATTTAGTGGCAATTGTAATACGAACCTTTACATGGAACAAAATATGCTTATTGTATACTTTATTTCTGATGCAGGTTACAAAAAGAAGAAATAGTGCAAATTTAAAACAGATTCACATTAGATACCTTTATTATACTCCAAGACTGCTACAGTAAAACCTGATGTTGCCAAGCATGTGCAGCTACGTTCTCCTGACATTACGGAGAGCGGAGACAGATTTGATTTAATAACTCGCGAAGCTAGGAAGATAGAGCAAAGCATGTATGCTAAAGTGCGAGCACTGCAAATGGGAGATATGGAAGCTCCCAAAGAGGAGAAAAAGGAACAGCCAGTGTTTCGCTATTGTAATAGACCGGGCCATTTTTATAAAGCCTGTAGACAATTGTTAAAAGCAAAAAGACAGAGTGACAGAGGGGGAAGGGGTCCCCCTCATAACCCTACTGATAGTGAGGGTCAGAAGGGGCTGATATCTCAATTAAAGAACATGTCAGAAGCTGAAACGAGAGTCTTGTGTGAAATAATAGATTTAAACTAATAAGCCCCTTTGTAGCCTTCCTAAGTTTATCTCAGGATTTAAATAAAAGTGAAATAATCTTACAGTGTGCAGTAACGGCGGGACACAGGAGCACATTTGTCCTGTTCTTCGACTAAAACAGCATAAAGATTTGATATAAAGTTTTCTAACGGGTAACAGGAGGCTACAGGAGTAGGGGGGCACGGGTTGTGTTTAAAGCAGATACAAGCTGTCACAGTATGCTTGGGAAAAGATGTACAGTTTCAACTACTGATGTGGGTGGGGGACACCCCAGACCTATTGGGCTAGGATGCCCTGCAGCATTTATAAGGAATTTCTGTATGAAATAGCATTTATGTGAACTACCTCAAAAGAGTTATGTGATATTGTGATTGTTTTACCTAATGAGGGAATCCATAAGGCCGGGCTACTCCAAGTATTAGATCTTCGGACGGAAAAAAGGGTATAAAACCAACTACATGATAAAGCCAGGGTGAATGCCTTCTCTGAGCGAGCTCGCCTGGTGACGAACTGGCTTAAGTGGGGTAGTGCAGTCTAAAGACAAAATTGCCTTGACCCCTGCAGTAGAAACTGTTTTTAATGTTTTGAAACAAGCTTTCTTGCAGGCACTGGCCCTGGACTGGATTCCCTCAGACGGATCATCTGTATGTAATCTGTGTGTGAGTGAAAGAAATGGGTTGTGAGCTGCTGTGCTGGCGCAGGAGCATGGAGGTAGCGTCTGGTGGGTTATTATTCAGGACCCCTCGATGCGGTGGCCAAGGGGCCATGTTTATGTGTTGTGCCTGTATAAACTGTAAATTGAAACTTGTAAATATGCTAAATGGAAAATTGTAGCGCTTTATATAGACTCTATATATACATTTGGTGTATGCCACAATTTTGGATGGTGGTGGAGGAATAGGGATTTCCTCAACACGGCAGGGACTCCAGTTAAGAATGTTGGGTTTGTCTCTGAACTGTTAGACGCTTTGCAGCTATTGACTGAAGTAGCTGTGGTAAAGTGTAAATCACATCATAAAGAAATGTTTCCAGTAACTCAAGGGAACAACTTTGCAGATGCAGCTGTCAGGTGAGCAGTCCTGGTAGAGCAGGAGTCTGAGACCTCTGTGAAACCTCTGCTGGTGAAAAGGGGACAGCTACAGGACATTCAGGCTGAGGCCTCTAAAGCAGAGAAATGGACATGGTTAGAAAAGAATGTGGGGCTGCAGGATGATTGGGTATGGTGCTGCCAGCACACTGGACGCCCTGCATGCCCTCACAGCCTAATGCCCTTTGTAGCCCGACAAAGGCACTCTGTCGGACACCCGGGTGTGAGACAAATGGTGTGCTGGTTACCCAAAACTGGGTGGGGACCTGATTTGAAGCAGTAGCCACTTCTGTGATATCTCGATGTGATGCTTATCAAAGGAACTCAACTACAGTTCAGGTGCGGGTGCAACAGCTCAAAAGGCCTGCTCCTGAGGAACCTTTCATGCACTGGCAAGTTGACAATTGTAAAGGGAAACCTGGGCTCTTATAATCTGTTTTCCCGTTGGGCACTGCCCTGCCGCTTGTATTATGATGAAGGGACGCACTTCACAGGGAAAGTGTCAGGCTGTGGCTGCATTGTTTGGGGTGAGATGGACTGAGATCACCCTCAGTCTGCTGGAACAGAGGAACAAAGGACCAGAACTCTGAAAGATCGTCGAAACATCAGACTGAAGGAGCACCTTGTGTAGATGTTCTGCCTGCGGTTCTGTGTAGCCTGCGGGCTGGATCAAACAGAACTGTGTAACAGAGCCTGTTTGAATTCATCACGGGCCAACCAACGAACCTTCCTGGAGGGCCAAATCTGGCTAATGGATCACTGAATTTGCTAATTCTCTATTGTAGTATTGTAGATTGTTAATTGAAGCAGTGCATGAGGCTGGTGAACAGGTGCTGGACGTTTGGAGACCTCCAGTAGAGGGAAGACACGACCTGATACCTCGCGAGTGGTTGTGGGTGAGGAAGATGTACCCTGCCAGATGTTGCATCCCCGCTGGGGAGGGACCAAATCAAGTGCAACTGACAACTGACTCTGCCATCTGAGTGACAGGATGAGATCGCTGGATCTACGCTTAGCACTGCCACCAAGCCACTGCACCAGAGACTGAATGAACATTAATTATTATGCTGTTACTGTTTCTGTGTTTGATGGGCTTCCTGAGGGGGGCCGACAGTGTGCCTGTTAAGTGTAAGGAGTTTTACTTTGATAAATGGGGATATTGAATCAATACTTTATCAATCAGCCACAAATAATAATCAGAGCTCATGTTGGGTTTGTATTGCTATAAAGGACTGAAGAATGAAGAGATGAGAGATGCCCAGGACGTGAGATAATAATATCATTTTCTTGATTTTGTATGTTTTTGCAAACTATACAGTCTAGTGGCTTGACGTAGGCTTTGTGCTCAAATGTATATAAAGATGCTGCCTGTCCTTGGTCAGTAAGATTTTGGTAAGCTGTCTGTACGCCCAGAATATGAAAAGAACTAACTGTTGTCTAGTCCGCAACTTAGATATAATTAATTGGCAGGTGTTGCTGTTTCATCATTTGTTTAGAATATGTCATAGTAACTCTTTGTGTTTTAAGGTATAAAGGACCATCTTCAGCTACTTATTTTTTAAGTCTGGTGGTTGCAAGCCGGACTTCCATATGCATATGAATAAAGAGACTTCTGCTTCACAGACACCTGAACTTTGTAATTTGTTTGACACTACAGCCTCTTACTCACGTCCTCAATGTAGGGTTGACTGTTGTGTTGGACTGCCTGCCCACAGGTAATTTAGCCTATTTGGTAATTAGTGGCTCATTTTAAAACCAGGGTATTGGATTGGATCTGACAACATAGCTGGTTAGCTTGATCCAGACTCCTACAACCTTTTGCATAAAGATGGGCCTCCTGTTCTTGGTTTTAAATGCACTTCCATCTAGCTGCCATTTCTCTCCTTTGGTTCAGTTGGTGAACTCCATCCTATTCAAAGACAACTGCAGCACAGCCCATCACACTGATTTACAAGTTGCAACACTGACAGACTCTAGATCTTAATCGCTACATACTGAACCTTACAAATACAGATTTTCTGTCCCAATTTCAAACAAATCTCATGGAGAAAATACATAGGAGCCTTTTTAAGAAAAACACCCTACCTCTGTGGGCAAAGGAGATACTTGAATTAAAGAAATGAAAGTGGAATGTTTGAGTAAATAAAAAGCAACACAGTAGAAGCAAGTCATGTCATAAGCAATAACAAGAACCAATGTAAATGTTTTGGTTTAAACATTCTCTACAAATTTGTTTCTTAGAAGATACCCTCTATGTACCCAACATAAGAAATGCTCAACATTTCAAAAACAATATTAATAACTGCATCACCTGTTTTATTTTTAAAGTGTAAGTGAGTTGGAAAATATGATTTAAAAGCATGGTCTGACAGGCATCACTGAAATGGATGCAACAAAAATTAAAATAATAATATGGTAATAGCCAGATTAGACTGAAAGCAACTCACCAAATGGAGGCTCAGAAATTACACCAACAAATTGTTATGACTTTAATAACATCACATCTCTGCCTAGGTTACACATTTGTTGACACAGAGTCTACAAACACTCTGTCATCATGATCCAGAGTCCCACTGATTACATTAGATTAGTTAAAACCTGCATTCCCATCTGATATTATCATTCCTATGTGGGCTAACTATCACATAATGCATAAGGTTGTGTTGATGCATGGAAATTTGACCAATTGGTATGGGATGTCTGTGTTTTTAAATTATTATTCAGAGCCAGTCCTTGTTATCAGTAGTGACATCTTAACCAATGGTGCAGCCGACTCACATGTGGGGATTCTGGACACTCTGCGGGGGTCTGGCAGCAGAAGGGGACACCACTATCAGCCTGTCCTCCTCAGGCTCAGCAGGCCCGTTACAATAGGTCAGTTGCTGTCTCACTACACTCACATCTGAGGTCACCCCTGCAAAACAAGGTTAACATTTCTCAACACCCTTCACTTATCAAAACCCACAGCAGCAGACGCACTGACACACGCACCAACCTCAACACAATGAGGGCAAATGCAAGAACTGACTGAGAAGGAAAATAGGCTGTAACGAACAGTTCTTTCCGGACCCTATGCGGACGACACAGTCCGACGGAGTGGGGAAACACTGGGGAAACGTCATGCAGGAAAATGGGGCTGAAGACAGGGGGGCGTGTCCAAGGTGCGCTGGTGCACGGGGGAGGTGTGGCCGAGGCGAACAATCCAAAAGAGAAGTCCTTAGGGAATATCCAAAAACACACGAGAAAGTCCAAAACCAGGAGATCCATCAGAACAAGGAATAAAAACCACGAAGGCCGGGTCGGAACCGGCGGACGGGGAACAGGAATGGGAACAGATTAAAACCTTAACGGGACCAGGCGCTTCCAGGTCCCGGACTCGCACAATATGGAAATCAGATGCAGAGCCCGGATGAGCGTCAGCGCCTGGCTTTTAAGGTGGGCTGGGAATAGGGAGCAGGTGCATAGAATAAAGTCACAAGTGAAAGGGCTGGAGCACCCTTAAGGAGGGGGGACTATAATCGTGACATAGGCAAGGTCTTTATCTTCTTTATCTTTTTAACTCTAAATGAGTCCCAGCAGACAGAAAGTTTCAATCTCTACTGTGCTTTACTGTTCAAACCTAGAGGTACTAATGGAGACAGTGGAGAAAAGTTAAAAAAATGATAAACACTGCTTTGTCATCTTTACAGATGTAGTGTGCTCTCTGAAGGCACCAGTTCTGTAGGGTTTGGGCATTTACGGGGATTTACTGATGAAGCGCTAGTTCACTTTATTTAATTTAGAAGAAGGTGGAGGAGCTGCCACTGCGATGAATGTTTCAGTGAGGAGGAGTGGGAGATTTTTTTCTTTTTGTATTGCTTCTTGACTAAAAAAAATTGCAAATCTGTTATTTCGGCGTAGCACTATCAACGCTCCACCATCATATTTATTCCCGTACTGCCCATTCCACCGCTTCGGAAATGTTAGGTTTGAGCAACTTCTCATCAACACACGACACTGTGCTCACTCATGTCTCCCACCACAACAGAATGACGCGTGAGGACCCCTCAGCTTTTGAGGTGAGAACGGTTGCAAGCTGACCCTTGTGACCCACAAAGTTCCGCATTTGAACATAAAAGTGTCTCCTGTTGGAAGAGGTACTGATGTTTGCAGCCCTAGCAACACTCCATGTTAAAATATGTCCCGTTAAATTCAGTTCAACCATGATCTAAGACTCCACGGTGGAAGTAAGACTGAAAGAAAAAGGCGCTAGCTTTCTTGGGGTAATTTTTAATGCTTCTGAATTTTAAATTTTTATTGATGTGTGTAAAATGTTACTTTGTTCAGTACATCTTAACTTATCCATAACAATCACCTATCCTACTCTTAGTCAGAGGTTTTGTACATAGGTTTTGTTTAGTGTGCTTCCAAGGTTATATCCTGCAGCAAAATGGATGACAACACATGAAAGGAAATGCAGGTTTATTCAACACCTTCTTAAAAGACAAAGCCCATTTTGTATTTTGTTTGAGCCTGGTGCTTTCAAGAGTGAAACAGTTTCTTGTACTTCTTGGTTCAAACAAGTTTGGCTGAAGGCTTCATGCCACTCCTGTCATTCGGCTGAGAAGGGTGTTCTGATCATGGGCAGTCGTGGCTTTGTAGCTGGACAGTTCCAGTGTGAAGGTGGCAGTGCTAGATGGCACAGAGCGAAGGATGGTGGAGTAACCCTGTGAGAAAGATGAACAAAAGAAAAATCATTTTTGTAAAGAAATGCTCACTCCCATCACACTCCATTGTTTCCTGATGAATATTTTGTTAAACATGTTTTTAAACAACAAAGCCCATATTGTAATGAAACCTGAAGGACAGACAAGCTTAAATGTTCTATAAAAAATATTTATTCTGTCACTAAAAACCCTGTCTTTTGCCCCATCTATTTTTCGATAGATTTGAATAGATTAAGACTAAATACAGCAATAAACATTTAATAAAGCATTTGATATTTGAGTAGTATTTTTAAATCAAATTGAAAGAAACCAAACTGATTTTGTTGTTAGCATATTGGTTTAACAAAGCCAATTGTAAAAAACAGCACAACACTTCTTCTAACCTCTATGTATTGTGCCCTGGGCTGCTCAGAATATTTAACAATTGCATCTTTAACTTCTGTCTTGCAATAAGCAATGACTTTTCTTTCTACATATATTTCTCTTATGTTTTCTTATATCGGTTTATTCATTTTGGGGACTACTTTCTAGAAATCAGCCTTCCATCAAGGGCGCTTGCTTCCAGTGCACTTAGTCAACAGCTCACATCCAGCTTTTTGTGAACTTTCTGATTTTATTCTCTGTGGAAGTCTAACAGACACAAAAGTGGGAGAGTTGGTAAAGGTGGAAGTTGGCACCAGGATAGACAATGGCTGGGTGATCATGTACATGAAGCATACGGAATACAATACGTCCATCAATCAGTCAAGCAACATCACTGGGAGCCTCAAGCTCCAGCCCATCTACATTTAATTAAGGGTGTACCAGAACAGGCCTGCCACAGTACTTTCATTTTTCATCTTTCACACAATTCAGTTATTGCTTTAATTCATTCACTGATTATGAATAACAGACATTTAAAAAAATAAAGTAGTTTTTAATTAGTGAGCGATACCTTTAAATACATTGGAAGCTAAACATATTCCAGATTAGTACTATGAATGTAAAAGGATAACCTAAAAAATGCATTGGTAGAAATGTATTACAATATTTAATACTCTATAACTTTCTAAAGCACATACTAAATGTAATATTCATTTTAATTAAATAAACAGTCTGACTATTAATGATGTATATTGTCCCCTATTGAATGTGTTTGTGAATGTAGATTGTGATTTTATACATTTTAGACCTACATTTTCAATTAAAAGGAAATGAAATGTTTCTGTTTTAAAATTAGAGCTGTACTATAAAATACAGGACCGCAGACCACAGACAGTACCTCTTGCTCAAAGTCGGTCCTTCAGGGAAGACAGCAACCGCTGTCCAAAGTGTCTGAAATGACAAATCTTTGCATGAGACTCATTGCACCACGGAGTTGCAAAGCTGGCTCCTTGAAGCATATCACCATCTTACCCGTCTAGGAAAAGAGCAAGCTTGTACCTGGTTTCCTGGGAGGCGTCTTGTGCCAGACGAGTGGCAGCAGGCAGGATGCGGTTGGTGATATCCCTGGGGAGGTTATGTGCACCCATCCTCTCCACCAGGTCTGCCAGGTGATGTGCCATACACGCCCTCACTCTGGAGTTCAGGTGACTGTGCACACAGAACATTGTATTGTATATTACTGAGCTGTTACTTTGATTGAAACCATATCAACCTGTCACCTAACCATTGGCAATGTGGACCTCATTTTCCAATGCTTAACCAGATTTCTTTTAAAATGATAAAAAATTATATTTAACTGTCTAATGTTGTTTTTATATTTTTTTAAGTACTGTATGTTAGCATTGTATGGCAGCATGGTGGCGCAGTGGTTAGCATTGCTGCCACGCAGTGTCCAATGGGTTCAATTTCGGACCTGGGGTGCTATCTGCTTGTGTGTTCTCATGTGTTTCTGGTGTGAGTGTGCACGTGTCTGTGTCTGTGTGTCTGTCCTGTGACGGACTGGTGACAAGTCCAAGGTTTGGGCTGATTTACACCCGCTGTTTGCAGAAATAGGCTCCAGCTACCCTATGACCCTAAATTGGAGAAAGTGGTTAGAAAACGAATGGATATTAACATTGTAGTAAACATTCTTTAATACATGCTTTGATTTCAAGCTCCATGAAACGTAAATGACCCTTCACAGCTCCTGAAGTCAGACCCTAAGATTCTGGGTATTATTCTATTCTGTATATTTCTGCCCTCACCTCAGACCTCCATTCAGCAGCGCGTTGACTGCACGAGCAGGGGTACAGCTCTGCACCATGCAGTCCAGTGTGCTGTCTACACTTTGTCGGATGAATGTGTTCGATTCTCCGGCTTTCTCTAGCAGCACCTTCACTGTGTTCCCCAGTTCCGGGTCCATCCTTCTCTTCAGGAAGGTGAACACGTCTCCCAGACACACCACTGCCATCCTAGACACAGCTGATCGCAAGTTCTTCACCTGGGGAAAGGCAAACCACCGTCAGCACTGAAGAGCCTCGTCTGTGCCCCTCTCTTGAACCATTCTATATGAATGGTTCAGAATGGATACAAAAACAGTGAAAAGCAATCATACAAATGAACAATTAATATTTTGGAGAGATCACACCTCCTGCACGAGCGCCAGGGAGACATCGTGCAGTCTGCTGATCAGGATGACAGGGTGATGCTGGGACAGACGCCTTATAAAGCTCAGTCCATCAACCTTCCTCTCCCTGAATTCAGTGAACGGAAAGAAATACATCAACCAGGACAAGGAAAGAGGTCTAACTGTATAGAGCTATGGGCAACAAGGTCTGTATTTTCACTAGTCAGAATTGTATTCATAGAAAACGGAATAGGTGGATGCTGATTGTACTGCTTTATGCCTACCAGTCGTCAGAGGCCAGAAACTGAAGGCTCTGGGTGAGGGCCAGCTCGGGCCTAGAGAAGGATTGCAGCCCAGGCTGCTCTGGACCATCTCTTCTCTTCCCTTTAAGGGCAGGGGACAGCTCATCTAAAGGTCACAACAGAGTGGGGAAACGTTCTGTGATCAGTTTGGTCACCACTGATTTGACTAAAGCAGATCGTGAAAGGCGTCTGCCTCGGGGCATCAGTAAAAAAGCTCTAGAAGAAGGAAAAAAACCTGACCTTGAAAGAAAGTGGTGGAAGAAAGTGAGAAAGAAAATCAGTGCAGATGTGTGGGAGATGCTGATCTGACCTGCGATATGGGGGGTACTCTTCAGAGGGGGAAAAGAGATGTTATCCCTCTCCTCTGCAGATCCATCCCCCCCTATCATGCGCAGGCGTTTCTTAAGACTCCCCACGCTCCTCCACCGGTCCTGGACGTGCCCCATCTTGTGTGTCTGTAATAACAGAAAAGCACAAGTTAACCCTGGGCAATCCTGGCCCGGCTCAGTTTTGAGACCAGCTGGACTAATCCTGGTAAACTTTTTTACTTTGAGTCCTCTGAAATATTTACTGTTGGACCCCATGACATAAATTGTTTCACAGCACTGAATTGTGATTCATAGTATTCATATACATTTACTTGTACTTGCTCCACCTAAAAAAACAGTACTGATGTATTGTCAGTATCAGTGTCAGTGCCAGTATTAGCAAATTAGAAAAAGAAATTGCAATTGTGTAGCCAGCAATAAAATCACCCTGGGAACAGGATAGTGAAAGGAAAGGAAAGGATAGTGTTTAGAGTAATCAACTGCTCAGATCTCAGCTAAAACTAAATTGCACAAGAATATATCATCTGTAGCATAAACAACTTGGATTGTAAAAAAAAAATCATACAAATTGACAGAACAGATATGATTTAATTTACTTACGTTTTCTAAAAAGAGAAGAACAAAACATTTTTCTAACTACTTGTCACCCTCAGGACTTGGTTGCTGTTGTGTGTATTTTTGGGGGAGTACAGTATAAAAAAAAATTCTACTATAAAAAAAAATTATTATACATACGCATACAGTATATTCAGAGTCTAATCCCAATCATTAAAGACACAAACACAATTTAAAGACATTTCCATAAATTCTATATATATTTTTCTACTGCGTCTTATAAATATTATTATTGGATGCCAGTAGAGTTGTGTTCATAACATTTATTTCACTAGGGACAACAACATCCAAGAACTGAATGTTTTGTGAATGCTAGCAATACCTACCTAGAAAAATTTGGTTTAACCCATCTGGTTAATAGGCAGCCTCCTGGCCATAAGACAAGCAGTCTCGAACCCCAGTCATTTGAGTGAACCGAGGGGTAGCTGCAAGGTGGAGATGGGGTGTAGGAGGAATGTTTGAGATAAATGCGAAGGGAGGTGTTGGAGTTCAGTATACTGTATGTAGCTAGTTTTATAATGCTGGTGATTAGGAACAGCTGTGTGAGATTGACTTGTCATTGTTATCCCTCCCGAACGTCTGTTAATATCTTCCATAGTTTGCTAAAACTAAGGTTGCTGCTGGAAGAGGTGTTAGTGGGGCCAGCAGGGGGCACTCACCCTGTGGTCCACGTGGGTCCTAATGCCCCAGTATAGTGATGGGGACACTATACTGTAAACAGGCGTCGTCCCTCGGATGAGACGTAAAACCGAGGTCCTGACTCTCTGTGGTCATTAAAAATCCCAGGGCGTTTCTCAAAAAGAGTAGGGGTGTAACCCCGGCGTCCTGGCCAAATTTCCCATTGGCCCTTACCAATCATGGCCTCCTAATAATCCCCATCTATGAATTGCCTTCATTACTCTCTGCTCTTCTCCCCACTGATAGCTGATGTGTGGTGAGCGTTCTGGGGCACTATGGCTGCCGTCGCATCATCCAGGTGGATGCTGCACATTGGTGGTGATGGAGGGGAGACCCCATTACCTGTAAAGAGCTTTGAGTGGAGTGTCCAGAAAAGCGCTATATAAGTGTAAGCAATTATTATTATTATTATTATTATTATTATTATATCTGGCAAGCCTTTTTGCATTTTATTTTGAGTTTCCTCTATATTTTGCTGCCGTAACATAACTTACAGCCATATGACGGCAACTCTATAATGCTGCTGATATAATTAAGTACAGTACATAGATGAAAGTGCCATGCAAGGGATTTGATAGGTGTTTTCTAAAAGCAAGCTAAAGGCTTTCACAAGTTATCCACCAGAGTCTACAAAAATGTAAAAATGTTTTAATTTCTGAGATAAATAACTGCGTCTGATCATTGTAAGCAATCTGGCCGGTCCCAAAATGATCAAATCCCTCAAATACCAAATATACTATAGATGGAAAAAGAAACATATTAGTCCTGTATCATTATTATTTCCTATATAGTGAACCCCTGAAGACATTTTTGCTGTTTGTTATTATTGGGTCAATTCATTTCCAGGCTGTATTTTTTATATCTAAATACTCTAATATTCTATTCCAGAATACTGTCTGTATAGGGCTTCAAATACTGTTGTTGTGAATATTAGGTCAGTACGTAGACAGGACTTGATCATAATATACTGTAGTTACACTTGTGTGCTATGGCATTACAGTATACAGAGTACATATGCTGATGGAGACATTATTACTAATCTTGATTGTTTTTGATGTCTAAATTGTTTTTGATGTCTTGATGTGAAGTGTTTATAAATAAATATACTGTAGAAGGAATTATAAAAAACTAGGACATTGGTGAAACACAAAAATGAAAGACCTACAGAGCATTTTTTGAAACTCAAAAGTTTTGTTTGTAAAAAACTCAAAACAAAAGCAAAGAGAAATAAGGAACTCTTACTAACCTCCTGGACCTGGGGGTAACTGTTCTGTTGGACTGCCTGCCCATAGACTCGCGCCAGGGGCTCGACACTTGTGTTGCCAGTGCTGATGCCTTGCCCAGGGCACGACATCAGGCTCTGATGAGAAGCAACACGAGTGGAGCTCCCCAACACTCCTATAGAGGCAAAGTGACCAAAGCAAGGTTTTAGTGAGTTGGAATATATGATTTAATTACATGGTCTGATAGGCATCACTGAAATGGACACAACAATATTAAAGTAATAATGTGATAATAGCCAGATTAGACTTAAAGCAACACACCAAATTGAGGCTCAGAAATTATACCAACAAATTGTTATGACTTAAAAAACATCACATCTCTCCCAAAGTTACACATTTGTTGACACAGAGTCTATCACAGTCTATCATCATGATCCAGAGTGACATTGACTACATTAGATTAGTTAAAGCTTGCATTCCCATCTGATATTATCATTCCTCTGTGGGCTAACTATCACATAATGCATCACATAACGCATAATTTAACAAAGAATCAAAGCTTAATAGTTAATTTTCCTCTGTTTTTCCTCAGAAAATAATAATAGGAGAAGAAATCACATACAGTAGGTTGTGTTCATGCATGGGAATTTGACCAATTGGAATGGGATGTCTGTGTTTTGAAATTATCCTTCAGAGCCAGTCCTTGTTATCATTAGTGACATCTTAACCAATGGTGCAGCCGACTCACGTCTGGGGATTCTGGACAGTCTGCGGGGCACTCGGGCCGGGGGTGTGGCAGCAGGAGGGGACACCACTATCAGCCTGTCCTCCTCAGGCTCACCAGGCCCTGCAAAACAAAGTCCGCATTTCTCAACACCCTTCACCTGTCAAAACCCACAACAGCAGACACACTGACACTCATGCCGAAGTACAAATGCCAAAATCAACTGAGAAAAATGTGGGCAGGTGTTATTCTTTATTTCTTTATCTCTAAATAAGACCCAGTAGGCAGCAATAATGAACAGCTACTGTGTAGGAAATGCAGTAATCTAGTCTAGAAAAGAAAAAACTGAAACAGACTGCCCCATTCAAAACCCAAGCTGTAATGTTTAATTACTGTTCAGTTTTGCCCAGTCTCACGGCTGGTTTCTCAGCACACAATCAAACACATTCAAACAAATGACAGGCCAGCAGCTCCAGCTGTCAGCACCTTGGTTGGGGCTGTCCTCCACTCTGGAAGCAGCCATCAGCTTTCTGGAGGGGACTCCAGCCAAGCGAGGCCTTGCTGCTAAAGGAGGGGAGTTATCGGACCTGCAGGGAAGACACAGAGACATAGAGGAGAAAAGTGAAAAAAATAATAACGATCAGCACTGCTCTGACAGTTATCTTTACAGAGCTGGAACAGAGCTGTCAATTTTGTGATCCCCAACCCCACAGGCAAGAATGTTGTGATGTCCACCGCGCCCTCCACAAAGTTTTATCTGTACAAAAAACATTGTAAATATAGGACACTTTCTGTCAGTGAGACATTAAAAAATCACCATGTTCACAGCCCTGCTATGGAGCATGTAAAAGCCACTAAAGAAAAAGATGCCAGCATGATCCACAAGCAGACAACTTCATCATTCTGAATATGTTAACTAACTCAAACCTGAAGAAGGCTCCACAGCCGAAACTTTGTGTTTTCTTTCTTCTCTTTTCAGCATGGAATAAATCTATTAGTTGTTCCTTTGAAGCCTATGCATGCTGACGCAGCTCAACTATGTTAACTGTTGCTTTTAGTATATTTTGGGTTTTTTTGTCTCAGCTTTTTTTGTAGGCGTTGTTATTTGTAAAGGTGGCGTGTGTCTGTGGGCCATGAGCTGTTGTGGACTGACCCGGCTTTGATGCCATCGAGGAAGTTGTGTGGGGGTGAGCTGAGCAAGTCTTGCTCCTCTGCCACAGTGTACTGCAGGAACCTGAGGGAGTTCGGCCTCTGAAGAACACAAAAGACACAAGCCTTTAACATTCCTTCTCAGTTCCTAACCCAGCTGGGCTCTCACTGCCAGTGCATTCGCACAGCTTATTGTACTTTTTGTGCAAAGCAAAATAGAAAAGACTTGGGAATGAAACCTTGAAACCTCCTGAAGAACATAACCAAATAAAACTACACAAGCAAGCTCTTATCCCTTCCTTTTTCTGCACATTTAAATGATGATATGTGGGTTAGAAAGGCCCTGGTGTGTTCTGACCTCCTCGTAGTCCACTGCCTCCTCTTCTCCATAAACCTGCAGGTTATTTTCCGTTGGGCGCTCCAAGGGGCGCCCTGTCTGGCCGGCCTTTCCGGAGTCCCTGGGCATGCCCTGGTCCCTGTCGGGCAAGGGCTTTGTGCCTCTAGAGATCGGGGGCACGGGTTTAATCCCACTGAATACACAGCGGCAGGTTGTGGAGCACATCTGAGAGGCTCTGAGGAGCTCTGGGAAGGTCCTTCCCTGGGCTTCACCTGAAGAACACAGACAGGGCTTACACATACTGTCTGAACATAACGTTCTGAGAGGAAACTATATTTCCACTTCACCTTTAAGAAGAATAAAGGGTGAGGACTGCTTGTCTACTGTGAAGGCTGTAGTGGTTAGTCAGGATGGCAGTCTTCCTAACAAGTTGCCATTGTTGCTAAAACACTACATCAAGTCCCCTGCTCTTTCACCACATGGAAGTCAAGTTGTGCAAATCAACCTGACTGTAACCACTACCAGTCTTCCACCTCTCTCTCTGTCAGAAGGGTTGGTGGGGCTCAGGAACTGCATGTCCGAGTCCTCTCCACCACTGTTCTGTGACATCCTCAGGAGCCCTTTCTTCCCTGAAACCTGGGGCTGGCAAGGCTCTGGGATAACTGGGTGGGGGAAGCAGAGTTGCTGGGGTTAACAAAAACAAAACCCACCTGTATTCTGGCCAGAATCTACTGCAAATGAGTTTGCTTACTCTGAAGGAGCTCCTTGGGATTTTCTCGGTGAATCTGGAGATATCATCACCTTGTGAGCTTTTGTCACCTGATGATCTACTGCCTTACAGAACCAAAACTTCACACCCAATACTCAAAACTCTGTCACGCCATCTGTTGGTGTGTTGGTACAGCTGGAACTGTAATGTGTACAGTAATGTGAACTGGCATGGCCACACCTCAGAGTTCAATAAATCCTGGGTTGTGCTGTTATCTCTAGCGCGGCTTGATTTGTGCCCATTGTCTACAGATCAGTTCACAAGTCCTTGAGAGTTCTAAAGGTCTTTGAAACAGATTAGTTGTTATTACTTATAATAACATTTCTTTTCAATGCTGCTGAAGAATCCTGGATCATGGATAAAAAGGTAAGTTTATTTTTGTTTTGTACAGTTACGAAGGTCGGATGTCAGAAAGAAATAGTATCAAGTCTGTAATAAATCCCTCTTTACAGGCCATGAGAGAGTTTTTGTTACCAGTGAGCTTTTGTACAGTATGTAACTCTGGTACCAGTCCCTGTTATCATTAGTGACATCTTAACCAATGGTGCTGCCGACTCACATGTGGGGATTCTGGACACTCTGCGGGGCACTCGGCCCGGGGGTCTGGCAGCAGGAGGGGACACCACTATCTGCCTGTCCTCCTCAGGCTCAGCAGGCCCGTTAGAATAGATCAGTTGCTGTCCCACTTCACTCACATCTGAGGTCACCCCTGCAAAACAAGGTCAAAATTTCTCAACACCCTTCAGAAATGTCACCCTTTTCACCAATCTCACAACACCACAGCCCACAGTAGCAGACACACTGACACTCGCACCAACCTCAACACAAGGAGGGCAAATGCAAGAACCGACCAAGAAGGAAAATAGGCAAGTTCTTTATTTCTTTATCTCTTTAACTCTAAATGAGTCCCAGCAGACAGGAAGTTTCAACCTCTACTGTCCTGTATTGCTCAAACCTAGAGCTGTACTGATTAGGTTACTTTCCATTTTGCCCAGTCCCACAGATGGTTACTCAGCACACACTCATACATACAACCAAACACATTCAAACAAATGACAGGCCAGCAGCTCCAGCTGTCAGCACCTTGGTTGGGGCTGTACTCCACTCTCGAAGCAGCCATCAGCCTTCTGGAGGGGACTCCAGCCAAGCGAGGCCTTGCTACTGATGAAGGGGAGTTATCGGACCTGCAGGCAAGACACAAATGGAGACAGTGGAGAAAAGTGAAAAAATGATAAACACTGCTCTGTCATCTTTACAGAGTTCGAGCAGTGTTGTCAACTCTGTTCACTCCCTTGCCAAGTTCACAGTCCTGCTTTGAAGCACATAAAACCACAAAAGATGCAAGCTTGGACAACAACAAGCTAATTTTATCAACACTCTTCACTCCAGCCCCCACACAAAAACAGAAAAGATGTTTCTAAAAGTAGTAGGCTACCTGTGTGGCAGTAAGCAAAAACTGAGTAACAAGTTTGGAAAACGAGCTTCAGTGCACTGTTTATGAAAGCCACAACCGTCTTGAGTTGTAAAGGCAGCATTTTAATTGCTCTGAATGTGTCTGCAATGTGTACATTTCTGAGGGCCGTGTGTCATGGACAGACCTGGGTTGGGCGTTCGGCGGCACAGGCTTGATTCCATTGGAGAAGCAGCGAGAACGCACAAGCGTGGCTTTAGTTAGCACAGGGCAATTCTCAAGGGCTTCACCTGAAGGACACAGTAGGAAAGGCATTCATGAAAAATAAAAAAAGCAACTAGATCACATTTATTTTCTAACCACTTTATTTAATTTAGTGTTGCAGATAGCACGCCAGGAAGTGAGCCAGTGCTCACCACTGTACCACCAGCTGGAAGGAAAACTAAAAGATACTCCAGAAGCAGGGTTGAGAAACATTGCTTTAATACTGATCAGTTACAAATATCAGTCTCTGAAGAGGAATAATCTTACTCCCTAGCTTGCTGCCAAGTTCAGAACAAGCTGCTACTGTATTTTGCCATGACAGAGTTTGGGACAGGGGAGAAGAAATAGAGGCAGCAGAGGGCAGATGCATTGAAAAGCCAGGAATCAACAAAACAGGTGACCACACAAACACCAATAATGGGAATCAGTGCACATTGGCAAAGCAGGTTAATCCCATCAAAGCTCTGTTAATTTAGTCTTAATTTCAATTTATCTTGATCACATCCTCAGCTCTGACAGGGACAGCAGAAAATCTTTTTGTTCAGCAACTGCTAATCATGCAAGACCTCTCAATGTGCCTGGTGTTTCATGCATATAGCACTGCACACGCACAACCCACTTCACCTCCTCCAGCCCTGCCAACATACTGCATGTTACTGACACAGACTACTCCCTACCAGGAGCACATGTCTTTTTCCTCACACAAGGAGGGAAATGTACTTCATTTTCTTTTACCACACCATGGACAGAAATGTTTGGAATGATTTTGGTGGAGTTAATGCAAGCCTAAATTACTCCTTTTTCTCTGGATTCAGAATTAGCTAAAGAATTCAAAATAGACTGTATACACACTGATAACTACAGTTCTCAACTCATTACTCAGCCTGAAATTAATAGTCTAGAAAGTATAAATCAGGTACTTACCAATGCGTTTGGCACGTTTGGCATTTTTCTGACTTATATTCATTGTTCTAGTGAACTGCAGGTCTTTCTCAGAGGAGCCACTCAGGTGGGGAGACCAGGGATCTCTGTCCATCTGAGAGGCAGGAACAATGAAGTTCTTAGTGCTTGTTAATCCTCAATGTCTGATTTCCAGAAAAACAGCAGTTTTTGTAGCAAATGCATGTTTTACTAATTTACATATTTTATCATTTCCATGTACTGTAATTGAATCTGAATATCCTTAAATATTTGATGTAGAAAGAGTGCAAGAGACATTTAAAACATGTAGATCAGTTTTAGCTACCATGTTGACAGACAGCTGATATAGTGATAATTTGTATTCAATTTAAGTACAGTTCTCAGCTCATCATCTCTACTTTCATTTCTTTTGAGAACATGAACCTGAGGACTCAAGAACAGTAGTAGCTTATGTAATCTCCTGCTCTTCCAAGGAGTCCAAACAGTAAAATCCTGTTTGCTTCAATAAAATGTCCAAATTTGGACAGTGATATCACTGGATCCAGTCTACTTACTTAACACAGTTTTCATTACAAACTATTCTGATTTGCTACTTTAAAAATGACAAGTATTAAAACTGACACTCAAGCAAAACTCCTCAAAGAGTTGTGATGTGTTATCTGTACTCAACTCAAGCATTACAATAGTAACATCGCATATTGACAGATGTAATGGAATGTATAAATCAAACACGAAAAATATGGGATTACAAACATTCAGACCTGTATAGACTGTCCTAAATCTCTTCTTAATGATTTCATAAACCAAAATGCAGCAAACTCTAAGCAGGCAGTTCTATTCTATAATTTACAACTGGAGAAACAGTAATAGGGGGCTGTACTTACTGCTAATATTATCTATTTGCTGATTTGTACTTGCAGAGTTTATAAGCAGCATGTTTATAAAAGATGAATGTTAATGCAACTCAGCTCCTTGATGATTTTAAAAAAATATTAGACATACAGATTGTAATCTGAAGAACAAAGAGAAGCCACCCCTAACTGTATATAGATCCCATTTCTAGCTGCTACTTCAAGGAGCCCAGATTGGGCCTTAAGACACCTAACTAGGAATCCTGTGAAAAGCACCCACAGCTCTCCAAAGTAACAAGCAGCCCAGCCATTTTATTGAAGCATCAATACCACGGCATGTTTCAAGAATTAATTCTCTTTTAGTTTCAAGTTGTGGCTCTTTTGCTACAAAAACTGCTTGACCCTATCTATCTACACTCCTTGGATTTTTAAAAACTAGAATATCTCTCACATCTTTCATTTTTATGGATTCACCAATCGACTGAACTATAAAAGTCTGAACATTTAATTACCTAATGTAAGTTTAGAGGTATGGTGAATACAAATGAATGCAGTATTATAAATGAGATTTTACTACTGTTGCAAACCTTATGTATTGCTTCAATGCTGAAGGGAGTAAGCTACACACTTCTTGTTTTATACCCAAACATTTTGTTTGTAATTTTATTGTTCTAATTAACATGAAAAAATCATCATAAACACCCAGATGCCTATAGTACAATCCTGTCTGGCGATTGATATTACCTATGTGATATGTATACCGATTATTAATCTTTATTTTACATAGCGGTTTTCAGAAAACATTGTTTCTTAGGAAAGTGCACATTCAGGAGAGATCATTGTACCAAATAAATCAATATACAGAAGACAACATGCAGAATACATCATAAGATCTATGTGACTGCCAGGGTCTTAAGGTCAGATCTGAAAACAGACTACAAGGTGAGACTACTAGAAAGCCTTATCATGCACTGTTCATAATCTGGTAGAAAGGACAAAAACTTGGCAATATCAGAAGAAAAGACAGTGTGATCAGGGAATTAATTTATTGGGACCATAAAACATAAGAAGAAAAAAAGGTACTTTGAAGTCTGAAAGAAATTCAGTAGAGATACGGATTGTGCATACAGAGTATGTACTGTATTTCATGACATGGGTGACGTTTTCTAGAAGAACTGGCACAAGAAGAACTAGACAGAACTGGCTACTAGATGTTTAACGGGAAAGATTTATTTTCTTAATACGATGTGTGGTTCTGGTGTAAAAAAAAACGTCTTACAGTTGGTGAATGAAGTAAGCACACATTCAAAAGTAACAAGACCAGTGCTCGAATTCACACCCCACTGTTTTTTTTTATCGTTTTTGGATATGTTTGTATTTCTTATTGATAAAAATATGAATGAAGATACAGCTTGTCTTGAAAAAAACGTTTCTGTTGCTCCGATCCTCGGACAATGATGCGTTTGCGACTTCCATCTCTTACAGGCGGTCGCATCGGTTCACCACGTGCTGGAAAGCGTCGCTACACCCCCATGCCCTCCCACAAGTTTGTACAAATCTTGAACTGTACAAATTTACATCTTCATTGATATACACATCGATTTTTATCAAACGAATTCGTTGCTTTCAGGATAGTTAAACGGGAGCTCATTCTGGTGCTCTCATGCTTCTTCCTCTGCATACCTTCTGCACAAAGTAGCGTGTAGAAGGGCACCGTTTGCACGACATTTTACTGAAGCTGGTCGTAACGGAAAATCGACAGATTTCCGCGGACACCCAATGTAAAAAAACAGTATTTTTTACCACTTTGGTTACACAGTGTAGAAACAAGCAGTCCAATTCAGAAAATACACTTCGCCTGATCTTTACCAAGTTGCAGGGTTGCAGATGCGCAGTAACCGCACAAAAATAAAAGACTGTCGCTGCCATGCAAGTTTTTTTTCTGCACCATAGTTTACTGTTCTTGTGTTACACGCACGTCATATTAATTTACTTTTAAACTATTATACCAGACTATTTCTAACTAATAGAAAAATAGTGAAACACTAATGTTATACCAGATAAAGTCTCAGTGAAAGCAACTTCTCTTAAAGGGTACTGTAACTAATCCTAAAATCTATAGGTACCTTTCTGCTTTGCTGCGGTATTCCTAATCCGGGAAGGTTTTGCTGCAATAGTTTGCCACTCTCTTGACCATTACTACCGGGCGTACAATACGTTTTTTTATATATGCCCTGACGAAGAGAATGAGCTAAAGCAATAACCTATGAGAAACTACGATCATTTTAACCCCTTGAGCAATCCGTCACTCTCTCAGTAATAATGCAATTGTGAGTTCAGAGATGACGCGCTGATCGCTGCGTGGCGCTTTACAGATTGAGCACGTGACCTATATAAGACGCGATCTGCGAAAATGACGTTCAGGTTAATTGAAAACAAATGCTCCGGTGAAACAAATATTTTACCCGAAGATTAAACATTATTAATAGAAATAAAAATAAATTTGCAACTTTGGAATTTGGAAAATGCAATTCCAATTACAAAATCCGACCTCGTTCATCTTTTTTGTGGAGCTAGAGTCGCGTTTTGAGATGAAGAAGGTGGAGGAGCTGCCACTGCGGTGAATGTTTCAGTGAGGAGGAGTGGGAGATTGTTCTTCTTTCTATTGCTTCTTGACTAAAAAAAAAGTTGCAAATCTGTTATCTCGGTGTAACACTATCGATGCTCCACCCTCGTGATTATTCCCGTACTGCAGTTCCACCCCTTCGGAAACGTTAGGTTTGAGCAACTTGCTCATCAACACTGTGCTCACTCATGTCTCCCACCGCAACAGAATGACGCGTGAGGACTCCTTTGCTTTTGAGGCGAGTACGGTTGCCAGCCGACCCTTGTGACCCAGAAAGTCCCGCATTTGAACATTAAAGTGTCTCCTGTTGGAAGAGGTACTGATATTTGCAGCCCTAACAACACTCCATGTTAAAATATGTCCCGTTAAACTCAGTTCAACCATGACCTAAGACTCCACTGTGGAAATAAGACTGAAAGAAGAAGGCACTAGCTTTCTTGGGGTCGTTTTTAATGCTTTTGCATTTTAATTTTTTATTGATGTGTGTAAAATGTTACTTTGTTCAGTACATCTTAATTTATCCATAACAATCACCTATCCTACTCTTAGAGCTTTTGTACATAATTTATTAAGAGAATTGTAGCTGGTAATTCCAAACTTTGAAGTCAGTTTAGTGTGTTTCCAAAGTTATATCCTGCAGAAAAATGGATGACAACACATGAAAGGAAATGCAGGTCTTTTCAACCCCTTCTTAAAAGACAAAGCCCAGTTTACATTTTGTATGAGCCTGATGCTTTCAAGAGTTAAACAGTTTCTTGTACTCCTTGTTTCAAACATGTTTGGCTGAAGGCTTCATGCCACTCCTGTCATTCGGCTGAGAAGGGTGTTCTGATCATGGGCAGTCATGGCTTCGTAGCTGGACAGTTCCAGTGTGAAGGTGGCAGTGCCAGATGTCAGAGCGCAAAGGGCTGTGAAGTAACCCTGTGAGAAAGATGAACAAAAGAAAAGTCGTTTTTGTAAAGAAATGCTCACTCCCATCACACTCCATTGTTTCCTGATGAATACTTTGTTAAATATGTTTTTAAACAACAATGCCCATATTGTAATGAAACCTGAAGGACAAACAAGCTTAAATGTTCTATAAAAAATATAAACATTTATTCTGTCACTAAAAACCCAGTCTTCTGGCCCGTCTATTCATCGATAAATTTGAATAGATTAAGACTAAATTGTACCAATAAACATTTAATATAGCATTTGATATTTGAGTTGTATTTTTACATCAAATTGAAAGAAAACAAACTGATTTTGTTGTTAGCATATTGGTCTAACAAAGCCAATTGTAAAAAACAGCACAACACTTCTAACCTCTATGTATTGTGCCCTGGGCTACTCAGAACATTTAACAATTGCATCTTTAACTTCTGTCTTGCAATAAGCAATGACTTTTCTTTCTACATATATTTCTCTCATGTTTTCTTTCATCGGTTTATTCATTTAGGGGACTACTTTCTAGAAATGAGCCTTCCATCATGATTTCAAACGGGTTGAAGAAATTGTATTGTGCTGCATGATTATCCTAGTCTTCATCTTTTCCTTTTGAGCAAATGTTACCTTGTGCATACAGCGAGACACACAGGCTGAGACCATGGCCATTGATGTCCCAGGCTGTATGCTGACAGAGTAAACTGTAGTGACCACATCCTGCACCGGGAACCCCAGCAGTGGACCTGGAATTACTTTGAATGGCATTGGAGAATCAGGAAATGGCTGCATATGTAGAAAGCACATGGACAAACATGTAAAATTGCAGCTTTTTAAAAGCTTTTTTGACAGTGCACCTACACATCCACATCATCATTTGATGATGATGATGTTATCCGGTCAGTCGGATCCGACTCTCGGCGATTCTATAGGCCATCTCTCGCCACGCTTTCCGGTCTTGGACCTTCCCTTTCAGCTGTTCTATAGCTAAACCAGTGTCCGTTTTGTTGGCGTCGAGCCACCGCGTTCTTTGGTGGCCTCGTCTTCTTGTTCCACTGACCATTCCAAGCATATTTGCTTTCTCTAATTGCCGGAGTCTGGTGATCTTTCCCTAAGCAAGATTTCTGGCTTGATGCGCTCCAGAACCTCTTTATTGGTGACCCTTGCTGTCCATGGTATCCGTAACAGTCTTCTCTAGCACCAATAGCTTGAAAGCATCCATCCTCTTTCGGTCAGCTTTTTTCAGGGTCTAGCTTTCACACCCATACATCATCATTTAACACTACCTAATTCAAGCTGAGTAGTTCAGAACCTCTCTTCAGCTGTGTATACACCATAAATATGAAATACTCCTTACCTTAGTTAATTAGACAGCATAACATATGAAAGTATAATTCTAGAGGACTTATACAATTTACAGAATGTACATCACTATTTCAAACACGTCAGTAAAAATTGACACCCTAGCACCAGAACTTGATCTCCACTACTGACTCTTAAGAAGTTAAATGAAAAGTTGTTCAAAACAAAAGATATGTAAACAACCAGAGTTTATGCAAACTGTAGTGCTTAAAAACAATGCTTCAAGGTGAGCCTTCACATACATGACTTTATTATTGCAATATCAAATGGGATAAACATTTTTTGGACATTTTGTCAAGCTATAGTACACATCCTCTATATTGGAAACCATTCTTGGTATCAGAATCTGAAACTGACCCAAATAATGGTGCTTCAATAACCAAAGAAAACTGCCTGTCACTGATAGCCCAAATCCATTTAAGAGCCCCGTTACCTTGGAGATAAGCACTTTGTATTCCATTCTCCACTGCCTGTTTCACATCCAAAGGAAGCTGCTCTTCCACACTGTCCTCAAAGCTGATGGCAGGGGCAGCAGTGGAGCTACCCTCTGCGCAGGGGCTCACTCCCAGCTCAACTGTCACCAGGTGTCTCTTGTCTCCAATGCTTCTGTCCAATGTGTCTGACAAAGGGAGAACGACGACACTCAGGAATAGTTTCAGAACAGCAGGCTCTGCAGCAGATTAGAATGGGTCAAGCTTCTGTAGAGGGTAGGGAAATGAAAGAAAAAAACGAAAGCATTTTCTACTAACAGACACAGAAAAAAGAAACAATCCATACTTTCATAAATATTGGCTGGAATGCACACCAGGCAGAAATGCTGACATGTGATTTGAGACACCTAAAAAACCTGCAGTCATTTTGCAGAACACACATCCTATATCCTTGTGAAGAGGAATTGTGACATGTTATCAATGATGAGCCCTCTAAGAAACTGATGTCCACTGATATACAGCACAAGCAATTGTTACCTGTCAAAGTGAAGATATTACTGGCATATTGTGCCGAGGTGTGAATGTGATACCTGTGGTGGAAACCGACTGCAAGATGGTTTCCCTGTAGGCCACCTGTAGTGGTCCAAGGTGAGTCTCAATGCCATATTCTCTTCTTATTCGATCATGAATGATCTCAATGTGTAGCTCCCCCATTCCACACAGTACAGTCTTTGAAAGAATAAGGCAAATTAATTTGACAAAACAGTAGAAATTAGGTGCTGAATTACAACAGTTAGCTGTACCAAGGTGCTATTGCTTGCGTTGTAACAACTTTGGAGTCTGCAGGGCACTTGTGTCCTGCTAATGCCTTGCTTTCTAATGCCTTAGCCCTTCCTTAACAACATCAAAAGACTATGGTCGAAAATTAGTTTATGTTTACTAAATAACTAGGCATGAACTCCCATCTCTTCTCACTTATGGTCATAACTGGATCTAAATCCCACTTAGGCTCATATAGATAATAAATTATTTTTTCTGCACATCCAATCACACATTATACAAGGATAGCATACACCCCTAAGTAAGGGCCCCTTAACCCCCACTGCTCCAGGGGTGCTTTATACTGTAAATGGCTGACACTGCGCTCGAGCCTCAAGCTTCTCTCCCAGTCCGTGTCTCATGGAGAGCAAGTTGGAGTATGCAAAAAGACAAATCCCTTATACAAGAAGTTGAATATGGCCAATAAAGTGATCTTTTCTTATAAATGGCCAACCATAACTGAGTTTCCTTGAGTGGAACATAAAACTGAGTTTGTTAGATGCCCATCTTTTACTGTATCATTGAATTCTGCATCAATTAATCATTCAGGTTTATCTGAGCTATAGAAAGACAGACAACTCCACACTAGATATATCAAAGGAAGGTGTGCACATTATCTTTACTCTTTTTCTACAAGCTGAAAACATGGGAAAATAATGCCTTAACTTTCAGGCCAGTCAGGGCATGCTCCAAGTCGTCCAGAACAGCCAAAACAAAGCCTTTTAGCTGGGTCTGAATGCACCTTAAACCCAAACTCTGCTCACTTTATTAGTAGAGGGCAACACAAAAAAAATGTATGTAAATTTGATTAAAAGAGAGCATTTAATGAATGTCATTGCTGAGTATTTAGTGTCAGGGAACCAATCAGCAGAATAAGAGGATCCTTATGCAGAACCACAAATCCTGTATAATGTGGAGTAGCACAGGGACAAATCCAAAACACATAATCCAGGGACTTAGTCAATTGGAGAAGCACTGAGTCCAGTAACTAGGGAAATCCCAGAAAGACAATCCAAAAAACAAAATCCAAAGAGAATGGTCAAAAAGGCAGGAGCAAAGATTAGGAACCAGCAGATCAATCAAAAAATTTAGAAACACACAAGAGGATACTTTGGGAGGCTTCTCAATAGGGAGCATAAATTGGCGTGAGGGAACTTTAAATACTAAAGGGAAAGGGACGTGGTTGGATAATTGGTCTGGGAGTGAGAATTTATGGAACCTGGTGCATGTGGGAATGTGATGGGTTCAATTAGGAATGAGATTGTGAAACAGTGGGTTTGGGAATGTAATGGCCTTTGTGAGGGAGAGTGTGGGGTGTGACATTTAGCATGTCCTCTTTTTGAGACCTAAAACATCGGTCTGACTGGGATTTATTAAATTCCAAAAATTTTCATTTTTTGGATTTTGTTTTGCTTGTTACTCAGACTGTGAAAGAAACATAGGTCTACATATTTTCATTAGTTCCATGTATTACCGGTAGATGTTTTGAACTTACACGCAGCGTAGCTTGAAAAGGTTTTTGTGTGTGTGTGGCTTTTTATGATAGATACTTTATTGATCCCGTGAGGGAAATTGCAGTGCAACAGCAGCTTTACACAGTCAACACAGCCACAGTGTAACAAATGATACAATAATAATAATAGTTCAATACATACAATACAATCAGTACAGTGAGGGTGCACTAAAAGAGCTACTCACAGTCCGGACACACAAAGAACAAACTAGAACAGAACAGTAAGCAGAAAAATTGTATCACACATATGAATATACAGTAAATATAGATGTAAATATAGATAAAGATATAAATATAAATGTATTGCACGGGTCCCTGGCATGTATTGCACAAAAAACGGATGTAAACGGGAAAAGAAAAGAAAAAGAACAGATGTAGCAGTAGATGTGTAGATGCGTTCAGTCCAGAAACAGATCACTGTCAATGTTGCCTCTGCTCAGACACAAGGTGGATGCATTGTACAGTCTTATAGCAGAAGGCAAGAATGACCTCCTGTAGCGCTCCCTGTCGCACCGTGGATGAATCAGTCTATTGCTGAACGTGCTCTTCATTTCTACAAGCCTGTCATAGAGGGGATGGGAGATGTTGTCCATGACAACATGATTCTCCTCTCAGCCACTACTTCCAAGGGGTCCAAGTCAGACCGTATGACAGAGCTTGCTCTCCTGATGAGCTTGTTCAGCCTTTTAGAATCCACTGCTCTAATCCCAGGGCCCCAGCATACCACTGCGTAGAAAATGGCGCTCGCTACCACTGACTGATAGAACATATGTAGCATCTTACTACATACATTGAAGGACCTGAGCTTCCTCAAGAAGTAAAGTCGGCTCTGTCCCTTCTTATAGATGGCCTCGATGTTCTTAGACCATTCCAGTCTATCGTCGATGTGCACTCCCAGGTACTTGTATGAGTCCACCATCTCCACGCCACTCCCATGGATGTAGACAGGAGTAGGTTTGACCTTTTTCCTCCTGAAATCTACCACCAGTTCCTTTGTCTTTGTTACATTCAGTTCCAAGTGGTTCACCCCAGACCACTCCACAAAGCTGCTGACCAGTCCTCTGTACTCCTCCTCCTGCTCACCCTTGATACATCCCACAATTGTAGAGTCATCTGAGAACTTCTGCAGGTGGCATGACTTTGAGTTGTGCTTAAAGTCCGAAGTATAGAAGGGTGAAGAGGAATGGAGAAAGAACTGTCCCTTGAGGTGCCCCTGTGTTACTCACTACCTGTTCAGACACACAGTTCTGAAGTCTCACAGACTGTGGTCTGCCTGTCAGGTAGTCAGTGATCCACGAGGTCATGGAGGGATCGACTTGCATCTCCTCCACCTTCCTCCTTAGAAGTAAGGGCTGGATGGTATTGAGGGCACTGGAGAAGTCGAAAAACATGATCCTTACAGTGTTGCCAGCCCTGTCCAGGTGTGAGTAGGCCCTTTGCAGCATGTAGATGATCGCATCCTCCACACCAACTCTGGGCTGGTAGGCGAACTGTAGGGTTTCTCATGGCCATGAGAAATAGCAATGTTTAATTTGTTTCATTATATTTCAAAATGTTTCGTTAAAATTTATCATTTTTGCAACCAATGAGGACTTCTCCTAAGTTATGATGTCTTCATTTTTTCCTCAGATGTGAAGACTTCTGTTGTTTTAAAAGGAAAAAAAAACTTTACATTTAAAATAGGGTTATATTTTAGTTTTTTCCATGTTTGCCAATATGGAAGAGAAATAGCAACCCTGCAACTGTTCCATAGTTCAGTAAGAAGTTTAAAAATAACTAGAGAGTTTAAATTGATTTTTTGATAAGAAAAAGTAATAAAGATCCATTACATTGGAGGCATGTGTCAAGTGTCGATTCATTAAAAAAATGAAAAACTTTCACAACCCAAAGCAAGGCTGGGAAAGGTCAGAGGACTTGCCTCGTGTGTAAAACACTTAGTTGCAGCATTCTAGGTATTGTCGTTTAAATGCTATTGGCTTATGAGCAGCATCCCACTGCATAGTGCCACATTAAATAAAACCAAGAAAAAAAGAGATTCACACCACAAAGCTGTGTCTCTCTGTCAGCAGTATTGTGTACAGTATATAATTGACTCTAACCTGAATGAAAACAGGACATAAAGAAAGGGTTTCAGAAATCAATCAAAGCTTTATTCCCTGCTTACAGGCTAGATAACTGGAGACTACTTTGAGTTTGTTTCAATGCTGTTCTGACTTCCTGTGGTCATATGCGGGTTGTTTGCACGAACCCATATTGACCAGTATTTCTCGCAGTGTGAATGTACAGTATGTACACAGCGGTCCCGCAGTGTTCCAGTTAGTTACGCACTATGGTAACAGTCAGGTATACCTTAAAACTCTGGGCTTTATTCCATAAAATACATGTACATTCCATGCAAAATGCAAGGGTTTGATAAGTGTTATCAATTTCTTGCAAACATTTTCTTTGAGGGCATTTTTGACAACATTCTCCCTCAGGGCAATGCAGTGTATATAACCCAAGCTATAGATCTGCGTTAGGGTTAGGGTTAGGGTTCAGATTGCTTCAGAGTTTCCACAATCTTTCACTCATTTACATGCAAAATATCCTTCACTCAATCAAAATATACTTCTGAAGGGACCACGCATCCAAGCCAAACTGAAGAGAACATACTGTATCAACAATGGTAAGATTCTGTTTTTGGACAAGTATACTGTTATTGGAAAGTTTGTGTTGAATGGTGTTTACACAAGAGATCTATTGAATCAGTCAAAAGAAAATAGCCAGATACTTTCTGGGATTGAAAGGAATTTCCTATGCTGACAGGTTAAAAGAACTCTCGGAAGGACCCATTCAAGTATTCCAAATCTTCAAAGGCATTGATAGACAGAGTTAACGCCATAGACATCTTCATAATAAACAGTAAATCAAACTTGGGAGTAAAAGTAGAAACTAAAAAGGAAGTGCAACTTCAACTTCAGCAACTTAACTTAGACTGTCGTTAGTGGCAGAAATTAGTTCAAGAAATAACTATAACATTACAATACATACAGTACAGAAAGGGTTGGGAATAAATGTAAGTACAGCAATACCACTGCATTTATGTTTCCATGATGTGCTTGAACAAGTACTGAGGCAACATTCTAAGGCATATGAGCCACAGCAATACATAAAGAATGGAGAAGCAAGGTCAATTATGATTTCAAAATAACGACTTTATTAAGCACTTGAAACCACCAAGAAACAGCAGAGAATAGTATAAACACAAATAACACAAGTTCTGTCTTTTCTGATGTCTTCACTGTGATGTTTCATTCTCCACCATTACGTCTCTTCTTCCACTTGGAAGTCTAACAGACACAAAGGTGGGAGAGTTGGTAAAGGTGGAAGTTGGCACCAGGATAGACAGACGGGCTGGGTGATCATGTGCATGAAGCATACAGAATACAATACGTCCATCAATCAGTCAAGCAACATCACTGGGAGCCTCAAGCTCCAGCCCACCTGCATTTAATTAAGGGTGTACCAGAACAGGCATGCCACAGTACTTTCATTTTTCATCTTTCACACAATTCAGTAATGACTTTAATTCATTCACTGATTATGAATAACATACACTGACAAAAATAAAGTAGTTTTTAATTAGTAAGTGATACCTTTAAATACATTGGAAGCTAAATATATTCCAGATTAGTTTTTTGTGCTAAGTACTATAAATTTAAAAAGAATAACCTAAAAAATGCATTGGTAGAAATGTATTACAATATTTAATAATCTGTAAGTTTCTAGAGCACATACTACATGGAATATTCATTTTAACAAAATAAACAGTCCGGCTGTATATGTATATTGTCCCCTGTTAAGTGTTTGTGAATGTAGATTGTGATTTTATAAATTTTAGACCTACATTTTCAATTTAAAGGAAATGAAATGTTTCTGTTTTAAAATTAGAGCTGTACTGTAAAATACAGGACCGCAGACCACAGACAGTACCTCTTGCTCAAAGTCGGTGCTTCAGGGAAGACAGCAACCGCTGTCCAAAGTGTCTGAAATGACAAATCTTTGCATGAGACTCATTGCACCACGGAGTTGCAAAGCTGGCTCCTTGAAGGAAATCACCGTCTTACCCGTCTAGGAAAAGAGCAAGCTTGTACCTGGTTTCCTGGGAGGCGTCTTGTGCCAGCCGAGTGGCAGCAGGCAGGATGCAGCTGGTGAGTTCCCTGGGGAGGTTACGTGCGCCCATCCTCTCCACCAGGACCTGGGGTGCTATCTGCTTGTGTGTTCTCATGTGTTTCTGGTGTGAGTGTGCACGTGTCTGTGTCTGTGTGTCTGTCCTGTGACGGACTGGTGACAAGTCCAAGGTTTGGCCTGATTTACACCCACTGTTTGCAGAAATAGGCTCCAGCTAACTCATGACCCTAAACTGGAGAAAGTGGTTAGAAAATGAATGGATATTAGCATTGTTGTAAACATTCTTTATTACATGCTTTGATTTCAAGCTCCGTGAAACGTAAATGACCCTTCACAGCTCCTGAAGTCAGACCCAAAGATTCTGGGTATTATTCTATGCTGTATATTTCTGCCCTCACCTCAGACCTCCATTCAGCAGTGCGTTGATTGCACGAGCAGGGGTACATGAAGGATGAATGTGTTGGATTCTCCGGCTTTGTGCAGCAGCACCTTAACTGTGTTGCCCAGTTCCGGGTCCATCCCTCTCTGCAGGAAGGTGAACATGTCTCTCAGACACACCACTGCCATCCTAGACACAGCTGATCGCAAGTTCTTCACCTGGGGAAAGGCAAACCACCGCCAGCACTGCAGAGCCTCGTCTGTACCCCTCTCTTGAACCATTCTCTATAAATGGTTCAGAATGGATCCAAAAACAGTGAAAAGCAATCATACAAATGAACAATTAATATTTTGGAGAGATCACATCTCCTGCACGAGCGCCTGGGAGACATTGTGCAGTCTGCTCATCAGGATGGCGGGGTGATGCTGGAACAGACGCCTTATGAAGGTCAGTCCGTCAACCTTCCTCTCCCTTAATTCAGTGAAAGGAAAGAAATATATCAACCAGGACAAAGAAAGAGGTCTAACTGTATAGAGCTATGGGCAACAAGGTCTGTATTTTCACTAGTCAGAACTGTATTCATAGAAAGCGGAATAGTTGGATGCTGATTGTACTGCTTTATGCATACCAGTCGTCAGAGGCCAGAAACTGAAGGCTCTGGGTGAGGGCCAGCTCGGAGATGCTGATCTGACCTGCGATATGGGGGGTACTCTTCAGAGGCAGAAAGAGACGTTATCCCTCTCCTCTGCAGATCCATCCCCCCCTGTCATGCGCAGGCGTTTCTTAAGACTCCCCACGCTCCTCCACTGGTCCTGGACGTGCCCCATCTTGTGTGTCTGTAATAACAGAAAAGCACAAGTTAACCCTGGGGAATCCTGGCCCGGCTCAGTTTTGAGACCAGCTGGACCAGTCCTGGTAAAAGTTTTTACTTTGAGTCCTCTGAAATATTTACTGTTGGACCCCATGACATAAATTGTTTCTGTTTCATGACATAAACAACACTGAATTGTGATTCATAGTATTCATATACATATACTTGTACTTGCTCCACTTAAAAAAAAAGTACTGATGTATTGTCAGTATCAATGTCAGTGCCAGTATTAGCAAATTAGAAACAGAAATTGCAATTGCGTAGCCAGCAACAAAATCACCCTGGGAACAGGATAGGATAGGATAGGATAGGATAGTGTTTAGAGTAATCAGCTGCTCAGATCTCAGCTAAAACTAAATTGCACAAGAATATATCATCTGTAGCATAAACAACTTGGAATGTAAAAAAAGCATTCATACAAATTGACAGAACAGATATGATTTAATTTACGTACGCTTTCTAAAAAGAGAAGAACAAAACATTTTTGTAACTACTTGTCACCCTCAGGACTTGGTTGCTGCTGTGTGTATTTTTGGGGGAGTACAGTATAAAACAAATTTCACATACAAATACAGTATATTCAGAGTCTAATCCCAATCATTAAAGACACAAACACAATTTAAAAACACTCCATAAATTCTATATATTTTTTGGTACTGCATCTTACAAATATTATTATTGGATGCCATTAGAGTTGTGTTCATAACATTTACTTCACTAGGGACAACAACATCCAAGAACTGAATGTTTTGTGAATGCTAGCAATACCTACCTAGAAAAATTTGGTTTAACCCATCTGGTTAATAGGCAGCCTCCTGGCCATAAGACAAGCAGTCTCGAACCCCACTCATCTGAGTGAACCGAGGGGTAGCTGCAAGGTGGAGATGGGGTGTAGGAGGAATGCTTGAGATAAATGCGAAGGGAGGTGTTGGAGTTCAGTATACTGTATGTAGCTAGTTTTATAATGCTGGTGATTAGGAACAGCTGTGTGAGATTGACTTGTCATTGTTATCCCTCCCGAACGTCTGTTAATATCTTCCATAGTTTGCTAAAACTAAGGTTGCTGCTGGAAGAGGTGTTAGTGGGGCCAGCAGGGGGCACTCACCCTGTGGTCCACGTGGGTCCTAATGCCCCAGTATAGTGATGGGGACACTATACTGTAAACAGGCGTCGTCCCTCGGATGAGACGTAAAACCGAGGTCCTGACTCTCTGTGGTCATTAAAAATCCCAGGGCGTTTCTCAAAAAGAGTAGGGGTGTAACCCCGGCGTCCTGGCCAAATTTCCCATTGGCCCTTACCAATCATGGCCTCCTAATAATCCCCATCTATGAATTGCCTTCATTACTCTCTGCTCTTCTCCCCACTGATAGCTGATGTGTGGTGAGCGTTCTGGGGCACTATGGTTGCCGTCGCATCATCCAGGTGGATGCTGCACATTGGTGGTGATGGAGGGGAGACCCCATTACCTGTAAAGAGCTTTGAGTGGAGTGTCCAGAAAAGCGCTATATAAGTGTAAGCAATTATTATTATTATTATTATTATTATTATTATATCTGGCAAGCCTTTTTGCATTTTATTTTGAGTTTCCTCTATATTTTGCTGCCGTAACATAACTTACAGCCATATGACAGCAACTCTATAATGCTGCTGATAAAATTAAGGACAGTACATAAATGAAAGTGCCATGCAAGGGATTTGATAGGTGTTTTCTAAAAGCAAGCTAAAGGCTTTCACAAGTTATCCACCAGAGTCAAAAATGTAAAAATGTTTAGATAAATGACGGTGCCTGATCATTGTAGGAAATCTGGCTGGTCCCAAAATGATCAAATCCCTCAAATACCAAAGATGCAAATACCACTGTAGATGGAAATAGAACATATTAGTCCTGTTTCATTGTTATTTCCTATATACTGAACCCCAAGGTCTACAAAAAAATTAAAAATGTTTTAATTTCTGAGATTTTTTAGATAAATAATTGTGCCTGATCATTGTAAGCAATCTGGCTGGTCCCAAAATGATCAAATCCCTCAAATACCAAATATATTATAGATGGAAAAAGAAACATATAAGTCTTGTATCATTGTTATTTCCTATATAGTGAACCCCTGAACAGATTTTTGCTGTTTGTTATTATTGGGTCAATTCCTTTCCAGGCTGTATTTTTACATCTAAAATACTTTAATATTCTATTCCAGAATACTTTCTGTATAGGGCTTCAAATACTATAGTTGTGAATATTAGGTCAGTACGTAGACAGGACTTGATCATAATATACTGTAGTTACACTTGTGTGCTATGGCATTACAGTATGCAGAGTACACACGTATGCTGATGGAGACATTATTACTAATCTTGATTGTTTTTGATGTCTTGATGTGAAGTGTTTATAAATAAATATACTGTAGAAGGTATTATAAAAAACTAGGACATTGGTGAAACACAAAAATGAAAGACCTACAGAGCATTTTCAAACTCAAAAGTTTTGTTTGTAAAAAACTCAAAACAAAAGCAAAGAGAAATAAAGGCCTCTTACTCACCTCCTCGACCTGGGGGTGACTGTTCTGTTGAACTGCCTTTCCATAGACTCGCGCCAGGGGCTCGACACTTGTGTTGCCAGTGCTGGTGCCTTGCCCAGGGCACGACATCAGGCTCTGCTGAGAAGCAACTCGAGTGGAGCTCCCCAACACTCCTATAGAGACAAAGTGACCAAAGCAATGGCCCTGAGCCTTAGACCTGCACTGAGCTCATGAGAACATATGAACATATTTCAGAACCAATATTAATAACTGCATCACCTGTTTTATTTTTAAAGTGTTAGTGAGTTGGAATATAGGATTTAATTACATGGTCTGACAGGCATCACTGAAATGGACGCAACAATATTAAAATAATAATGTGATAATAGCCAGATTCGACTGAAAGCAAGTCACCAAATTGAGGCTCAGAAATTACACCAACAAATTGTTATGACTTTAAAAATATCATATCTCTGCCTATGTTACAAATGTGTTGACTACAAAAACTCTATCATCATGATCCAGAGTCCCATTGACTACATTAGATTAGTTAAAGCCTGCATTCCCATCTGATATTATCATTCCTCTGTGGGCTAAATATCACATAATGCATCACATAATGCATAATTTAACAAAGAATCAAAGCTTAATAGTTAATTTTCCTTTGTTTTTCCTCAGAAACAAATTATCCTTCAGAGCCAGTCCTTGTTATCATTAGTGACATCTTAACCAATGGTGCAGCCGACTCACATCTGGGGATTCTGGACACTCTGCGGGGCACTCGGCCCGGGGGTGTGGCAGCAGGAGGGGACACCACTATCAACCTGTCCTCCTCAGGCTCACCAGGCCCATTAAAATAGGTCAGCCACTGCCCCACTACACTCACATCTGAGGTCACCCCTGCAAAACAAAGTCCGCATTTCTCAACACCCTCCACCTTTCAAAACCCACAACAGCAGACACACTGACACTCATGCCGAAGTACAAATGCCAAAATCAACTGAGAAAAATGTAGGCAGGTGTTATTCTTTATTTCTTTATCTCTAAATAAGACCCAGTAGGCAGCAATAATGAACAGCTACTGTGTTTTCTGTGGACAAAGACAGTTTTTCACTCAAGAAAATGACTAGGAAATGCAGTAATCTAGTCTAGAAAAGAAAAAACTGAAACAGACTGTGCCCCATTCAAAACCCAAGCTGTAATGTTTAATTACTGTTCAGTTTTGCCCAGTCTCACAGCTGGTTTCTCAGCACACACTCATACACACAAGCAAACACATTCAAACAAATGACAAGACAGCAGCTCCAACTGTCAGCAACTTCGGTGGGGCTGCCTCCTCTTCTCCATAAAGCTGAAGGTTACTTTCCATTGGGCGCTCCAAGGGGCGCCCTGTCTGGCTTGCCTTTCCTGAGTCCCTGGGCATACCCTAGGCCCTGTCGGGCAAGGGCTTGGTGCCTCGAGAGATCGGGGGCACGGGTTTGATTCCATTGAAGACACAGCGGCAGGTTGTGGAGCACATCTGAGAGGCTCTGAGGAGCTCTGGGAAGGTCCTTCCCTGGGCTTCCCCTGAAAAACACAGACAGGGCTTACACATACTGTCTGAACATAACGTTCTGAGAGGAAACTATATTTCCACTTGACCTTTAAGAAGAATAAAGGGTGAGGACTGCTTGTCCATTGTGAAGGCTGTAGTGGTTAGTCAGGATGGCAGTCTTCCTAACAAGTTGCCATTGTTGCTAAAACACTACATCAAGTCCCCTGCTCTTTCACCACATGGAGGTCAAGATTGTGCAAACCAATTTGACTGTAACCACTACCAGTCTTCATTAATAGGCAATCAGTCCTCAGTCTGATACTTAACAGTAATCAATAGTACTACTATCACCAAAATTGGAATCAAAACTGCAGTTGTCAAAAATCATCCAAACTACCATTATCAATGTTCCTCAATTTTTATGATCACCTAATAAAATCTGAACAAGATGAAAGAAAGGAGAAAGAAAAGGAATGGATGTGTATCCTTCCCTGCAGTGTTCTGGGAACTGGGGCAGAGGGATCTGCACAGAAGACTGCTCTCCTTCCTGCTGGATCAGGTGCTGGACATGCCAACATTAGGGTCCACATTCCTGCAAGCTGGCTGAGAGCCCAGACCCCCAGCAGCTCCTGGGGCTGTGAGAAATGTACGCTCTACGCTGGAATGTCCGCAGAGAGGGCAGGAAGTCTTTGTAGGCACATTGTCCCCACCATGGACAGGAGCTGTCAAAACCAGCCAAACATAGCTCATTCCTTGGTTTTCCCAAACATTGAAAGATGTTAAGGATTAATATAATTAACTAGCATAGCATTATCATTACCAGCCCAACCATCATTTGTATATCATTAGACATCAAGTATCAAGTATACCATTAGACAGGCCAAGCCTTAGCTGTTAACTAATGCATATGCGTGGAACTGTGTATCCAAAATCCATTGGGAGTTTTAATGCTATGACTAAAGTTCTGTTGAGAAATAAAAAAAAACATTTAACAGCTTGTGAGATATCAAATCCTTTTTCATTTAAAAGTCCAATTACATCTATGAGCCAAAGACACAAGCAAAGCACAGGCAATCTGGTGGGAAGAGAAGAAATGTCAATAGCAGGAAGCAGCACTCCCCGAATCAGTTTCAGCTGTGACTCTTGGGCTACTCATCAAGGATTTGCTTTTTGCTTTGAAAATTTCACATCCTCTCACTTCTTTGTGAAAAAAAAAAATTTGCAAGATTTAATAACCGGCCAGAGAAATTGGGACTGCAGATCCCCTTTCAGGCCTGACCCTCCTCTGTGAGCACACCTCTCTCTCTGTCGGAAGGGTTGGTGGGGCTCAGGAACTGCATGTCCAAGTCCTCTCCACCACTGTTCTGTGACATCCTCAGGAGCCCTTTCTTCCCTGAAACCTGGGGTTGGTAAGGCTCTGGGATAACTGGGTGGGGAAAGAGAGTTGCTGGGGTTAACAAAAAACTAAAACCACCTGTATTCTGGCCAGAATCCACTGCAAATGAGTTTGCTTACTCTGAAGGAGCTCCTTGGGGTTTTCTCTGTAAATCTGGAGATATCATCACCTTGTGAGCTTTTGTCACCTGATGATCTACTGCCTCACAGAACCAAAACGTCGCACCCAATACTCTAAAACTCTGGCACGCTATCTGTTGCTGTGTTGCTAAAGCTGGAGTTGAAATGTGAACAGTAATGTGTACTGGCATATCCACTCCTAAGAGTTCAATAAATCCTGGGTTGTGCTGCTATCTCTAGCGTGGCTTGATTTGTGCCCATTGTCTACAGATCACTTCACATGTCCGCAACAGATCACATTACAGTTCTGAAGGTCTTTGAAACTGATTTGTTGCAACCCCCTCTGATAGGGCAGTTATCTTAAGGGAATTTTCTTTTTCAAGAACCAATTTTGATCAATTCTCAATTCTTTCATCCATCCATCCACTTTCTAAACACTTTATCCAATACAAGGTCATGAGGGAGGGAGCCGGAGTCACAGGGCACACAGACACAAACACAGACATGCTCATATACTCACATCAAAGCCACTTGTTCCAGAAGCCAATTAACCTACCACCATGTCTTTGGACTGTGGGAGGAAACTGGAATACCTGGAAACCCATAAAAACTAGTGCTGCACGGCAGCAATGCCAACCACTGAGCCAACATGCCGCCAATTAATAACTCACCAAAATCAGAACGATCCTCAAAATCAATAAAACAATACAATGATCCCCAAGGCCAGTCTTACTATCCTCTAAACTTTTACAAAAGGACTCCAAAACACATTCAAGAAAACGAATGTTAGAAACATAATGTTTTTACCACATCAGCAGCAGCAGAAGAGCCTTTTCTTGATGCAAGGCAGTTTAAAAAGACAGAGCAGAACCAAGTATACAGTAATAGAATTTTTTTTCCCTGATCCTGGAGAATCCTGTATCATGGATAAAAAGGTAAGTTTATTTTCGTTTTGTACAGTTATGAAGGTGGGATGTTAGAAAGGAATAGTGTCAGGTCTGTGATAAATCCTTCTTCACAGGCCATTAGAGAGTTTTTGTTAACAGTGAGGTTTTGCATGTAACTCTGGTACCAGTCCCTATTATCATTAGCGACATCTTAACCAATGGTGCAGCCGACTCACATGTGGGGATTCTGGACACTCTGCGGGGCACACGGCCCGGGGGTCTGGCAGCAGGTGGGGACACCACTATCAGCCTGTCCTCCTCAGGCTCAGCAGGCCCGTTACAATAGGTCAGTTGTTGTCCCGCTACACTCACATCTGAGGTCACCCCTACAAAACAAGGTCAAAATTTCTCAAAACCCTTCAGAACTGTCACCTTTTTCACCAATCTCACAACACCACAGCCCACAGTAGCAGACACACTGACACACACACCAACCTCAACACAAGGAGGGCAAATGCAAGAACTGACTGAGAAGAATAATTGGCAAGGTCTTTATCTTATTTATCTCTTTAACTCTGAGTCCCATCAGACAGGAAGTTTCAATCTCTACTGTGCTCTACTGTAAAGCACAGAAACTTACTTTCAGTTTTGCCCAGTCTCACAGCTGGTTTCTCAGCACACACTCATACACACAAGTAAACTCATTCAAACAAATGACATCTTTAAATCAGCCTGCATGAATAGAGACAATGGAGAGAGATGGGGCCTCATTTGGGAAAGCACAGCAACACTTAATTCTGTCTTATTAACAAGCATTGCCGCTACACAGAGTTCGAGCAGTGTTGTCAACCCTGTTCACTCCCTTGCCAAGTTCACAATCCTGCTTTGAAGCACATAAAACCACAAAAGATGCCAGCTTGAACAACAACCTAACTTTATCAACACTCTCCACTCCAGCCCCCACAAAAAAACAGAAAAGATGTTCATAAAAGTAGGAGGCTACCTGTGTGGCAGTAAGCAAAAACAAAGTTACAAGTTTGGAAAACGAGCTTCAGTGCACTGTTTATGAAAGCCACAACCGTCTTGAGCTGTAAGGGCAGCATTTTAATTGCTCTGAATGTGTACATTTCTGAGGGCCGTGTGTCATGGACAGGCCTGGGTTGGGTGTTCGGCGGCACAGGCTTGATTCCATTGGAGAAACAGCGAGAACGCACAAGCGTGGCTTTAGTTAACACAGGGCAATTCTCACAGGCTTCACCTGAAGGACACAGTAGGAGGTATTCCTATAAAATTATAAAAGCAACTAGATCACATTTATTTTCTAACCACTTTATTTAATTTAGTGTTGCAGATAGCACACCAGGAAGTGAGCCAAGAGCCCCAGTGCTGCAAGACAGCAATGCTCATCACTGTACCACCATGCTGCCCATCAGATCTACACACTTATCTAGGAACCCCAGTGCAATAGCGATCTACATAGAGTTATTCCTAATTACTGTATATCCATATGCAGACTTGATCAGTTAATTGGAACTAAACTATGGAAGAACCCTGGAAAATTCTACTGAAGTTTCTACAGATTTTAACTCAGTAAAAACTCATCCACAGTACTGGAATACGACCAGCTGTGCCAGCAGAGCTCTTGGTTAAGCTAATTCAAAAGTAGTTGGATACCATCAATGCTCAGTTTTTGAGTTTCACACCTGCCTTCTTTCAAGTAATTGACTGAATGAAGTGACTGGACCTTTTGAGATTAAATTCACATTGCAGTCTACAGTATGATACAATGATTGAAATCACCTGGTTTAAGTCTTTGACAAAGTGGCATCAGCAAATACTAATTAACAGAGCATCGATGGAATTAACCTGCTTTGCCAAAGTGCACTGATTCCCATTATTGGTGTTTGTGCAGTCACCTATTGTGTTGATTCCTGGCTTTTCAATGCATCTGTCCTCTGCTGCTTCTATTTCTTCTCCCCTGTCCCAAACCCTCTCATGGCAAAACAGCAGCTTCTTCTGATCTCGCCATCAAGCTAGAGAGTAAGATTGTTCCTCTTTAGAGACTGATACTTACTGATCGGTCTATTAAAGCAATGCTTCTCAACCCTGCTTCTGGAGTGTCTTACTTTTCCTTCTGGCTGATCTCTAAATGATTGAGGCTGAATGATTCTTTTTATTTGGTGATTTGACCTTTTCAACCTGTTTCTACTTTTAAACTTTGGTTTCAAAGACTCTGCTATGGCCATGTTATGCAAACAAAAACAACTGACAACTGCCCTCAGTTTTCTTATTAAGTGGTAGTTGCCTTATTTGTGTCTAAGCATCTCTTAACAGGAGAAAAAATGATGGTATGATGTTAAAAACATTTTTTACGGTAGATTTCTGGCAACCACAGCTGCCAGTTTTTTACCGTAAATTTTACAGGATGTTTTTTACAGTGCATCGATGAAAAAACGGAGTTTTTAAAAAAGAGAATTAGCTCACTGATAGTTTTATGTGGAGGCTGTGAACATTTTCACATGTCGTGGTCTTTTAAATGCATTTGGTTTGAAGGCTTTCTGCGTTTCCCTTCCAAAGATATGGACAGAAGAATATTCTAGCTTGGTCAAAAAATGGCTTAAAAACGACATAGTGAAGGCCGTGAAAACAGCCACATGTATTTTGTACGTACACAAGTGTTTTCGTAACTTTAGGAGTTATCGTGAAAAGGCTACAGTCGTGCCAATTGTAATCGCTTTTATTTTTAAAGACATTTTAGAAAAGTGTCATCTCTGTGACCCAGTGGTGAAGAGCGGCCTGTTCTGCCAAATCCACTAGATGGCGCTACCTCTTAGCTCGCGGCTCCTGTCAGTTGAGTTCAGCGTTCTGCGCATGGGCAGTAGGGACTAAGAGGCAGTGAGCGACCGTTAAAAAGAACCCGAAATGACTCCAGAGAGTTGTAACGGTAAATACGGTGTTGTTTCCCTATTTGCACCCTAAATGAGTATAAAGGGGTATTTCATAGGATTGAGACAAGATTAGCAAGAGGGGTATTAGATTTTAACGGAGTACACTGAGGCGGTAGCCAGTTTTTAGACACCTTCTCGGGCTAGGGATATCTGTTTATTGATTTGTAAGTAATGGGTTTCACATGCTCCTTGTATTTTCTGTTCCTTCATTCTTTACAGAGACTTATGTTTAGCACCGTTTGTTAAGTGTACGCAATTGTGAGTCTTATACTAATTATTGTCGTAATGTAGTTCTCGGTGAGGTGACCTGCCTATTTCTGTAATGTCATTTCTTTCTTTTTTTGTTGTTCAGTGTAGATGCGTTTCTGTAACGGTCAGATGCAATGTAAAAAACTGTCAAACTAAACATGTTTTCTTTGTTTTCCCCTCTGCGTGAAAGAACCAGCGCCGTATTTTGTGTATATAAAAATATCGTTATATGTCATTTCTTTTATTTTTATTTTTTAAAACTAAGAACAGATCAGACCAAATACTCACCTAGAAAAAAAGAACCCCCAAATTATATTTGTGTCCTGTGCTAATTATTCTTTGCCAGGCTACGTCTATACAAAAAAGTTGCATTTAATACCACTCGATATTAATATATTTACAGAGGTAAGCTTTCGGATCGTGTCGTTTCTTTTTTTAAAAGACAAACGCAAGATTTTTTCAAATAGCGCCACACATTTTCTCATATGCACGTATTCTCCAATATCATCACAACAAAACCATAAAGTTTATTCCACAGATATGACACTATTGTGCAATAAACCAATAAATTAAAGAACTAGCAGAACCCCAATAAAAACACCCGGCCAGCACAACATGTTAATATCATACCTTTTTACCAACAAAACCGCAAAAGCAAAAAACAGCAAAAATATATATATATCCCATTTTTTTACCTTATTCTGAAGCATGATGTATATCCAAAATAACCCAGACTAGCTTATCTCCAAACCTGGAGGCTATTGAACGTTATTGACTTTGTAGTAAATGTGTGAAGAAGGACCGCGAAAAATAAGGCGATCTGATTGGTAAAAAGCGCTGTCAGTCATTGTATTTTCAGCCATTCAGAGGCCTTAGGGGGTAAGACTTCCCCTAGAAGCCTCAGGCTTCATTCCGCCTGCCTATTAGCTGTCAATCATTGACTCAGAAGGGCTAATCAATCAGTTTTTTATCAGTGTCTTCTCAGTGCTCCTTTTTTACAAACTGGAAGTGAACTCTGAGGTTTTCTTCATTACATAACAGCAGATAAAGGCTCTTTAGCAGTGTCTAATGTTTTTTATTCTTATTATTTTCAATATGTTTATGTTTTTTTATTATAGGCCTGAAATTTAATTCCAGGTACAGTCTTCTCAAAACATGATGTCGAATTTTTTCTTATTGATCAATTTGTCCCAGATTTTTATCCAAGCTAGTAGTCACCCAGAACAAGGTTTTCAAATCATCCCCAGGGCGCTGACAGGCCTAGAATTGAAAATTCTGACCTCTGAATACCAACAAAAAAAAACATTTTTGCCTGCTGTTTTTGTTTTTTTTTTCATATGTTTGTCTGCAGAGTGGGCACATTAAGAAATATAAGAGATTTGTTCACACTCAAAGCCAAGGGGGTTAGTTTCAATTTAAGACCCGAACCAGGCTCTTGCTATGTTCTGCTGCAGAGATATAACAAATGTTTAAGGGGGAGGAAATTCCAGGCAGAAATTGGCTAAATGTGTCAATGGTTAGAACTGTTTCAGATCAAAGATCAAGCACAGATCAAACAGCAGGATCTCACACACTGGGACTGATCTGTGATCTGTGATGTGGTTGAGTGTGAATTGTGGTTCTCTAGCAGGCACAGTCTGTGCTGTGCTGAAAAAAAACCATTGAACAACTCTTAAGCATAGTGTAGTTTTTGTTAACAAGTTTATCAGTGAAAAGGCCACGGGCATTTTTCCTCCCACCTATATTCTCAGAGTAGAATAGAATTTATTATTAGCACAATTTATTACAGTGCTAAATTTAATATTATTGATTACTAATAGTTTATGCTAACACCTAACTTTCTTAACGCAAGAAATACTGCTCAATACGGCCGTATATCACTATAGGAAGCATAACACCGTAGCCTCCAATTACCCAGACCACAAAACAAACAAATAAATGTTAAATGAAACGTCAAAAGAAAACTGAGGACATAAAGAAAGGGTTTCAGAAATCAAACAAAGCTTTATTCCTTTTGCCCAAATCGGGAGACATTAGAGGCTTGCCACACCCGGACTGTTACAGTAACACATTAGCAAGTTAAAGCAATTACGTTGAAAAGCCGGGTGTAATAATTGTTTTCTTCCTTGATGTTCTGATCTCCAAGGCAGTTTTTTTCCGCAGCGAATGTGGATTCCGTCTGGCATTGCCAGATTGTGAAAAATAAAAGTATTTTATGAAACACACGTTTGCGATTTTAATCAAGATGGGGGTAAGGGAGTCTTCTCTATGACACTCTCCCGTATAAAATTAACGTGAAACAAAACAAAAACTAAAAATAAGATACAGGTACAATCGCCAGACATTCACAGCATGTAAATGTTTTATGATATGTCTATGTTAGGAATGTCTGTCGATTGTATCTTATTTTGAGTTTTTGGTCAGACCACAGCCAGGACCCGCCGGGCCCCACAGCCCCATCTGCACACACCCCCACAAACCCACCCGCACACACCCCTTCTCCTGCACCTCACCGCGCCCGGCCACCACTGCGTCACACAGCTGCCAGCGCACCTCACCGCGCCCGGCCACCACTGCGTCACACCACACAGACGGTGTGACGTGAAAGATGGTGACGTCACCGTGCAGGCGAGCAGACACACTCTCTAGTCAGGCGTACAGTATGTGTTAAATATATTTAGATCTTTGAATTAATATTATTATTGATTTCTTTAGCCTCACAGCATTGTCCAATAATACGCTTCTTGTGTCTAATTTTTAGTTAAGCAGGATTTGAGCTACAGACCATAAAAAAACAGGATTCACTTTTTTCACATATTGATGAGAACGATATCGGTAACAGTCTGAAACTATCCATTGTTGTTATTAAATGACTTAGATTCGAACATGTTGTGATATTTAGAAATATAAAAAAGTCAATAGAGTGTCCATAATATTTTTCAAGGTAATGTTTGATAAAAGAAAACTCATTGCGATAGCTGGGTTATTTTGCTTATAAGTCAGGCACTTAAACCATCACGCTACTGAGACAGTCACATAACAAGTGGTGAAACAGCCGTACACATCAATAGATATGTGTATATACTACTGTGCTACAGTACATGAATATAATTATATTATTAATTTCTTTATATATGCGATTCCATATTATATTCCCTATTAATCAAATTCTAAAAGTATGCTTCTGTTTACTCTGGTATCGAGCGTATTCACAGAAAAGCTTAAAACTATCACTTTTCTCACAAAGTACTGAATACTGTATAAACGTACAGTAACATGGTCAGAAGGAGCAAGGAGCAAGTAAAAACGTTTCCAAAATAACCACATGTAAGACTTTGATTCTTAAAATGTTTAGGGAGAAATGGAATACTGGTGTGCATTTTTTCTTTCAAATACCAAGACCATCCATATACAGTACAGTTTACATACAGTAATATTTTTGTTCCTAAATTAATATCTTTAATGAGCATGTGAAAGGCATGGTGAATCGGAGATTCTCAAGAATTACTTTGTATAATTGGAAACAAATGTGTGATTGGATCAATGAAATGCTGTGGCGTTATTTTTTGTCAAAGAAAACAATAGTCTTTAGATTTACAAAGAATGTGGACCAGGGTAATACTTTGAGTTTACAGCTTGTCCAAGGTCATTCATTATTAATACTATGAGTAATATCTTCTGTAAAGACTTTGATGGCGAAAGCTCAAACGCTGTACATGAGAGGTTGAGCTTTATTAGCTCCACCTGGCGGTAATTCCGGACACTAATATCTTACTTGCGGTATTATACGATAACCCGTGTTATTCTGGGACACTCCCACCACGTTTTACCGCAATATAATCCGCTCGTTTTGAATGGCTGCATCTGTAGGAATATAGTTCTTTGAGTGTAATATTGTGAAAAGCCTTTGAGAAATATTTGAACCCTAACCCTAACTAACAAAACCCCAAGCTAGGTATCCCTTCCTAGAGCACCGCATTGGATCCCAATCCTCCGCAGTCAGCCCCAGCGTGACACTAGGGTTAGGGTTTTATTCCCATACAATGTAGACAGTTTTTGATGGCATGGCTGTGTTTTAGGGCTGAAAGCATACTTAGGAATACAGTTCTTTCAATGTTTTCTAAACATTTTTTTCCTGACCTATATGGCTGCATACAGTGCTTTGCCCCAAAAGGGAATGGTGTCTGATTTGCCCGACAATCAGCAGTTCAATTAACCTGTTTTAACTTTCAAACTCTTGCCATGGGCTTTAAAATCACAGGCATGTTAACAAATAAAGCCAAAATGTATTAGTTGTTTCTTTTAGGCCACGTAAGCATTAACTTACATTGATTACACTAAGGGGTGGAACGGGCAGTACGGGAATAATTACGATGGTGGAGCATCGATAGTGTTACGCCAAAATAACAGATTTGCACCTTTTTTTAGTCAAGAAGAAATACAAAAAAGAAAAAATCTCCCACTCCTCCTCACTGAAACATTCATCGCAGTGGCAGCTCCTCCACCTTCTTCATCTCAAAACACGACTCTAACTCCACAAAAAAGATGAACGAGGTCGGATCTTGTAATTGGAATTGCATTTTCCAAATTCCCAGCTTGCAAATTTATTTTAATTTGTATTAATTTTGTATTAGATCGCGTCTTATGTAGGTCACGTTCTCAATCTGTAAAGCGCCACGCAGCAATCAAAGTCTCATCTCTGAACTCACAATTGCATTATTACTGAGAGAGTGACGCATTGCTCAAGGGGTTAAATTGATCGTAGTTTCTCAAATGTTATTACTTTAGCTAAAAAAAACATGCATGGCAGCGACAGAGTTTTATTTTTGTGTGGTTACTGCGCATTTGCAACCTTGCAACCTGGTAAAGGTCAGGCGAAGTCTATTTTCTAAATTAGATGCCGGTTTTCTACACTGTGTAACCAAAGTGGTAAAAAATACTGTTTTTTACATTGGGTGTCAGCAGAAATCTCTGTCGATTTTCCATTAAGACCAGCTTCAGTAAAACATCATGCAAACGGTGCCCTTTTAAGTGCTCCCATTTTACTATCCTGAAAGCAGCTAATTCGTTTGATAAAAATCGATGTGTATATCAATAAAGATGTTAATTTGTACAGTTCAAGATTTGTAAAAACTCGTGTGAGGGCATGGGGGTGTAGCGACGCTTTCCAGCACGTGGTGAACCGATGCGACCGCCTGTAAGAGATGGGAGTCGCAAGCGCATCATTGTCCGAGGATCAGAGCAACAGAAACGTTTTTTTCAAGCGAAGCAGTATCTTCGTTCATATTTTTATAAATTGAAATACAAACATATCCAAAAACAATAACGAGTAAAGAATGGGGTGTGAATTCGAGCACTGGTCTTGTTACTTTTGGATGTGTGCTTACTTCATTCACTTGCAGTGGCTTTCTAGTAGTCTCACCTTGTAGTCTGTTTTCAGATCTGACCTTAAGACCCTGGCAGTCACATACAGTAGATCTTATGATGTATTCTGTATATTGTCTTCTGTATATTGATTTATTTGGTGAAATTATCTCTCGTGAATGTGCACTTTCCTAAGAAAACAATGTCTTCTGAAAACTGCTATGTAAAATAAAGATTAATAATTGAGAATCTCTTTAAAAAAAATAAAACTGCAGACTAAATTTGTAACTTGCACAGTTCTTTAAATCAGGAGTGTCAGACTCAATTTCTGGAGAGCCTTGAGTCTTCTAATGTTTGTTCCACATGTTCTCTCAGTTATATGCTATATACATTATACTGTTAATGCAGCTTCACAGTTATCATCACTTCCGTTCAAATAGTCATTATTTAATCACACTGATTCGGCCTTTTTGTTTTTATTGGAATTTCTGAAATATTTCGACATATACTGTTTTTCCACCATTTCTAGCTCAAATACATACTCAAAAATCTTGAAATTAAGATGCCAGTATTAGACAAGTCCAAAGCGGTTCATGGAGGAAATAGAAACATATCCTATATCCTATACAAATTGATCATGCTAGTGATTCCAATACTTATTTTTGATAGATTTTTAATGCCTTGGTATACATATCACATGGGCAATATCAATCGCCAGACAGGATTGTACTATAGGCATCTGGGTGTTTATGTTGATTCTTTAATGGTCAAATTAGAACAATAAAATTACAAACAGAATGTTTGGGTACAACATGAAGTGTGTAGCTTACTCCCTTCAGCATTGAGACTATACATAAGGTTTACAACACTAGTAAAATCGCATTTATAATACTGCATTCATTTTTATTCACCATACCTCTAAAATTACATTAGGTAATTAAATGTTCACACTTTTAAAGTTCAGTGGATTGGTGAATTCATAAAAATGAAAAAAGAAAAAACCAACCAAAAACAAAAGTAGTGAGAGATATTCCAGTTTATAAAAAACCAAGGAGTGTAGATGGGGTCAACCATTTTTTTGTAGCAAAAGAGCCGCAACTTGAAACTAAAAGAGAATTAATTCTTGAAAAATGCCGTGGTATTGATGCTTCAATAAAATGCCTGGGCTGCTTGTTACTTTGGAGAGCTGTGGGTGCTTTCAACAGGATTCCTAGTTAGGTGTCTTAAGGCCCAATCTAGGCTCCTTGAAGTAGCAGCTAGAAATGGGATCTATATACAGTTAGGGGTGGCTTCTCTTTGTTCTTCAGATTACAATCTGTATGTTTCATGTTGTTTTATAATCATCAAGGAGTTGACTTGAATTAACACTCCTCTTTTATAAACATGCTGCCTTTAAACTCTACAATTACCAATCAGCAAATAGACAATGTTAGCAGTAAGTACAGCCCCCTATTACTGTGTCTCCAGTTGTAAATTATAGAATAGAACTGCCTCCTTAGAGTGTGCTGCATTTTGGTTTATAAAATCATTAAGAAGAGATTCAGGAAATTCCATACAGGTCTGATTGTTTGTAATCCCGTATTTTTCATGTTTGATTTATACATTCCATTACATCTATCAATATGCGATGTTACCGTTGTAATGCTTGAGTTGAGTACTGATAACACATCACAACACTTTGAGGAGTTTTGATTGAGTGCCAGTTTCAGTACTCGTCATTTATAATGAAGTAAATCAGAATAGTTTGTAATGAAAACTGTGTTAAGTAAGTAGACTGGAACCAGTGATCTCTCTGTCCGAATTTTGACATTTTATTGAAATAAAGAGAAGTTTACTGTTTGGACTCTGTGGAAGAAAAGGATATTGCATAAGTTTCTACTGTTCTGCATGCAGTCCTTAGGTTCATGTTCTCCAAAGAAAAGAAAGTGGGATTGATGAGCCCAAGACCTCTACTTAAATTAAATAGAAATGATCACTATATCAGCTAACTGTCAACATGTTTACTAAAAATGATCTACAGATTTAAATGTCTCTTGCAGTCTTTCTACTTAAAATATGTAAGGATATTATTAAGGTTCAATTACAGTACATGGAAAAGATAAGATATGGAAATTAGCAAAACGTGCATTTACTACAAAAACTATGCCAGTTTTCTTGAAATCAAACATTAAGCATTAACAAGCACTGAGAACTTCATTGTTCCTGCCTCTCAGATGGACAGAGATCCCTGGTCTCCCCAACCGAGTGGCTCCTCTGAGAAAGACCTGCAGTTCACTAGAACAATGAATATAAGTCAGGAAAATGCAAAACGTGCCAAACACTTTGGTAAGTACCTGATTTATGCTTCCTAGACTTTTAATTTCAAGATGAGTGATGAGTTGAGATCTGTAGTTATCACTGTGTGTACAGTCTGTTTTGAATTCTTTAGCTAATTCTGAACCCAAAAAAAAAAGAGTAATTTAGGTTCACAATTACTTCACCAAAATAATTCCAAACATTTCTGACCATGGTGTGGTAAAGGAAAGTGAAGTACATTTCCCTCCTTGTGTGAGGAAAAAGACATGTGCTCCTGGTAGGGAGTAGTCTGTGTCAGTAACATGCTGTATGTTGGCAGGGCTTGAGGAGATGAAGTGGGCTGTGCGTGTGCAGTGCTACAGTATATGTATGAAACACCAGGCACATTGAGAGCTCCTGCACGATTAGCAGTTGCTATACAAAAAGATTTTCTGCTGTCCCTGTCAGAGCTGAGGACATGATCAAGATAAATTGGAATCAGGACTATATTAACAGAGCTTTGATGGGATTAACCTGCTTTGCCAAAGTGCACTGATTCCCATTATTGGTGTTTGTGTGGTCACCTATTGTGTTGATTCCTGGCTTTTCAATGCATCTGTCCTCTTCTGCTTCTATTTCTTCTTCCCTGTCCCAAACCCCCTCATGGCAAAACAGCAGCTAGTTCTGATCTTGCCATCAAGCTAGAGAGTAAGAATATTCCTCTTCAGAGACTAATATTTACTGATCGGTCTATTAAAGTAATGCTTCTCAACCCTGCTTCTGGAGTGTCTTTTACTTTTCCTTCTGTCTGATCTCTAAATTATTGAGGCTGAATTATTCTTTTTATTTGGTGATTTGACCTCTTCAACCTGTTTCTACTTTTAGACTTTGGTTTCAAAGACTCTGCTATGGACATGTTATGCAACAAAAAACCTGACAAATAAAATTCCACCTACTCTGCCCTCAGTTTTCTTATTAAGTGGTAGTTGTCTTATTTGTCTCTTAGCATCTCTTAACAGGAGACAAAATTATGGTATGATGTTAATTAGTATTTGGTGATGCCACTTTGTCAAAGACTTAAACCAGGTGATTTCAATCATTGTATCATACTGTAGACTGCAATGTGAATTTAATCTCAAAAGGTCCAATCACTTCATTCAGTCCATTACTTGAAAGAAGGCAGGTGTGAAACTCAAAAACTGAGCATTGATGGTATCCAACTACTTTTGAATTAGCTTAATCAAGAGCTCAGCTGGCACAGTGGTATTCCAGTGCTGGGGATGAGTTTTTACTGAGTTAAAATCTGTAGAAACTTCAGTAGAATTTTCCTGGGTTCTTCCATAGTTTAGTTCCAAATAACTGATCAAGTCTGCATTGGGATATACAGTTATTGGGAATAACTATATGTAGATTGCTCTTGCACTGGGGATCCTAGATAAGTGTGTAGATCTGATGGGCAGCATGGTGGTACAGTGATGAGCATTGCTGTCTTGGTGTCTCACTTCCTGGTGTGCTATCTGCAACACTAAATTAAATAAAGTGGTTAGAAAATAAATGTGATCTAGTTGCTTTTATAATTTTTTAGGAATGCCTTTCCTACTTTGTCCTTCAGGTGAAGCCCGTGAGAATTGCCCTGTGCTAACTAAAGCCACGCTTGTGCGTTCTCGCTATTTCTCCAATGGAATCAAACCTGTGCCGCCGAATGCCCAACCCAGGTCTGTCCATAACACACGGCCCTCAGAAATGTACACATTCAGAGCAATTAAAATGCTGCCCTTACAGCTCAAGACGGTTGTGGCTTTCATAAACAGTGCACTGAAGCTTGTTTTCCAAACTTGTAACTTTGTTTTTGCTTACTGCCACACAGGTAGCCTCCTACTTTTATGAACATCTTTTCTGTTTTTTTGTGGGGGCTGGAGTGGAGAGTGTTGATAAAGATAGGTTGTTGTTCAAGCTGGCATCTTTTGTGGTTTTATGTGCTTCAAAGCAGGATTGTGAACTTGGCAAGGGAGTGAACAGAGTTGACAACACTGCTCGAACTCTGTAAAGATGACAGAGCAGTGTTTATTATTTTTTCACTTTTCTCCACTGTGTCTCCATTTGTGTCTTGTCTGCAGGTCCAATAACTCCCCTCCTTTATTAGCAAGACCTCGCTTGGCTTGAGTCCCCTCCAGAAGGCTGATGGCTGCTTCCAGAGTGGAGGACAGCCCCAACCAAGGTGCTGACAGCTGGAGCTGCTGGCCTGTCATTTGTTTGAATGAGTTTGCTTGTGTGTATGAGTGTGTGCTGAGAAACCATCCGTGAAACTAGGCAAAACTGAAAGTAACCTAGTAGCTCTAGGTTTGAACAGTACAGCACAGTAGAGATTGAAACTTCCTCTCTGCTGGGACTCAGTTAGAGTTATAGAGATAAAGAGGATAAAGACCTTGCCGATTATTCTTCTCAGTCTGTTTTTGCATTTGCCCTCCTTGTGTTGAGGTTGCTGTGTGTGTCAGTGCGTCTGCTACTGTGGGCTTTGGTGTTGTGAGATTGGTGAAAACGGTGACAGTTCTGAAGGGTGTTGAGAAATTTTGACCTTGTTTTGTAGGGGTGACCTCAGATGTGAGTGTAGCGGGACAACGACTGACCCATTCTAATGGGCCTGGTGAGCCTGAGGAGGACAGGCTGATAGTGGTGTCCCCACCTGCTGCCAGACCCCCTGGCTGTGTGCCCCGCAGAGTTTCCAGAATCCCCACATGTGAGTTGGCTGCACCATTGGTTAAGATGTCACTAATGATAATAGGGACTGGTACCAGAGTTACATGCAAAACCTCAGTGGTAACAAAAACTCTCTAATGGCCTGTGAAGAGGGATTTATTACAGACTTGACACTATTCCTTTCTAACATCCCACCTTCATAACTGTACAAAACGAAAATAAACTTACCTTTTTATTCGTAATACAGGATTCTCCAGCATCAGGGAAAAAAAAATTGTATTACTGTATACTTGGTTCTGCTCTGTCTTTTTAAACTGCCTTTCATCAAGAAAAGGCTCTTCTGCTGCTGCTGATGTGGTAAACACATTATGTTTCTAACATTCGTTTTCATGAATGTTTTTAGGAGTCCTTTGGTAAAAGTTTAGAGGATAGTAAGACTGGCCTTGGGGATCATTGTATTGTTTTATTTATTTTGAGGATCGTTTTGATTTTGGTGAGTTATTAATGGGCAACAGTATGTTGGCAGGGCTTGAGGAGATGAAGTAGGCTGTGTGTGTGCAGTGCTACAGTATATGTATGAAACACCAGGCACATTGAGAGCTCCTGCACGATTAGCAGTGGCTATACAAAAAGATTTTCTTTTGTCCTTGTCAGAGCTGAGGACATGATCAAGATAAATTGGAATCAGGACTATATTAACTCCATAGACATCTTCATAATAAACAGTAAATCAAACTTGGGAGTAAAAGTAGAAACGATAAAGGAAGTGCATCTAAAACCATGAAGTAAAGAACAAGCTACAGTACTTCAGCGTTGCTGAAGCTGATAGCCTGCAACAAATATTTGGATTAGATCCTTGTATCATTTAGGTGCAATCTACAAAATGAGCTCTTCACATTGGGAGACCTTATGTTCTTAATTTTTTAACTTAAAAATAACAGAACATCTAGTTAACTTCATACACTGTCTTAAGAGGCAGAAATTAGGTCTAGAAATAACTACAGCATTACAATACATACAGTACAGAAAGAGTGGAGAAATAAATGCAGTGGTATTGCTGTACTTGCATTTAGTTTCCGTGATGTGCTTGAACAAGTACTGAGCCAACATTCTAAGGCATATGAGCCACAGGCAATACATAAAGAATGGAGAAGCAAGGTCAATTATGATTTCAAAATAACGACTTTATTAAGCACTTGAAACCACCAAGAAACAGCAGAGAATAGTTTAAACACAAATAACGCAAGTTCTGTCTCTTTCTGATGTCTTCACTGTGATGTTTCATTCTTCACCATTAAGTCTCTTCTTCCCCTTGGAAGTCTAACAGACACAAAGGTGGGAGAGTTGGTAAAGGTGGAAGTTGGCACCAGGATAGACAGACGGGCTGGGTGATCATGTGCATGAAGCATACAGAATACAATACATCCATCAATCAGTCAAGCAACATCACTGGGAGCCTCAAGCTCCAGCCCACCTGCATTTAATTAAGGGTGTACCAGAACAGGCCTGCCACAGTACTTTCATTTTTCATCTTTCACACAATTCAGTAATGACTAATTCATTCACTGATTATGAATAACATACATTGACAAAAATAAAGTAGTTTTTAATTAGTGAGTGATACCTTTAAATACATTGGAAGCTAAACATATTCCAAATTAGTTTTTTTGTGCTTAGTACTATAAATGTAAAAAGAATAACCTAAATAATGCATTGGTAGAAAAGTATTACAATATTTAATATCTATAATCTATACGTTTCTAGAGCACATACTACATGTAATATTCATTTTAACAAAATAAACAGTCTGACTATTAATGATGTATATTGTCTCCTATTAAGTGTTTGTGAATGTAGATTGTGATTTTAGACATTTTAGACCTACATTTTCAATTTAAAGGAAATGAAATGTTTCCGTTTTAAAATTAGAGCTGTACTGTAAAATACAGGACCGCAGACCACAGACAGTACCTTTTGCTCAAAGTCGGTGCTTCAGGGAAGACAGCAACCGCTGTCCAAAGTGTCTGAAATGACAAATCTTTGCATGAGACTCATTGCACTATGGAGTTGCAAAGCTGGCTCCTTGAAGGAAATCACCATCTTACCCATCTTGGAAAAACGCGAGGTTGTACCTGGTTTCCTGAGAGTCGTCTTGTGCCAGCCGAGTGGCAGCAGCCAGGATGCGGTTGGTGATGTCCCTGGGGAGGTTACGTGCACCCATCCTCTCCACCAGGTCTGCCAGGTGATGTGCCATACACGCCCTCACTCTGGAGTTTAGGTGTATTGTATATTACTGAGCGGTTACTTTGACTGAAACCATATCAGCTTGTGACCTAACCATTGCCAATGAGGACCTCATTTTCCAGTGCTTAACCAGATTTCTTTTAAAATGATAAAAGTTTGTATTTCACCGTCTAATGTTGTTTTTACATTTTTGTTAAGTATTTTAGCATTGTATGGCAGCATGGTGGCGCAGTGGTTAGCATTGCTGCCACGCAGTGTCCAATGGGTTCAATTTTGGACGTAGGGTGCTATCTGCTTGTGTGTTCTCATGTGTTTCTGGTGTGAGTGTGCACGTGTCTGTGTCCAAGGTTTGGCCGGATTTACATCCGCTGTTTGCAGAAATAGGCTCCAGCTACCCTGTGACCCTGAACTGGAGAAAGTGGTTAGAAAATGAATGGATATTAGCATTGTAGTAAATATTCTTTGTTACATGCTTTGATTTCAAGCTCCATGAAACGTAAATGACCCTTCATAGCTCCTGGAGTCAGACCCAAAGATTCTGGGTATTATTCTATTCTGTATATTTCTGCCCTCACCTCAGACCTCCATTCAGCAGTGTGTTGATTGCACGAGCAGGGGTACAGCTCTGCACCATGCAGTCTAGTGTGCTGTCTACGCCTTGTCGGATGAAGGTGTTGGATTCTCCGGCTTTGTGCAGCAGCACCTTAACTGTGTTGCTCAGTTTCGGGTCCATCCCTCTCTGCAGGTAGGTGAACATGTCTCCCAGACACATCACTGCCATCCTAGACACAACTGATCGCAAGTTCTTCACCTGGGGAAAGGCAAACCACTGTTAGCACTGCAGAGCCTCGTCTGTACCCCTCTCTATAAATGGGTCAAATGGATACAAAAACGGTGAAAAGCAATCATCCAAATTAACAATTAATATTTTGGAGAAATCACACCTCCTGCAGAAGCTCTAGGGAGACATCATGCAGTCTGCTGATCAGGATGGCGGGGTGGTGTTGGGACAGACGCCTTATGAAGGTCAGTCCGTCAACCTTCCTCTCCCTGAATTCAGTAAACAGAAAGAAATACATCAACCAGGACAAGGAAAGAGGTCTAACTGTATAGAGCTATGGGCAACAAGGTCTGTATTTTCCCTAGTCAGAATTGTATTCATAGAAAACGGAATAGGTGGATGCTGATTGTACTCTTTTATGCCTACCAGTCGTCAGAGGCCAGAAACTGAAGGCTCTGGGTGAGCGTCAGATCAGGCCTAGAGAAGCATCGCAGCCCAGGGTGCTCTGGACCATTTCTCCTCTTCCCTTTAAGGGCAGGGGACAGCTCATCTAAAGGTCACAACAGAGTGGGGAAACATTCTGTGATCAGTTTGGTCACCACTGATTTGACTAAACCAGATCGTGAAAGGCTTCTGCCTCAGGGTATCAGTAAAAAAGCTCTAGAAGAAGGAAAAAACCTGACCTTGAAAGAAAGTGGTGGAAGAAGGTGAGAAAATCAGTGCAGATGTGAGGGAGATGCTGATCTGACCTGCAATATGGGGGGTACTGTTCAGAGGCAGAAAAATGACGTTATCCCTCTCCTCTGCAGATCCATCCCTCCTATCATGCGCAGGCGTTTCTTAACACTCCCCGCGCTCCTCTTCTGGTCCTGGACGTGCCCCATCGTGTGGGCTGTTACTGGTAGGTTTGCTTTCTGCTGTAATAACAGACAAGCACAAGTCAACCCTGGGGAATCTAGGCTCAGCACAGTTTTGGGACCAGCTGGACCAGTCCTGGTAAAAGTTTTTACTTTCAGTCCTCTGATATATTTACTGTAGGACCCCAAGACATCAATTGTTTCACAGCATTGAATAGTGATTCATAGTATTCATATACATATACATTTACTTGTACTTGCTCCACCTAAAAAAACAGTACTGATGTATTGTCAATATCAATGTCAGTGCCAGTATTAGCAAATTAGAAACTGAAATTGCAATTGCGTAGCCAGCAAAAAATCACCCTGGGAACAGGATAGTGATAGGATAGTGTTTAGAGTAATCAGCTGCTCAGATCTCAGCTAAAACTAAATTGCACAAGAATATATCATCTGTAGCATAAACAACTTGGAGTGTAAAAAAAGAATCCATACAAATTGACAGAACAGATCTGATTTAATTCACTTACGTTTTCTAAAAAGAGAACAACAAAACACTTTCCTAACTACTTGTCACCCTCAGGACTTGGTTGCTGTTGTGTGTATTTTTAGGGGAGTACAGTATAAAACAAATTTCGCGTACAAATACAGTATATTCAGAGTCTAATCACAATCATTAAAGAAACAAACACAATTTAAAAACACTTCCATAAATGCTATATATTTTTGGGTACTGCGTCTTACAATTATTATTATTGGATGCCATTAGAGTTGTTCATAACATTTACTTCACTAGGGACAACAACATCCAAGAACTGAATGTTTTGTGAATGCTAGCAATACCTACCTAGAAAAATTTGGTTTAACCCATCTGGTTAATAGGCAGCCTCCTGGCCATAAGACAAGCAGTCTCGAACCCCAGTCATTTGAGTGATCCGAGGGGTAGCTGCAAGGTGGAGATGGGGTGTAGGAGGAATGTTTGAGATAAATGCGAAGGGAGGTGTTGGAGTTCAGTATACTGTATGTAGCTAGTTTTATAATGCTGGTGATTAGGAACAGCTGTGTGAGATTGACTTGTCATTGTTATCCCTCTCGAACGTCAGTTAATATCTTCCATAGTTTGCTATATCTGGCAAGCCTTCTTGCATTTTATTTTGAGTTTCCTCTATATTTTGCTGCTGTAACATAACTTACAGCCATATGACAGCAACTTTATAATGCTGCTTATAAAATTAAGTACAGTACATAGATGAAAGTGCCATGCAAGGGATTTGATAGGTGTTTTCTAAAAGCATGCTAAAGGCTTTCACAAGTTATCCACTAGAGTCTACAAAAAATGTAAAAATGTTTAGATAAATAACTGTGCCTGATCATTGTAGGCAATCTGGCTGGTCCCAAGATGATCAAATCCCTCAAATACCGAAGATGCAAATACCACTGTAGATGAAAATAGAACTTATTAGTCCTGTTTCATTGTTATTTCCTATATACTGAACCCCAAGGTCTACAAAAACATTAAAAATGTTTTAATTTCTGAGCTTTCTGAGATAAATAACTGTGCCTGATCATTGTAAGCAATCTGGCTGGTCCCAAAATGATCAAATCCTTCAAATACCAAATATATTATAGTTGGAAAAGAAACATATTAGTCCTGTATCATTATTATTTCCTTTATAGTGAACCCTTGAACACATTTTTGCTGTTTGTTATTATTGGGTCAATTCCTTTCCAGGCTGTATTTTTACATCTAAAATACTTTAATATTCTATTCCAGAATACTGTCTGTATAGGGCTTCAAATACTATAGTTGTGAATATTAGGTCAGTACGTAGACAGGACTTGATCATAATATACTGTAGTTACACTTGTGTGCTATGGCATTACAGTATGCAGAGTACACACGTGTGCTGATGGAGACATTATTACCAATCTTGATTGTTTTTGATGTCTTGATGTGAAGTGTTTATAAATAAATATAATGTAGAAGGTATTATAAAAAACGAAGACATTGATGAAACACAAAAATGAAAGACCTACAGAGCATTTTCAAACTCAAAAGTTTTGTTTGTAAAAAACTCAAAACAAAAGCAAAGAGAAATAAAGGCCTCTTACTCACCTCCTCGACCTGGGGGTGACTGTTCTGTTGGACTGCCTGCCCATAGACTCGCGCCAGGGGCTCGACACTTGTGTTGCCAGTGCTGGTGCCTTGCCCAGGGCACGACATCAGGCTCTGCTGAGAAGCAACTCGAGTGGAGCTCCCCAACACTCCTATAGAGACAAAGTGACCAAAGCAATGGCCCTGAGACTTAGACCTGCACTGAGCTCTTGAGAACATATGAACATATTTCAGAACCAATATTAATAACTGCATCACCTGTTTTATTTTTAAAGTGTTAGTGAGTTGGAATATATGATTTAATTACATGGTCTGACAGGCATCACTGAAATGGACGCAACAATATTAAAATAATAATGTGATAATAGCCAGATTCGACTGAAAGCAACTCACCAAATTGAGGCTCAGAAATTACACCAACAAATTGTTATGACTTTAAAAATATCACATCTCTGCCTATGTTACACATTTGTTGACTACAAAAACTCTATCATCATGATCCAGAGTCCCATTGACTACATTAGATTAGTTAAAGCCTGCATTCCCATCTGATATTATCATTCCTTTGTGGACTAACTATCACATAATGCATCACATAACACATAATTTAACAAAGAATCAAGGCTTAATAGTCAATTTTCCTTTGTTTTTCCTCAGAAAAACTAATTATCTTTCAGAGCCAGTCCTTGTTATCATTAGTAACATCTTAACCAATGGTGCAGCCGACTCACGTCTGGGGATTCTGGACACTCTGCGGGGCCATCGGCCCGCGGGTGTGGCAGCAGGAGGGGACACCACTGTCAGCCTTTCCTCCTCAGGCTCACCAGGCCCATTAGAATAGGTCAGCCACTGCCCCACTACACTCACATCCGGGGTCACACCTGCAAAACAAAGTCCGCATTTCTCGACAGCCTTCACCTGTCAAAACCCACAGCAGCAGACACACTGACACTCATGCCGAAGTACAAATGCCAAAATGAACTGAGAAAAATGTAGGCAGGTGTTATTCTTTATTTCTTTATCTCTAAATAAGACCCAGTAGGCAGCAATAATGAACAGCAACTGTGTTTTCTGTGGACAAAGACAGTTTTTTCACTCAAGAAAATGACTAGGAAATGCAATAATCTAGTCTAGAAAAGAAAAAACTGAAACAGACTGTGCCCCATTCAAAACCCAAGCTGTAATGTTTAATTACTGTTCAGTTTTGCCCAGTCTCACGGCTGGTTTCTCAGCACACACTCATACACACAAGCAAACACATTCAAACAAATGACAGGCCAGCAGCTCCAGCTGTCAGCACCTTGGTTGGGGCTGTCCTCCACTCTGGAAGCAGCCATCAGCTTTCTGGAGGGGATTCCAGCCAAGCGAGGCCTTGCAACTAAAGGAGGGGAGTTATCGGAACTGCAGACATGAAAAAAATCATAACAATCAGCACTGCTCTGACAGTTATCTTTACAGAGCTGCCAATTTTGTGATCCCCAACCCCACAGGCAAGAATGTTGTGATGTCCACCACTGGTGTGTTCTGACCTCCTCGTAGTCCACTGCCTCCTCTTCTCCATAAAGCTGCAGGTTACTTTCCATTGGGCGCTCCAAGGGGCGCCCTGTCTGGCCGGCCTTTCCTGAGTCCCTGTCAGGCAAGGGCTTGGTTCCTTGAGAGATCGGGGGCACGGGTTCAATCCCATTGAAGACACAGCGGCAGGTTGTGGAGCACATCTGAGAAGCTCTGAGGAGCTCTTGGAAGGTCCTTCCCTGGCTTCCCCTGAAGAACACAGACAGGGCTTACACATACTGTCTGAACATAACGTTCTGAGAGGAAACTATATTTCCACTTGACCTTTAAGAAGAATAAAGGGTGAGGACTGCTTGTCTATTGTGAAGGCTTTAGTGGTTAGTCAGGATGGCAGTCTTCCTAACAAGTTGCCATTGTTGCTAAAACACTACATCAAGTCCCCTGCTCTTTCACCACATGGAGGTCAAGATTGTGCAAACCAATTTGACTGTAACCACTACCAGTCTTCATAATAGGCAATCAGTCCTCAGTCTGATACTTAACAGTAATCAATAGTATCACTATCACCAAAATTGGAATCAAAACTGCAGTTGTCAAAAATCATCCAAACTACCATTATCAATGTTCCTCAATTTTTATGATCACTTAATAAAAACTGAACAAGATGAAAGAAAGGAGAAAGAACAGTGGGGCCAGTCTTACTAGCCTCTAAACTTTTACCAAAGGACTCCTAAAAACATTCAAGATAACGAATGTTAGAAACATAATGTTTTTACCACATCAGCAGCAGCAGAAGAGCCTTTTCTTGATGCAAGGCAGTTTAAAAAGACAGAGCAGAACCAAGTATACAGTAATACATTTTTTTTTTCCCTGATGCTGGAGAATCCTGGATCATGGATAAAAAGGTAAGTTTATTTTCGTTTTGTACAGTTATGAAGGTGGGTTGTTAGAAAGGAATAGTGTCAAGTCTATAATAAATTCCTCTTCACAGGCCATTAGACAGTTTTTGTTACAAGTGAGGTTTTGGATGTAACTCTGGTACCAGTCCCTATTATCATTAGTGACATCTTAACCAATGGTGCAGCCGACTCGCATGTGGGGATTCTGGAAACTCTGCGGGACACATGGCCAAGGGGTCTGGCAGGAGGTGGGGACACCACTATCAGCCTGTCCTCCTCAGGCTCAGCAGGCCCGTTACAATAGGTCAGTTGTTGTCCCGCTACACTCACATCTGAGGTCACCCCTAGAAAACAAGGTCAAAGTTTCTCAAAACACCCTTCAGAACTGTCATCCTTTTCACCAATCTCACAACACCACAGCCCACAGTAGCAGACGCTCTGACATACACACCAACCTCAACACAAGGAGGGCAAATGCAAGAACTGACTGAGAAGAATAATCGGCAAGGTCTTTATCTTCTTTATCTCTATAACTCTAACTGAGTCCCAGCAGACAGGAAGTTTCAATCTCTACTGTGCTGTACTGTTCAAACCTAGAGCTACTAGGTTACTTTCAGTTTTGCCTACTCTCACGGCTGGTTTCTCAGCACACACTCATACACACAAGCAAACTCATTCAAACAAATGACAGGCCAGCAGCTCCAGCTGTCAGCACCTTGGTTGGGGCTGTCCTCCACTCTGGAAGCAGCCATCAGCTTACTGGAGGGGATTCCAGCCAAGCGAGGTCTTGCTACTAAAGGAGGGGAGTTATTGGACCTGAAGACAAGACACAAAAGGAGACACGGTGGAGGAAAGTGAAAAAATGATAAACACTGCTCTGTCATCTTTATAGAGTTCGAGCAGTGTTGTCAACTCTGTTCACTCCCTTGCCAAGTTCACAATCCTGCTTTGAAGCACATAAAACCACAAAAGATGCCAGCTTGAACAACAACCTATCTTTATCAACACTCTCCACTCCAGCCCTCACAAATAGGAATAGGAATCAGGTGCGCAGAATAAAGTCTTGAGTGAAAGGGCTGGAGCACCCTTAAGGAGGGGGAGCTATAATCGTGACACCCTGTGGTTCAACTGACAGGGAAGAACAGTGAAACATGTATCACCCAGCTAAGAGCTTTGTCTGGGGAGAATAAACAGTCTTGTGAGGGATTTGTTTACCTAAAGATTAGATCCTGTAAATCCCTCATAGCCTCCCTAAGTCTGTCCCAGTCCAGTGCGTAGAAGGGGTTAAACCTAAAGTGAACTGTTAATGGTGTGTTGGTTTCTCTGTTATGGGATACTTGAGCACTTCTGTCATGCTTGTCTCACTTCACAGTGTGCTATAGAGTTACGTATATGGGGAGACGGAAGGAGGCCACAGGACTATTGGGGCAGCGAGTTTTACTTCCTGAGTACCAGATTTTAACATTGATTCTACCATTTACGTGCACTTATCATGCGAATGTGGGTGGTTCTATCCCAGATCTGTTGGGTTGGGATGTTATGCAGCATTACAAGTAATGACTATCCAGAACAGGGTATCACGTGGCTTCAACTGACTGTGATCACTCAGTATGTTGATGGTATTCTGAGTGCTTCCCCTGACGAGGAAACCCACAAGTCTGAGTTGCTTCAGGTTTAGAGTGTCTAATATTAAGCAGTTATGATAAGGCCCTTTTGTGTCTAGCATTGTGTAATTTTAACAGGGCCTGGGTGCAATGTTTTTACGGGGTGAGCACAACTTTTAACAGATCTAATTAAGGGGGAAGTGCAGTACAAGGACAGGATTGCCTTGGTTCCAGCAGCAAAAGCCGCCTGTAATAATTTGAAACAAGCTCTCTTACAGGTGCTGAGACTGGGGTTTCCTCAGATGGACCAACCATTCCTTTGTATGTAAGTGTGGAAAATGGCTTCTGGGCAGCTGTGCTGACGCAGGAGCATGGAGGTAGGCACCATCCGGTGGGATACTATTATACCATTAGATGCTGTAGCCAAAGGGTGGGGGACCGTGAAAATTTAAGAAAATGTAATACTGTTTACTGAAGGGTCTGGCGCATGAGGGAGAACAGAGAACAGGCTGAGCTGTTGCAACAGAATTCGAGGTGCTAACGACCGGAAAATGCCCCTCCACTGCCTCTGCGCAGCAAGCCAGTTTAGAGCACTGATGGAAGATTGTAAAAAGAAAGATGTTAAAGGGTTACTGTATATGTATATAATCTATGTATTTGTTGCATGTAGGCCACAATTCTGGATGGCTATGGAAAAATAGGATTCTCTCACCACGGCAGGGACTCCAGTTAAGAATACTGGGTTTGTCTCTGATCTCATTTGTAGTTTTACAGCTGCCAACTGAAGTAGCTGTAGTAAGGTGTAAATGACACAATAAATAATCCTGGGTCTGAGTCTGAGACCCCTGTGAAACCTCTATTGGGGAAAAGGGAGAATTCAGGTTGAGGCCTCTAATAGATGTGGTTAGAAAAAATGTGAAAAGAATGTGGGGTTGCATGATGATGGGATGTGGGGCCGTCAGCACACCAGATGCCCTGCATGCCCTCACAGCCTAATGCCATTTTGTAGCCAGAAATTCATGCTGGCGGATACCCAGGTGTATGACAAAGATGATCCCGTGGTGCGGACTGCCCTGCCCCTTGGATACTGATCTAGGGGCATACTACACTGGGAAGGTGTGCCAGGTTGTAATCGCATCACTAGGGGTGAGGTGGAAGTTACATTGCCCCCATCACCCACAGTCTGAAAGACCAACTAGGGAAATATCAACCGAAGGAACACCGTGAGTAGATGCTCTACCTGTGGTCCTGTGCAGTTTGAGGGCTGAAGCAAATGGAATTGTGAGACTGAGATCCCATTTGAGATCATCACGGGCAGCCAAAGAAACTCCCTGGAGGGCCAAGTTTGGCTAACGGACTGTTGAATTTACTGACTCTCTATTACAGTATTGTAGGTTTGTTAATTGAAGCATTGCACAGGGCTCGTGAACAGGTGCCGGACGCTTGGGGACCTCCAGTACAGGGAAGACATGACCGGATACTTGGCGAGTGGGTGTGGGTGAAGAAGAGATACCCTGCCAGACGTTGCAACCCTGCTGGGAGGGACCATAACAAGTGCCACTAACTACTGACTCTGCCATCTGAGCGACAGGATGAGATCGCTGGATCCACGCATTGCACTGTCACCGAGCCACTGCACCAGAGACTGAGTGAACAGAAAGAATAATGTTGTTACTGTTTCTGTGTCTGATGCTTCGTAAGGTGAACCAACAGTGTGCTTGTTAGGCCTGAGGAGCATTACTGGGGAATATGTATCAATACATTCCTGGTGTTGTCATATCTACCAGCCAAAAATGATAATCAGAGTTGGGTCAATATTGCTATTCCAAGATCCTGACGATAGATCTCCACATGGCTGAGGTCTGCGTTTGGGTCCTGGGATAGGACTTTATTTATTTGTAGGATTAGGATTGTTTTAAATGTATAATTGTAACTATCACTTGTACAAAAACATCAATCACATCTTGTTGTAACCGTGGAACGCACAATGTCATGGTAATGCATGCCCGTACATCTAGAAAGGAAAGATCTGCCCTGACATTGTATGTGTAAAAAATAGGCAGTACTGACGTATGCCATATTTTATAAGGGGGGAATGAAGTAAGAAACAAGATGTGAAGACGAGGTTTATTTTAAGTCCTTTCTGCATGAAGATTAGACTTCTAAGGCTGGAGTTTATGGCAGGAAGGGGGTTAACTGATAAGGATTCCAGATGCGAGCTAGGAAACTCCCTGGGGACTTAATCCCTGAACATTTGGCCAAAAGGCTGTAAACTGGCCAAACACATGACCTCCCCCCTTTACTATAATAACGAGTGACATCAGAAGTGGCAAGGAAGGGCTATATAAACTAAAAGTTTGTACCGACACTTGGAACAATACTTCTGTTTTGTTGTTTCTTGCGGGAAACAAGACTTCGGCTTTATTGTTCCTTGCATGCAGTAAACTCTTCTGTTTACTGCAGAAAACTTCATCTCGGGATCCAGAACCGTATTCTTTCTGTTAAAACACTACCTAGAAACATTTGGTTTAACCCATTTGGTTAGTAGGCAGCCAGCCTCCTGGCCAAAAGACAAGCAGTCTCGAACCCCAGTCATTTGAGTGAACTGAGGGGTAGCTGCAAGGTGGAGGTTTTAACAAGTTCTTTGGAAAATCCTTGAACAATTAAATACATTTTACAGTCACTGCCTGTGAAAACTGCCTAATACAGCATTAGAACAGAAGAAGATGCTTGGAATAAAAGTTAAATTAATATAAAATACAGTTATATACTGTATACAGAGTACATATGCTGATGAAGACAATTACTAATTATGTTTGATGGTTCTTGATGTCTAAATTGTTTTTGATGTCTTGATGTGAAGCTAAAAGCTTTGGCAGAACGAAGTTCTATACAGTGAAAAAGAAAAAGCAAAAGAAGAAATAGAACGTCTCAAGAACGAATTAGGGAAATGCAGTAATGTGAATGTAACACCTAAATTATATCCAGATCTGAGACCTTTAAAAGGCAAAAATGAGGACTGGGACAGATATCCCGACTGGCCGTATCCAGAAGGGGGGTCGGATTGGGAAGACACTTCATATGATAGAGATAGAGACGGGTCCTGGCAACCCCCAGGTCATAACGTTTTTACAGGGAAAAGACAAGAGTCTCCGAGCCCAGTTAGGGGTATAAGCAGGGCTGACAGATCTAGTAGTGAAAGATCAGAAGACAAAGACGGGTACAAATCCAAACCTGAGGATATAGACCGATGGGCTAAAGAAGTGCCTCACCCTAAGTCAGGCATGCAGCAAACCTGGAGTGCACTTCAAGACTGAAAGGATACATATGGGATTAGACCTATAGAAGCGGCAATGATTTTGAGAAGAGTTGGTGAAAGAAAGGCAGGGCAGTTAAAACAGGTGTGTGAAAGAAAGAACCTGGGAGAAGGGTGGGAATTAGTGTGGAGATTTTTGAAAGAACATTACCCACCGAAAACTGATTGGAGAAAAGTAACAGCATGTCAGCAGAAGGAAAGTGAGGATGTTTCAGATTTTACAGAAAGGTTTATAATTCTATGGATAGAATACTCCGGGTTAGCAGATGAAAAGGAAGTGAATGAAGATACTTCCACAGTAATAAAACAAATTTGCTTGAGTAGGTTACTGTACCTGACAATCAAAAATGGTCAAAAATCCAAAGTTTGCAAATACACTTTCTGCATGATGATCTCACTTATTTTTGCATTTCAGTCTATATAAAATGATGTCTTGCGGTAAGATTTAGTGGCAATTGTAATACGAACCTTTACATGAAACAATATATGCCTATTGTATACTTTATTTCTGATGCAGGTTACAAAAAGAAGAAATAGTGCAAATTTAAAACAGATTCACATTAGATACATTTATTATACTCCAAGACTGCTACATTAAGTATTTCTGAGTGATCTGGAGTCATTTGGGTAACATTTTTAGCAGTGTTTTGATGCCGGGATTTTGAAACTTATTCTATAAGTACCCGAGCTAGGGTTAGGGTTAGGGTTTAAACACTCCTGGAAATGTTTTAATGCATTTTCTGTGCTTTCAGATGCCTTTTAAATTCCAGGAAAGGTGTTTTTTTGTCTCCTCAACAAATAAATTTTCCCAATTTTGCAGTTTTTGCTTAGCCATGTACCTGTCAATCAAAAATGGTCAAAAATTCAAAGTTTGCAAACACACTTTCTGCATGATAATCTCACTTATTTTTGCATTTCAGTCTATATAAAATGATGCTTTGCGGTAAGATTTAGTGGCAATTGTAATACGAACCTTTACATGGAACAAAATATGCTTATTGTATACTTTATTTCTGATGCAGGTTACAAAAAGAAGAAATAGTGCAAATTTAAAACAGATTCACATTAGATACATTTATTATACTCCAAGACTGCTACAGTAAAACCTGATGTTGCCAAGCATGTGCAGCTACGTTCTCCTGACATTGCGGAGAGCGGAGACAGATTTGATTTAATAACTCGCGAAGCTAGGAAGATAGAGCAAAGCATGTATGCTAAAGTGCGAGCACTGCAAATGGGAGATATGGAAGCTCCCAAAGAGGAGAAAAAGGAACAGCCAGTGTGTCGCTATTGTAATAGACCGGGCCATTTTTATAAAGCCTGTAGACAATTGTTAAAAGCAAAAAGACAGAGTGACAGAGGGGGAAGGGGTCCCCCTCATAACCCTACTGATAGTGAGGGTCAGAAGGGGCTGATATCTCAATTAAAGAACATGTCAGAAGCTGAAACGAGAGCCTTGCGTGAAATAATAGATTTAAACTAATAAGCCCCTTTGTAGCCTTCCTAAGTTTATCTCAGGATTTAAATAAAAGTGAAATAATCCTACAGTGTGCAGTAACGGCGGGACACAGGAGCACATTTGTCCTGTTCTTCGACTAAAACAGCATAAAGATGTGATATAAAGTTTTCTAACGGGTAACAGGAGGCTACAGGAGTAGGGGGGCACGGGTTGTGTTTAAAGCAGATACAAGCTGTCACAGTATGCTTGGGAAAAGATGTACAGTTTCAACTACTGATGTGGGTGGGGGACACCCCAGACCTATTGGGCTAGGATGCCCTGCAGCATTTATAAGGAATTTCTGTATGAAATAGCATTTATGTGAACTACCTCAAAAGAGTTATGTGATATTGTGATTGTTTTACCTAATGAGGGAATCCATAAGGCCGGGCTACTCCAAGTATTAGATCTTCGGACGGAAAAAAGGGTATAAAACCAACTACATGATAAAGCCAGGGTGAATGCCTTCTCTGAGCGAGCTCGCCTGGTGACGAACTGGCTTAAGTGGGGTAGTGCAGTCTAAAGACAAAATTGCCTTGACCCCTGCAGTAGAAACTGTTTTTAATGTTTTGAAACAAGCTTTCTTGCAGGCACTGGCCCTGGACTGGATTCCCTCAGACGGATCATCTGTATGTAATCTGTGTGTGAGTGAAAGAAATGGGTTGTGAGCTGCTGTGCTGGCGCAGGAGCATGGAGGTAGCGTCTGGTGGGTTATTATTCAGGACCCCTCGATGCGGTGGCCAAGGGGCCATGTTTATGTGTTGTGCCTGTATAAACTGTAAATTGAAACTTGTAAATATGCTAAATGGAAAATTGTAGCGCTTTATATAGACTCTATATATACATTTGGTGTATGCCACAATTTTGGATGGTGGTGGAGGAATAGGGATTTCCTCAACACGGCAGGGACTCCAGTTAAGAATGTTGGGTTTGTCTCTGAACTGTTAGACGCTTTGCAGATATTGACTGAAGTAGCTGTGGTAAATTGTAAATCACATCATAAAAAAATGTTTCCAGTAACTCGAGGGAACAACTTTGCAGATGCAGCTGTCAGGTGAGCAGTCCTGGTAGAGCAGGAGTCTGAGACCTCTGTGAAACCTCTGCTGGTGAAAAGGGGACAGCTAGACATTCAGGCTGAGGCCTCTAAAGCAGAGAAATGGACATGGTTAGAAAAGAATGTGGGGCTGCAGGATGATTGGGTATGGTGCTGCCAGCACACTGGACGCCCTGCATGCCCTCACAGCCTAATGCCCTTTGTAGCCCGACAAAGGCACTCTGTCGGACACCCGGGTGTGAGACAAATGGTGTGCTGGTTACCCAAAACTGGGTGGGGACCTGATTTGAAGCAGTAGCCACTTCTGTGATATCTCGATGTGATGCTTATCAAAGGAACTCAACTACAGTTCAGGTGCGGGTGCAACAGCTCAAAAGGCCTGCTCCTGAGGAACCTTTCATGCACTGGCAAGTTGACAATTGTAAAGGGAAACCTGGGCTCTTATAATCTGTTTTCCCGTTGGGCACTGCCCTGCCGCTTGTATTATGATGAAGGGACGCACTTCACAGGGAAAGTGTCAGTCTGTGGCTGCATTGTTTGGGGTGAGATGGACTGAGATCACCCTCAGTCTGCTGGAACAGTGGAACAAAGGAACAGAACTCTGAACGATCGTCGAAACATCAGACTGAAGGAGCACCTTGGGTAGATGTTCTGCCTGCGGTTCTGTGTAGCCTGCGGGCTGGATCAAACAGAACTGTGTAACAGAGCCTGTTTGAATTCATCACGGGCCAACCAATGAACCTTCCTGGAGGGCCAAATCTGGCTAATGGATCATTGAATTTGCTAATTCTCTATTGTAGTATTGTAGATTGTTAATTGAAGCAGTGCATGAGGCTGGTGAACAGGTGCTGGACGTTTGGAGACCTCCAGTAGAGGGAAGACACGACCTGATACCTCGCGAGTGGTTGTGGGTGAGGAAGATGTACCCTGCCAGATGTTGCATCCCCGCTGGGGAGGGACCAAATCAAGTGCAACTGACAACTGACTCTGCCATCTGAGTGACAGGATGAGATCGCTGGATCTACGCTTCGCACTGCCACCAAGCCACTGCACCAGAGACTGAGTGAACATTAATTATTATGCTGTTACTGTTTCTGTGTTTGATGGGCTTCCTGAGGGGGGCCGACAGTGTGCCTGTTAAGTGTAAGGAGTTTTACTTTGATAAATGGGGATATTGAATCAATACTTTATCAATCAGCCACAAATAATAATCAGAGCTCATGTTGGGTTTGTATTGCTATAAAGGACTGAAGAATGAAGAGATGAGAGATGCCCAGGACGTGAGATAATAATATCATTTTCTTGATTTTGTATGTTTTTGCAAACTATGCAGTCTAGTGGCTTGACGTAGGCTTTGTGCTCAAATGTATATAAAGATGCTGCCTGTCCTTGGTCAGTAAGATTTTGGTAAGCTGTCTGTACGCCCAGAATATGAAAAGAACTAACTGTTGTCTAGTCCGCAACTTAGATATAATTAATTGCCAGGTGTTGCTGTTTCATCATTTGTTTAGAATATGTCATAGTAACTCTTTGTGTTTTAAGGTATAAAGGACCATCTTCAGCTACTTATTTTTTAAGTCTGGTGGTTGCAAGCCGGACTTCCATATGCATATGAATAAAGAGACTTCTGCTTCACAGACACCTGAACTTTGTCATTTGTTTGACACTACAGCCTCTTACTCACCTCCTCAATGTAGGGGTGACTGTTGTGTTGGACTGCCTGCCCACAGGTAATTTAGCCTATTTGGTAATTAGTGGCTCATTTGAAACCAGGGTATTGGATTGGATCTGACAACATAGCTGGTTAGCTTGATCCAGACTCCTACAACCTTTTGCATAAAGATGGGCCTCCTGTTCTTGGTTTTAAATGCACTTCCATCTAGCTGCCATTTCTCTCCTTTGGTTCAGTTGGTGAACTCCATCCTATTCAAAGACAACTGCAGCACAGCCCATCACACTGATTTACAAGTTGCAACACTGACAGACTCTAAATCTTAATCGCTACATACTGAACCTTACAAATACAGATTTTCTGTCCCAATTTCAAACAAATCTCATGGAGAAAATACATAGGAGCCTTTTTAAGAAAAACACCCTACCTCTGTGGGCAAAGGAGATACTTGAATTAAAGAAATGAAAGTGGAATGTTTGAGTAAATAAAAAGCAACACAGTAGAAGCAAGTCATGTCATAAGCAATAACAAGAACCAATGTAAATGTTTTGGTTTAAACATTCTCTACAAATTTGTTTCTTAGAAGATACCCTCTATGTACCCAACATAAGAAATGCTCAACATTTCAAAAACAATATTAATAACTGCATCACCTGTTTTATTTTTAAAGTGTAAGTGAGTTGGAAAATATGATTTAAAAGCATGGTCTGACAGGCATCACTGAAATGGACGCAACAAAAATTAAAATAATAATATGGTAATAGCCAGATTAGACTGAAAGCAACTCACCAAATGGAGGCTCAGAAATTACACCAACAAATTGTTATGACTTTAATAACATCACATCTCTGCCTAGGTTACACATTTGTTGACACAGAGTCTACAAACACTCTATCATCATGATCCAGAGTCCCACTGATTACATTAGATTAGTTAAAACCTGCATTCCCATCTGATATTATCATTCCTCTGTGGGCTAACTATCACATAATGCATAAGGTTGTGTTGATGCATGGAAATTTGACCAATTGGTATGGGATGTCTGTGTTTTTAAATTATTATTCAGAGCCAGTCCTTGTTATCAGTAGTGACATCTTAACCAATGGTGCAGCCGACTCACATGTGGGGATTCTGGACACTCTGCGGGGCACACGGCCTGGGGGTCTGGCAGCAGAAGGGGACACCACTATCAGCCTGTCCTCCTCAGGCTCAGCAGGCCCGTTACAATAGGTCAGTTGCTGTCTCACTACACTCACATCTGAGGTCACCCCTGCAAAACAAGGTTAACATTTCTCAACACCCTTCACTTATCAAAACCCACAGCAGCAGACGCACTGACACACGCAGCAACCTCAACACAATGAGGGCAAATGCAAGAACTGACTGAGAAGGAAAATAGGCTGTAACGAACAGTTCTTTCCGGACCCTATGCGGACGACACAGTCCGACGGAGTGGGGAAACACTGGGGAAACGTCATGCAGGAAAACGGGGCTGAAGACAGGGGGGCGTGTCCAAGGTGCGCTGGTGCACGGGGTGTGGCCGAGGCGAACAATCCCAGAGAGTAATCCTTAGAGTATCCAAAAACACAGGAGTAAGTCCAAAACCAGGAGATCCATCAAAAGAAGGGAATTAAAACCACGAAGGCCGGGTCGGAACCGGCGGACAGGGAACAGGAACGGGACCCGAGATTAAAACCTTAACGGGACCAGGCGCTTCCAGGTCCCGGACTCGCACAATATGGAAATCAGATGCAGAGCCCGGATGAGCGTCAGCGCCTGGCTTTTAAGTTGGGCTGGGAATAGGGAGCAGGTGCATAGAATAAAGTCACAAGTGAAAGGGCTGGAGCACCCTTAAGGAGGGGGGACTATAATCGTGACATAGGCAAGGTCTTTATCTTCTTTATCTTTTTAACTCTAAATGAGTCCCAGCAGACAGAAAGTTTCAATCTCTACTGTGCTTTACTGTTCAAACCTAGAGGTACTAATGGAGACAGTGGAGAAAAGTGAAAAAAATGATAAACACTGCTTTGTCATCTTTACAGATGTAGTGTGCTCTCTGAAGGCACCAGTTCTGTAGGGTTTGGGCATTTACGGGGATTTACTGATGAAGCGCTAGTTCACTTTATTTAATTTAGAAGAAGGTGGAGGAGCTGCCACTGCGATGAATGTTTCAGTGAGGAGGAGTGGGAGATTTTTTTCTTTTTGTATTGCTTCTTGACTAAAAAAAATTGCAAATCTGTTATTTCGGCGTAGCACTATCAACGCTCCACCATCATATTTATTCCCGTACTGCCCATTCCACCGCTTCGGAAATGTTAGGTTTGAGCAACTTCTCATCAACACACGACACTGTGCTCACTCATGTCTCCCACCACAACAGAATGACGCGTGAGGACTCCTCAGCTTTTGAGGTGAGAACGGTTGCAAGCTGACCCTTGTGACCCACAAAGTTCCGCATTTGAACATAAAAGTGTCTCCTGTTGGAAGAGGTACTGATGTTTGCAGCCCTAGCAACACTCCATGTTAAAATATGTCCCGTTAAATTCAGTTCAAACATGATCTAAGACTCCACGGTGGAAGTAAGACTGAAAGAAAAAGGCGCTAGCTTTCTTGGGGTAATTTTTAATGCTTCTGAATTTTAAATTTTTATTGATGTGTGTAAAATGTTACTTTGTTCAGTACATCTTAACTTATCCATAACAATCACCTATCCTACTCTTAGTCAGAGGTTTTGTACATAGGTTTTGTTTAGTGTGCTTCCAAGGTTATATCCTGCAGCAAAATGGATGACAACACATGAAAGGAAATGCAGGTTTATTCAACACCTTCTTAAAAGACAAAGCCCATTTTGTATTTTGTTTGAGCCTGGTGCTTTCAAGAGTGAAACAGTTTCTTGTACTTCTTGGTTCAAACAAGTTTGGCTGAAGGCTTCATGCCACTCCTGTCATTCGGCTGAGAAGGGTGTTCTGATCATGGGCAGTCGTGGCTTTGTAGCTGGACAGTTCCAGTGTGAAGGTGGCAGTGCTAGATGGCACAGAGCGAAGGATGGTGGAGTAACCCTGTGAGAAAGATGAACAAAAGAAAAATCATTTTTGTAAAGAAATGCTCACTCCCATCACACTCCATTGTTTCCTGATGAATATTTTGTTAAACATGTTTTTAAACAACAAAGCCCATATTGTAATGAAACCTGAAGGACAGACAAGCTTAAATGTTCTATAAAAAATATTTATTCTGTCACTAAAAACCCTGTCTTTTGCCCCATCTATTTTTCGATAGATTTGAATAGATTAAGACTAAATACAGCAATAAACATTTAATATAGCATTTGATATTTGAGTAGTATTTTTAAATCAAATTGAAAGAAACCAAACTGATTTTGTTGTTAGCATATTGGTTTAACAAAGCCAATTGTAAAAAACAGCAAACACTTCTTCTAACCTCTATGTATTGTGCCCTGGGCTGCTCAGAATATTTAACAATTGCATCTTTAACTTCTGTCTTGCAATAAGCAATGACTTTTCTTTCTACATATATTTCTCTTATGTTTTCTTATATCGGTTTATTCATTTTGGGGACTACTTTCTAGAAATCAGCCTTCCATCAAGGGCGCTTGCTTCCAGTGCACTTAGTCAACAGCTCACATCCAGCTTTTTGTGAACTTTCTGATTTTATTCTCTGTGGAAGTCTAACAGACACAAAAGTGGGAGAGTTGGTAAAGGTGGAAGTTGGCACCAGGATAGACAATGGCTGGGTGATCATGTACATGAAGCATACGGAATACAATACGTCCATCAATCAGTCAAGCAACATCACTGGGAGCCTCAAGCTCCAGCCCATCTACATTTAATTAAGGGTGTACCAGAACAGGCCTGCCACAGTACTTTCATTTTTCATCTTTCACACAATTCAGTTATTGCTTTAATTCATTCACTGATTATGAATAACAGACATTTAAAAAAATAAAGTAGTTTTTAATTAGTGAGCGATACCTTTAAATACATTGGAAGCTAAACATATTCCAGATTAGTACTATGAATGTAAAAGGATAACCTAAAAAATGCATTGGTAGAAATGTATTACAATATTTAATACTCTATAACTTTCTAAAGCACATACTAAATGTAATATTCATTTTAATTAAATAAACAGTCTGACTATTAATGATGTATATTGTCCCCTATTGAATGTGTTTGTGAACGTAGATTGTGATTTTATACATTTTAGACCTACATTTTCAATTAAAAGGAAATGAAATGTTTCTGTTTTAAAATTAGAGCTGTACTATAAAATACAGGACCGCAGACCACAGACAGTACCTCTTGCTCAAAGTCGGTCCTTCAGGGAAGACAGCAACCGCTGTCCAAAGTGTCTGAAATGACAAATCTTTGCATGAGACTCATTGCACCACGGAGTTGCAAAGCTGGCTCCTTGAAGCATATCACCATCTTACCCGTCTAGGAAAAGAGCAAGCTTGTACCTGGTTTCCTGGGAGGCGTCTTGTGCCAGACGAGTGGCAGCAGGCAGGATGCGGTTGGTGATATCCCTGGGGAGGTTATGTGCACCCATCCTCTCCACCAGGTCTGCCAGGTGATGAGCCATACACGCCCTCACTCTGGAGTTCAGGTGACTGTGCACACAGAACATTGTATTGTATATTACTGAGCTGTTACTTTGATTGAAACCATATCAACCTGTCACCTAACCATTGGCAATGTGGACCTCATTTTCCAATGCTTAACCAGATTTCTTTTAAAATGATAAAAAATTATATTTAACTGTCTAATGTTGTTTTTATATTTTTTTAAGTACTGTATGTTAGCATTGTATGGCAGCATGGTGGCGCAGTGGTTAGCATTGCTGCCACGCAGTGTCCAATGGGTTCAATTTCGGACCTGGGGTGCTATCTGCTTGTGTGTTCTCATGTGTTTCTGGTGTGAGTGTGCACGTGTCTGTGTCTGTGTGTCTGTCCTGTGACGGACTGGTGACAAGTCCAAGGTTTGGGCTGATTTACACCCGCTGTTTGCAGAAATAGGCTCCAGCTACCCTATGACCCTAAATTGGAGAAAGTGGTTAGAAAACGAATGGATATTAACATTGTAGTAAACATTCTTTAATACATGCTTTGATTTCAAGCTCCATGAAACGTAAATGACCCTTCACAGCTCCTGAAGTCAGACCCTAAGATTCTGGGTATTATTCTATTCTGTATATTTCTGCCCTCACCTCAGTCCTCCATTCAGCAGCGCGTTGACTGCACGAGCAGGGGTACAGCTCTGAACCATGCAGTCCAGTGTGCTGTCTACACTTTGTCGGATGAATGTGTTCAATTCTCCGGCTTTCTCTAGCAGCACCTTCACTGTGTTCCCCAGTTCCGGGTCCATCCTTCTCTTCAGGAAGGTGAACACGTCTCCCAGACACACCACTGCCATCCTAGACACAGCTGATCGCAAGTTCTTCACCTGGGGAAAGGCAAACCACCGTCAGCACTGAAGAGCCTCGTCTGTGCCCCTCTCTTGAACCATTCTATATGAATGGTTCAGAATGGATACAAAAACAGTGAAAAGCAATCATACAAATGAACAATTAATATTTTGGAGAGATCACACCTCCTGCACGAGCGCCAGGGAGACATCGTGCAGTCTGCTGATCAGGATGACAGGGTGATGCTGGGACAGACGCCTTATAAAGCTCAGTCCATCAACCTTCCTCTCCCTGAATTCAGTGAACGGAAAGAAATACATCAACCAGGACAAGGAAAGAGGTCTAACTGTATAGAGCTATGGGCAACAAGGTCTGTATTTTCACTAGTCAGAATTGTATTCATAGAAAACGGAATAGGTGGATGCTGATTGTACTGCTTTATGCCTACCAGTCGTCAGAGGCCAGAAACTGAAGGCTCTGGGTGAGGGCCAGCTCGGGCCTAGAGAAGGATTGCAGCCCAGGCTGCTCTGGACCATCTCTTCTCTTCCCTTTAAGGGCAGGGGACAGCTCATCTAAAGGTCACAACAGAGTGGGGAAACGTTCTGTGATCAGTTTGGTCACCACTGATTTGACTAAAGCAGATCGTGAAAGGCGTCTGCCTCGGGGCATCAGTAAAAAAGCTCTAGAAGAAGGAAAAAAACCTGACCTTGAAAGAAAGTGGTGGAAGAAAGTGAGAAAGAAAATCAGTGCAGATGTGTGGGAGATGCTGATCTGACCTGCGATATGGGGGGTACTCTTCAGAGGGGGAAAAGAGATGTTATCCCTCTCCTCTGCAGATCCATCCCCCCCTATCATGCGCAGGCGTTTCTTAAGACTCCCCACGCTCCTCCACCGGTCCTGGACGTGCCCCATCTTGTGTGTCTGTAATAACAGAAAAGCACAAGTTAACCCTGGGCAATCCTGGCCCGGCTCAGTTTTGAGACCAGCTGGACTAATCCTGGTAAACTTTTTTACTTTGAGTCCTCTGAAATATTTACTGTTGGACCCCATGACATAAATTGTTTCACAGCACTGAATTGTGATTCATAGTATTCATATACATTTACATATACATTGTGTAGCCAGCAATAAAATCACCCTGGGAACAGGATATAAAAAGGAAAGGAAAGGATAGTGTTTAGAGTAATCAACTGCTCAGATCTCAGCTAAAACTAAATTGCACAAGAATATATCATCTGTAGCATAAACAACTTGGATTGTAAAAAAAAAATCATACAAATTGACAGAACAGATATGATTTAATTTACTTACGTTTTCTAAAAAGAGAAGAACAAAACATTTTTGTAACTACTTGTCACCCTCAGGACTTGGTTGCTGTTGTGTGTATTTTTGGGGGAGTACAGTATAAAAAAAATTCTACTATAAAAAAAAATTATTATACATACGCATACAGTATATTCAGAGTCTAATCCCAATCATTAAAGACACAAACACAATTTAAAGACATTTCCATAAATTCTATATATATTTTTCTACTGCGTCTTATAAATATTATTATTGGATGCCAGTAGAGTTGTGTTCATAACATTTATTTCACTAGGGACAACAACATCCAAGAACTGAATGTTTTGTGAATGCTAGCAATACCTACCTAGAAAAATTTGGTTTAACCCATCTGGTTAATAGGCAGCCTCCTGGCCATAAGACAAGCAGTCTCGAACCCCAGTCATTTGAGTGAACCGAGGGGTAGCTGCAAGGTGGAGATGGGGCGTAGGAGGAATGTTTGAGATAAATGCGAAGGGAGGTGTTGGAGTTCAGTATACTGTATGTAGCTAGTTTTATAATGCTGGTGATTAGGAACAGCTGTGTGAGATTGACTTGTCATTGTTATCCCTCCCGAACGTCTGTTAATATCTTCCATAGTTTGCTAAAACTAAGGTTGCTGCTGGAAGAGGTGTTAGTGGGGCCAGCAGGGGGCACTCACCCTGTGGTCCAAGTGGGTCCTAATGCCCCAGTATAGTGATGGGGACACTATACTGTAAACAGGCGTCGTCCCTCGGATGAGACGTAAAACCGAGGTCCTGACTCTCTGTGGTCATTAAAAATCCCAGGGCGTTTCTCGAAAAGAGTAGGGGTGTAACCCCGGCGTCCTGGCCAAATTTCCCATTGGCCCTTACCAATCATGGCCTCCTAATAATCCCCATCTATGAATTGCCTTCATTACTCTCTGCTCTTCTCCCCACTGATAGCTGATGTGTGGTGAGCGTTCTGGGGCACTATGGCTGCCGTCGCATCATCCAGGTGGATGCTGCACATTGGTGGTGGTGGAGGGGAGACCCCATTACCTGTAAAGAGCTTTGAGTGGAGTGTCCAGAAAAGCGCTATATAAGTGTAAGCAATTATTATTATTATTATTATTATTATTATATCTGGCAAGCCTTTTTGCATTTTATTTTGAGTTTCCTCTATATTTTGCTGCCGTAACATAACTTACAGCCATATGACGGCAACTCTATAATGCTGCTGATATAATTAAGTACAGTACATAGATGAAAGTGCCATGCAAGGGATTTGATAGGTGTTTTCTAAAAGCAAGCTAAAGGCTTTCACAAGTTATCCACCAGAGTCTACAAAAATGTAAAAATGTTTTAATTTCTGAGATAAATAACTGCGTCTGATCATTGTAAGCAATCTGGCCGGTCCCAAAATGATCAAATCCCTCAAATACCAAATATACTATAGATGGAAAAAGAAACATATTAGTCCTGTATCATTATTATTTCCTATATAGTGAACCCCTGAAGACATTTTTGCTGTTTGTTATTATTGGGTCAATTCATTTCCAGGCTGTATTTTTTATATCTAAATACTCTAATATTCTATTCCAGAATACTGTCTGTATAGGGCTTCAAATACTGTTGTTGTGAATATTAGGTCAGTACGTAGACAGGACTTGATCATAATATACTGTAGTTACACTTGTGTGCTATGGCATTACAGTATACAGAGTACATATGCTGATGGAGACATTATTACTAATCTTGATTGTTTTTGATGTCTAAATTGTTTTTGATGTCTTGATGTGAAGTGTTTATAAATAAATATACTGTAGAAGGTATTATAAAAAACTAGGACATTGGTGAAACACAAAAATGAAAGACCTACAGAGCATTTTTTGAAACTCAAAAGTTTTGTTTGTAAAAAACTCAAAACAAAAGCAAAGAGAAATAAAGGCCTCTTACTAACCTCCTGGACCTGGGGGTAACTGTTCTGTTGGACTGCCTGCCCATAGACTCGCGCCAGGGGCTCGACACTTGTGTTGCCAGTGCTGATGCCTTGCCCAGGGCACGACATCAGGCTCTGATGAGAAGCAACACGAGTGGAGCACCCCAACACTCCTATAGAGGCAAAGTGACCAAAGCAATGTTTTAGTGAGTTGGAATATATGATTTAATTACATGGTCTGATAGGCATCACTGAAATGGACACAACAATATTAAAGTAATAATGTGATAATAGCCAGATTAGACTTAAAGCAACACACCAAATTGAGGCTCAGAAATTATACCAACAAATTGTTATGACTTAAAAAACATCACATCTCTCCCAAAGTTACACATTTGTTGACACAGAGTCTATCACAGTCTATCATCATGATCCAGAGTCACATTGACTACATTAGATTAGTTAAAGCTTGCATTCCCATCTGATATTATCATTCCTCTGTGGGCTAACTATCACATAATGCATCACATAACGCATAATTTAACAAAGAATCAAAGCTTAATAGTTAATTTTCCTCTGTTTTTCCTCAGAAAATAATAATAGGAGAAGAAATCACGTACAGTAGGTTGTGTTCATGCATGGGAATTTGACCAATTGGAATGGGATGTCTGTGTTTTGAAATTATCCTTCAGAGCCAGTCCTTGTTATCATTAGTGACATCTTAACCAATGGTGCAGCCGACTCACGTCTGGGGATTCTGGACACTCTGCGGGGCACTCGGGCCGGGGGTTTGGCAGCAGGAGGGGACACCACTATCAGCCTGTCCTCCTCAGGCTCACCAGGCCCTGCAAAACAAAGTCCGCATTTCTCAACACCCTTCACCTGTCAAAACCCACAACAGCAGACACACTGACACTCATGCCGAAGTACAAATGCCAAAATCAACTGAGAAAAATGTGGGCAGGTGTTATTCTTTATTTCTTTATCTCTAAATAAGACCCAGTAGGCAGCAATAATGAACAGCTACTGTGTAGGAAATGCAGTAATCTAGTCTAGAAAAGAAAAAACTGAAACAGACTGCCCCATTCAAAACCCAAGCTGTAATGTTTAATTACTGTTCAGTTTTGCCCAGTCTCACGGCTGGTTTCTCAGCACACAATCAAACACATTCAAACAAATGACAGGCCAGCAGCTCCAGCTGTCAGCACCTTGGTTGGGGCTGTCCTCCACTCTGGAAGCAGCCATCAGCTTTCTGGAGGGGATTCCAGCCAAGCGAGGCCTTGCTGCTAAAGGAGGGGAGTTATCGGACCTGCAGGGAAGACACAGAGACATAGAGGAGAAAAGTGAAAAAAATAATAACGATCAGCACTGCTCTGACAGTTATCTTTACAGAGCTGGAACAGAGCTGTCAATTTTGTGATCCCCAACCCCACAGGCAAGAATGTTGTGATGTCCACCGCGCCCTCCACAAAGTTTTATCTGTACAAAAAACATTGTAAATATAGGACACTTTCTGTCAGTGAGACATTAAAAAATCACCATGTTCACAGCCCTGCTGTGGAGCATGTAAAAGCCACTAAAGAAAAAGATGCCAGCATGATCCACAAGCAGACAACTTCATCATTCTGAATATGTTAACTAACTCACACCTGAAGAAGGCTCCACAGCCGAAACTTTGTGTTTTCTTTCTTCTCTTTTCAGCATGGAATAAATCTATTAGTTGTTCCTTTGAAGCCTATGCATGCTGACGCAGCTCAACTATGTTAACTGTTGCTTTTAGTATATTTTGGTTTTTTTTGTCTCAGCTTTTTTTGTAGGCGTTGTTATTTGTAAAGGTGGCGTGTGTCTGTGGGCCATGAGCTGTTGTGGACTGACCCGGCTTTGATGCCATCGAGGAAGTTGTGTGGGGGTGAGCTGAGCAAGTCTTGCTCCTCTGCCACAGTGTACTGCAGGAACCTGAGGGAGTTCGGCCTCTGAAGAACACAAAAGACACAAGCCTTTAACATTCCTTCTCAGTTCCTTACCCAGCTGGGCTCTCACTGCCAGTGCATTCGCACAGCTTATTGTACTTTTTGTGCAAAGCAAAATAGAAAAGACTTGGGAATGAAACCTTGAAACCTCCTGAAGAACATAACCAAATAAAACTACACAAGCAAGCTCTTATCCCTTCCTTTTTCTGCACATTTAAATGATGATATGTGGGTTAGAAAGGCCCTGGTGTGTTCTGACCTCCTCGTAGTCCACTGCCTCCTCTTCTCCATAAACCTGCAGGTTATTTTCTGTTGGGCGCTCCAAGGGGCGCCCTGTCTGGCCGGCCTTTCCGGAGTCCCTGGGCATGCCCTGGTCCCTGTCGGGCAAGGGCTTTGTGCCTCTAGAGATCGGGGGCACGGGTTTAATCCCACTGAATACACAGCGGCAGGTTGTGGAGCACATCTGAGAGGCTCTGAGGAGCTCTGGGAAGGTCCTTCCCTGGGCTTCACCTGGAGAACACAGACAGGGCTTACACATACTGTCTGAACATAACGTTCTGAGAGGAAACTATATTTCCACTTCACCTTTAAGAAGAATAAAGGTTGAGGACTGCTTGTCTACTGTGAAGGCTGTAGTGGTTAGTCAGGATGGCAGTCTTCCTAACAAGTTGCCATTGTTGCTAAAACACTACATCAAGTCCCCTGCTCTTTCACCACATGGAAGTCAAGTTGTGCAAATCAACCTGACTGTAACCACTACCAGTCTTCCACCTCTCTCTCTGTCAGAAGGGTTGGTGGGGCTCAGGAACTGCATGTCCGAGTCCTCTCCACCACTGTTCTGTGACATCCTCAGGAGCCCTTTCTTCCCTGAAACCTGGGGCTGGCAAGGCTCTGGGATAACTGGGTGGGGGAAGCAGAGTTGCTGGGGTTAACAAAAACAAAACCCACCTGTATTCTGGCCAGAATCTACTGCAAATGAGTTTGCTTACTCTGAAGGAGCTCCTTGGGATTTTCTCGGTGAATCTGGAGATATCATCACCTTGTGAGCTTTTGTCACCTGATGATCTACTGCCTTACAGAACCAAAACTTCACACCCAATACTCAAAACTCTGTCACGCCATCTGTTGGTGTGTTGGTACAGCTGGAACTGTAATGTGTACAGTAATGTGAACTGGCATGGCCACACCTCAGAGTTCAATAAATCCTGGGTTGTGCTGTTATCTCTAGCGTGGCTTGATTTGTGCCCATTGTCTACAGATCAGTTCACAAGTCCTTGAGAGTTCTAAAGGTCTTTGAAACAGATTAGTTGTTATTAGTTATAATAACATTTCTTTTCAATGCTGCTGGAGAATCCTGGATCATGGATAAAAAGGTAAGTTTTTTTTGTATACAGTTACGAAGGTCGGATGTCTGAAAGAAATAGTATCAAGTCTGTAATAAATCCCTCTTTACAGGCCATGAGAGAGTTTTTGTTACCAGTGAGCTTTTGTACAGTATGTAACTCTGGTACCAGTCCCTGTTATCATTAGTGACATCTTAACCAATGGTGCTGCCGACTCACATGTGGGGATTCTGGACACTCTGCGGGGCACTCGGCCCGGGGGTCTGGCAGCAGGAGGGGACACCACTATCTGCCTGTCCTCCTCAGGCTCAGCAGGCCCGTTAGAATAGATCAGTTGCTGTCCCACTTCACTCACATCTGAGGTCACCCCTGCAAAACAAGGTCAAAATTTCTCAACACCCTTCAGAAATGTCACCCTTTTCACCAATCTCACAACACCACAGCCCACAGTAGCAGACACACTGACACTCGCACCAACCTCAACACAAGGAGGGCAAATGCAAGAACCGACCAAGAAGGAAAATAGGCAAGTTCTTTATTTCTTTATCTCTTTAACTCTAAATGAGTCCCAGCAGACAGGAAGTTTCAACCTCTACTGTCCTGTATTGCTCAAACCTAGAGCTGTACTGATTAGGTTACTTTCCATTTTGCCCAGTCCCACAGATGGTTACTCAGCACACACTCATACACACAACCAAACACATTCAAACAAATGACAGGCCAGCAGCTCCAGCTGTCAGCACCTTGGTTGGGGCTGTACTCCACTCTCGAAGCAGCCATCAGCCTTCTGGAGGGGACTCCAGCCAAGCGAGGCCTTGCTACTGATGAAGGGGAGTTATCGGACCTGCAGGCAAGACACAAATGGAGACAGTGGAGAAAAGTGAAAAAATGATAAACACTGCTCTGTCATCTTTACAGAGTTCGAGCAGTGTTGTCAACTGTGTTCACTCCCTTGCCAAGTTCACAGTCCTGCTTTGAAGCACATAAAACCACAAAAGATGCAAGCTTGGACAACAACAAGCTAATTTTATCAACACTCTTCACTCCAGCCCCCACAAAAAAACAGAAAAGATGTTTCTAAAAGTAGTAGGCTACCTGTGTGGCAGTAAGCAAAAACTGAGTAACAAGTTTGGAAAACGAGCTTCAGTGCACTGTTTATGAAAGCCACAACCGTCTTGAGTTGTAAAGGCAGCATTTTAATTGCTCTGAATGTGTCTGCAATGTGTACATTTCTGAGGGCCGTGTGTCATGGACAGACCTGGGTTGGGCGTTCGGCGGCACAGGCTTGATTCCATTGGAGAAGCAGCGAGAACGCACAAGCGTGGCTTTAGTTAGCACAGGGCAATTCTCAAGGGCTTCACCTGAAGGACACAGTAGGAAAGGCATTCATGAAAAATAAAAAAAGCAACTAGATCACATTTATTTTCTAACCACTTTATTTAATTTAGTGTTGCAGATAGCACGCCAGGAAGTGAGCCAGTGCTCACCACTGTACCACCAGCTGGAAGGAAAACTAAAAGATACTCCAGAAGCAGGGTTGAGAAACATTGCTTTAATACTGATCAGTTACAAATATCAGTCTCTGAAGAGGAATAATCTTACTCCCTAGCTTGCTGCCAAGTTCAGAACAAGCTGCTACTGTATTTTGCCATGACAGAGTTTGGGACAGGGGAGAAGAAATAGAGGCAGCAGAGGGCAGATGCATTGAAAAGCCAGGAATCAACAAAACAGGTGACCACACAAACACCAATAATGGGAATCAGTGCACATTGGCAAAGCAGGTTAATCCCATCAAAGCTCTGTTAATTTAGTCTTAATTTCAATTTATCTTGATCACATCCTCAGCTCTGACAGGGACAGCAGAAAATCTTTTTGTTCAGCAACTGCTAATCATGCAAGACCTCTCAATGTGCCTGGTGTTTCATGCATATAGCACTGCACACGCACAACCCACTTCACCTCCTCCAGCCCTGCCAACATACTGCATGTTACTGACACAGACTACTCCCTACCAGGAGCACATGTCTTTTTCCTCACACAAGGAGGGAAATGTACTTCACTTTCTTTTACCACACCATGGACAGAAATGTTTGGAATGATTTTGGTGGAGTTAATGCAAGCCTAAATTACTCCTTTTTCTCTGGATTCAGAATTAGCTAAAGAATTCAAAATAGACTGTATACACACTGATAACTACAGTTCTCAACTCATTACTCAGCCTGAAATTAATAGTCTAGAAAGTATAAATCAGGTACTTACCAATGCGTTTGGCACGTTTGGCATTTTTCTGACTTATATTCATTGTTCTAGTGAACTGCAGGTCTTTCTCAGAGGAGCCACTCAGGTGGGGAGACCAGGGATCTCTGTCCATCTGAGAGGCAGGAACAATGAAGTTCTTAGTGCTTGTTAATCCTCAATGTCTTTTGTAGCAAATGCATGTTTTACTAATTTACATATTTTATCATTTCCATGTACTGTAATTGAATCTGAATATCCTTAAATATTTGATGTAGAAAGAGTGCAAGAGACATTTAAAACATGTAGATCAGTTTTAGCTACCATGTTGACAGACAGCTGATATAGTGATAATTTGTATTCAATTTAAGTACAGTTCTCAGCTCATCATCTCTACTTTCATTTCTTTTGAGAACATGAACCTGAGGACTCAAGAACAGTAGTAGCTTATGTAATCTCCTTCTCTTCCAAGGAGTCCAAACAGTAAAATCCTGTTTGCTTCAATAAAATGTCCAAATTTGGACAGTGATATCACTGGATCCAGTCTACTTACTTAACACAGTTTTCATTACAAACTATTCTGATTTGCTACTTTAAAAATGACAAGTATTAAAACTGACACTCAAGCAAAACTCCTCAAAGAGTTGTGATGTGTTATCTGTACTCAACTCAAGCATTACAATAGTAACATCGCATATTGACAGATGTAATGGAATGTATAAATCAAACACGAAAAATATGGGATTACAAACATTCAGACCTGTATAGACTGTCCTAAATCTCTTCTTAATGATTTCATAAACCAAAATGCAGCAAACTCTAAGCAGGCAGTTCTATTCTATAATTTACAACTGGAGAAACAGTAATAGGGGGCTGTACTTACTGCTAATATTATCTATTTTCTGATTTGTACTTGCAGAGTTTATAAGCAGCATGTTTATAAAAGATGAATGTTAATGCAACTCAGCTCCTTGATGATTTAAAAAAAATATTAGACATACAGATTGTAATCTGAAGAACAAAGAGAAACCACCCCTAACTGTATATAGATCCCATTTCTAGCTGCTACTTCAAGGAGCCCAGATTGGGCCTTAAGACACCTAACTAGGAATCCTGTTAAAAGCACCCACAGCTCTCCAAAGTAACAAGCAGCCCAGCCATTTTATTGAAGCATCAATACCACAGCATGTTTCAAGAATTAATTCTCTTTTAGTTTCAAGTTGTGGCTCTTTTGCTACAAAAACTGCTTATCCCTATCTATCTACACTCCTTGGATTTTTAAAAACTAGAATATCTCTCACATCTTTCATTTTTATGGATTCACCACTGAACTGAACTGAACTGGACTGAACTATAAAAGTCTGAACATTTAATTACCTAATGTAAGTTTAGAGGTATGGTGAATACAAATGAATGCAGTATTATAAATGAGATTTTACTACTGTTGCAAACCTTATGTATTGCTTCAATGCTGAAGGGAGTAAGCTACACACTTCTTGTTTTATACCCAAACATTTTGTTTGTAATTTTATTGTTCTAATTAACATGAAAAAATCATCATAAACACCCAGATGCCTATAGTACAATCCTGTCTGGCGATTGATATTACCTATGTGATATGTATACCGATTATTAATCTTTATTTTACATAGCAGTTTTCAGAAAACATTGTTTCTTAGGAAAGTGCACATTCAGGAGAGATCATTGTACCAAATAAATCAATATACAGAAGACAACATGCAGAATACATCATAAGATCTATGTGACTGCCAGGGTCTTAAGGTCAGATCTGAAAACAGACTACAAGGTGAGACTACTAGAAAGCCTTATCATGCACTGTTCATAATCTGGTAGAAAGGACAAAAACTTGGCAATATCAGAAGAAAAGACAGTGTGATCAGGGAATTAATTTATTGGGACCATAAAACATAAGAAGAAAAAAAGGTACTTTGAAGTCTGAAAGAAATTCAGTAGAGATACGGATTGTGCATACAGAGTATGTACTGTATTTCATGACATGGGTGACGTTTTGTAGAAGAACTGGCACAAGAAGAACTAGACAGAACTGGCTACTAGATGTTTAACGGGAAAGATTTATTTTCTTAATACGATGTGTGGTTCTGGTGTAAAAAAAACGTCTTACCGTAGGTGAATGAAGTAAGCACACATTCAAAAGTAACAAGACCAGTGCTCGAATTCACACCCCACTGTTTTTTTTTTATCGTTTTTGGATATGTTTGTATTTCTTATTGATAAAAATATGAATGAAGATACTGCTTGTCTTGAAAAAAACGTTTCTGTTGCTCCGATCCTCGGACAATGATGCGTTTGCGACTTCCATCTCTTACAGGCGGTCGCATCGGTTCACCACGTGCTGGAAAGCGTCGCTACACCCCCATGCCCTCCCACAAGTTTTTACAAATCTTGAACTGTACAAATTTACATCTTCATTGATATACACATCGATTTTTATCAAACGAATTCGTTGCTTTCAGGATAGTTAAACGGGAGCTCATTCTGGTGCTCTCATGCTTCTTCCTCTGCATACCTTCTGCACAAAGTAGCGTGTAGAAGGGCACCGTTTGCACGACATTTTACTGAAGCTGGTCGTAACGGAAAATCGACAGATTTCCGCGGACACCCAATGTAAAAAAACAGTATTTTTAACCACTTTGGTTACACAGTGTAGAAACAAGCAGTCCAATTCAGAAAATACACTTCGTCTGATCTTTACCAAGTTGCAGGGTTGCAGATGCGCAGTAACCGCACAAAAATAAAAGACTGTCGCTGCCATGCAAGTTTTTTTTCTGCACCATAGTTTACTGTTCTTGTGTTACACGCACGTCATATTAATTTACTTTTAAAATATTATACCAGACTATTTCTAACTAATAGAAAAATAGTGAAACACTAATGTTATACCAGATAAAGTCTCAGTGAAAGCAACTTCTCTTAAAGGGTACTGTAACTACTCCTAAAATCTATAGGTACCTTTCTGCTTTGCTGCGGTATTCCTAATCCGGGAAGGTTTTGCTGCAATAATTTGCCACTCTCTTGACCATTACTACCGGGCGTACAATACGTTTTTTTATATATGCCCTGACGAAGAGAATGAGCTAAAGCAATAACCTATGAGAAACTACGATCATTTTAACCCCTTGAGCAATCCGTCACTCTCTCAGTAATAATGCAATTGTGAGTTCAGAGATGACGCGCTGATCGCTGCGTGGCGCTTTACAGATTGAGCACGTGACCTATATAAGACGCGATCTGCGAAAATGACGTTCAGGTTAATTGAAAACAAATGCTCCGGTGAAACAAATATTTTACCCGAAGATTAAACATTATTAATAGAAATAAAAATAAATTTGCAACTTTGGAATTTGGAAAATGCAATTCCAATTACAAAATCCGACCTCGTTCATCTTTTTTGTGGAGCTAGAGTCGCGTTTTGAGATGAAGAAGGTGGAGGAGCTGCCACTGCGGTGAATGTTTCAGTGAGGAGGAGTGGGAGATTGTTCTTCTTTGCATTGCTTCTTGACTAAAAAAAAAGTTGCAAATTTGTTATCTCGGTGTAACACTATCGATGCTCCACCCTCGTGATTATTCCCGTACTGCAGTTCCACCCCTTCGGAAACGTTAGGTTTGAGCAACTTGCTCATCAACACTGTGCTCACTCATGTCTCCCACCGCAACAGAATGACGCGTGAGGACTCCTTTGCTTTTGAGGCGAATACGGTTGCCAGCCGACCCTTGTGACCCAGAAAGTCCCGCATTTGAACATTAAAGTGTCTCCTGTTGGAAGAGGTACTGATATTTGCAGCCCTGGCAATATTGCATGTTAAAATATGTCCCGTTAAACTCAGTTCAACCATGACCTAAGACTCCACTGTGGAAATAAGACTGAAAGAAGAAGGCACTAGCTTTCTTGGGGTAGTTTTTAATGCTTCTGCATTTTAATTTTTTATTGATGTGTGTAAAATGTTACTTTGTTCAGTACATCTTAATTTATCCATAACAATCACCTATCCTACACTTAGAGCTTTTGTACATAATTTATTAAGAGAATTTTAGCTGGTAATTCCAAACTTTGAAGTCAGTTTAGTGTGTTTCCAAAGTTATATCCTGCAGCAAAATGGATGACAACACATGAAAGGAAATGCAGGTCTTTTCAACCCCTTCTTAAAAGACAAAGCCCAGTTTACATTTTGTATGAGCCTGGTGCTTTCAAGAGTTAAACAGTTTCTTGTACTTCTTGGTTCAAACAAGTTTGGCTGAAGGCTTCATGCCACTCCTGTCATTCAACTGAGAAGGGTGTTCTGATCATGGGCAGTCATGGCTTTGTAGCTGGACAGTTCCAGTGTGAAGGTGGCAGTGCCAGATGTCAGAGCGCAAAGGACTGTGAAGTAACCCTGTGAGAAAGATGAACAAAAGAAAAGTCATTTTTGTAAAGAAATGCTCACTCCCATCACACTCCATTGTTTCCTGATGAATACTTTGTTAAACATGTTTTTAAACAACAAAGCCCATATTGTAATGATACCTGAAGGACAGACAAGCTTAAATGTTCTATAAAAAATATAAACATTTATTCTGTCACTAAAAACCCCGTCTTTTGGCCCGTCTATTCATCGATAAATTTGAATAGATTAAGACTAAATTGCAGCAATAAACATTTAATATAGCATTTGATATTTGAGTTGGATTTTTAAATCAAATTGAAAGAAACCAAACTGATTTTGTTGTTAGCATATTGGTCTAACAAAGCCAATTGTAAAAAACAGCACAACACTTCTAACTTCTATGTATTGTGCCCTGGGCTACTCAGAACATTTAACAATTGCATCTTTAATTTCTGTCTTGCAATAAGCAATGACTTTTCTTTCTACATATATTTCTCTCATGTTTTATTTCATCGGTTTATTCATTTTGGGGACTACTTTCTAGAAATGAGCCTTCCATCATGATTTCAAACGGGTTGAAGAAATTGTATTGTGCTGCATGATTATCCTAGTCTTCATCTTTTCCTTTTGAGCAAATGTTACCTTGTGCATACAGCGAGACACACAGGCTGAGACCATGGCCATTGATGTCCCAGGCTGAATGCTGACAGAGTAAACTGTAGTGACCACATCCTGCACCGGGAACCCCAGCAGTGGACCTGGAATTACTTTGAATGGCATTGAAGAATCAGGAAATGGCTGCATATGTAGAAAGCACATGGAGAAACATGTAAAATTGCAGCTTTTTAGAAGCTTTTTTGACAGTGCACCTACACATCCACATCATCATTTGATGATGATGATGTTATCCGGTCAGTCGGATCCGACTCTAGGCGATTCTATAGGCCATCTCTCGCCACGCTTTCCGGTCTTGGACCTTCCCTTTCAGCTGTTCTATACCTAAACCAGTGTCCGTTTTGTTGGCTTCGAGCCACCGCGTTCTTTGGTGGCCTCGTCTTCTTGTTCCACTGACCATTCCAAGCATATTTGCTTTCTCCAATTGCCGGAGCCTGGTGATCTTTCCCTAAGCAAGATTTCTGGCTTGATGCGCTCCAGAACCTCTTTATTGGTGACCCTTGCTGTCCATGGTATCCGTAACAGTCTTCTCTAGCACCAATAGCTTGAAAGCATCCATCCTCTTTCGGTCAGCTTTTTTCAGGGTCTAGCTTTCACACCCATACATCATCATTTAACACTACCTAATTCGAGCTGAGTAGTTCAGAACCTCTCTTCAGCTGTGTATACACCATAAATATGAAATACTCCTTACCTTAGTTAATTAGACAGCATAACATATGAAAGTATAATTCTAGAGGACTTATAAAATGTACAGAATGTACATCACTATTTCAAACACGTCAGTAAAAATTGACACCGTAGCACCAGAACTTGATCTCCACTACTGACTCTTAAGAAGTTAAATGAAAAGTTGTTCAAAACAAAAGATATGTAAACAATCAGAGTTTATGCAAACTGTAGTGCTTAAAAATAATGCTTCAAGGTGAGCCTTCACATACATGACTTTATTATTGCAATATCAAATGGGATAAACATTTTTTGGACATTTTGTCATGCTATAGTACACATCCTCTATATTGGAAACCATTCTTGGTATCAGAATCTGAAACTGACCCAAATAATGGTGCTTCAATAACCAGAAAAAACTGCCTGTCACTGATAGCCCAAATCCATTTAAGAGCCCCATTACCTTGGAGATAAGCACTTTGTATTCCATTCTCCACTGCCTCTTTCACATCCAAAGGAAGCTGCTCTTCCACACTGTCCTCAAAGCTGATGGCAGGGGCAGCAGTGGAGCTACCCTCTGCGCAGGGGCTCACTCCCAGCTCAACTGTCACCAGGTGTCTCTTGTCTCCAATGCTTCTGTCCAGTGTGTCTGACAGAGGAGAACAACGACACTCAGGAATAGTTTCAGAACAGCAGGCTCTGCAGCAGATTAGAATGGGTCAAGCTTCTGTAGAGGGTAGGGAAATGAAAAAAAAATGAAAGCATTTTCTACTAATAGACACAGAAAAAAGAAACAATCCATACTTTCATAAATATTGGCTGGAATGCACACCAGGCAGAAATGCTGACATGTGATTTGGGACACCTAAAAAAACTGCAGTCATTTTGCAGAACACACATCCTATATCCTTGTGAAGAGGAATTGTGACATGTTATCAATGATGAGCCCTCTAAGAAACTGATGACCACTGATATACAGCACAAGCAATTGTTACCTGTCAAAGTGAAGATATTACTGGCTTATTGTGCCGAGGTGTGAATGTGATACCCGTGGTGGAAACCGACTGCAAGATGGTTTCCCTGTAGGCCACCTGTAGTGGTCCAAGGTGAGTCTCAATGCCATATTCTCTTCTTATTCGATCATGAATGATCTCAATGTGTAGCTCCCCCATTCCACACAGTACAGTCTTTGAAAGAATAAGGCAAATTAATTTGACAAAACAGTAGAAATTAAGGTGCTGAATTACAACAGTTAGCTGTACCAAGGTGCTATTGCTTGCGTTGTAACAACTTTGGAGTCTGCAGGGCACTTGTGTCCTGCTAATGCCTTGCTTTCTAATGCCTTAGCCCTTCCTTAACAACATCAAAAGACTATGGTCGAAAATTAGTTTATGTTTACTAAATAACTAGGCATGAACTCCCATCTCTTCTCACTTATGGTCATAACTGGATCTTAATCCCACTTAGGCTCATATAGATAATAAATTAATCCTTCTGCACATCCAATCACACATTATACAAGGATAGCATACACCCCTGAGTAAGGGCCCCTTAACCCCCACTGCTCCAGAGGTGCTTTATACTGTAAATGGCTGACACTGCGCTCGAGCCTCAAGCTTCTCTCCCAGTCCGTGTCTCATGGAGAGCAAGTTGGAGTATGCAAAAAGACAAATCCCTTATACAAGAAGTTGAATATGGCCAATAAAGTGATCTTTTCTTATAAATGGCCAACCGTAACTGAGTTTGTTAGATGCCCATCTTTTACTGTATCATTGAATTCTGCATCAATTAATCATTCAGGTTTAACTGAGCTATAGAAAGACAGACAACTCCACACTAGACATATCAAAGGAAGGTGTGCACATTATCTTTACTCTTTTTCTACAAGCTGAAAACATGGGAAAATAATGCCTTAACTTTCAGGCTGGGGTCTTCACTTTGCAGGCCAGTCAGGGCATGCTCCAAGTCTTCCAGAGGAGCCAAAACAAAGCCTTTTAGCTGGGTATGAATGCACCTTAAACCCAAACTCTGCTCACTTTATTAGTAGAGGGCAACACAAAAAAAATGTATGTAAATTTGATTAAAAGAGAGCATTTTAATGAAAGTCATTGCTGAGTAGTGTCAGGGAACCAATCAGCAGAATAAGAGGATCCTTATGCAGAACCACAAATCCTGTATAATGTGGAGTAGCACAGGGACAAATCCAAACACATAATCCAGGGACTTAGTCAATTGGAGAAGCACTGAGTCCAGTAACTAGGGAAATCCCAGAAAGACAATCCAAAAAACAAAATCCAAAGAGAATGGTCAAAAAGGCAGGAGCAAAGATTAGGAACCAGCAGATCAATCAAAAAATTTAGAAACACACAAGAGGATACTTTGGGAGGCTTCTCAATAGGGAGCATAAATTGGCGTGAGGGAACTTTAAATACTAAAGGGAAAGGGACGTGGTTGGATAATTGGTCTGGGAGTGAGAATTTATGGAACCTGGTGCATGTGGGAATGTGATGGGTTCAATTAGGAATGAGATTGTGAAACAGTGGGTTTGGGAATGTAATGGCCTTTGTGAGGGAGAGTGTGGGGTGTGACATTTAGCATGTCCTCTTTTTGAGACCTAAAACATCGGTCTGACTGGGATTTATTAAATTCCAAAAATTTTCATTTTTTGGATTTTGTTTTGCTTGTTACTCAGACTGTGAAAGAAACATAGGTCTACATATTTTCATTAGTTCCATGTATTACCGGTAGATGTTTTGAACTTACACGCAGCGTAGCTTGAAAAGGTTTTTGTGTGTGTGTGGCTTTTTATGATAGATACTTTATTGATCCCGTGAGGGAAATTGCAGTGCAACAGCAGCTTTACACAGTCAACACAGCCACAGTGTAACAAATGATACAATAATAATAATAGTACAATACATACAATACAATCAGTACAGTGAGGGTGCACTAAAAGAGCTACTCACAGTCCGGACACACAAAGAACAAACTAGAACAGAACAGTAAGCAGAAAAATTGTATCACACATATGAATATACAGTAAATATAGATGTAAATATAGATAAAGATATAAATATAAATGTATTGCACGGGTCCCTGGCATGTATTGCACAAAAAACGGATGTAAACGGGAAAAGAAAAGAAAAAGAACAGATGTAGCAGTAGATGTGTAGATGCGTTCAGTCCAGAAACAGATCACTGTCAATGTTGCCTCTGCTCAGACACAAGGTGGATGCATTGTACAGTCTTATAGCAGAAGGCAAGAATGACCTCCTGTAGCGCTCCCTGTCGCACCGTGGATGAATCAGTCTATTGCTGAACGTGCTCTTCATTTCTACAAGCCTGTCATAGAGGGGATGGGAGATGTTGTCCATGACAACATGATTCTCCTCTCAGCCACTACCTCCAAGGGGTCCAAGTCAGACCGTATTACAGAGCTTGCTCTCCTGATGAGCTTGTTCAGCCTTTTAGAATCCACTGCTCTAATCCCAGGGCCCCAGCATACCACTGCGTAGAAAATGGCGCTCGCTACCACTGACTGATAGAACATATGTAGCATCTTACTACATACATTGAAGGACCCGAGCTTCCTCAAGAAGTAAAGTCGGCTCTGTCCCTTCTTATAGATGGCCTCGATGTTCTTAGACCATTCCAGTCTATCGTCGATGTGCACTCCCAGGTACTTGTATGAGTCCACCATCTCCACGCCACTCCCATGGATGTAGACAGGAGTAGGTTTGACCTTTTTCCTCCTGAAATCTACCACCAGTTCCTTTGTCTTTGTTACATTCAGTTCCAAGTGGTTCACCCCAGACCACTCCACAAAGCTGCTGACCAGTCCTCTGTACTCCTCCTCCTGCTCACCCTTCATACATCCCACAACTGTAGAGTCATCTGAGAACTTCTGCAGGTGGCATGACTTTGAGTTGTGCTTAAAGTCCGAAGTATAGGAGGGTGAAGAGGAATGGAGAAAGAACTGTCCCTTGAGGTGCCCCTGTGTTACTCACTACCTGTTCAGACACACAGTTCTGAAGTCTCACAGACTGTGGTCTGCCTGTCAGGTAGTCAGTGATCCACGAGGTCATGGAGGCATCGACTTGCATCTCCTCCACCTTCCTCCTTAGAAGTAATGGCTGGATGGTATTGAGGGCACTGGAGAAGTCGAAAAACATGATCCTTACAGTGTTGCCAGCCCTGTCCAGGTGTGAGTAGGCCCTTTGCAGCATATAGATGATCGCATCCTCCACACCAACTGTGGGCTGGTAGGCGAACTGTAGGGTTTCTCATGGCCATGAGAAATAGCAATGTTTAATTTGTTTCATTTTATTTCAAAATGTTTCGTTAAAATTTATCATTTTTGCAACCAGTGAGGACTTCTCCTAAGTTATGATGTCTTCATTTTTTCCTCAGATGTGAAGACTTCTGTTGTTTTAAAAGGAAAAAAAAACTTTACATTTAAAATAGGGTTATATTTTAGTTTTTTCCATGTTTGCCAATATGGAAGAGAAATAGCAACCCTGCAACTGTTCCATAGTTCAGTATGAAGTTTAAAAATAACTAGAGAGTTTAAATTGGTTTTTTGATAAGAAAAAGTAATAAAGATTCATTACATTGGAGACATGTGTCAAGTGTCGATTCATTAAAAAAATGAAAAACTTTCACAACCCAAAGCAAGGCTGGGGAAGGTCAGAAGACTTGCCTCGTGTGTAAAACACTTAGTTGCAGCATTCTAGGTATTGTCGTTTAAATGCTATTGGCTTATGAGCAGCATCCCACTGCATAGTGCCACTTTAAATAAAACCAAGAAAAAAGATTCACACCACAAGGCTTTGTCTGTCTGTCAGCAGTATTGTGTACAGTATATAGTTGACTCTTACCTGAATGAAAACAGGACATAAAGAAAGGGTTTCAGAAATCAATCAAAGCTTTATTCCCTGCTTATAGGCTAGATAACTGGAGACTACTTTGAGTTTGTTTCAATGCTGTTCTGACTTCCTGTGGTCATATGCGGGTTGTTTGCACGAACCCATATTGACCAGTATTTCTCGCAGTGTGAATGTATGCACACAGCGGTCCCGCAGTGTTCCAGTTAGTTACGCACTATGGTAACAGTCAGGTATACCTTAAAACTCTGGGCTTTATTCCATAAAATACATGTACATTCCATGCAAAATGCAAGGGTTTGATAAGTGTTATCAATTTCTTGCAAACCTTTTCTTTGAGGGCATTTTTGACAACATTCTCCCTCAGGGCAATGCAGTGTATATAACCCAAGCTATAGATCTGCGTTAGGGTTAGGGTTAGGGTTCAGATTGCTTCAGAGTTTCCACAATCTTTCACTCATTTACATGCAAAATATCCTTCACTCAATCAAAATATACTTCTGAAGGGACCACGCATCCAAGCCAAACTGAAGAGAACATACTGTATCAACAATGGTAAGATTCTGTTTTTGGACAAGTATACTGTTATTGGAAAGTTTGTGTTGAATGGTGTTTACACAAGAGATCTATTGAATCAGTCAAAAGAAAATAGCCAGATACTTTCTGGGATTGAAAGGAATTTCCTATGCTGACAGGTTAAAAGAACTCTCGGAAGGACCCATTCAAGTATTCCAAATCTTCAAAGGCATTGATAGACAGAGTTAACGCCATAGACATCTTCATAATAAACAGTAAATCAAACTTGGGAGTAAAAGTAGAAACTAAAAAGGAAGTGCAACTTCAGCAACTTAACTTAGACTGACGTTAGTGGCAGAAATTAGTTCAAGAAATAACTATAACATTACAATACATACAGTACAGAAAGGGTGGGGAATAAATGTAAGTACAGTAATACCACTGCATTTATGTTTCCATGATGTGCTTGAACAAGTACTGGGAGCAACATTCTAAGGCATATGAGCCACAGGCAATACATAAAGAATAGAGAAGCAAGGTCAATTATGATTTCAAAATAACGACTTTATTAAGCACTTGAAACCACCAAGAAACAGCAGAGAATAGTATAAACACAAATAACACAAGTTCTGTCTTTTCTGATGTCTTCACTGTGATGTTTCATTCTCCACCATTAAGTCTCTTCTTCCACTTGGGAGAGTTGGTAAAGGTGGAAGTTGGCACCAGGATAGACAGACGGGCTGGGTGATCATGTGCATGAAGCATACAGAATACAATACGTCCATCAATCAGTCAAGCAACATCACTGGGAGCCTCAAGCTCCAGCCCACCTGCATTTAATTAAGGGTGTACCAGAACAGGCCTGCCACAGTACTTTCATTTTTCATCTTTCACACAATTCAGTAATGACTTTAATTCATTCACTGATTATGAATAACAGACATTGACAAAAATAAAGTAGTTTTTAATTAGTAAGTGATACCTTTAAATACATTGGAAGCTAAATATATTCCAGATTAGTTTTTTGTGCTAAGTACTATAAATTTAAAAAGAATAACCTAAAAAATGCATTGGTAGAAATGTATTACAATATTTAATAATCTGTAAGTTTCTAGAGCACATACTACATGGAATATTCATTTTAACAAAATAAACAGTCCGGCTGTTAATGATGTATATTGTCCCCTGTTAAGTGTTTGTGAATGTATTGTGATTTTATAAATTTTAGACCTACATTTTCAATTTAAAGGAAATGAAATGTTTCTGTTTTAAAATTAGAGCTGTACTGTAAAATACAGGACCGCAGACCACAGACAGTACCTCTTGCTCAAAGTCGGTGCTTCAGGGAAGACAGCAACTGCTGTCCAAAGTGTCTGAAATGACAAATCTCTGCATGAGACTCATTGCACCACGGAGTTGCAAAGCTGGCTCCTTGAAGGAAATCACCATCTTACCCGTCTAGGAAAAGAGCAAGCTTGTACCTGTTTTCCTGGGAGGCGTCTTGTGCCAGCCAAGTGGCAGCAGGCAGGATGCAGCTGGTGAGTTCCCTGGGGAGGTTACGTGCGCCCATCCTCTCCACCAGGACCTGGGGTGCTATCTGCTTGTGTGTTCTCATGTGTTTCTGGTGTGAGTGTGCACGTGTCCGTGTCTGTGTGTCTGTCCTGTGACGGACTGGTGACAAGTCCAAGGTTTGGCCTGATTTACACCCACTGTTTGCAGAAATAGGCTCCAGCTAACTCATGACCCTAAACTGGAGAAAGTGGTTAGAAAATGAATTGATATTAGCATTGTTGTAAACATTCTTTATTACATGCTTTGATTTCAAGCTCCGTGAAAAGTAAATGACCCTTCACAGCTCCTGAAGTCAGACCCAAAGATTCTGGGTATTATTCTATGCTGTATATTTCTGCCCTCACCTCAGACCTCCATTCAGCAGTGCGTTGATTGCACGAGCAGGGGTACATGAAGGATGAATGTGTTGGATTCTCCGGCTTTGTGCAGCAGCACCTTAACTGTGTTGCCCAGTTCCGGGTCCATCCCTCTCTGCAGGAAGGTGAACATGTCTTTCAGACACACCACTGCCATCCTAGACACAGCTGATCGCAAGTTCTTCACCTGGGGAAAGGCAAACCACCGCCAGCACTGCAGAGCCTCGTCTGTACCCCTCTCTTGAACCATTCTCTATAAATGGTTCAGAATGGATACAAAAACAGTGAAAAGCAATCATACAAATGAACAATTAATATTTTGGAGAGATCACACCTCCTGCACGAGCGCCTGGGAGACATTGTGCAGTCTGCTCATCAGGATGGCGGGGTGATGCTGGAACAGACACCTTATGAAGGTCAGTCCGTCAACCTTCCTCTCCCTTAATTCAGTGAAAGGAAAGAAATATATCAACCAGGACAAAGAAAGAGGTCTAACTGTATAAAGCTATGGGCAACAAGGTCTGTATTTTCACTAGTCAGAACTGTATTCAAAGAAAGCGGAATAGTTGGATGCTGATTGTACTGCTTTATGCATACCAGTCGTCAGAGGCCAGAAACTGAAGGCTCTGGGTGAGGGCCAGCTCGAAGATGCTGATCTGACCTGCGATATGGGGGTACTCTTCAGAGGCAGAAAGAGACGTTATCCCTCTCCTCTGCAGATCCATCCCTCCTATCATGCGCAGGCGTTTCTTAACACTCCCCACGCTCCTCTTCTGGTCCTGGACGTGCCCCATCTTGTGGGCTGTTACTGGTAGGTTTGCTTTCTGCTGTAATAACAGACAAGCACAAGTTAACCCTGGGGAATCTAGGCTCAGCACAGTTTTGGGACCAGCTGGACCAGTCCTGGTAAACGTTTTTACTTTCAGTCCTCTGATATATTTACTGTAGGACCCCAAGACATCAATTGTTTCACAGCATTGAATAGTGATTCATAGTATTCTGATACATATACATTTACTTGTACTCCACCTAAAAAAACAGTACTGATGTATTGTCAATATCAATGTCAGTGCCAGTATTAGCAAATTAGAAACAGAAATTGCAATTGCGTAGCCAGCAACAAAATCACCCTGGGAACAGGATAGGATAGGATAGGATAGGATAGGATAGGATAGTGTTTAGAGTAATCAGCTGCTCAGATCTCAGCTAAAACTAAATTGCACAAGAATATATCATCTGTAGCATAAACAACTTGGATTGTAAAAAAAGCATTCATACAAATTGACAGAACTGATATGATTTAATTTACGTACGCTTTCTAAAAAGAGAAGAACAAAACATTTTGTTTGAAACTACTTGTCACCCTCAGGACTTGGTTGCTGCGGTGTGTATTTTTGGGGGAGTACAGTATAAAACAAATTTCACATACAAATACAGTATATTCAGAGTCTAATCCCAATCATTAAAGACACAAACACAATTTAAAAACACTTCCATAAATTCTATATATTTTTTGGTACTGCATCTTACAAATATTATTATTGGATGCCATTAGAGTTGTGTTCATAACATTTACTTCACTAGGGACAACAACATCCAAGAACTGAATGTTTTGTGAATGCTAGCAATACCTACCTAGAAAAATTTGGTTTAACCCATCTGGTTAATAGGCAGCCTCCTGGCCATAAGACAAGCAGTCTCGAACCCCAGTCATTTGAGTGAACCGAGGGGTAGCTGCAAAGTGGAGATGGGGTGTAGGAGGAATGTTTGAGATAAATGCGAAGGGAGGTGTTGGAGTTCAGTATACTGTATGTAGCTAGTTTTATAATGCTGGTGATTAGGAACAGCTGTGTGAGATTGACTTGTCATTGTTATCCCTCCCGAACGTCAGTTAATATCTTCCATAGTTTGCTATATCTGGCAAGCCTTTATGCATTTTATTTTGAGTTTCCTCTATATTTTGCTGCTGTAACATAACTTACAGCCATATGACAGCAACTCTATAATGCTGCTGATAAAATTAAGTACAGTACATAAATGAAAGTGCCATGCAAGGGATTTGATAGGTGTTTTCTAAAAGCAAGCTAAAGGCTTTCACAAGTTATCCACCAGAGTCAAAAATGTAAAAATGTTTAGATAAATAACTGTGCCTGATCATTGTAGGAAATCTGGCTGGTCCCAAAATGATCAAATCCCTCAAATACCAAAGATGCAAATACCACTGTAGATGGAAATAGAACATATTGGTCCTGTTTCATTGTTATTTCCTATATACTGAACCCCAAGGTCTACAAAAAAATTAAAAATGTTTTAATTTCTGAGATTTTTTAGATAAATAACTGTGCCTGATCATTGTAAGCAATCTGGCTGGTCCCAAAATGATCAAATCCCTCAAATACCAAATATATTATAGATAGAAAAAGAAACATATAAGTCTTGTATCATTGTTATTTCCTATATAGTGAACCCCTGAACAGATTTTTGCTGTTTGTTATTATTGGGTCAATTCCTTTCCAGGCTGTATTTTTACATCTAAAATACTTTAATATTCTATTCCAGAATACTGTCTGTATAGGGCTTCAAATACTATAGTTGTGAATATTAGGTCAGTACGTAGACAGGACTTGATCATAATATACTGTAGTTACACTTGTGTGCTATGGCATTACAGTATGCAGAGTACACACGTATGCTGATGGAGACATTATTACTAATCTTGATTGTTTTTGATGTCTTGATGTGAAGTGTTTATAAATAAATATACTGTAGAAGGTATTATAAAAAACTAGGACATTGGTGAAACACAAAAATGAAAGACCTACAGAGCATTTTCAAACTCAAAAGTTTTGTTTGTAAAAAACTCAAAACAAAAGCAAAGAGAAATAAAGGCCTCTTACTCACCTCCTCGACCTGGGGGTGACTGTTCTGTTGAACTGCCTTTCCATAGACTCGCGCCAGGGGCTCGACACTTGTGTTGCCAGTGCTGGTGCCTTGCCCTGGGCACGACATCAGGCTCTGCTGAGAAGCAACTCGAGTGGAGCTCCCCAACACTCCTATAGAGACAAAGTGACCAAAGCAATGGCCCTGAGCCTTAGACCTGCACTGAGCTCATGAGAACATATGAACATATTTCAGAACCAATATTAATAACTGCATCACCTGTTTTATTTTTAAAGTGTTAGTGAGTTGGAATATATGATTTAATTACATGGTCTGACAGGCATCACTGAAATGGACGCAACAATATTAAAATAATAATGTGATAATAGCCAGATTCGACTGAAAGCAAGTCACTAAATTGAGGCTCAGAAATTACACCAACAAATTGTTATGACTTTAAAAATATCATATCTCTGCCTATGTTACAAATGTGTTGACTACAAAAACTCTATCATCATGATCCAGAGTCCCATTGACTACATTAGATTAGTTAAAGCCTGCATTCCCATCTGATATTATTATTCCTCTGTGGGCTAAATATCACATAATGCATCACATAATGCATAATTTAACAAAGAATCAAAGCTTAATAGTTAATTTTCCTTTGTTTTTCCTCAGAAAAACAAATTATCCTTCAGAGCCAGTCCTTGTTATCATTAGTGACATCTTAACCAATGGTGCAGCCGACTCACGTCTGGGGATTCTGGACACTCTGCGGGGCACTCGGCCCGGGGGTGTGGCAGCAGGAGGGGACACCACTATCAACCTGTCCTCCTCAGGCTCACCAGGCCCATTAGAATAGGTCAGCCACTGCCCCACTACACTCACATCCGGGGTCACACCTGCAAAACAAAGTCCGCATTTCTCGACACCCTTCACCTGTCAAAACCCACAACAGCAGACACACTGACACTCATGCCGAAGTACAAATGCCAAAATCAACTGAGAAAAATGTAGGCAGGTGTTATTCTTTATTTCTTTATCTCTAAATAAGACCCAGTAGGCAGCAATAATGAACAGCTACTGTGTTTTCTGTGGACAAAGACAGTTTTTCACTCAAGAAAATGACTAGGAAATGCAGTAATCTAGTCTAGAAAAGAAAAAACTGAAACAGACTGTGCCCCATTCAAAACCCAAGCTGTAATGTTTAATTACTGTTCAGTTTTGCCCAGTCTCACAGCTGGTTTCTCAGCACACACTCATACACACAAGCAAACACATTCAAACAAATGACAAGACAGCAGCTCCAGCTGTCAGCACCTTCGGTGGGGCTGTCCTCCACTCTAGAAGCAGCCATTAGCTTTTTGGAGGGGATTCCATCTAAGCGAGACCTTGCTACTAAAGGAGGGGAGTTATCGGACCTGCAGGGAAGACACAGAGACATAGAGGAGAAAAGTGAAAAAAATAATAACAATCAGCACTGCTCTGACAGTTATCTTTACAGAGCTGGAACAGAGCTGTCAATTTTGAGATCCCCAACCCCACAGGCAAGAATGTTGTGATGTCCACCACTGGTGTGTTCTGACCTCCTCGTAGTCCACTGCCTCCTCTTCTCCATAAAGCTGAAGGTTACTTTCCATTGGGCGCTCCAAGGGGCGCCCTGTCTGGCTTGCCTTTCCCGAGTCCCTGGGCATATCCTAGGCCCTGTCGGGCAAGGGCTTGGTGCCTCGAGAGATCGGGGGCACGGGTTTGATTCCATTGAAGACACAGCGGCAGGTTGTGGAGCACATCTGAGAGGCTCTGAGGAGCTCTGGGAAGGTCCTTCCCTGGGCTTCCCCTGAAAAACACAGACAGGGCTTACACATACTGTACTGTCTGAACATAACATTTCCACTTGACCTTTAAGAATAAAGGGTGAGGACTGCTTGTCCATTGTGAAGGCTGTAGTGGTTAGTCAGGATGGCAGTCTTCCTAACAAGTTGCCATTGTTGCTAAAACACTACATCAAGTCCCCTGCTCTTTCACCACATGGAGGTCAAGATTGTGCAAACCAACTTGACTGTAACCACTACCAGTCTTCATTAATAGGCAATCAGTCCTCAGTCTGATACTTAACAGTAATCAATAGTACTACTATCACCAAAATTGGAATCAAAACTGCAGTTGTCAAAAATCATCCAAACTACCATTATCAATGTTCCTCAATTTTTATGATCACCTAATAAAATCTGAACAAGATGAAAGAAAGGAGAAAGAAAAGGAATGGATGTGTATCCTTCCCTGCAGTGTTCTGGGAACTGGGGCAGAGGGATCTGCACAGAAGACTGCTCTCCTTCCTGCTGGATCAGGTGCTGGACATGCCAACATTGGGGTCCACATTCCTGCAAGCTGGCTGAGAGCCCAGACCCCCAGCAGCTCCTGGGGCTGTGAGAAATGTACGCTCTACGCTGGAATGTCCGCAGAGAGGGCAGGAAGTCTTTGTAGGCACATTGTCCCCACCATGGACAGGAGCTGTCAAAACCAGCCAAACATAGCTCATTCCTTGGTTTTCCCAAACATTGAAAGATGTTAAGGATTAATATAATTAACTAGCATAGCATTATCATCACCAGCCCAAGCATCATTTGTATATCACTCACATCTGAGGTCACCCCTACAAAACAAGGTCAAAATTTCTCAACACCCTTCAGAACTGTCACCTTTTTCACCAATCTCACAACACCACAGCCCACAGTAGCAGACACACTGACACACACACCAACCTCAACACAAGGAGGGCAAATGCAAGAACTGACTGAGAAGAATAATTGGCAAGGTCTTTATCTTATTTATCTCTTTAACTCTGAGTCCCAGCAGACAGGGAGTTTCAATCTCTACTGTGCTCTACTGTAAAGCACAGAAACTTACTTTCAGTTTTGCCCAGTCTCACGGCTGGTTTCTCAGCACACACTCATACACACAAGCAAACTCATTCAAACAAATGACAGACCAGCAGCTCCAGCTGTCAGCACCTTGGTTGGGGCTGTACTCCACTCTGGAAGCAGCCATCAGCCTTCTGGAGGGGATTCCAGCCAAGCGAGGTCTTGCTACTAAAGGAGGGGAGTTAACGGACCTGCAGGGAAGACACAAATGGAGACACAGTGGAGAAAAGTGAAAAAATGATAAGCACTGCTCTGTCATCTTTACAGAGTTCGAGCAGTGTTGTCGACTCTGTTCACTCCCTTGCCAAGTTCACAATCCTGCTTTGAAGCACATAAAACCACAAAAGATGCCAGCTTGAACAACAACCTATCTTTATCAACACTCTCCACTCCAGCCCCCACAAAAAAACAGAAAAGATGTTCATAAAAGTAGGAGGCTACCTGTGTGGCAGTAAGCAAAAACAAAGTTACAAGTTTGGAAAACGAGCTTCAGTGCACTGTTTATGAAAGCCGCAACCGTCTTGAGCTGTAAGGGCAGCGTTTTAGTTGCTCTGAATGTGTCTGCAATGTGTACATTTCTGAGGGCCGTGTGTCATGGACAGGCCTGGGTTGGGTGTTGAGCGGCACAGGCTTGATTCCATTGGAGAAACAGCGAGAACGCACAAGCTTGGCTTTAGTTATAACAGGGCAATTCACACGGGCTTCACCTGAAGGACACAGTAGGAGGCATTCCTATAAAATTATAAAAGCAACTAGATCACATTTATTTTCTAACCACTTTATTTAATTTAGTGTTGCAGATAGCACACCAGGAAGTGAGCCAAGAGCCCCAGTGCTGCAAGACAGCAATGCTCATCACTGTACCACCATGCTGCCCATCAGATCTACACACTTATCTAGGAACCCCAGTGCAATAGCGATCTACATACTGTACAGTATACTTCACCGAATTAGAATATTAGTCGGAAATGACTAAGCCACCAATCCAGACCAATGAGTATGTATCAACAATGGTAAAATTCTATTTTTTATCAAGTATTCTGTTATTGGAAATTTTGTGTTGAATGGTTCTCAATGAGCATGTTTTCAGGTGTAAATAGGGTAAGAGTCAGGAATACCCAATCCATTGTGGTCTCATGAGTCAATCTGCCTGTGCATTCAATGCCAAATGCAGGACTTTGAAAAGTATAATCACTTTCTTCCAAACTTTTGGTTTTAGGGCAAATTAGGCGAACTTCTTTTTTATGGCAACGCAGTGTAGTGTACAGACTCCCGAACTGAACACAGTGCAGTGAGGCAGCAGTATTAATAGTGCAAACCTGCCCAAATTGTACTAGAAATCTTTTAGAGAAAATTGTTGTTGTTTCTGGTAACTTCACGTGGGGTGTAATGATAGTTGTTATTGAACATTATGTGTTAAATGTAATGACATTTTTGAAAACCACTTGTTCAGAAATCTAAAATATCTTGGACAAAGGTGTCACCAAAAATAATTTGCATTAATCATTAAAGTCAACTTTACACAAATTCTTCATAAGTAATTTTTAACATTATAACAACTTTCAAATGATTTTAATATGGGTTCGTTTAATATTGAATGTTCTTCATCATCAAAGTCACACTGGTTATCTTAGCTTTATCCCAACAATTCGATAAACAATGTACAAGCAGTCAACATGTAATATTGCATAACTCATCACATTGATCAGCCACATCTAATTGACTGTCAGGTGGTTCATGTCATTAACATCTGCTCATCCTCTCTGTTCAACTGAAAGGCTGCTTTGTACACTGCAAAACTCGGTTCTATCATTATTAATCCTTCTCTTAATATACTTAACCCCTAGATAGAAAATGTTATAAGCTGCCATTATTGTATTCTTGATTCAACACCAGTTAAAAAACATTGGCTTAAAAAGACCAAGCAGTCTCAAACACTTAGTATACCATCCTCTTACCTATAGTATTTTAATAAATACACTTGCAAAGGTTAATTCAATAATACCCATTTATTTTCTCAAAAATAATTAACACAACAGAATTTTGTTGCTGTAAAGGTGGTATAAATACTTTCTCCTAAGGCTCTCTTTTTTTGTTAACTCAGAGTTCAGAGAGAACATTCATTCAACAAGTTACTTGTTCCTGTGGCCATAGCCCATGAGGGTCCATATTTTCTTGCACAGCAGGTCCTGTGGATTTTGACCGGCTCCTTGTCCTTGGGCTCTCTGTTCCCATAGCCTTGCACAGGCCTGTCTTTTGGGGGGAGCTTGTGGATGGACAGGCTCTTCTTCAGCTTCTGATCCTGTCTGGAGGAAAGCCAGTTGAGGCCTCCTCCTCTCACATCCCCTCTGCTTCTCTGAGGTTTCTTCCCTGTTCTGCCTGATTTGGGGGAATTTCTGTTCATTCTCCCACTTGTTCTGTTTCCTGGCTGCAACGTCTGTATGGTAGGGGATTCTGGCCTCACCTGGATGGTAAGACTGTGTCTGTCTCCTGGACACATCCTGCTGTCTCTGATGGCTGTAGCCTTGGGATCCACAGCAAATCCTTCTGTTTCCTTCTGGAAACCTGGACCCTCTGACTATCTCTCTCTCCTCCCTGTTCCTTTTCCAGGAGTCTTGTGGAGGTGTAAAGGGGAGAGAGTGCGGATGCGAATCCCTCCTGTCTCTCCTCATATCCTCAGTCCTCTGATGGGGCTGGGAATATAAAGCAGGGCGACCCTCGACTCTTGTAGATGAGGAGATTTTCCTCTCTCTCCAGACTGTGTCTCTTGATGGTAGTGGCTGGCTGTCAGAGCTAGGAGGGTCGTACCAATTTGTTGGCAGTTTGTTTTTCTGTCTTGTCTCACGGGCCTGTCTCTTCCTTTGAGGGAGGGGCTCCCAGGGTCTGGGACAGTTGATTTTGGTCTCAGTTTCAGAATTTGTCTCCCCTGTACAGCTCTCTGTTTGAGGTGAAGGGTTGTTCTTGGCAAAGAGGGAACTCTTCTCCATCCTTAGAAGTATCTGCATTTCTGCAGGGGCATTGCCTTCATCCTCGTCATCTGTGATCATCATGCTTCCAGCTCCCCTCTCATGCCTTTGAGGGCTATTGCTTTTCTCTTTCTCTCCATCTGCCTTTTCTGCTACTTCTGTCTCTTCCTGAGCTTCAGGCTCTCTGTAACCTTTTCCTTTGTCTTTGTCCTCTTTGTAATTTCTCTTTCCTTCCTCCTTTATGCTGCTTGGGACGATCAGCCGTTCATGTTGTTTAAATTGATGGTCTTTCATTTCATCGTTCATGCTGAGATTTTCTTCCAATGTTTGGTCTAGGGTTGGTGTTTCATCTTTATTGTCCTCAATCTGATTGACCGTTCCTCTCTCTTCCTTCTGTTCACTGATGGTGTCCATTTTCACTTCCTCATTCATCATAACCTGCTCTCTATTCACTGTCAATGTGTCTGATGTGATTGTGTCTTTTGTCTCTTCCTCTGTCTTCACAGTGTCTGTTGTCTGTCCATTGTGCTTAAGATTGTTCTCCATCAGCTGATGTTTCTGGCTGGCTTCCTCATTTGCTTCATCTCTCTCACTGAAATGCACGGTCTGTTCATGTTGGTCAGACTTTGCTGGACTTTCTTTACAATCTTTCTGTTTCACTCTTTTCTTCTTCTTCTTCTTCTTTCCCTCTTTGTGGCCATTTGGTTTTAGGCAGTTTGGCCAGCAGCAGAGAACTCCTGGCATTGTGTCACCTTAGCAAGATACCTGCACTGACTGCTGGATGGATTTTCTTTGGAACTTAGTGCAGCTTGATGACATCATAGATTCTGTGACATCAGCAGAAGCATAACAGTGACTTGCTTTGTGATTACAGTGATGAACTTTGAATACAAAATGAATGTACATGTGTACATTTAAGAATTAAATCTATTCAGTTAAATGTGGAATTGTATTGTTATACACATATCAATACCCTTCATTACCTGCTTTGTGATATTTTTTTGCTTTGTAAATGTATGATCATGATTTGTTTTTTTGCCCCATTTGATCAGTGCGATACCCAATTTTCTGTTGTTAAATCTAGTTTTTCTTGCTCTAGTATTTTGATTTTCTTCAAATCATAGGAGTATAGTTCCATTGTCTGCTCAATATTCAGGAATTTCCAGCACTTGTGCTTGGGTGAGCAATATTGAAAGATATCTACACTTCACTGACTGCAGAGCTGCAGGGCCTGGTGTCCACTACCAGCTCTGGCCAGTAGCTTGAGTCTTTCCAGGGTGCCTGTTGGTCTTTTACCTCATACTGATTAATACAGAGACATAGAACGAAACATGTGGCGGAGATTAGTCTTTTCAGTGTATTTCAGTATATTGTCAATGATCAGGTACTTCAAGGATTGATAGAATCAAGTATAACACATCTAGACTGTAACTCCAAAAACATTCTCATTGGTATTGTTAAAATGTGTCCCCAAAATAGCAAAGTATGCAATGTTTCTATTATTTATGGTGTATAATTCAGTCATATTAATTCATGTTGACTCCTGTAGCTATTTCACATGGTGTTCTTCTGTTAGTGCACCACCTTGAAATAACACCATCATTCTTATCAATAACTGGAGCTGTCAGCTGAATCAGATGACAAAGCAGTCAAGACAAAGCTTCACTGCAGTGATGTTGTCATGTGCGATACAAACCTAATAAATCTAGTAGCATTTATAAAACAAATGGCTACCCTGCTTTAACTTTGAGAATTTTAGTTGGGTATGACGAAGAAACACTTATCTAGGAACCCCAGTGAATAGCGATCTACATACTGTACAGTATACTTCACCGAATTAGAATATTAGTCGGAAATGACTAAGTCACCAATCCAGACCAATGAGTATGTATTAACAATGGTAAAATTCCATTTTTTATCAAGTATTCTGTTATTGGAAATTTTGTGTTGAATGGTTCTCAATGAGCATGCTTTCAGGTGTAAATAGGGTAAGAGTCAGGAATACCCAATCCATTGTGGTCTCATGAGTCAATCTGCCTGTGCATTCAATGCCAAATGCAGGACTTTGAAAAGTATAATCACTTTCTTCCAAACTTTTGGTTTTAGGGCAAATTAGGCGAACTTCTTTTTTATGGCAACGCAGTGTAGTGTACAGACTCCCGAACTGAACACAGTGCAGTGAGGCAGCAGTATTAATAGTGCAAACCTGCCCAAATTGTACTAGAAATCTTTTAGAGGAAATTGTTGTTGTTTCTGGTAACTTCACGTGGGGTGTAATGATAGTTGTTATTGAACATTATGTGTTAATTGTAATTACATTTTTGAAAATCACTTGTTCAGAAATTTAAAATATCTTGGACAAAGGTGTCACAATAAATCTCTGTTATGAGCCAACTTTACACAAATTCTTCATAAGTAATTTTTTACATTATAACAACTTTAAATGATTTTAATATGGGTTAGTTTAATATTGAATGTTATGCAATATTACATTCACACTGGTTATCTTAGCTTTATCACAACAATTCGAAAACTATATACAGTACAAGCAGTCAACATGTAATATTGCATAACTCATCACATTGATCAGCCATATCTAATTGACTGTCAGGTTGTTTATGTCATTAACATCTGCTCATCCTCTCTGTTCAACTGAAAGGCTTTGTACACTGCAAAACTCGGTTCTATCATTATTAATCCTTCTCTTAAAATACTTGACGTTTCAGCAGAAGATCACTCAGAGCCGGCCCTGGACACAGGCGAACTAGAGGACTGTAGACGAGGCCGCCAGGGGGCCCCTCAATGTACAACAGATCAGTTTGAATTGGCACGTTCATCTGGGAGCGAAACATTCTCTATAACGGTTCTTTCTGTCGGTGCTGTGGATTATCCTAACGGAAGCCCAGTCAAAACAAACGACCGATCATAATCAAAGACGTAAAGTTTCCGAAGCGCAGAAAAGAAGAGTGGCATAAGCGATCTCAAAACAGAGGTACATTAAATCAAGTAATTATGACAGTACTTAATATGTATAATAATGTAAGAATTTAATGTAATCAATATAACAAGATTTCATTTGGTTTCTAGTATGTCAGATGCACATTTTCAGGCTAGACACGTATCCTAATTTGAAATGTTTTTTTTTACTAGAAGTTAACGATTCACGTTTCCCATACTTGTACACACGCCGTGTGAGTCGACTGCTAAAAATCATTGCTACCCAGCGAAACAAAAGCGTGAAAGGAATGAACAGTACAAAAGCCTGTTCAGTGGTTATACGTAATCGTCTTTAAAACACATTGTTTTCCTTGCGGTTTCTGCTGTATTTAGTTAACTTGGGGGTATTGTGAGCCCAACCTGGGGCCCTTCGTATGGCAATCAATTCAATTCATGCTGCTTTATATCCATGACCGTTGGGTACAATCAGTGTTGCCAAAGCAAATAAAAATGATAAAATTAACATGGAACAAAACATAAAATAAAGTAAAATAAAATCTACAGACATTTACAACAGAGACATGTCATAAAATATTTACAGATACTGTAGACAGATGGAGCATTATTGGGAGACAGGCTCACTTTTCCTCAGGCTGTGACAGGAGATCACATACTGGGCTGCCAGTACAACTGAGTTCCCTGCTACCTCTCCCAGTAGGATTGGGACCCGTTGTGATTCTGGCAGGTGTGGGAACTCTGGGACTAGATTTCTGAATTTAGGGAAGAATGTTTTCTCAAATCCCAGAGTATATGTCACAGTGCAATAGGAAGTGCACCTCTGTCTCTATTTCTCCCCGCTGGCAGTGGGAGCACAGCCTGTCCTCACTGGGCAGCCAGGTCTGCCTGTGTCACTGTGGTCACTGAGCCTGTACTTGGTCAGGGTCTGTTTCTTTTAGGTGTTTCTTATCTTGGTCAAATATTCAGCTAGTGTGTATTGTCTGTTTAGGGTTCTGTAGCATTCCAGTTTTTGTTGTGTTTGTATGTGTGTGTCCCAGTGTGTGAGATATTGCCATTTGATCTGTGCTGTGATGTGGTTGAGTCTGAGTTGTGGTGCTCTAGCAGTTCTGTCCTGATGCTGGTTAGTGTAGGTGTGGCTTGTGTCAGTGAGCCTCAGGACCAGCTGGCTCAGGGGGCTCTGTTTTGGGCTCTGCTCTTGGCTCAGCAGGGCTTTGTGGTGTTATGAATTTTGGTCCCTGTTTTTTAGGTGTAGACAATACTTTAATACTCTTTTCTGTATGTTTATCAATAGTGGGTACTGGCCTAATTCGGCCCTGCACCCGTTGTTAGGTGTTTTTCTCTGCACACGGAGGATGTTTCTACAGATCTCCATGTGCAGAGTTTCTGTGGGGAGTTTGTCCCATTGAGTGTACTCCTGGTCTGTGAGGGGACCCCACACTTCACTGCCGTATAGGGCACTGGGTTGGATTACACTTTGAAATATTTGGAGCCAGATTCTTGTTGGTGGGTTGATGTTGAAGAGCCTCCTTCTTATTGCGTAGAATGCCCTGAGTGCCTTCTCCCTCGGTGCCTTCACTGCCAGGTCAAAACTCCCAGATGAGCTGATAGAGAGAACGAGATATGTGTAGCTGGATGTGTGCTCCAATGTATTGCTGTTGCGTGTGAATTTGCACCTGTTACCCTGAGGTCTGGCTTTCTTCTGGAAAACCATAACTCTGGTCTTGTCCAGATTGACTGTCAGCGCCCAGGTCTGGCAGTGCTGCTCCAGCAGTGCCAGGTTCTGCTGCAGCCCCTGTTCGGTGGGCGACAGCAGGACCAGGTCATCTGCATAGAGCAGGAACTTTATTTCTGTGTCGTGTAGTGTGAGACCAGGAGCTTCAGACTGTTCCAACATTCCTGCTAATTCGTTGATATACTGTAGATATTGAACAGTGTTGGGCTCAGGCTGCAGCCCTGTCTCACCCCACGGCCTTGGGTGAAGAATTTGGTGAATAAATCTCTCTCCCAGTGACAGCGGCAGGCACAGAGAGGAGCTTCATGAAGCTCAAGTGGATTAAAACATACAGTATAGTTATTCCTAATTACTGTATATCCCAATGCAGACTTGATCAGTTATTTGGAACTAAACTATGGAAGAACCCAGGAAAATTCTACTGAAGTTTCTACAGATTTTAACTCTGTAAAAACTCATCCCCAGTACTGGAATACGACCATGCCAGCTGAGCTCTTGGTTAAGCTAATTCAAAAGTAGTTGGATACCATCAATGCTCAGTTTTTGAGTTTCACACCTGCCTTCTTTCAAGTAATGGACTGAATGAAGTGACTGGACCTTTTGAGATTAAATTCACATTGCAGTCTACAGTATGATACAATGATTGAAATCACCTGGTTTAAGTCTTTGACAAAGTGGCATCACCAAATACTAATTAACAGAGCATCGATGGGATTAACCTGCTTTGCCAAAGTGCACTGATTCCCATTATTGGTGTTTGTGCGGTCACCTATTGTGTTCATTCCTGGCTTTTCAATGCACCTGTCCTCTGCTGCTTCTATTTCTTCTCCCCTGTCCCAAACCCTCTCATGGTAAAACAGCAGCTTCTTCTGATCTCGCCATCAAGCTAGAGAGTAAGATTGTTCCTCTTCAGAGACTGATATTTACTGATCGATCTATTAAAGCAATGCTTCTCAACCCTGCTTCTGGGGTGTCTTACTTTTCCTTCTGGCTGATCTCTAAATGATTGAGGCTGAATGATTCTTTTTATTTGGTGATTTGACCTTTTCAACCTGTTTCTAATTTTAGACTTTGGTTTCAAAGACTCTGCTATGGCCATGTTATGCAAACAAAAAAAAATGACAAATAAAATTCCACCTACTCTGCCCTCAGTTTTCTTATTAAGTGGTGGTTGCCTTATTTGTGTCTAAGCATCTCTTAACAGGAGAAAAAATGATGGTATGATGTTAAATAAAAACATTTTTTACGGTAGATTTCTGACAACCACAGCTGCCAGTTTTTTACCGTAAATTTTACAGGTTTTTTTTTACAGTGCATCGATGAAAAAACGGAGGTTTTAAAAAAGAGAATTAGCTCACTGATAGTTTTATGTGGAGGCTGTGAACACTTTCACATGTCGTGGTCTTTTAAATGCATTTGGTTTGAAGGCTTTCTGCGTTTCCCTTCCAAAGATTTGGACAGAAGAATATTCTAGCTTGGTCAAAAAATGGCTTAAAAACGACATAGTGAAGCCTTGAAAACAGCCACATGTATTTTGTACGCACACAAGTGTTTTCGTAACTTTAGGAGTTATCGTGAAAAGTCAACAGTCGTGCCAATTGTAATCGCTTTTATTTTTAAAGACATTTTAGAAAAGTGTCATCTCTGTGACCCAGTGGTGAAGAGCGGCCTGTTCTGCCAAATCCACTAGATGGCGCTACCTCTTAGCTCGCGGCTCCTGTCAGTTGAGTTCAGCGTTCTGCGCATGGGCAGTAGGGACTAAGAGGCAGTGAGCGACCGTTAAAAAGAACCCGAAATGACTCCAGAGAGTTGTAACGGTAAATACGGTGTTGTTTCCCTATTTGCACCCTAATTGAGTATTAATCGGTATTTCATAGGATTGAGACAAGATTAGCAAGAGGGGTATTAGATTTTAACGGAGTACACTGAGGCGGTAGCCAGTTTTTAGACAACTTCTCGGGCTAGGGATATCTGTTTATTGATTTGTAAGTAATGGGTTTCACATGCTCCTTGTATTTTCTGTTCCTTCATTCTTTACAGAGACTTATGTTTAGCACCGTTTGTTAAGTGTACGCAATTGTGAGTCTTATACTAATTATTGTCGTAATGTAGTTCTCGGTGAGGTGACCTGCCTATTTCTGTAATGTCATTTCTTTCTTTTTTTGTTGTTCAGTGTAGATGCGTTTCTGTAACGGGCAGATGCAATGTAAAAAACTGTCAAACTAAACATGTTTTCTTTGTTTTCCCCTCTGCGTGAAAGAACCAGCGCCGTATTTTGTGTATATAAAAATATCGTTATATGTCATTTCTTTTATTTTTATTTTTTAAAACTAAGAACAGATCTGACCACATACTCACCTAGAAAAAAAGAACCCCCAAATTATATTTGTGTCCTGTGCTAATTATTCTTTGCCAGGCTACGTCTATACAAAAAAGTTGCATTTAATACCACTCGATATTAATATATTTACAGAGGTAAGCTTTCGGATCGAGTCGTTTCTTTTTTTAAAAGACAAACGCAAGATTTTTTCAAATAGCTCCACACATTTTCTCATATGCACGTATTCTCCAATATCATCACAACAAAACCATAAAGTTTATTCCACAGATATGACACTATTTTGCAGTAAACCAATAAATTAAAGAACTAGCAGAACCCCAATAAAAACACCCGGCCAGCACAACATGTCAATATCATACCTTTTTACCAACAAAACCGCAAAAGCAAAAACCAGCAAAAATATATATATATCCCATTTTTTTTACCTTATTCTGAAGCATGATGTATATCCAAAATAACCCAGACTATCTTATCTCCAAACCTGGAGGCTATTGAACGTTATTGACTTTGTAGTAAATGTGTGAAGAAGGACCGCGAGAAATAAGGCGATCTGATTGGTAAAAAGCGCTGTCAGTCATTGTATTTTCAGCCATTCAGAGGCCTTAGGGGGTAAGACTTCCCCTAGAAGCCTCAGGCTTCATTCTGCCTGCCTATTAGCTGTCAATCATTGACTCAGAAGGGCTAATCAATCAGTTTTTTATCAGTTTCTTCTCAGTGCTCCTTTTTTTCAAACTGGAAGTGAACTCTGAGGTTTTCTTCATTACATAATAGCAGATAAAGGCTCTTTAGCAGTGTCTAATGTTTTTTATTCTTTTTATTTTCAATATTTTTATGATTTTTTATTATAGACCTAAAAATTTAATTCCAGTTCCAATCTTCTCAAAACATGATGTCGAATTTTTTCTTATTGATCAATTTGTCCCAGATTTTTATCCAAGCTAGTAGTCACCCAGAACAAGGTTTTCAAATCATTCCCAGGGCCCTGACAGGCCTAGAATTGAAAATTCTGACCTCTGAATACCAACAAAAAAAAACATTTTTGCCTGCTGTTTTTGTTTTTTTTTTCATATGTTTGTCTGCAGAGTGGACACATTAAGAAATATAAGAGATTTGTTCACACTCAAAGCCAAGGGGGTTAGTTTCAATTTAAGACCCGAACCAGGCTCTTGCTATGTTCTGCTGCAGAGATATAACAAATGTTTAAGGATGAGGAAATTCCAGGCAGAAATTGGCTAAATGTGTCAATGGTTAGAACTGTTTCAGATCAAAGATCAAGCACAGATCAAACAGCAGGATCTCACACACTGGGACTGATCTGTGATCTGTGATGTGGTTGAGTGTGAATTGTGGTTCTCTAGCAGGCACAGTCTGTGCTGTGCTGAAAAAAAACGATTGAACAACTCTTAAGCATAGTGTAGTTTTTGTTAACAAGTTTAACAGTGAAAAGGCCACGGGCATTTTTCCTCCCACCTATGTTCTCAGAGTAGAATAGAATTTATTATTAGCACAATTTATTACAGTGCTAAATTTAATATTATTAATTACTAATAGTTTATGCTAACACCTAACTTTCTTAACGCGAGAAATACTGCTCAATACGGCCGTATATCACTATAGGAAGCATAACACCGTAGCCTCCAATTACCCAGACCACAAAACAAACAAATAAATGTTAAATGAAATGTCAAAAGAAAACTGAGGACATAAAGAAAGGGTTTCAGAAATCAAACAAAGCTTTATTCCTTTTGCCCAAATCGGGAGACATTAGAGGCTTGCCACACCCGGACTGTTACAGTAACACATTAGAAAGTTAAAGCAATTACGTTGAAAAGCCGGGTGTAATAATTGTTTTCTTCCTTGATGTTCTGATCTGCAAGGCATTTTTTTCCGCAGCGAATGTGGATTCTGTCTGGCATTGCCAGATTGTGAAAAATAAAAGTATTTTATGAAACACACGTTTGCGATTTTAATCAAGATGGGGGTAAGGGAGTCTTCTCTATGACACTCTCCCGTATAAAATTAACGTGAAACAAAACAAAAACTAAAAATAAGATACAGGTACAATCGACAGACATTCACAGCATGTAAATGTTTTATGATATGTCTATGTTAGGAATGTCTGTCGATTGTATCTTATTTTGAGTTTTTGGTCAGACCACAGCCAGGACCCGCCGGGCCCCACAGCCCCATCTGCACACACCCCCACAAACCCACCCGCACACACCCCTTCTCCTGCACCTCACCGCGCCCGGCCACCACTGCGTCACACCACACAGACGGTGTGACGTGAAAGATGGTGACGTCACCGTGCAGGCGAGCAGACACACTCTCTAGTCAGGCGTACAGTATGTGTTAAATATATTTAGATGTTTGAATTAAAATTATTATTGATTTCTTTAGCCTCACAGCATTGTCCAATAATACGCTTCTTGTGTCTAATTTTTAGTTAAGCAGGATTTGAGCTACAGACCATAAAAAACCGGGATTCACTTTTTTCACATATTGATGATAACGATATCGGTAACAGTCTGAAACTATCCATTGTTGTTAATAAATGACTTAGATTCGAACATGTTGTGATATTCAGAAATATAAAAAAGTCAATAGAGTGTCCGTAATATTGCTATTTTCGTTTTTCAAGGTAAAGTTTGATAAAAGAAAACTCATTGCGATAGCTGGGTTATTTTGCTTATAAGTCAGGCACTTAAACCATCACGCTACTGAGACAGTCACATAACAAGTGGTGAAACAGCCGTACACATCAATAGATATGTGTATATACTACTGTGCTACAGTACATGAATATAATTATATTATTAATTTCTTTATATATGCGATTCCATATTATATTCCCTATTAATCAAATTCTAAAAGTATGCTTCTGTTTACTCTGGTATCGAGCGTATTCACAGAAAAGCTTAAAACTATCACTTTTCTCACAAAGTACTGAATACTGTATAAACGTACAGTAACATGGTCAGAAGGAGCAAGGAGCAAGTAAAAACGTTTCCAAAATAACCACATGTAAGACTTTGATTCTTAAAATGTTTAGGGAGAAATGGAATACTGGTGTGCATTTTTTCTTTCAAATACCAAGACCATCCATATACAGTACAGTTTACATACAGTAATATTTTTGTTCCTAAATTAATATCTTTAATGAGCATGTGAAAGGCATGGTGAATCGGAGATTGTCAAGAATTACTTTGTATGATTGGAAACAAATGTGTGATTGGATCAATGAAATGCTGTGACGTTATTTTTTGTCAAAGAAAACAATAGTCTTTAGATTTACAAAGAATGTGGACCAGGGTAATACTTTGAGTTTACAGCTTGTCCAAGGTCATTCATTATTAATACTATGAGTAATATCTTCTGTAAAGACTTTGATGGCGAAAGCTCAAACGCTGTACATGAGACGTTGAGCTTTATTAGCTCCACCTGGCGGTAATTCCGGACACTAATATCTTACTTGCGGTATTATACGATAACCCGTGTTATTCCGGGACACTCCCACCACGTTTTACCGCAATATAATCCGCTCGTTTTGAATGGCTGCATCTGTAGGAATATAGTTCTTTGAGTGGAATATTGTGAAAAGCCTTTGAGAAATATTTGAACCCTAACCCTAACTAACAAAACCCCAAGCTAGGTATCCCTTCCTAGAGCACCGCATTGGATCCCAATCCTCCGCAGTCAGCCCCAGCGTGACACTAGGGTTAGGGTTTTATTCCCATACAATGTAGACAGTTTTTGATGGCATGGCTGTGTTTTAGGGCTGAAAGCATACTTAGGAATACCGTTCTTTCAATGTTTTCTAAACATTTTTTTCTGACCTATGTGGCTGTATACAGTGCTATGCCCCCAAAAGGAATGGTGTCTGAATTGCCCGACAAGCAACAGTTCAAAATAACCTGTTTTAACTTTCAAACTCTTGCCATGGGCTTTTAAAACACTGGCATATTAACAAATAAAGCCAAAATTTATTAGTTGTTTTGGACTTTTAGGCCACTTAAGCCTTAACGTACGTTCATTCGGCACTCCGTTCAAAACAAAATTTCCACTGAAATAATACCTTTCAAAAATGAATTTGACCATTCCTGACACACTCTTTTGGTTTTGGCAGTGTTGTATTGTCTTTTCAGACTAATATTTTGATTCAGAGAAGCAAATTTTCTAGTCAAATGAGTGGAATATTGAGAAAATTGTCTTTGAGAAATATTTGAACCCTAACCCTAACTAACAAAACCCGAAGCCAGGGTTAGGGATTTATTCCCATACAATGTAGACAGTTTTTGATGACATGACTGTGTTTTAGTGATGAAAGCATACTTAGGAATACAGGTCTTTCAATGTTTTCTAAACATTTTTTTCCTGACCTATATGGCTGCATACAGTGCTTTGCCCCAAAAGGGAACGGTGTCTGAATTGCCCGACAAGCAACAGTTCAAAATAACCTGTTTTAACTTTCAAACTCTTGCCATGGGCTTTAAAATCACAGGCATGTTAACAAATAAAGCCAAAATGTATTAGTTGTTTCTTTTAGGCCACGTAAGCATTAACTTACATTGATTACACTAAGGGGTGGAACGGGCAGTACGGGAATAATTACGATGGTGGAGCATCGATAGTGTTACGCCAAAATAACAGATTTGCACCTTTTTTAAGTCAAGAAGATATACAAAAAAGAAAAAATCTCCCACTCCTCCTCACTAAAACATTCATCGCAGTGGCAGCTCCTCCACCTTCTTCATTTCAAAACGCGACTCTAACTCCACAAAAAAGATGAACGAGGTCGGATCTTGTAATTGGAATTGCATTTTCCAAATTCCCAGGTTGCAAATTTATTTTAATTTGTATTAATTTTGTATTAGATCGCGTCTCATGTAAGTCACGTTCTCAATCTGTAAAGCGCCACGCAGCAATCAAAGTCTCATCTCTGAACTCACAATTGCATTATTACTGAGAGAGTGACGCATTGCTCAAGGGGTTAAATTGATTGTAGTTTCTCATATGTTATTACTTTAGCTAAAAAAAACATGCATGGCAGCGACAGAGTTTTATTTTTGTGTGGTTACTGCGCATCTGCAACCTTGCAACCTGGTAAAGGTCAGGCGAAGTCTATTTTCTAACTTAGATTCCGGTTTTCTACACTGTGTAACCAAAGTGGTAAAAAATACTGTTTTTTACATTGTGTGTCAGCAGAAATCTCTGTCGATTTTCCATTAAGACCAGCTTCAGTAAAACATCATGCAAACGGTGCCCTTTTAAGTGCTCCCATTTTACTATCCTGAAAGCAGCTAATTCGTTTGATAAAAATCGATGAGTATATCAATAAAGATGTAAATTTGTACAGTTCAAGATTTGTAAAAACTCGTGTGAGGGCATGGGGGTGTAGCGACGCTTTCCAGCACGTGGTGAACCGATGCGACCACTGGTAAGAGATGGGAGTCGCAAGCGCATCATTGTCCGAGGATCGGAGCAACAGAAACGTTTTTTTCAAGCAAAGCAGTATCTTCGTTCATATTTTTATAAATTGAAATACAAACATATCCAAAAACGATAACGAGTAAAGAGTGGGGTGTGAATTCGAGCACTGGTCTTGTTACTTTTGGATGTGTGCTTACTTCATTCACTTGCAGTGGCTTTCTAGTAGTGTCACCTTGTAGTCTGTTTTCAGATCTGACCTTAAGACCCTGGCAGTCACATACAGTAGATCTTATGATGTATTCTGTATATTGTCTTCTGTATATTGATTTATTTGGTGAAATTATCTCTTGTGAATGTGCACTTTCCTAAGAAAACAATGTCTTCTGAAAACTGCTTTGTAAAATAAAGATTAATAATTGAGAATCTCTTTAAAAAAAATAAAACTGCAGACTAAATTTGTAACTTGCACAGTTCTTTAAATCAGGAGTGTCAGACTCAATTTCTGGAGAGCCTTGAGTCTTCTAATGTTTGTTCCACATGTTCTCTCAGTTATATGCTATATACATTATACTGTTAATGCAGCTTCACAGTTATCATCACTTCCGTTCAAATAGTCATTATTTAATCACACTGATTAGGCCTTTTTGTTTTTATTGGAATTTCTGAAATATTTCGACATATACTGTTTTTCCACCATTTCTAGCTCAAATACATACTCAAAAATCTTGAAATTAAGATGCCAGTATTAGACAAGTCCAAAGCGGTTCATGGAGGAAATAGAAACATATCCTATATCCTATACAAATTGATCATGCTAGTGATTCCAATACTTATTTTTGATACATTTTTAATGCCTTGGTATACATATCACATGGGCAATATCAATCGCCAGACAGGATTGTACTATAGGCATCTGGGTGTTTATGTTGATTCTTTAATGGTCAAATTAGAACAATAAAATTACAAACGGAATGTTTGGGTACACCGTATAACATGAAGTGTGTAGCTTACTCCCTTCAGCATTGAGACTATACATAAGGTTTACAACACTAGTAAAATCGCATTTATAATACTGCATTCATTTTTATTCACCATACCTCTACAATTACATTAGGTAATTAAATGTTCACACTTTTAAAGTTCAGTGGATTGGTGAATCCATAATAATGAAAAAAGAAAAAACCAAACAAAAACAAAAGTAGTGAGAGATATTCCAGTTTATAAAAAACCAAGGAGTGTAGATGGGGTCAACCATTTTTTTGTAGCAAAAGAGCCGCAACTTGAAACTAAAAGAGAATTAATTCTTGAAAGATGCCGTGGTATTGATGCTGCAATAAAATGGCTGGGCTGCTTGTTACTTTGGAGAGCTGTGGGTGCTTTCAACAGGATTCCTAGTTAGGTGTCTTAAGGCCCAATCTGGGCTCCTTGAAGTAGCAGCTAGAAATGGGATCTATATACAGTTAGGGGTGGCTTCTCTTTGTTCTTCATGTTGTTTTATAATCATCAAGGAGTTGACTTGAATTAACACTCCTCTTTTATAAAAATGCTGCCTATAAACTCTACAATTACCAATCAGCAAATAGACAACGTTAACAGTAAGTACAGCCCCCTATTACTGTGTCTCCAGTTGTAAATTATAGAATAGAACTGCCTCCTTAGAGTTTGCTGCATTTTGGTTTATAAAATCATTAAGAAGAGATTTAGGACAGTCCATGCAGGTCTGATTGTTTGTAATCCCATATTTTTCATGTTTGATTTATACATTCCATTACATCTGTCAATATGCGATGTTACCGTTGTAATGCTTGAGTTGAGTACTGATAACACATCACAACACTTTGAGGAGTTTTGATTGAGTGCCAGTTTCAGTACTCGTCATTTATAATGAAGTAAATCAGAATAGTTTGTAATGAAAACTGTGTTAAGTAAGTAGACTGGAACCAGTGATCTCTCTGTCTGAATTTTGACATTTTATTGAAATAAAGAGGAGTTTACTGTTTGGACTCTGTGGAAGAAAAGGATATTGCATAAGCTTCTTCTGTTCTGCATGCAGTCCTTAGGTTCATGATCTCCAAAGAAAAGAAAGTGGGATTGATGAGCCCAAGACCTGTACTTAAATTAAATAGAAATGATCACTATATCAGCTAACTGTCAACATGTTTACTAAAAATGATCTACAGATTTAAATGTCTCTTGCAGTCTTTCCACATAAAATATGTAAGGATATTATTAAGGTTCAATTACAGTACATGGAAAAGATAAGATATGGAAATTAGCAAAACGTGCATTTGCTACACAAACTATGCCAGTTTTCTGGAAATCAAACATTAAGCATTAACAAGCACTGAGAACTTCATTGTTCCTGCCTCTCAGATGGACAGAGATCCCTGGTCTCCCCAACCGAGTGGCTCCTCTGAGAAAGACCTGCAGTTCACTAGAACAATGAATATAAGTCAGGAAAATGCAAAACGTGCCAAATGCTTTGGTAAGTACCTGATTTATGCTTCCTAGACTTTTAATTTCAAGATGAGTGATGAGTTGAGATCTGTAGTTATCACTGTGTGTACAGTCTGTTTTGAATTATTTAGCTAATTCTGAACCCAGAGAAAAAAGAGTAATTTAGGTTCACAATTACTCCACCAAAATCATTCCAAACATTTCTGACCATGGTGTGGCAAAGGAAAGTGAAGTACATTTCCCTCCTTGTGTGAGGAAAAAGACATGTGCTCCTGGTAGGGAGTAGTCTGTGTCAGTTACATGCTGTATGTTGGCAGGGCTTGAGGAGATGAAGTGGGCTGTGTGTGTGCAGTGCTACAGTATATGTATGAAACACCAGGCACATTGAGAGCTCCTGCACGATTAGCAGTTGCTATAAAAAAAAAAATTCTGCTGTCCCTGTCAGAGCTGAGGACATGATCAAGATAAATTGGAATCAGGACTATATTAACAGAGCTTTGATGGGATTAACCTGCTTTGCCAAAGTGCACTGATTCCCATTATTGGTGTTTGTGTGGTCACCTATTGTGTTGATTCCTGGCTTTTCAATGCATCTGTCCTCTTCTGCTTCTCTTTCTTCTCCCCTGTCCCAAACCCTCTCATGGCAAACCCTGCTTCTGGAGTGTCTTTTACTTTTCCTTCTGTCTGATCTCTAAATTATTGAGGCTGAATTATTTTTTTTATTTGGTGATTTGACCTCTTCAACCTGTTTCTACTTTTAGACTTTGGTTTCAAAGACTCTGCTATGGACATGTTATGCAACAAAAAACCTGACAAATAAAATTCCACCTACTCTGCCCTCAGTTTTCTTATTAAGTGGTAGTTGTCTTATTTGTCTCTTAGCATCTCTTAACAGGAGACAAAATTATGGTATGATGTTAATTAGTATTTGGTGATGCCACTTTGTCAAAGACTTAAACCAGGTGATTTCAATCATTGTATCATACTGTAGACTGCAATGTGAATTTAATCTCAAAAGGTCCAGTCACTTCATTCAGTCCATTACTTGAAAGAAGGCAGGTGTGAAACTCAAAAACTGAGCATTGATGGTATCCAACTACTTTTGAATTAGCTTAATCAAGAGCTCAGCTGGCACGGTGGTATTCCAGTACTGGGGATGAGTTTTTACTGAGTTAAAATCTGTAGAAACTTCAGTAGAATTTTCCTGGGTTCTTCCATAGTTTAGTTCCAAATAACTGATCAAGTCTGCATTGGGATATACAGTTATTAGGAATAACTATATGTAGATTGCTCTTGCACTGGGGATCCTAGATAAGTGTGTAGATCTGATGGGCAGCATGGTGGTACAGTGATGAGCATTGCTGTCTTGGTGTCTCACTTCCTGGTGTGCTATCTGCAACACTAAATTAAATAAAGTGGTTAGAAAATAAATGTGATCTAGTTGCTTTTATAATTTTTTAGGAATGCCTTTCCTACTTTGTCCTTCAGGTGAAGCCCGTGAGAATTGCCCTGTGCTAACTAAAGCCACGCTTGTGCGTTCTCGCTATTTCTCCAATGGAATCAAACCTGTGCCGCCGAATGCCCAACCCAGGTCTGTCCATGACACACGGCCCTCAGAAATGTACACATTCAGAGCAATTAAAATGCTGCCCTTACAGCTCAAGATGGTTGTGGCTTTCATAAACAGTGCACTGAAGCTTGTTTTCCAAACTTGTAACTTTGTTTTTGCTTACTGCCACACAGGTAGCCTCCTACTTTTATGAACATCTTTTCTGTTTTTTTGTGGGGGCTGGAGTGGAGAGTGTTGATAAAGATAGGTTGTTGTTCAAGCTGGCATCTTTTGTGGTTTTATGTGCTTCAAAGCAGGATTGTGAACTTGGCAAGGGAGTGAACAGAGTTGACAACACTGCTCGAACTCTGTAAAGATGACAGAGCAGTGTTTATTATTTTTTCACTTTTCTCCACTGTGTCTCCATTTGTGTCTTGTCTGCAGGTCCAATAACTCCCCTCCTTTAGTAGCAAGACCTCGCTTGGCTGGAGTCCCCTCCAGAAGGCTGATGGCTGCTTCCAGAGTGGAGGACAGCCCCAACCAAGGTGCTGACAGCTGGAGCTGCTGGCCTGTCATTTGTTTGAATGAGTTTGCTTGTGTGTATGAGTGTGTGCTGAGAAACCAGCCGTGAGAGTAGGCAAAACTGAAAGTAACCTAGTAGCTCTAGGTTTGAACAGTACAGCACAGTAGAGATTGAAACTTCCTGTCTGCTGGGACTCAGTTAGAGTTATAGAGATAAAGAGGATAAAGACCTTGCCGATTATTCTTCTCAGTCTGTTTTTGCATTTGCCCTCCTTGTGTTGAGGTTGCTGTGTGTGTCAGTGCGTCTGCTACTGTGGGCTTTGGTGTTGTGAGATTGGTGAAAAGGGTGACAGTTCTGAAGGGTGTTGAGATATTTTGACCTTGTTTTGTAGGGGTGACCTCACATGTGAGTGTAGTGGGGCAGTGGCTGACCTATTCTAATGGGCCTGGTGAGTCTGAGGAGGACAGGCTGATAATGGTGTCCCCACCTGCTGCCATACCCCCAGGCCGTGTGCCCCGCAGAGTTTCCAGAATCCCCACATGTGAGTTGGCTGCACCATTGGTTAAGATTTCACTAATGATAATAGGGACTGGTACCAGAGTTACATGCAAAACCTCAGTGGTAACAAAAACTCTCTAATGGCCTGTGAAGAGGGATTTATTACAGACTTGACACTATTCCTTTCTAACATCCCACCTTCATAACTGTACAAAACGAAAAAAAACTTACCTTTTTATCCGTAATACAGGATTCTCCAGCATCAGGGAAAAAAAATGTATTACTGTATACTTGGTTCTGCTCTGTCTTTTTAAACTGCCTTGCATCAACAAAAGGCTCTTCTGCTGCTGCTGATGTGGTAAAAACATTATGTTTCTAACATTAGTTTTCTTGAATGTTTTAAGGAGTCCTTTGGTAAAAGTTTAGAGGATAGTAAGACTGGCCTTGGGGATCATTGTATTGTTTTATTTATTTTGAGGATCGTTTTGATTTTGGTGAGTTATTAATGGGCAACAGTATGTTGGCAGGGCTTGAGGAGATGAAGTAGGCTGTGTGTGTGCAGTGCTACAGTATATGTATGAAACACCAGGCACATTGAGAGCTCCTGCACGATTAGCAGTTGCTATACAAAAAGATTTTCTTTTGTCCTTGTCAGAGCTGAGGACATGATCAAGATAAATTGGAATCAGGACTATATTAACTCCATAGACATCTTCATAATAAACAGTAAATCAAACTTGGGAGTAAAAGTAGAAACGATAAAGGAAGTGCATCTAAAACCATGAAGTAAAGAACAAGCTACAGTACTTCAGCGTTGCTGAAGCTGATAGCCTGCAACAAATATTTGGATTAGATCCTTGTATCATTTAGGTGCAATCTACAAAATGAGCTCTTCACATTGGGAGACCTTATGTTCTTAATTTTTTAACTTAAAAATAACAGAACATCTAGTTAACTTCATACACTGTCTTAAGAGGCAGAAATTAGGTCTAGAAATAACTACAGCATTACAATACATACAGTACAGAAAGAGTGGAGAAATAAATGCAGTGGTATTGCTGTACTTGCATTTAGTTTCCGTGATGTGCTTGAACAAGTACTGAGCCAACATTCTAAGGCATATGAGCCACAGGCAATACATAAAGAATGGAGAAGCAAGGTCAATTATGATTTCAAAATAACGACTTTATTAAGCACTTGAAACCACCAAGAAACAGCAGAGAATAGTTTAAACACAAATAACGCAAGTTCTGTCTCTTTCTGATGTCTTCACTGTGATGTTTCATTCTTCACCATTAAGTCTCTTCTTCCCCTTGGAAGTCTAACAGACACAAAGGTGGGAGAGTTGGTAAAGGTGGAAGTTGGCACCAGGATAGACAGACGGGCTGGGTGATCATGTGCATGAAGCATACAGAATACAATACATCCATCAATCAGTCAAGCAACATCACTGGGAGCCTCAAGCTCCAGCCCACCTGCATTTAATTAAGGGTGTACCAGAACAGGCCTGCCACAGTACTTTCATTTTTCATCTTTCACACAATTCAGTAATGACTAATTCATTCACTGATTATGAATAACATACATTGACAAAAATAAAGTAGTTTTTAATTAGTGAGTGATACCTTTAAATACATTGGAAGCTAAACATATTCCAAATTAGTTTTTTTGTGCTTAGTACTATAAATGTAAAAAGAATAACCTAAATAATGCATTGGTAGAAAAGTATTACAATATTTAATATCTATAATCTATAAGTTTCTAGAGCACATACTACATGTAATATTCATTTTAACAAAATAAACAGTCTGACTATTAATGATGTATATTGTCCCCTATTAAGTGTTTGTGAATGTAGATTGTGATTTTAGACATTTTAGACCTACATTTTCAATTTAAAGGAAATGAAATGTTTCCGTTTTAAAATTAGAGCTGTACTGTAAAATACAGGACCGCAGACCACAGACAGTACCTTTTGCTCAAAGTCGGTGCTTCAGGGAAGACAGCAACCGCTGTCCAAAGTGTCTGAAATGACAAATCTTTGCATGAGACTCATTGCACTATGGAGTTGCAAAGCTGGCTCCTTGAAGGAAATCACCATCTTACCCATCTAGGAAAAGAGCAAGCTTGTACCTGGTTTCCTGAGAGTCGTCTTGTGCCAGCCGAGTGGCAGCAGGCAGGATGCGGTTGGTGATGTCCCTGGGAGATACGTGCACCCATCCTCTCCACCAGGTCTGCCAGGTGATGTGCCATACACGCCCTCACTCTGGAGTTTAGGTGTATTGTATATTACTGAGCTGTTACTTTGACTGAAACCATATCAGCTTGTGACCTAACCATTGCAAATGAGGACCTCATTTTCCAGTGCTTAACCAGATTTCTTTTAAAATGATAAAAGTTTGTATTTCACCGTCTAATGTTGTTTTTACATTTTTGTTAAGTATTTTAGCATTGTATGGCAGCATGGTGGCGCAGTGGTTAGCATTGCTGCCACGCAGTGTCCAGTGGGTTCAATTTTGGACGTAGGGTGCTATCTGCTTGTGTGTTCTCATGTGTTTCTGGTGTGAGTGTGCACGTGTCTGTGTCCAAGGTTTGGCCGGATTTACATCCGCTGTTTGCAGAAATAGGCTCCAGCTACCCTGTGACCCTGAACTGGAGAAAGTGGTTAGAAAATGAATGGATATTAGCATTGTAGTAAATATTCTTTGTTACATGCTTTGATTTCAAGCTCCATGAAACGTAAATGACCCTTCATAGCTCCTGGAGTCAGACCCTAAGATTCTGGGTATTATTCTATTCTGTATATTTCTGCCCTCACCTCAGACCTCCATTCAGCAGTGTGTTGATTGCACGAGCAGGGGTACAGCTCTGCACCATGCAGTCTAGTGTGCTGTCTACGCCTTGTCGGATGAAGGTGTTGGATTCTCCGGCTTTGTGCAGCAGCACCTTAACTGTGTTGCTCAGTTTCGGGTCCATCCCTCTCTGCAGGTAGGTGAACATGTCTCCCAGACACATCACTGCCATCCTAGACACAACTGATCGCAAGTTCTTCACCTGGGGAAAGGCAAACCACTGTTAGCACTGCAGAGCCTCGTCTGTACCCCTCTCTATAAATGGGTCAAATGGATACAAAAACGGTGAAAAGCAATCATCCAAATTAACAATTAATATTTTGGAGAAATCACACCTCCTGCAGAAGCTCTAGGGAGACATCATGCAGTCTGCTGATCAGGATGGCGGGGTGGTGTTGGGACAGACGCCTTATGAAGGTCAGTCCGTCAACCTTCCTCTCCCTGAATTCAGTAAACAGAAAGAAATACATCAACCAGGACAAGGAAAGAGGTCTAACTGTATAGAGCTATGGGCAACAAGGTCTGTATTTTCCCTAGTCAGAATTGTATTCATAGAAAACGGAATAGGTGGATGCTGATTGTACTCTTTTATGCCTACCAGTCGTCAGAGGCCAGAAACTGAAGGCTCTGGGTGAGCGTCAGCTCAGGCCTAGAGAAGCATCGCAGCCCAGGGTGCTCTGGACCATTTCTCCTCTTCCCTTTAAGGGCAGGGGACAGCTCATCTAAAGGTCACAACAGAGTGGGGAAACATTCTGTGATCAGTTTGGTCACCACTGATTTGACTAAACCAGATCGTGAAAGGCTTCTGCCTCAGGGTATCAGTAAAAAAGCTCTAGAAGAAGGAAAAAACCTGACCTTGAAAGAAAGTGGTGGAAGAAGGTGAGAAAATCAGTGCAGATGTGAGGGAGATGCTGATCTGACCTGCAATATGGGGGGTACTGTTCAGAGGCAGAAAAATGACGTTATCCCTCTCCTCTGCAGATCCATCCCTCCTATCATGCGCAGGCGTTTCTTAACACTCCCCGCGCTCCTCTTCTGGTCCTGGACGTGCCCCATCTTGTGGGCTGTTACTGGTAGGTTTGCTTTCTGCTGTAATAACAGACAAGCACAAGTCAACCCTGGGGAATCTAGGCTCAGCACAGTTTTGGGACCAGCTGGACCAGTCCTGGTAAAAGTTTTTACTTTCAGTCCTCTGATATATTTACTGTAGGACCCCAAGACATCAATTGTTTCACAGCATTGAATAGTGATTCATAGTATTCATATACATATACATTTACTTGTACTTGCTCCACCTAAAAAAACAGTACTGATGTATTGTCAATATCAATGTCAGTGCCAGTATTAGCAAATTAGAAACTGAAATTGCAATTGCGTAGCCAGCAAAAAATCACCCTGGGAACAGGATAGTGATAGGATAGGATAGTGTTTAGAGTAATCAGCTGCTCAGATCTCAGCTAAAAATAATTTGCACAAGAATATATCATCTGTAGCATAAACAACTTGGAGTGTAAAAAAAGAATTCATACAAATTGACAGAACAGATCTGATTTAATTCACTTACGTTTTCTAAAAAGAGAAGAACAAAACACTTTTGTAACTACTTGTCACCCTCAGGACTTGGTTGCTGTTGTGTGTATTTTTAGGGGAGTACAGTATAAAACCAATTTCGCGTACAAATACAGTATATTCAGAGTCTAATCACAATCATTAAAGAAACAAACACAATTTAAAAACACTTCCATAAATGCTATATATTTTTGGGTACTGCGTCTTACAATTATTATTATTGGATGCCATTAGAGTTGTTCATAACATTTACTTCACTAGGGACAACAACATCCAAGAACTGAATGTTTTGTGAATGCTAGCACACACAGGGAGGTGTTGGAGTTCAGTATACTGTATGTAGCTAGTTTTATAATGCTGGTGATTAGGAACAGCTGTGTGAGATTGACTTGTCATTGTTATCCCTCCCGAACGTCAGTTAATATCTTCCATAGTTTGCTATATCTGGCAAGCCTTCTTGCATTTTATTTTGAGTTTCCTCTATATTTTGCTGCTGTAACATAACTTACAGCATTATGACAGCAACTTTATAATGCTGCTTTTAAAATTAAGTACAGTACATAGATGAAAGTGCCATGCAAGGGATTTGATAGGTGTTTTCTAAAAGCATGCTAAAGGCTTTCACAAGTTATCCACTAGAGTCTACAAAAAATGTAAAAATGTTTAGATAAATAACTGTGCCTGATCATTGTAGGCAATCTGGCTGGTCCCAAGATGATCAAATCCCTCAAATACTGAAGATGAAAATACCACTGTAGATGAAAATAGAACTTATTAGTCCTGTTTCATTGTTATTTCCTATATACTGAACCCCAAGGTCTACAAAAACATTAAAAATGTTTTAATTTCTGAGCTTTCTGAGATAAATAACTGTGCCTGATCATTGTAAGCAATCTGGCTGGTCCCAAAATGATCAAATCCTTCAAATACCAAATATATTATAGTTGGAAAAGAAACATATTAGTCCTGTATCATTATTATTTCCTTTATAGTGAACCCCTTGAACACATTTTTGCTGTTTGTTATTATTGGGTCAATTCCTTTCCAGGCTGTATTTTTACATCTAAAATACTTTAATATTCTATTCCAGAATACTGTCTGTATAGGGCTTCAAATACTATAGTTGTGAATATTAGGTCAGTACGTAGACAGGACTTGATCATAATATACTGTAGTTACACTTGTGTGCTATGGCATTACAGTATGCAGAGTACACACGTGTGCTGATGGAGACATTATTACTAATCTTGATTGTTTTTGATGTCTTGATGTGAAGTGTTTATAAATAAATATACTGTAGAAGGTATTATAAAAAACTAAGACATTGATGAAACACAAAAATGAAAGATCTACAGAGCATTTTCAAACTCAAAAGTTTTGTTTGTAAAAAACTCAAAACAAAAGCAAAGAGAAATAAAGGCCTCTTACTCACCTCCTCGACCTGGGGGTGACTGTTCTGTTGGACTGCCTGCCCATAGACTCGCGCCAGGGGCTCGACACTTGTGTTGCCAGTGCTGGTGCCTTGCCCAGGGCACGACATCAGGCTCTGCTGAGAAGCAACTCGAGTGGAGCTCCCCAACACTCCTATAGAGACAAAGTGACCAAAGCAATGGCCCTGAGACTTAGACCTGCACTGAGCTCATGAGAACATATGAACATATTTCAGAACCAATATTAATAACTGCATCACCTGTTTTATTTTTAAAGTGTTAGTGAGTTGGAATATATGATTTAATTACATGGTCTGACAGGCATCACTGAAATGGACGCAACAATATTAAAATAATAATGTGATAATAGCCAGATTCGACTGAAAGCAACTCACCAAATTGAGGCTCAGAAATTACACCAACAAATTGTTATGACTTTAAAAATATCACATCTCTGCCTATGTTACACATTTGTTGACTACAAAAACTCTATCATAATGATCCAGAGTCCCATTGACTACATTAGATTAGTTAAAGCCTGCATTCCCATCTGATATTATCATTCCTTTGTGGACTAACTATCACATAATGCATCACATAACACATAATTTAACAAAGAATCAAGGCTTAATAGTCAATTTTCCTTTGTTTTTCCTCAGAAAAACTAATTATCCTTCAGAGCCAGTCCTTGTTATCATTAGTAACATCTTAACCAATGGTGCAGCCGACTCACGTCTGGGGATTATGGACACTCTGCTGGGCCATCGGCCCGGGGGTGTGGCAGCAGGAGGGGACACCACTGTCAGCCTTTCCTCCTCAGGCTCACCAGGCCCATTAGAATAGGTCAGCCACTGCCCCACTACACTCACATCCGGGGTCACACCTGCAAAACAAAGTCCGCATTTCTCGACAGCCTTCACCTGTCAAAACCCACAGCAGCAGACACACTGACACTCATGCCGAAGTACAAATGCCAAAATGAACTGAGAAAAATGTAGGCAGGTGTTATTCTTTATTTCTTTATCTCTAAATAAGACCCAGTAGGCAGCAATAATGAACAGCTACTGTGTTTTCTGTGGACAAAGACAGTTTTTTCACTCAAGAAAATGACTAGGAAATGCAATAATCTAGTCTAGAAAAGAAAAAACTGAAACAGACTGTGCCCCATTCAAAACCCAAGCTGTAATGTTTAATTACTGTTCAGTTTTGCCCAGTCTCACGGCTGGTTTCTCAGCACACACTCATACACACAAGCAAACACATTCAAACAAATGACAAGACAGCAGCTCCAGCTGTCAGCACCTTGGTTGGGGCTGTCCTCCACTCTGGAAGCAGCCATCAGCTTTCTGGAGGGGATTCCAGCCAAGCGAGGCCTTGCAACTAAAGGAGGGGAGTTATCGGAACTGCAGACATGAAAAAAATCATAACAATCAGCACTGCTCTGACAGTTATCTTTACAGAGCTGCCAATTTTGTGATCCCCAACCCCACAGGCAAGAATGTTGTGATGTCCACCACTGGTGTGTTCTGACCTCCTCGTAGTCCACTGCCTCCTCTTCTCCATAAAGCTGCAGGTTACTTTCCATTGGGCGCTCCAAGGGGCGCCCTGTCTGGCCGGCCCTTCCTGAGTCCCTGTCAGGCAAGGGCTTGGTTCCTTGAGAGATCGGGGGCACGGGTTCAATCCCATTGAAGACACAGCGGCAGGTTGTGGAGCACATCTGAGAAGCTCTGAGGAGCTCTGGGAAGGTCCTTCCCTGGCTTCCCCTGAAGAACACAGACAGGGCTTACACATACTGTCTGAACATAACGTTCTGAGAGGAAACTATATTTCTACTTGACCTTTAAGAAGAATAAAGGGTGAGGACTGCTTGTCTATTGTGAAGGCTGTAGTGGTTAGTCAGGATGGCAGTCTTCCTAACAAGTTGCCATTGTTGCTAAAACACTACAGCAAGTCCCCTGCTCTTTCACCACATGGAGGTCAAGATTGTGCAAACCAACTTGACTGTAACTTCTACCAGTCTTCATAATAGCCAATCAGTCCTCAGTCTGATACTTAACAGTAATCAATAGTATCACTATCACCAAAATTGGAATCAAAACTGCAGTTGTCAAAAATCATCCAAACTACCATTATCAATGTTCCTCAATTTTTATGATCACTTAATAAAAACTGAACAAGATGAAAGAAAGGAGAAAGAACAGTGGGGCCAGTCTTACTATCCTCTAAACTTTTACCAAAGGACTTTTAAAAACATTCAAGATAACGAATGTTAGAAACATAATGTTTTTACCACATCAGCAGCAGCAGAAGAGCCTTTTCTTGATGCAAGGCAGTTTAAAAAGACAGAGCAGAACCAAGTATACAGTAATACATTTTTTTTTCCCTGATGCTGGAGAATCCTGGATCATGGATAAAAAGGTAAGTTTATTTTCGTTTTGTACAGTTATGAAGGTGGGTTGTTAGAAAGGAATAGTGTCAAGTCTGTAATAAATTCCTCTTCACAGGCCATTAGACAGTTTTTGTTACAAGTGAGGTTTTGGATGTAACTGGTACCAGTCCCTATTATCATTAGTGACATCTTAACCAATGGTGCAGCCGACTCACATGTGAGGATTCTGGAAACTCTGCGGGGCACACGACCCGGGGGTCTGGCAGCAGGTGGGGACAACACTATCAGCCTGTCCTCCTCAGGCTCAGCAGGCCCGTTACAATAGGTCAGTTGTTGTCCCGCTACATTCACATCTGAGGTCACCCCTACAAAACACGGTCAAAGTTTCTCAAAACACCCTTCAGAACTGTCACCCTTTTCACCAATCTCACAACACCACAGCCCACAGTAGCAGACGCTCTGACATACACACCAACCTCAACACAAGGAGGGCAAATGCAAGAACTGACTGAGAAGAATAATCGGCAAGGTCTTTATCTTCTTTATCTCTATAACTCTAACTGAGTCCCAGCAGACAGGAAGTTTCAATCTCTACTGTGCTGTACTGTTCAAACCTAGAGCTACTAGGTTACTTTCAGTTTTGCCTACTCTCACGGCTGGTTTCTCAGCACACACTCATACACACAAGCAAACTCATTCAAACAAATGACAGGCCAGCAGCTCCAGCTGTCAGCACCTTGGTTGGGGCTGTCCTCCACTCTGGAAGCAGCCATCAGTTTACTGGAGGGGATTCCAGCCAAGCGAGGTCTTGCTACTAAAGGAGGGGAGTTATTGGACCTGAAGACAAGACACAAAAGGAGACACAGTGGAGGAAAGTGAAAAAATGATAAACACTGCTCTGTCATCTTTATAGAGTTCGAGCAGTGTTGTCAACTCTGTTCACTCCCTTGCCAAGTTCACAATCCTGCTTTGAAGCACATAAAACCACAAAAGATGCCAGCTTGAACAACAACCTATCTTTATCAACACTCTCCACTCCAGCCCCCACAAATAGGAATAGGAATCAGGTGCGCAGAATAAAGTCTTGAGTGAAAGGGCTGGAGCACCCTTAAGGAGGGGGAGCTATAATCGTGACACCCTGTGGTTCAACTGACAGGGAAGAACAGTGAAACATGTATCACCCAGCTAAGAGCTTTGTCTGGGGAGAATAAACAGTCTTGTGAGGGATCTGTTTACCTAAAGATTAGATCCTGTAAATCCCTCATAGCCTCCCTAAGTCTGTCCCAGTCCAGTGCGTAGAAGGGGTTAAACCTAAAGTGAACTGTTAATGGTGTGTTGGTTTCTCTGTTATGGGATACTTGAGCACTTCTGTCATGCTTGTCTCACTTTACAGTGTGCTATAGAGTTACGTATATGGGGAGACGGAAGGAGGCCACAGGACTATTGGGGCAGCGAGTTTTACTTCCTGAGTACCAGATTTTAACATTGATTCTACCATTTACGTGCACTTATCATGCGAATGTGGGTGGTTCTATCCCAGATCTGTTGGGTTGGGATGTTATGCAGCATTACAAGTAATGACTATCCAGAACAGGGTATCACGTGGCTTCAACTGACTGTGATCACTCAGTATGTTGATGGTATTCTGAGTGCTTCCCCTGACGAGGAAACCCACAAGTCTGAGTTGCTTCAGGTTTAGAGTGTCTAATATTAAGCAGTTATGATAAGGCCCTTTTGTGTCTAGCATTGTGTAATTTTAACAGGGCCTGGGTGCAATGTTTTTACGGGGTGAGCACAACTTTTAACAGATCTAATTAAGGGGGAAGTGCAGTACAAGGACAGGATTGCCTTGGTTCCAGCAGCAAAAGCCGCCTGTAATAATTTGAAACAAGCTCTCTTACAGGTGCTGAGACTGGGGTTTCCTCAGATGGACCAACCATTCCTTTGTATGTAAGTGTGGAAAATGGGTTCTGGGCAGCTGTGCTGACGCAGGAGCATGGAGGTAGGCACCATCCGGTGGGATACTATTATACCATTAGATGCTGTAGCCAAAGGGTGGGGGACCGTGAAAATTTAAGAAAATGTAATACTGTTTACTGAAGGGTCTGGCGCATGAGGGAGAACAGAGAACAGGCTGAGCTGTTGCAACAGAATTCGAGGTGCTAACGACTAGAAAATGCCCCTCCACTGCCTCTGCGCAGCAAGCCAGTTTAGAGCACTGATGGAAGATTGTAAAAAGAAAGATGTTAAAGGGTTACTGTATATGTATATAATCTATGTATTTGTTGCATGTAGGCCACAATTCTGGATGGCTATGGAAAAATAGGATTCTCTCACCACGGCAGGGACTCCAGTTAAGAATACTAGGTTTGTCTCTGATCTCATTTGTAGTTTTACAGCTGCCAACTGAAGTAGCTGTAGTAAGGTGTAAATGACACAATAAATAATCCTGGGTCTGAGTCTGAGACCCCTGTGAAACCTCTATTGGGGAAAAGGGAGAATTCAGGTTGAGGCCTCTAATAGATGTGGTTAGAAAAAATGTGAAAAGAATGTGGGGTTGCATGATGATGGGATGTGGGGCCGTCAGCACACCAGATGCCCTGCATGCCCTCACAGCCTAATGCCATTTTGTAGCCAGAAATTCATGCTGGCGGATACCCAGGTGTATGACAAAGATGATCCCGTGGTGCGGACTGCCCTGCCCCTTGGATACTGATCTAGGGGCATACTACACTGGGAAGGTATGCCAGGTTGTAATCGCATCACTAGGGGTGAGGTGGAAGTTACATTGCTCCCATCACCCACAGTCTGAAAGACCAACTAGGGAAATATCACCTGTGGTCCTGTGCAGTTTGAGGGCTGAAGCAAATGGAATTGTGAGACTGAGATCCCATTTGAGATCATCACGGGCAGCCAAAGAAACTCCCTGGAGGGCCAAGTTTGGCTAACGGACTGTTGAATTTACTGACTCTCTATTACAGTATTGTAGGTTTGTTAATTGAAGCAGTGCACAGGGCTCGTGAACAGGTGCCGGACGCTTGGGGACCTCCAGTAGAGGGAAGACATGACCGGATACTTGGCGAGTGGGTGTGGGTGAAGAAGAGATACCCTGCCAGACGTTGCAACCCTGCTGGGAGGGACCATAACAAGTGCCACTAACTACTGACTCTGCCATCTGAGCGACAGGATGAGATCGCTGGATCCACGCATTGCACTGTCACCGAGCCACTGCACCAGAGACTGAGTGAACAGAAAGAATAATGTTGTTACTGTTTCTGTGTCTGATGCTTCGTAAGGTGAACCAACAGTGTGCTTGTTAGGCCTGAGGAGCATTACTGGGGAATATGTATCAATACATTCCTGGTGTTGTCATATCTATCAGCCAAAAATGATAATCAGAGTTGGGTCAATATTGCTATTCCAAGATCCTGACGATAGATCTCCACATGGCTGAGGTCTGCGTTTGGGTCCTGGGATAGGACTTTATTTATTTGTAGGATTAGGATTGTTTTAAATGTATAATTGTAACTATCACTTGTACAAAAACATCAATCACATCTTGTTGTAACCGTGGAACGCACAATGTCATGGTAATGCATGCCCGTACATCTAGAAAGGAAAGATCTGCCCTGACATTGTATGTGTAAAAAATAGGCAGTACTGACGTATGCCATATTTTATAAGGGGGGAATGAAGTAAGAAACAAGATGTGAAGACGAGGTTTATTTTAAGTCCTTTCTGCATGAAGATTAGACTTCTAAGGCTGGAGTTTATGGCAGGAAGGGGGTTAACTGATAAGGATTCCAGATGCGAGCTAGGAAACTCCCTGGGGACTTAATCCCTGAACATTTGGCCAAAAGGCTGTAAACTGGCCAAACACATGACCTCCCCCCTTTACTATAATAACGAGTGACATCAGAAGTGGCAAGGAAGGGCTATATAAACTAAAAGTTTGTACCGACACTTGGAACAATACTTCTGTTTTGTTGTTTCTTGCGGGAAACAAGACTTCGGCTTTATTGTTCCTTGCATGCAGTAAACTCTTCTGTTTACTGCAGAAAACTTCATCTCGGGATCCAGAACCGTATTCTTTTTGTTAAAACACTACCTAGAAACATTTGGTTTAACCCATTTGGTTAGTAGGCAGCCAGCCTCCTGGCCAAAAGACAAGCAGTCTCGAACCCCAGTCATTTGAGTGAACTGAGGGGTAGCTGCAAGGTGGAGGTTTTAACAAGTTCTTTGGAAAATCCTTGAACAATTAAATACATTTTACAGTCACTGCCTGTGAAAACTGCCTAATACAGCATTAGAACAGAAGAAGATGCTTGGAATAAAAGTTAAATTAATATAAAATACAGTTATATACTGTATACAGAGTACATATGCTGATGAAGACAATTACTAATTATGTTTGATGGTTCTTGATGTCTAAATTGTTTTTGATGTCTTGATGTGAAGCTAAAAGCTTTGGCAGAACGAAATGAAGTTCTATACAGTGAAAAAGAAAAAGCAAAAGAAGAAATAGAACGTCTCAAGAACGAATTAGGGAAATGGAGTAATGTGAATGTAACACCTAAATTATATCCAGATCTGAGACCTTTAAAAGGCAAAAATGAGGACTGGGACAGATATCCCGACTGGCCGTATCCAGAAGGGGGGTCGGATTGGGAAGACACTTCATATGATAGAGATAGAGACGGGTCCTGGCAACCCCCAGGTCATAACGTTTTTACAGGGAAAAGACAAGAGTCTCCGAGCCCAGTTAGGGGTATAAGCAGGGCTGAGAGATCTAGTAGTGAAAGATCAGAAGACAAAGATGGGTACAAATCCAAACCTGAGGATAGAGACCGATGGGCTAAAGAAGTGCCTCACCCTAAGTCAGGCATGCAGCAAACCTGGAGTGCACTTCAAGACTGAAAGGATACATATGGGATTAGACCTATAGAAGCGGCAATGATTTTGAGAAGAGTTGGTGAAAGAAAGGCAGGGCAGTTAAAACAGGTGTGTGAAAGAAAGAACCTGGGAGAAGGGTGGGAATCAGTGTGGAGATTTTTGAAAGAACATTACCCACAGAAAACTGATTGGAGAAAAGTAACAGCATGTCAGCAGAAGGAAAGTGAGGATGTTTCAGATTTTACAGAAAGGTTTATAATTCTATGGATAGAATACTCCGGGTTAGCAGATGAAAAGGAAGTGAATGAAGATACTTCCACAGTAATAAAACAAATTTGCTTGAGTAGGTTACTGTACCTGACAATCAAAAATGGTCAAAAATTCAAAGTTTGCAAACACACTTTCTGCATGATAATCTCACTTATTTTTGCATTTCAGTCTATATAAAATGATGCTTTGCGGTAAGATTTAGTGGCAATTGTAATACGAACCTTTACATGGAACAAAATATGCTTATTGTATACTTTATTTCTGATGCAGGTTACAAAAAGAAGAAATAGTGCAAATTTAAAACAGATTCACATTAGATACATTTATTATACTCCAAGACTGCTACAGTAAAACCTGATGTTGCCAAGCATGTGCAGCTACGTTCTCCTGACATTGCGGAGAGCGGAGACAGATTTGATTTAATAACTCGCGAAGCTAGGAAGATAGAGCAAAGCATGTATGCTAAAGTGCGAGCACTGCAAATGGGAGATATGGAAGCTCCCAAAGAGGAGAAAAAGGAACAGCCAGTGTGTCGCTATTGTAATAGACCGGGCCATTTTTATAAAGCCTGTAGACAATTGTTAAAAGCAAAAAGACAGAGTGACAGAGGGGGAAGGGGTCCCCCTCATAACCCTACTGATAGTGAGGGTCAGAAGGGGCTGATATCTCAATTAAAGAACATGTCAGAAGCTGAAACGAGAGCCTTGCGTGAAATAATAGATTTAAACTAATAAGCCCCTTTGTAGCCTTCCTAAGTTTATCTCAGGATTTAAATAAAAGTGAAATAATCTTACAGTGTGCAGTAACGGCGGGACACAGGAGCACATTTGTCCTGTTCTTTGACTAAAACAGCATAAAGATGTGATATAAAGTTTTCTAACGGGTAACAGGAGGCTACAGGAGTAGGGGGGCACGGGTTGTGTTTAAAGCAGATACAAGCTGTCACAGTATGCTTGGGAAAAGATGTAGTTTCAACTACTGATGTGGGTGGGGGACACCCCAGACCTATTGGGCTAGGATGCCCTGCAGCATTTATAAGGAATTTCTGTATGAAATAGCATTTATGTGAACTACCTCAAAAGAGTTATGTGATATTGTGATTGTTTTACCTAATGAGGGAATCCATAAGGCCGGGCTACTCCAAGTATTAGATCTTCGGACGGAAAAAAGGGTATAAAACCAACTACATGATAAAGCCAGGGTGAATGCCTTCTCTGAGCGAGCTCGCCTGGTGACGAACTGGCTTAAGTGGGGTAGTGCAGTCTAAAGACAAAATTGCCTTGACCCCTGCAGTAGAAACTGTTTTTAATGTTTTGAAACAAGCTTTCTTGCAGGCACTGGCCCTGGACTGGATTCCCTCAGACGGATCATCTGTATGTAATCTGTGTGTGAGTGAAAGAAATGGGTTGTGAGCTGCTGTGCTGGCGCAGGAGCATGGAGGTAGCGTCTGGTGGGTTATTATTCAGGAACCCTCGATGCGGTGGCCAAGGGGCCATGTTTATGTGTTGTGCCTGTATAAACTGTAAATTGAAACTTGTAAATATGCTAAATGGAAAATTGTAGCGCTTTATATAGACTCTATATATACATTTGGTGTATGCCACAATTTTGGATGGTGGTGGAGGAATAGGGATTTCCTCAACACGGCAGGGACTCCAGTTAAGAATGTTGGGTTTGTCTCTGAACTGTTAGACGCTTTGCAGCTATTGACTGAAGTAGCTGTGATAAAGTGTAAATCACATCATAAAGAAATGTTTCCAGTAACTCGAGGGAACAACTTTGCAGATGCAGCTGTCAGGTGAGCAGTCCTGGTAGAGCAGGAGTCTGAGACCTCTGTGAAACCTCTGCTGGTGAAAAGGGGACAGCTACAGGACATTCAGGCTGAGGCCTCTAAAGCAGAGAAATGGACATGGTTAGAAAAGAATGTGGGGCTGCAGGATGATTGGGTATGGTGCTGCCAGCACACTGGACGCCCTGCATGCCCTCACAGCCTAATGCCCTTTGTAGCCCGACAAAGGCACTCTGTCGGACACCCGGGTGTGAGACAAATGGTGTGCTGGTTACCCAAAACTGGGTGGGGACCTGATTTGAAGCAGTAGCCACTTCTGTGATATCTCGATGTGATGCTTATCAAAGGAACTCAACTACAGTTCAGGTGCGGGTGCAACAGCTCAAAAGGCCTGCTCCTGAGGAACCTTTCATGCACTGGCAAGTTGACAATTGTAAAGGGAAACCTGGGCTCTTATAATCTGTTTTCCCGTTGGGCACTGCCCTGCCGCTTGTATTATGATGAAGGGACGCACTTCACAGGGAAAGTGTCAGGCTGTGGCTGCATTGTTTGGGGTGAGATGGACTGAGATCACCCTCAGTCTGCTGGAACAGTGGAACAAAGGAACAGAACTCTGAAAGATCGTCGAAACATCAGACTGAAGGAGCACCTTGGGTAGATGTTCTGCCTGCGGTTCTGTGTAGCCTGCGGGCTGGATCAAACAGAACTGTGTAACAGAGCCTGTTTGAATTCATCACGGGCCAACCAACGAACCTTCCTGGAGGGCCAAATCTGGCTAATGGATCATTGAATTTGCTAATTCTCTATTGTAGTATTGTAGATTGTTAATTGAAGCAGTGCATGAGGCTGGTGAACAGGTGCTGGACGTTTGGAGACCTCCAGTAGAGGGAAGACACGACCTGATACCTCGCGAGTGGTTGTGGGTGAGGAAGATGTACCCTGCCAGATGTTGCATCCCCGCTGGGGAGGGACCAAATCAAGTGCAACTGACAACTGAGTGACAGGATGAGATCGCTGGATCTACGCTTCGCACTGCCACCGAGCCACTGCACCAGAGACTGAATGAACATTAATTATTATGCTGTTACTGTTTCTGTGTTTGATGGGCTTCCTGAGGGGGGCCGACAGTGTGCCTGTTAAGTGTAAGGAGTTTTACTTTGATAAATGGGGATATTGAATCAATACTTTATCAATCAGCCACAAATAATAATCAGAGCTCATGTTGGGTTTGTATTGCTATAAAGGACTGAAGAATGAAGAGATGAGAGATGCCCAGGACGTGAGATAATAATATCATTTTCTTGATTTTGTATGTTTTTGCAAACTATGCAGTCTAGTGGCTTGACGTAGGCTTTGTGCTCAAATGTATATAAAGATGCTGCCTGTCCTTGGTCAGTAAGATTTTGGTAAGCTGTCTGTACGCCCAGAATATGAAAAGAACTAACTGTTGTCTAGTCCGCAACTTAGATATAATTAATTGCCAGGTGTTGCTGTTTCATCATTTGTTTAGAATATGTCATAGTAACTCTTTGTGTTTTAAGGTATAAAGGACCATCTTCAGCTACTTATTTTTTAAGTCTGGTGGTTGCAAGCCGGACTTCCATATGCATATGAATAAAGAGACTTCTGCTTCACAGACACCTGAACTTTGTCATTTGTTTGACACTACAGCCTCTTACTCACCTCCTCAATGTAGGGGTGACTGTTGTGTTGGACTGCCTGCCCACAGGTAATTTAGCCTATTTGGTAATTAGTGGCTCATTTGAAACCAGGGTATTGGATTGGATCTGACAACATAGCTGGTTAGCTTGATCCAGACTCCTACAACCTTTTGCATAAAGATGGGCCTCCTGTTCTTGGTTTTAAATGCACTTCCATCTAGCTGCCATTTCTCTCCTTTGGTTCAGTTGGTGAACTCCATCCTATTCAAAGACAACTGCAGCACAGCCCATCACACTGATTTACAAGTTGCAACACTGACAGACTCTAAATCTTAATCGCTACATACTGAACCTTACAAATACAGATTTTCTGTCCCGATTTCAAACAAATCTCATGGAGAAAATACATAGGAGCCTTTTTAAGAAAAACACCCTACCTCTGTGGGCAAAGGAGATACTTGAATTAAAGAAATGAAAGTGGAATGTTTGAGTAAATAAAAAGCAACACAGTAGAAGCAAGTCATGTCATAAGCAATAACAAGAACCAATGTAAATGTTTTGGTTTAAACATTCTCTACAAATGTGTTTCTTAGAAGATACCCTCTATGTACCCAACATAAGAAATGCTCAACATTTCAAAAACAATATTAATAACTGCATCACCTGTTTTATTTTTAAAGTGTAAGTGAGTTGGAAAATATGATTTAAAAGCATGGTCTGACAGGCATCACTGAAATGGACGCAACAAAAATTAAAATAATAATATGGTAATAGCCAGATTAGACTGAAAGCAACTCACCAAATGGAGGCTCAGAAATTACACCAACAAATTGTTATGACTTTAATAACATCACATCTCTGCCTAGGTTACACATTTGTTGACACAGAGTCTACAAACACTCTATCATCATGATCCAGAGTCCCACTGATTACATTAGATTAGTTAAAACCTGCATTCCCATCTGATATTATCATTCCTCTGTGGGCTAACTATCACATAATGCATAAGGTTGTGTTGATGCATGGAAATTTGACCAATTGGTATGGGATGTCTGTGTTTTTAAATTATTATTCAGAGCCAGTCCTTGTTATCAGTAGTGACATCTTAACCAATGGTGCAGCCGACTCACATGTGGGGATTCTGGACACTCTGCGGGGCACACGGCCTGGGGGTCTGGCAGCAGAAGGGGACACCACTATCAGCCTGTCCTCCTCAGGCTCAGCAGGCCCGTTACAATAGGTCAGTTGCTGTCTCACTACACTCACATCTGAGGTCACCCCTGCAAAACAAGGTTAACATTTCTCAACACCCTTCACTTATCAAAACCCACAGCAGCAGACGCACTGACACACGCAGCAACCTCAACACAATGAGGGCAAATGCAAGAACTGACTGAGAAGGAAAATAGGCTGTAACGAACAGTTCTTTCCGGACCCTATGCGGACGACACAGTCCGACGGAGTGGGGAAACACTAGGGAAACGTCATGCAGGAAAACGGGGCTGAAGACAGGGGGGCGTGTCCAAGGTGCGCTGGTGCACGGGGTGTGGCCGAGGCGAACAATCCCAGAGAGTAATCCTTAGAGTATCCAAAAACACTGGAGTAAGTCCAAAACCAGGAGATCCATCAAAAGAAGGGAATTAAAACCACGAAGGCCGGGTCGGAACCGGCGGACAGGGAACAGGAACGGGACCCGAGATTAAAACCTTAACGGGACCAGGCGCTTCCAGGTCCCGGACTCGCACGATATGGAAATCAGATGCAGAGCCCGGATGAGCGTCAGCGCCTGGCTTTTAAGGTGGGCTGGGAATAGGGAGCAGGTGCATAGAATAAAGTCACAAGTGAAAGGGCTGGAGCACCCTTAAGGAGGGGGGACTATAATCGTGACATAGGCAAGGTCTTTATCTTCTTTATCTTTTTAACTCTAAATGAGTCCCAGCAGACAGAAAGTTTCAATCTCTACTGTGCTTTACTGTTCAAACCTAGAGGTACTAATGGAGACAGTGGAGAAAAGTGAAAAAAATGATAAACACTGCTTTGTCATCTTTACAGATGTAGTGTGCTCTCTGAAGGCACCAGTTCTGTAGGGTTTGGGCATTTACGGGGATTTACTGATGAAGCGCTAGTTCACTTTATTTAATTTAGAAGAAGGTGGAGGAGCTGCCACTGCTATGAATGTTTCAGTGAGGAGGAGTGGGAGATTTTTTTCTTTTTGTATTGCTTCTTGACTAAAAAAAATTGCAAATCTGTTATTTCGGCGTAGCACTATCAACGCTCCACCATCATATTTATTCCCGTACTGCCCATTCCACCGCTTCGGAAATGTTAGGTTTGAGCAACTTCTCATCAACACACGACACTGTGCTCACTCATGTCTCCCACCACAACAGAATGACGCGTGAGGACTCCTCAGCTTTTGAGGTGAGAACGGTTGCAAGCTGACCCTTGTGACCCACAAAGTTCCGCATTTGAACATAAAAGTGTCTCCTGTTGGAAGAGGTACTGATGTTTGCAGCCCTAGCAACACTCCATGTTAAAATATGTCCCGTTAAATTCAGTTCAACCATGATCTAAGACTCCACGGTGGAAATAAGACTGAAAGAAAAAGGCGCTAGCTTTCTTGGGGTAATTTTTAATGCTTCTGAATTTTAAATTTTTATTGATGTGTGTAAAATGTTACTTTGTTCAGTACATCTTAACTTATCCATAACAATCACCTATCCTACTCTTAGTCAGAGGTTTTGTACATAGGTTTTGTTTAGTGTGCTTCCAAGGTTATATCCTGCAGCAAAATGGATGACAACACATGAAAGGAAATGCAGGTTTATTCAACACCTTCTTAAAAGACAAAGCCCATTTTGTATTTTGTTTGAGCCTGGTGCTTTCAAGAGTGAAACAGTTTCTTGTACTTCTTGGTTCAAACAAGTTTGGCTGAAGGCTTCATGCCACTCCTGTCATTCGGCTGAGAAGGGTGTTCTGATCATGGGCAGTCGTGGCTTTGTAGCTGGACAGTTCCAGTGTGAAGGTGGCAGTGCTAGATGGCACAGAGCGAAGGATGGTGGAGTAACCCTGTGAGAAAGATGAACAAAAGAAAAATCATTTTTGTAAAGAAATGCTCACTCCCATCACACTCCATTGTTTCCTGATGAATATTTTGTTAAACATGTTTTTAAACAACAAAGCCCATATTGTAATGAAACCTGAAGGACAGACAAGCTTAAATGTTCTATAAAAAATATTTATTCTGTCACTAAAAACCCTGTCTTTTGCCCCATCTATTTTTCGATAGATTTGAATACTGTAGATTAAGACTAAATACAGCAATAAACATTTAATATAGCATTTGATATTTGAGTAGTATTTTTAAATCAAATTGAAAGAAACCAAACTGATTTTGTTGTTAGCATATTGGTTTAACAAAGCCAATTGTAAAAAACAGCACAACACTTCTTCTAACCTCTATGTATTGTGCCCTGGGCTGCTCAGAATATTTAACAATTGCATCTTTAACTTCTGTCTTGCAATAAGCAATGACTTTTCTTTCTACATATATTTCTCTTATGTTTTCTTATATCGGTTTATTCATTTTGGGGACTACTTTCTAGAAATCAGCCTTCCATCAAGGGCGCTTGCTTCCAGTGCACTTAGTCAACAGCTCACATCCAGCTTTTTGTGAACTTTCTGATTTTATTCTCTGTGGAAGTCTAACAGACACAAAAGTGGGAGAGTTGGTAAAGGTGGAAGTTGGCACCAGGATAGACAATGGCTGGGTGATCATGTACATGAAGCATACGGAATACAATACGTCCATCAATCAGTCAAGCAACATCACTGGGAGCCTCAAGCTCCAGCCCATCTACATTTAATTAAGGGTGTACCAGAACAGGCCTGCCACAGTACTTTCATTTTTCATCTTTCACACAATTCAGTTATTGCTTTAATTCATTCACTGATTATGAATAACAGACATTTAAAAAAATAAAGTAGTTTTTAATTAGTGAGCGATACCTTTAAATACATTGGAAGCTAAACATATTCCAGATTAGTACTATGAATGTAAAAGGATAACCTAAAAAATGCATTGGTAGAAATGTATTACAATATTTAATACTCTATAACTTTCTAAAGCACATACTAAATGTAATATTCATTTTAATTAAATAAACAGTCTGACTATTAATGATGTATATTGTCCCCTATTGAATGTGTTTGTGAATGTAGATTGTGATTTTATACATTTTAGACCTACATTTTCAATTAAAAGGAAATGAAATGTTTCTGTTTTAAAATTAGAGCTGTACTATAAAATACAGGACCGCAGACCACAGACAGTACCTCTTGCTCAAAGTCGGTCCTTCAGGGAAGACAGCAACCGCTGTCCAAAGTGTCTGAAATGACAAATCTTTGCATGAGACTCATTGCACCACGGAGTTGCAAAGCTGGCTCCTTGAAGCATATCACCATCTTACCCGTCTAGGAAAAGAGCAAGCTTGTACCTGGTTTCCTGGGAGGCGTCTTGTGCCAGACGAGTGGCAGCAGGCAGGATGCGGTTGGTGATATCCCTGGGGAGGTTATGTGCACCCATCCTCTCCACCAGGTCTGCCAGGTGATGTGCCATACACGCCCTCACTCTGGAGTTCAGGTGACTGTGCACACAGAACATTGTATTGTATATTACTGAGCTGTTACTTTGATTGAAACCATATCAACCTGTCACCTAACCATTGGCAATGTGGACCTCATTTTCCAATGCTTAACCAGATTTCTTTTAAAATGATAAAAAATTATATTTAACTGTCTAATGTTGTTTTTATATTTTTTTAAGTACTGTATGTTAGCATTGTATGGCAGCATGGTGGCGCAGTGGTTAGCATTGCTGCCACGCAGTGTCCAATGGGTTCAATTTCGGACCTGGGGTGCTATCTGCTTGTGTGTTCTCATGTGTTTCTGGTGTGAGTGTGCACGTGTCTGTGTCTGTGTGTCTGTCCTGTGACGGACTGGTGACAAGTCCAAGGTTTGGGCTGATTTACACCCGCTGTTTGCAGAAATAGGCTCCAGCTACCCTATGACCCTAAATTGGAGAAAGTGGTTAGAAAATGAATGGATATTAACATTGTAGTAAACATTCTTTAATACATGCTTTGATTTCAAGCTCCATGAAACGTAAATGACCCTTCACAGCTCCTGAAGTCAGACCCTAAGATTCTGGGTATTATTCTATTCTGTATATTTCTGCCCTCACCTCAGACCTCCATTCAGCAGCGCGTTGACTGCACGAGCAGGGGTACAGCTCTGCACCATGCAGTCCAGTGTGCTGTCTACACTTTGTCGGATGAATGTGTTCGATTCTCCGGCTTTCTCTAGCAGCACCTTCACTGTGTTCCCCAGTTCCGGGTCCATCCTTCTCTTCAGGAAGGTGAACACGTCTCCCAGACACACCACTGCCATCCTAGACACAGCTGATCGCAAGTTCTTCACCTGGGGAAAGGCAAACCACCGTCAGCACTGAAGAGCCTCGTCTGTGCCCCTCTCTTGAACCATTCTATATGAATGGTTCAGAATGGATACAAAAACAGTGAAAAGCAATCATACAAATGAACAATTAATATTTTGGAGAGATCACACCTCCTGCACGAGCGCCAGGGAGACATCGTGCAGTCTGCTGATCAGGATGACAGGGTGATGCTGGGACAGACGCCTTATAAAGCTCAGTCCATCAACCTTCCTCTCCCTGAATTCAGTGAACGGAAAGAAATACATCAACCAGGACAAGGAAAGAGGTCTAACTGTATAGAGCTATGGGCAACAAGGTCTGTATTTTCACTAGTCAGAATTGTATTCATAGAAAACGGAATAGGTGGATGCTGATTGTACTGCTTTATGCCTACCAGTCGTCAGAGGCCAGAAACTGAAGGCTCTGGGTGAGGGCCAGCTCGGGCCTAGAGAAGGATTGCAGCCCAGGCTGCTCTGGACCATCTCTTCTCTTCCCTTTAAGGGCAGGGGACAGCTCATCTAAAGGTCACAACAGAGTGGGGAAACGTTCTGTGATCAGTTTGGTCACCACTGATTTGACTAAAGCAGATCGTGAAAGGCGTCTGCCTCGGGGCATCAGTAAAAAAGCTCTAGAAGAAGGAAAAAAACCTGACCTTGAAAGAAAGTGGTGGAAGAAAGTGAGAAAGAAAATCAGTGCAGATGTGTGGGAGATGCTGATCTGACCTGCGATATGGGGGGTACTCTTCAGAGGGGGAAAAGAGATGTTATCCCTCTCCTCTGCAGATCCATCCCCCCCTATCATGCGCAGGCGTTTCTTAAGACTCCCCACGCTCCTCCACCGGTCCTGGACGTGCCCCATCTTGTGTGTCTGTAATAACAGAAAAGCACAAGTTAACCCTGGGCAATCCTGGCCCGGCTCAGTTTTGAGACCAGCTGGACTAATCCTGGTAAACTTTTTTACTTTGAGTCCTCTGAAATATTTACTGTTGGACCCCATGACATAAATTGTTTCACAGCACTGAATTGTGATTCATAGTATTCATATACATTTACTTGTACTTGCTCCACCTAAAAAAACAGTACTGATGTATTGTCAGTATCAGTGTCAGTGCCAGTATTAGCAAATTAGAAAAAGAAATTGCAATTGTGTAGCCAGCAATAAAATCACCCTGGGAACAGGATAGTGAAAGGAAAGGAAAGGATAGTGTTTAGAGTAATCAACTGCTCAGATCTCAGCTAAAACTAAATTGCACAAGAATATATCATCTGTAGCATAAACAACTTGGATTGTAAAAAAAAAATCATACAAATTGACAGAACAGATATGATTTAATTTACTTACGTTTTCTAAAAAGAGAAGAACAAAACATTTTTCTAACTACTTGTCACCCTCAGGACTTGGTTGCTGTTGTGTGTATTTTTGGGGGAGTACAGTATAAAAAAAATTCTACTATAAAAAAAAAATATTATACATACGCATACAGTATATTCAGAGTCTAATCCCAATCATTAAAGACACAAACACAATTTAAAGACATTTCCATAAATTCTATATATATTTTTCTACTGCGTCTTATAAATATTATTATTGGATGCCAGTAGAGTTGTGTTCATAACATTTATTTCACTAGGGACAACAACATCCAAGAACTGAATGTTTTGTGAATGCTAGCAATACCTACCTAGAAAAATTTGGTTTAACCCATCTGGTTAATAGGCAGCCTCCTGGCCATAAGACAAGCAGTCTCGAACCCCAGTCATTTGAGTGAACCGAGGGGTAGCTGCAAGGTGGAGATGGGGCGTAGGAGGAATGTTTGAGATAAATGCGAAGGGAGGTGCTGGAGTTCAGTATACTGTATGTAGCTAGTTTTATAATGCTGGTGATTAGGAACAGCTGTGTGAGATTGACTTGTCATTGTTATCCCTCCCGAACGTCTGTTAATATCTTCCATAGTTTGCTAAAACTAAGGTTGCTGCTGGAAGAGGTGTTAGTGGGGCCAGCAGGGGGCACTCACCCTGTGGTCCACGTGGGTCCTAATGCCCCAGTATAGTGATGGGGACACTATACTGTAAACAGGCGTCGTCCCTCGGATGAGACGTAAAACCGAGGTCCTGACTCTCTGTGGTCATTAAAAATCCCAGGGCGTTTCTCAAAAAGAGTAGGGGTGTAACCCCGGCGTCCTGGCCAAATTTCCCATTGGCCCTTACCAATCATGGCCTCCTAATAATCCCCATCTATGAATTGCCTTCATTACTCTCTGCTCTTCTCCCCACTGATAGCTGATGTGTGGTGAGCGTTCTGGGGCACTATGGCTGCTGTCACATCATCCAGGTGGGGCTGCACATTGGTGGTGGTGGAGGGGAGACCCCATTACCTGTAAAGAGCTTTGAGTGGAGTGTCCAGAAAAGCGCTATATAAGTGTAAGCAATTATTATTATTATTATTATTATTATTATTATTATTATTATTATTATATCTGGCAAGCCTTTTTGCATTTTATTTTGAGTTTCCTCTATATTTTGCTGCCGTAACATAACTTACAGCCATATGACGGCAACTCTATAATGCTGCTGATATAATTAAGTACAGTACATAGATGAAAGTGCCATGCAAGGGATTTGATAGGTGTTTTCTAAAAGCAAGCTAAAGGCTTTCACAAGTTATCCACCAGAGTCTACAAAAATGTAAAAATGTTTTAATTTCTGAGATAAATAACTGCGTCTGATCATTGTAAGCAATCTGGCCGGTCCCAAAATGATCAAATCCCTCAAATACCAAATATACTATAGATGGAAAAAGAAACATATTAGTCCTGTATCATTATTATTTCCTATATAGTGAACCCCTGAAGACATTTTTGCTGTTTGTTATTATTGGGTCAATTCATTTCCAGGCTGTATTTTTTATATCTAAATACTCTAATATTCTATTCCAGAATACTGTCTGTATAGGGCTTCAAATACTGTTGTTGTGAATATTAGGTCAGTACGTAGACAGGACTTGATCATAATATACTGTAGTTACACTTGTGTGCTATGGCATTACAGTATACAGAGTACATATGCTGATGGAGACATTATTACTAATCTTGATTGTTTTTGATGTCTAAATTGTTTTTGATGTCTTGATGTGAAGTGTTTATAAATAAATATACTGTAGAAGGTATTATAAAAAACTAGGACATTGGTGAAACACAAAAATGAAAGACCTACAGAGCATTTTTTGAAACTCAAAAGTTTTGTTTGTAAAAAACTCAAAACAAAAGCAAAGAGAAATAAGGAACTCTTACTAACCTCCTGGACCTGGGGGTAACTGTTCTGTTGGACTGCCTGCCCATAGACTCGCGCCAGGGGCTCGACACTTGTGTTGCCAGTGCTGATGCCTTGCCCAGGGCACGACATCAGGCTCTGATGAGAAGCAACACGAGTGGAGCTCCCCAACACTCCTATAGAGGCAAAGTGACCAAAGCAATGTTTTAGTGAGTTGGAATATATGATTTAATTACATGGTCTGATAGGCATCACTGAAATGGACACAACAATATTAAAGTAATAATGTGATAATAGCCAGATTAGACTTAAAGCAACACACCAAATTGAGGCTCAGAAATTATACCAACAAATTGTTATGACTTAAAAAACATCACATCTCTCCCAAAGTTACACATTTGTTGACACAGAGTCTATCACAGTCTATCATCATGATCCAGAGTGACATTGACTACATTAGATTAGTTAAAGCTTGCATTCCCATCTGATATTATCATTCCTCTGTGGGCTAACTATCACATAATGCATCACATAACGCATAATTTAACAAAGAATCAAAGCTTAATAGTTAATTTTCCTCTGTTTTTCCTCAGAAAATAATAATAGGAGAAGAAATCACGTACAGTAGGTTGTGTTCATGCATGGGAATTTGACCAATTGGAATGGGATGTCTGTGTTTTGAAATTATCCTTCAGAGCCAGTCCTTGTTATCATTAGTGACATCTTAACCAATGGTGCAGCCGACTCACGTCTGGGGATTCTGGACAGTCTGCGGGGCACTCGGGCCGGGGGTGTGGCAGCAGGAGGGGACACCACTATCAGCCTGTCCTCCTCAGGCTCACCAGGCCCTGCAAAACAAAGTCCGCATTTCTCAACACCCTTCACCTGTCAAAACCCACAACAGCAGACACACTGACACTCATGCCGAAGTACAAATGCCAAAATCAACTGAGAAAAATGTGGGCAGGTGTTATTCTTTATTTCTTTATCTCTAAATAAGACCCAGTAGGCAGCAATAATGAACAGCTACTGTGTAGGAAATGCAGTAATCTAGTCTAGAAAAGAAAAAACTGAAACAGACTGCCCCATTCAAAACCCAAGCTGTAATGTTTAATTACTGTTCAGTTTTGCCCAGTCTCACGGCTGGTTTCTCAGCACACAATCAAACACATTCAAACAAATGACAGGCCAGCAGCTCCAGCTGTCAGCACCTTGGTTGGGGCTGTCCTCCACTCTGGAAGCAGCCATCAGCTTTCTGGAGGGGACTCCAGCCAAGCGAGGTCTTGCTGCTAAAGGAGTGGAGTTATCGGACCTGCAGGGAAGACACAGAGACATAGAGGAGAAAAGTGAAAAAAATAATAACGATCAGCACTGCTCTGACAGTTATCTTTACAGAGCTGGAACAGAGCTGTCAATTTTGTGATCCCCAACCCCACAGGCAAGAATGTTGTGATGTCCACCGCGCCCTCCACAAAGTTTTATCTGTACAAAAAACATTGTAAATATAGGACACTTTCTGTCAGTGAGACATTAAAAAATCACCATGTTCACAGCCCTGCTATGGAGCATGTAAAAGCCACTAAAGAAAAAGATGCCAGCATGATCCACAAGCAGACAACTTCATCATTCTGAATATGTTAACTAACTCACACCTGAAGAAGGCTCCACAGCCGAAACTTTGTGTTTTCTTTCTTCTCTTTTCAGCATGGAATAAATCTATTAGTTGTTCCTTTGAAGCCTACGCATGCTGACGCAGCTCAACTATGTTAACTGTTGCTTTTAGTATATTTTGGGTTTTTTTGTCTCAGCTTTTTTTGTAGGCGTTGTTATTTGTAAAGGTGGCGTGTGTCTGTGGGCCATGAGCTGTTGTGGACTGACCCGGCTTTGATGCCATCGAGGAAGTTGTGTGGGGGTGAGCTGAGCAAGTCTTGCTCCTCTGCCACAGTGTACTGCAGGAACCTGAGGGAGTTCGGCCTCTGAAGAACACAAAAGACACAAGCCTTTAACATTCCTTCTCAGTTCCTAACCCAGCTGGGCTCTCACTGCCAGTGCATTCGCACAGCTTATTGTACTTTTTGTGCAAAGCAAAATAGAAAAGACTTGGGAATGAAACCTTGAAACCTCCTGAAGAACAACCAAATAAAACTACACAAGCAAGCTCTTATCCCTTCCTTTTTCTGCACATTTAAATGATGATATGTGGGTTAGAAAGGCCCTGGTGTGTTCTGACCTCCTCGTAGTCCACTGCCTCCTCTTCTCCATAAACCTGCAGGTTATTTTCCGTTGGGCGCTCCAAGGGGCGCCCTGTCTGGCCGGCCTTTCCGGAGTCCCTGGGCATGCCCTGGTCCCTGTCGGGCAAGGTCTTTGTGCCTCTAGAGATCGGGGGCACGGGTTTAATCCCACTGAATACACAGCGGCAGGTTGTGGAGCACATCTGAGAGGCTCTGAGGAGCTCTGGGAAGGTCCTTCCCTGGGCTTCACCTGAAGAACACAGACAGGGCTTACACATACTGTCTGAACATAACGTTCTGAGAGGAAACTATATTTCCACTTCACCTTTAAGAAGAATAAAGGGTGAGGACTGCTTGTCTACTGTGAAGGCTGTAGTGGTTAGTCAGGATGGCAGTCTTCCTAACAAGTTGCCATTGTTGCTAAAACACTACATCAAGTCCCCTGCTCTTTCACCACATGGAAGTCAAGTTGTGCAAATCAACCTGACTGTAACCACTACCAGTCTTCCACCTCTCTCTCTGTCAGAAGGGTTGGTGGGTCTCAGGAACTGCATGTCCGAGTCCTCTCCACCACTGTTCTGTGACATCCTCAGGAGCCCTTTCTTCCCTGAAACCTGGGGCTGGCAAGGCTCTGGGATAACTGGGTGGGGGAAGCAGAGTTGCTGGGGTTAACAAAAACAAAACCCACCTGTATTCTGGCCAGAATCTACTGCAAATGAGTTTGCTTACTCTGAAGGAGCTCCTTGGGATTTTCTCGGTGAATCTGGAGATATCATCACCTTGTGAGCTTTTGTCACCTGATGATCTACTGCCTTACAGAACCAAAACTTCACACCCAATACTCAAAACTCTGTCACGCCATCTGTTGGTGTGTTGGTACAGCTGGAACTGTAATGTGTACAGTAATGTGAACTGGCATGGCCACACCTCAGAGTTCAATAAATCCTGGGTTGTGCTGTTATCTCTAGCGCGGCTTGATTTGTGCCCATTGTCTACAGATCAGTTCACAAGTCCTTGAGAGTTCTAAAGGTCTTTGAAACAGATTAGTTGTTATTAGTTATAATAACATTTCTTTTCAATGCTGCTGGAGAATCCTGGATCATGGATAAAAAGGTAAGTTTTTTTTATATACAGTTACGAAGGTCGGATGTCAGAAAGAAATAGTATCAAGTCTGTAATAAATCCCTCTTTACAGGCCATGAGAGAGTTTTTGTTACCAGTGAGCTTTTGTACAGTATGTAACTCTGGTACCAGTCCCTGTTATCATTAGTGACATCTTAACCAATGGTGCTGCCGACTCACATGTGGGGATTCTGGACACTCTGCGGGGCACTCGGCCCGGGGGTCTGGCAGCAGGAGGGGACACCACTATCTGCCTGTCCTCCTCAGGCTCAGCAGGCCCGTTAGAATAGATCAGTTGCTGTCCCACTTCACTCACATCTGAGGTCACCCCTGCAAAACAAGGTCAAAATTTCTCAACACCCTTCAGAAATGTCACCCTTTTCACCAATCTCACAACACCACAGCCCACAGTAGCAGACACACTGACACTCGCACCAACCTCAACACAAGGAGGGCAAATGCAAGAACCGACCAAGAAGGAAAATAGGCAAGTTCTTTATTTCTTTATCTCTTTAACTCTAAATGAGTCCCAGCAGACAGGAAGTTTCAACCTCTACTGTCCTGTATTGCTCAAACCTAGAGCTGTACTGATTAGGTTACTTTCCATTTTGCCCAGTCCCACAGATGGTTACTCAGCACACACTCATACACACAACCAAACACATTCAAACAAATGACAGGCCAGCAGCTCCAGCTGTCAGCACCTTGGTTGGGGCTGTACTCCACTCTCGAAGCAGCCATCAGCCTTCTGGAGGGGACTCCAGCCAAGCGAGGCCTTGCTACTGATGAAGGGGAGTTATCGGACCTGCAGGCAAGACACAAATGGAGACAGTGGAGAAAAGTGAAAAAATGATAAACACTGCTCTGTCATCTTTACAGAGTTCGAGCAGTGTTGTCAACTGTGTTCACTCCCTTGCCAAGTTCACAGTCCTGCTTTGAAGCACATAAAACCACAAAAGATGCAAGCTTGGACAACAACAAGCTAATTTTATCAACACTCTTCACTCCAGCCCCCACACAAAAACAGAAAAGATGTTTCTAAAAGTAGTAGGCTACCTGTGTGGCAGTAAGCAAAAACTGAGTAACAAGTTTGGAAAACGAGCTTCAGTGCACTGTTTATGAAAGCCACAACCGTCTTGAGTTGTAAAGGCAGCATTTTAATTGCTCTGAATGTGTCTGCAATGTGTACATTTCTGAGGGCCGTGTGTCATGGACAGACCTGGGTTGGGCGTTCGGCGGCACAGGCTTGATTCCATTGGAGAAGCAGCGAGAACGCACAAGCGTGGCTTTAGTTAGCACAGGGCAATTCTCAAGGGCTTCACCTGAAGGACACAGTAGGAAAGGCATTCATGAAAAATAAAAAAAGCAACTAGATCACATTTATTTTCTAACCACTTTATTTAATTTAGTGTTGCAGATAGCACGCCAGGAAGTGAGCCAGTGCTCACCACTGTACCACCAGCTGGAAGGAAAACTAAAAGATACTCCAGAAGCAGGGTTGAGAAACATTGCTTTAATACTGATCAGTTACAAATATCAGTCTCTGAAGAGGAATAATCTTACTCCCTAGCTTGCTGCCAAGTTCAGAACAAGCTGCTACTGTATTTTGCCATGACAGAGTTTGGGACAGGGGAGAAGAAATAGAGGCAGCAGAGGGCAGATGCATTGAAAAGCCAGGAATCAACAAAACAGGTGACCACACAAACACCAATAATGGGAATCAGTGCACATTGGCAAAGCAGGTTAATCCCATCAAAGCTCTGTTAATTTAGTCTTAATTTCAATTTATCTTGATCACATCCTCAGCTCTGACAGGGACAGCAGAAAATCTTTTTGTTCAGCAACTGCTAATCATGCAAGACCTCTCAATGTGCCTGGTGTTTCATGCATATAGCACTGCACACGCACAACCCACTTCACCTCCTCCAGCCCTGCCAACATACTGCATGTTACTGACACAGACTACTCCCTACCAGGAGCACATGTCTTTTTCCTCACACAAGGAGGGAAATGTACTTCACTTTCTTTTACCACACCATGGACAGAAATGTTTGGAATGATTTTGGTGGAGTTAATGCAAGCCTAAATTACTCCTTTTTCTCTGGATTCAGAATTAGCTAAAGAATTCAAAATAGACTGTATACACACTGATAACTACAGTTCTCAACTCATTACTCAGCCTGAAATTAATAGTCTAGAAAGTATAAATCAGGTACTTACCAATGCGTTTGGCACGTTTGGCATTTTTCTGACTTATATTCATTGTTCTAGTGAACTGCAGGTCTTTCTCAGAGGAGCCACTCAGGTGGGGAGACCAGGGATCTCTGTCCATCTGAGAGGCAGGAACAATGAAGTTCTTAGTGCTTGTTAATCCTCAATGTCTGATTTCCAGAAAAACAGCAGTTTTTGTAGCAAATGCATGTTTTACTAATTTACATATTTTATCATTTCCATGTACTGTAATTGAATCTGAATATCCTTAAATATTTGATGTAGAAAGAGTGCAAGAGACATTTAAAACATGTAGATCAGTTTTAGCTACCATGTTGACAGACAGCTGATATAGTGATAATTTGTATTCAATTTAAGTACAGTTCTCAGCTCATCATCTCTACTTTCATTTCTTTTGAGAACATGAACCTGAGGACTCAAGAACAGTAGTAGCTTATGTAATCTCCTTCTCTTCCAAGGAGTCCAAACAGTAAAATCCTGTTTGCTTCAATAAAATGTCCAAATTTGGACAGTGATATCACTGGATCCAGTCTACTTACTTAACACAGTTTTCATTACAAACTATTCTGATTTGCTACTTTAAAAATGACAAGTATTAAAACTGACACTCAAGCAAAACTCCTCAAAGAGTTGTGATGTGTTATCTGTACTCAACTCAAGCATTACAATAGTAACATCGCATATTGACAGATGTAATGGAATGTATAAATCAAACACGAAAAATATGGGATTACAAACATTCAGACCTGTATAGACTGTCCTAAATCTCTTCTTAATGATTTCATAAACCAAAATGCAGCAAACTCTAAGCAGGCAGTTCTATTCTATAATTTACAACTGGAGAAACAGTAATAGGGGGCTGTACTTACTGCTAATATTATCTATTTGCTGATTTGTACTTGCAGAGTTTATAAGCAGCATGTTTATAAAAGATGAATGTTAATGCAACTCAGCTCCTTGATGATTTAAAAAAAATATTAGACATACAGATTGTAATCTGAAGAACAAAGAGAAGCCACCCCTAACTGTATATAGATCCCATTTCTAGCTGCTACTTCAAGGAGCCCAGATTGGGCCTTAAGACACCTAACTAGGAATCCTGTTAAAAGCACCCACAGCTCTCCAAAGTAACAAGCAGCCCAGCCATTTTATTGAAGCATCAATACCACAGCATGTTTCAAGAATTCTCTTTTAGTTTCAAGTTGTGGCTCTTTTGCTACAAAAACTGCTTGACCCTATCTATCTACACTCCTTGGATTTTTAAAAACTAGAATATCTCTCACATCTTTCATTTTTATGGATTCACCAATCGACTGAACTATAAAAGTCTGAACATTTAATTACCTAATGTAAGTTTAGAGGTATGGTGAATACAAATGAATGCAGTATTATAAATGAGATTTTACTACTGTTGCAAACCTTATGTATTGCTTCAATGCTGAAGGGAGTAAGCTACACACTTCTTGTTTTATACCCAAACATTTTGTTTGTAATTTTATTGTTCTAATTAACATGAAAAAATCATCATAAACACCCAGATGCCTATAGTACAATCCTGTCTGGCGATTGATATTACCTATGTGATATGTATACCGATTATTAATCTTTATTTTACATAGCAGTTTTCAGAAAACATTGTTTCTTAGGAAAGTGCACATTCAGGAGAGATCATTGTACCAAATAAATCAATATACAGAAGACAACATGCAGAATACATCATAAGATCTATGTGACTGCCAGGGTCTTAAGGTCAGATCTGAAAACAGACTACAAGGTGAGACTACTAGAAAGCCTTATCATGCACTGTTCATAATCTGGTAGAGAGGACAAAAACTTGGCAATATCAGAAGAAAAGACAGTGTGATCAGGGAATTAATTTATTGGGACCATAAAACATAAGAAGAAAAAAAGGTACTTTGAAGACTGAAAGAAATTCAGTAGAGATACGGATTGTGCATACAGAGTATGTACTGTATTTCATGACATGGGTGACGTTTTCTAGAAGAACTGGCACAAGAAGAACTAGACAGAACTGGCTACTAGATGTTTAACGGGAAAGATTTATTTTCTTAATACGATGTGTGGTTCTGGTGTAAAAAAAACGTCTTACAGTAGGTGAATGAAGTAAGCACACATTCAAAAGTAACAAGACCAGTGCTCGAATTCACACCCCACTGTTTTTTTATATCGTTTTTGGGTATGTTTGTATTTCTATTGATAAAAATATGAATGAAGATACTGCTTCGCTTGAAAAAAACGTTTCTGTTGCTCCGATCCTCGGACAATCATGTGTTTGCGACTTCCATCTCTTACAGGCGGTCGCATCGGTTCACCACGTGCTGGAAAGCGTCGCTACACCCCCATGCCCTCCCACAAGTTTTTACAGATCTTGAACTGTACAAATTTACATCTTCATTGATATACACATCGATTTTTATCAAACGAATTCGTTGCTTTCAGGATAGTTAAACGGGAGCTCATTCTGGTGCTCTCATGCTTCTTCCTCTGCATACCTTCTGCACAAAGTAGCGTGTAGAAGGGCACCGTTTGCACGACATTTTACTGAAGCTGGTCGTAACGGAAAATCGACAGATTTCCGCGGACACCCAATGTAAAAAAACAGTATTTTTTACCACTTTGGTTACACAGTGTAGAAACAAGCAGTCCAATTCAGAAAATACACTTCGCCTGATCTTTACCAAGTTGCAGGGTTGCAGATGCGCAGTAACCGCACAAAAATAAAAGACTGTCGCTGCCATGCAAGTTTTTTTTCTGCACCATAGTTTACTGTTCTTGTGTTACACGCACGTCATATTAATTTACTTTTAAAATATTATACCAGACTATTTCTAACTAATAGAAAAATAGTGAAACACTAATGTTATACCAGATAAAGTCTCAGTGAAAGCAACTTCTCTTAAAGGGTACTGTAACTACTCCTAAAATCTATAGGTACCTTTCTGCTTTGCTGCGGTATTCCTAATCCGGGAAGGTTTTGCTGCAATAGTTTGCCACTCTCTTGACCATTACTACCGGGCGTACAATACGTTTTTTTTATATATGCCCTGACGAAGAGAATGAGCTAAAGCAATAATCTATGAGAAACTACGATCATTTTAACCCCTTGAGCAATCCGTCACTCTCTCAGTAATAATGCAATTGTGAGTTCAGAGATGACGCGCTGATCGCTGCGTGGCGCGTTACAGATTGAGCACGTGACCTATATAAGACGCGATCTGCGAAAATGACGTTCAGGTTAATTGAAAACAAATGCTCCGGTGAAACAAATATTTTACCCGAAGATTAAACACTATTAATAGAAATAAAAATAAATTTGCAACTTTGGAATTTGGAAAATGCAATTCCAATTACAAAATCCGACCTCGTTCATCTTTTTTGTGGAGCTAGAGTCGCGTTTTGAGATGAAGAAGGTGGAGGAGCTGCCACTGCGGTGAATGTTTCAGTGAGGAGGAGTGGGAGATTGTTCTTCTTTGCATTGCTTCTTGACTAAAAAAAAAGTTGCAAATCTGTTATCTCGGTGTAACACTATCGATGCTCCACCCTCGTGATTATTCCCGTACTTCAGTTCCACCCCTTCGGAAACGTTAGGTTTGAGCAACTTGCTCATCAACACTGTGCTCACTCATGTCTCCCACCGCAACAGAATGACGCGTGAGGACTCCTTTGCTTTTGAGGCGAGTACGGTTGCCAGCCGACCCTTGTGACCCAGAAAGTCCCGCATTTGAACATTAAAGTGTCTCCTGTTGGAAGAGGTACTGATATTTGCAGCCCTAGCAACACTCCATGTTAAAATATGTCCCGTTAAACTCAGTTCAACCATGACCTAAGACTCCACTGTGGAAATAAGACTGAAAGAAGAAGGCACTAGCTTTCTTGGGGTCGTTTTTAATGCTTCTGCATTTTAATTTTTTATTGATGTGTGTAAAATGTTACTTTGTTCAGTACATCTTAATTTATCCATAACAATCACCTATCCTACTCTTAGAGCTTTTGTACATAATTTATTAAGAGAATTGTAGCTGGTAATTCCAAACTTTGAAGTCAGTTTAGTGTGTTTCCAAAGTTATATCCTGCAGCAAAATGGATGACAACACATGAAAGGAAATGCAGGTCTTTTCAACCCCTTCTTAAAAGACAAAGCCCAGTTTACATTTTGTATGAGCCTGATGCTTTCAAGAGTTAAATAGTTTCTTGTACTCCTTGTTTCAAACATGTTTGGCTGAAGGCTTCATGCCACTCCTGTCATTCGGCTGAGAAGGGTGTTCTGATCATGGGCAGTCATGGCTTCGTAGCTGGACAGTTCCAGTGTGAAGGTGGCAGTGCCAGATGTCAGAGCGCAAAGGACTGTGAAGTAACCCTGTGAGAAAGATGAACAAAAGAAAAGTCGTTTTTGTAAAGAAATGCTCACTCCCATCACACTCCATTGTTTCCTGATGAATACTTTGTTAAATATGTTTTTAAACAACAATGCCCATATTGTAATGAAACCTGAAGGACAAACAAGCTTAAATGTTCTATAAAAAATATAAACATTTATTCTGTCACTAAAAACCCAGTCTTCTGGCCCGTCTATTCATCGATAAATTTGAATAGATTAAGACTAAATTGCAGCAATAAACATTTAATATAGCATTTGATATTTGAGTTGTATTTTTAAATCAAATTGAAAGAAAACAAACTGATTTTGTTGTTAGCATATTGGTCTAACAAAGCCAATTGTAAAAAACAGCACAACACTTCTAACCTCTATGTATTGTGCCCTGGGCTACTCAGAACATTTAACAATTGCATCTTTAACTTCTGTCTTGCAATAAGCAATGACTTTTCTTTCTACATATATTTCTCTCATGTTTTCTTTCATCGGTTTATTCATTTAGGGGACTACTTTCTAGAAATGAGCCTTCCATCATGATTTCAAACGGGTTGAAGAAATTGTATTGTGCTGCATGATTATCCTAGTCTTCATCTTTTCCTTTTGAGCCAATGTTACCTTGTGCATACAGCGAGACACACAGGCTGAGACCATGGCCATTGATGTCCCAGGCTGTATGCTGACAGAGTAAACTGTAGTGACCACATCCTGCACCGGGAACCCCAGCAGTGGACCTGGAATTACTTTGAATGGCATTGGAGAATCAGGAAATGGCTGCATATGTAGAAAGCACATGGACAAACATGTAAAATTGCAGCTTTTTAGAAGCTTTTTTGACAGTGCACTTACACATCCACATCATCATTTGATGATGATGATGTTATCCGGTCAGTCGGATCCGACTCTCGGCGATTCTATAGGCCATCTCTCGCCACGCTTTCCGGTCTTGGACTTTCCCTTTCAGCTGTTCTATAGCTAAACCAGTGTCCGTTTTGTTGGCGTCGAGCCACCGCGTTCTTTGGTGGCCTCGTCTTCTTGTTCCACTGACCATTCCAAGCATATTTGCTTTCTCCAATTGCCGGAGCCTGGTGATCTTTCCCTAAGCAAGATTTCTGGCTTGATGCGCTCCAGAACCTCTTTATTGGTGACCCTTGCTGTCCATGGTATCCGTAACAGTCTTCTCTAGCACCAATAGCTTGAAAGCATCCATCCTCTTTCGGTCAGCTTTTTTCAGGGTCTAGCTTTCACACCCATACATCATCATTTAACACTACCTAATTCAAGCTGAGTAGTTCAGAACCTCTCTTCAGCTGTGTATACACCATAAATATGAAATACTCCTTACCTTAGTTAATTAGACAGCATAACATATGAAAGTATAATTCTAGAGGACTTATACAATTTACAGAATGTACATCACTATTTCAAACACGTCAGTAAAAATTGACACCCTAGCACCAGAACTTGATCTCCACTACTGACTCTTAAGAAGTTAAATGAAAAGTTGTTCAAAACAAAAGATATGTAAACAACCAGAGTTTATGCAAACTGTAGTGCTTAAAAACAATGCTTCAAGGTGAGCCTTCACATACATGACTTTATTATTGCAATATCAAATGGGATAAACATTTTTTGGACATTTTGTCAAGCTATAGTACACATCCTCTATATTGGAAACCATTCTTGGTATCAGAATCTGAAACTGACCCAAATAATGGTGCTTCAATAACCAAAGAAAACTGCCTGTCACTGATAGCCCAAATCCATTTAAGAGCCCCGTTACCTTGGAGATAAGCACTTTGTATTCCATTCTCCACTGCCTGTTTCACATCCAAAGGAAGCTGCTCTTCCACACTGTCCTCAAAGCTGATGGCAGGGGCAGCAGTGGAGCTACCCTCTGCGCAGGGGCTCACTCCCAGCTCAACTGTCACCAGGTGTCTCTTGTCTCCAATGCTTCTGTCCAATGTGTCTGACAAAGGGAGAACGACGACACTCAGGAATAGTTTCAGAACAGCAGGCTCTGCAGCAGATTAGAATGGGTCAAGCTTCTGTAGAGGGTAGGGAAATGAAAGAAAAAAACGAAAGCATTTTCTACTAACAGACACAGAAAAAAGAAACAATCCATACTTTCATAAATATTGGCTGGAATGCACACCAGGCAGAAATGCTGACATGTGATTTGAGACACCTAAAAAACCTGCAGTCATTTTGCAGAACACACATCCTATATCCTTGTGAAGAGGAATTGTGACATGTTATCAATGATGAGCCCTCTAAGAAACTGATGTCCACTGATATACAGCACAAGCAATTGTTACCTGTCAAAGTGAAGATATTACTGGCATATTGTGCCGAGGTGTGAATGTGATACCTGTGGTGGAAACCGACTGCAAGATGGTTTCCCTGTAGGCCACCTGTAGTGGTCCAAGGTGAGTCTCAATGCCATATTCTCTTCTTATTCGATCATGAATGATCTCAATGTGTAGCTCCCCCATTCCACACAGTACAGTCTTTGAAAGAATAAGGCAAATTAATTTGACAAAACAGTAGAAATTAGGTGCTGAATTAAAACAGTTAGCTGTACCAAGGTGCTATTGCTTGCGTTGTAACAACTTTGGAGTCTGCAGGGCACTTGTGTCCTGCTAATGCCTTGCTTTCTAATGCCTTAGCCCTTCCTTAACAACATCAAAAGACTATGGTCGAAAATTAGTTTATGTTTACTAAATAACTAGGCATGAACTCCCATCTCTTCTCACTTATGGTCATAACTGGATCTAAATCCCACTTAGGCTCATATAGATAATAAATTATTTTTTCTGCACATCCAATCACACATTATACAAGGATAGCATACACCCCTAAGTAAGGGCCCCTTAACCCCCACTGCTCCAGGGGTGCTTTATACTGTAAATGGCTGACACTGCGCTCGAGCCTCAAGCTTCTCTCCCAGTCCGTGTCTCATGGAGAGCAAGTTGGAGTATGCAAAAAGACAAATCCCTTATACAAGAAGTTGAATATGGCCAATAAAGTGATCTTTTCTTATAAATGGCCAACCATAACTGAGTTTCCTTGAGTGGAACATAAAACTGAGTTTGTTAGATGCCCATCTTTTACTGTATCATTGAATTCTGCATCAATTAATCATTCAGGTTTATCTGAGCTATAGAAAGACAGACAACTCCACACTAGATATATCAAAGGAAGGTGTGCACATTATCTTTACTCTTTTTCTACAAGCTGAAAACATGGGAAAATAATGCCTTAACTTTCAGGCCAGTCAGGGCATGCTCCAAGTCGTCCAGAACAGCCAAAACAAAGCCTTTTAGCTGGGTCTGAATGCACCTTAAACCCAAACTCTGCTCACTTTATTAGTAGAGGGCAACACAAAAAAAATGTATGTAAATTTGATTAAAAGAGAGCATTTAATGAATGTCATTGCTGAGTATTTAGTGTCAGGGAACCAATCAGCAGAATAAGAGGATCCTTATGCAGAACCACAAATCCTGTATAATGTGGAGTAGCACAGGGACAAATCCAAACACATAATCCAGGGACTTAGTCAATTGGAGAAGCACTGAGTCCAGTAACTAGGGAAATCCCAGAAAGACAATCCAAAAAACAAAATCCAAAGAGAATGGTCAAAAAGGCAGGAGCAAAGATTAGGAACCAGCAGATCAATCAAAAAATTTAGAAACACACAAGAGGATACTTTGGGAGGCTTCTCAATAGGGAGCATAAATTGGTGTGAGGGAACTTTAAATACTAAAGGGAAAGGGACGTGGTTGGATAATTGGTCTGGGAGTGAGAATTTATGGAACCTGGTGCATGTGGGAATGTGATGGGTTCAATTAGGAATGAGATTGTGAAACAGTGGGTTTGGGAATGTAATGGCCTTTGTGAGGGAGAGTGTGGGGTGTGACATTTAGCATGTCCTCTTTTTGAGACCTAAAACATCGGTCTGACTGGGATTTATTAAATTCCAAAAATTTTCATTTTTTGGATTTTGTTTTGCTTGTTACTCAGACTGTGAAAGAAACATAGGTCTACATATTTTCATTAGTTCCATGTATTACCGGTAGATGTTTTGAACTTACACGCAGCGTAGCTTGAAAAGGTTTTTGTGTGTGTGTGGCTTTTTATGATAGATACTTTATTGATCCCGTGAGGGAAATTGCAGTGCAACAGCAGCTTTACACAGTCAACACAGCCACAGTGTAACAAATGATACAATAATAATAATAGTACAATACATACAATACAATCAGTACAGTGAGGGTGCACTAAAAGAGCTACTCACAGTCCGGACACACAAAGAACAAACTAGAACAGAACAGTAAGCAGAAAAATTGTATCACACATATGAATATACAGTAAATATAGATGTAAATATAGATAAAGATATAAATATAAATGTATTGCACGGGTCCCTGGCATGTATTGCACAAAAAACGGATGTAAACGGGAAAAGAAAAGAAAAAGAACAGATGTAGCAGTAGATGTGTAGATGCGTTCAGTCCAGAAACAGATCACTGTCAATGTTGCCTCTGCTCAGACACAAGGTGGATGCATTGTACAGTCTTATAGCAGAAGGCAAGAATGACCTCCTGTAGCGCTCCCTGTCGCACCGTGGATGAATCAGTCTATTGCTGAACGTGCTCTTCATTTCTACAAGCCTGTCATAGAGGGGATGGGAGATGTTGTCCATGACAACATGATTCTCCTCTCAGCCACTACCTCCAAGGGGTCCAAGTCAGACCGTATTACAGAGCTTGCTCTCCTGATGAGCTTGTTCAGCCTTTTAGAATCCACTGCTCTAATCCCAGGGCCCCAGCATACCACTGCGTAGAAAATGGCGCTCGCTACCACTGACTGATAGAACATACAGTGCCTTGCGAAAGTATTCGGCCCCCTTGAACTTTTCAACCTTTTGCCACATTTCAGGCTTCAAACATAAAGATATAAATTTTTTATTTTATGTGAAGAATCACCAACAAGTGGGACACAATTGTGAAGTGGAACGAAATCTATTGGATTTTTGAAACTTTTTTAACTAATAAAAAAATGAAAAGTGGGGCGTGCAAAATTATTCGGCCCCCTTGCGTTAATACTTTGTAGAGCCACCTTTTGCTGCGATTACAGCTGCAAGTCGCTTGGGGTATGTCTCTATCAGTTTTGCACATCGAGAGACTGAAATTCTTGCCCATTCTTCCTTGCAAAACAGCTCGAGCTCAGTGAGGTTGGATGGAGAGCGTTTGTGAACAGCAGTTTTCAGCTCTTTCCAAAGATTCTCGATTGGATTCAGGTCTGGACTTTGACTTGGCCATTCAAACACCTGGATACGTTTATTTGTGAACCATTCCTTTGTAGATTTTGCTGTATGTTTGGGATCATTGTCTTGTTGGAAGATAAATCTCCGTCCCAGTTTCAGGTCTTTTGCAGACTCCAACAGGTTTTCATCCAGAATGGTCCTGTATTTGGCTGCATCCATCTTCCCCTCAATTTTAACCATCTTCCCTGTCCCTGCTGAAGAAAAGCAGGCCCAAACCATGATGCTGCCACCACCATGTTTGACAGTGGGGATGGTGTGTTGAGGGTGATGAGTTGTGTTGCTTTTACGCCAAACATATCGTTTTGCATTGTGGCCAAAAAGTTCGATTTTGGTTTCATCTGACCAGAGCACCTTCTTCCACATGTTTGGGGTGTCTCCCAGGTGGCTTGTGGCAAACTTTAGACGAGACTTTTTATGGATATCTTTGAGAAATGGCTTTCTTCTTGCCACTCTTCCATAAAGGCCAGATTTGTGCAGTGTAAGACTGATTGTTGTCCTATGGACAGACTCTCCCACCTCAGCTGTAGTTCTCTGCAGTTCATCCAGAGTGATCATGGGCCTCTTGGCTGCATCTCTGATCAGTCTTCTCCTTGTCTGAGCTGAAAGTTTAGAGGGACGGCCAGGTCTTGGTAGATTTGCAGTGGTCTGATACTCCTTCCATTTCAAGATGATCGCTTGCACAGTGCTCCTTGGGATGTTTGAAGCTTGGGAAATCTTTTTGTATCCAAATCCGGCTTTAAACTTCTCCACAACAGTATTACGGACCTGCCTGGTGTGTTCCTTGGTCTTCATGATGCTCTCTGCGCTTTCAACAGAACCTTGAGACTATCACAGAGCAGGTGCATTTATACAGAGACTTGATTACACACAGGTGGATTCTATTTATCACCATCAGTCATTTAGGACAACATTGGATCATTCAGAGATCCTCGCTGAACTTCTGGAGTGAGTTTGCTGCACTGAAAGTAAAGGGGCCGAATAATTTTGCACGCCCCACTTTTCATTTTTTTATTAGTTAAAAAAGTTTCAAAAATCCAATAGATTTCGTTCCACTTCACAATTGTGTCCCACTTGTTGGTGATTCTTCACATAAAATAAAAAATTTATATCTTTATGTTTGAAGCCTGAAATGTGGCAAAAGGTTGAAAAGTTCAAGGGGGCCGAATACTTTCGCAAGGCACTGTATGTAGCATCTTACTACATACATTGAAGGACCTGAGCTTCCTCAAGAAGTAAAGTCGGCTCTGTCCCTTCTTATAGATGGCCTCGATGTTCTTAGACCATTCCAGTCTATCGTCGATGTGCACTCCCAGGTACTTGTATGAGTCCACCATCTCCACGCCACTCCCATGGATGTAGACAGGAGTAGGTTTGACCTTTTTCCTCCTGAAATCTACCACCAGTTCCTTTGTCTTTGTTACATTCAGTTCCAAGTGGTTCACCCCAGACCACTCCACAAAGCTGCTGACCAGTCCTCTGTACTCCTCCTCCTGCTCACCCTTGATACATCCCACAATTGTAGAGTCATCTGAGAACTTCTGCAGGTGGCATGACTTTGAGTTGTGCTTAAAGTCCGAAGTATAGAAGGGTGAAGAGGAATGGAGAAAGAACTGTCCCTTGAGGTGCCCCTGTGTTACTCACTACCTGTTCAGACACACAGTTCTGAAGTCTCACAGACTGTGGTCTGCCTGTCAGGTAGTCAGTGATCCACGAGGTCATGGAGGGATCGACTTGCATCTCCTCCACCTTCCTCCTTAGAAGTAAGGGCTGGATGGTATTGAGGGCACTGGAGAAGTCGAAAAACATGATCCTTACAGTGTTGCCAGCCCTGTCCAGGTGTGAGTAGGCCCTTTGCAGCATGTAGATGATCGCATCCTCCACACCAACTCTGGGCTGGTAGGCGAACTGTAGGGTTTCTCATGGCCATGAGAAATAGCAATGTTTAATTTGTTTCATTATATTTCAAAATGTTTCGTTAAAATTTATCATTTTTGCAACCAATGAGGACTTCTCCTAAGTTATGATGTCTTCATTTTTTCCTCAGATGTGAAGACTTCTGTTGTTTTAAAAGGAAAAAAAAACTTTACATTTAAAATAGGGTTATATTTTAGTTTTTTCCATGTTTGCCAATATGGAAGAGAAATAGCAACCCTGCAACTGTTCCATAGTTCAGTAAGAAGTTTAAAAATAACTAGAGAGTTTAAATTGATTTTTTGATAAGAAAAAGTAATAAAGATTCATTACATTGGAGGCATGTGTCAAGTGTCGATTCATTAAAAAAATGAAAAACTTTCACAACCCAAAGCAAGGCTGGGAAAGGTCAGAGGACTTGCCTCGTGTGTAAAACACTTAGTTGCAGCATTCTAGGTATTGTCGTTTAAATGCTATTGGCTTATGAGCAGCATCCCACTGCATAGTGCCACTTTAAATAAAACCAAGAAAAAAGATTCACACCACAAGGCTTTGTCTGTCTGTCAGCAGTATTGTGTACAGTATATAGTTGACTCTTACCTGAATGAAAACAGGACATAAAGAAAGGGTTTCAGAAATCCAAGCTTTATTCCCTGCTTATAGGCTAGATAACTGGAGACTACTTTGAGTTTGTTTCAATGATGTTTTGACTTCCTGTGGTCATATGCGGGTTGTTTGCACGAACCCATATTGACCAGTATTTCTCGCAGTGTGAATGTATGCACACAGCGGTCCCGCAGTGTTCCAGTTAGTTACGCACTATGGTAACAGTCAGGTATACCTTAAAACTCTGGGCTTTATTCCATAAAATACATGTACATTCCATGCAAAATGCAAGGGTTTGATAAGTGTTATCAATTTCTTGCAAACATTTTCTTTGAGGGCATTTTTGACAACATTCTCCCTCAGGGCAATGCAGTGTATATAACCCAAGCTATAGATCTGCGTTAGGGTTAGGGTTAGGGTTCAGATTGCTTCAGAGTTTCCACAATCTTTCACTCATTTACATGCAAAATATCCTTCACTCAATCAAAATATACTCCTGAAGGGACCACACATCCAAGCCAAACTGAAGAGAACATACTGTATCAACAATGGTAAGATTCTGTTTTTGGACAAGTATACTGTTATTGGAAAGTTTGTGTTGAATGGTGTTTACACAAGAGATCTATTGAATCAGTCAAAAGAAAATAGCCAGATACTTTCTGGGATTGAAAGGAATTTCCTATGCTGTCAGGTTAAAAGAACTCTCGGAAGGACCCATTCAAGTATTCCAAATCTTCAAAGGCATTGATAGACAGAGTTAACGCCATAGACATCTTCATAATAAACAGTAAATCAAACTTGGGAGTAAAAGTAGAAACTAAAAAGGAAGTGCAACTTCAACTTCAGCAACTTAACTTAGACTGTCGTTAGTGGCAGAAATTAGTTCAAGAAATAACTATAACATTACAATACATACAGTACAGAAAGGGTGGGGAATAAATGTAAGTACAGCAATACCACTGCATTTATGTTTCCATGATGTGCTTGAACAAGTACTGAGCCAACATTCTAAGGCATATGAGCCACAGGCAATACATAAAGAATGGAGAAGCAAGGTCAATTATGATTTCAAAATAACGACTTTATTAAGCACTTGAAACCACCAAGAAACAGCAGAGAATAGTATAAACACAAATAACACAAGTTCTGTCTTTTCTGATGTCTTCACTGTGATGTTTCATTCTCCACCATTACGTCTCTTCTTCCACTTGGAAGTCTAACAGACACAAAGGTGGGAGAGTTGGTAAAGGTGGAAGTTGGCACCAGGATAGACAGACGGGCTGGGTGATCATGTGCATGAAGCATACAGAATACAATACGTCCATCAATCAGTCAAGCAACATCACTGGGAGCCTCAAGCTCCAGCCCACCTGCATTTAATTAAGGGTGTACCAGAACAGGCCTGCCAAAGTACTTTCATTTTTCATCTTTCACACAATTCAGTAATGACTTTAATTCATTCACTGATTATGAATAACATACATTGACAAAAATAAAGTAGTTTTTAATTAGTAAGCGATACCTTTAAATACATTGGAAGCTAAAAATATTCCAGATTAGTTTTTTGTGCTAAGTACTATAAATGTAAAAAGAATAACCTAAAAAATGCATTGGTAGAAATGTATTACAATATTTAATCATCTGCAAGTTTCTAGAGCACATACTACATGTAATATTCATTTTAATAAATTAAACAGTCCGGCTGTTAATGATGTATATTGTCCCCTATTAAGTGTTTGTGAATGTAGATTGTGATTTTATAAATTTTAGACCTACATTTTCAATTTAAAGGAAATGAAATGTTTCTGTTTTAAAATTAGAGCTGTACTGTAAAATACAGGACCGCAGATCACAGACAGTACCTTTTGCTCAAAGTCGGTGCTTCAGGGAAGACAGCAACCGCTGTCCAAAGTGTCTGAAATGACAAATCTTTGCATGAGACTCATTGCACCACGGAGTTGCAAAGCTGGCTCCTTGAAGGAAATCACCATCTTACCCGTCTAGGAAAAGAGCAAGCTTGTACCTGGTTTCCTGGGAGGCGTCTTGTGCCAGCCGAGTGGCAGCAGGCAGGATGCAGCTGGTGAGTTCCCTGGGGAGGTTACGTGCGCCCATCCTCTCCACCAGGACCTGGGGTGCTATCTGCTTGTGTGTTCTCATGTGTTTCTGGTGTGAGTGTGCACGTGTCCGTGTCTGTGTGTCTGTCCTGTGACGGACTGGTGACAAGTCCAAGGTTTGGCCTGATTTACACCCACTGTTTGCAGAAATAGGCTCCAGCTAACTCATGACCATAAACTGAAGAAAGTGGTTAGAAAATGAATGGATATTAGCATTGTAGTAAACATTCTTTAGTACATGCTTTGATTTAAAGCTCCGTGAAACGTAAATGACCCTTCACAGCTCCTGAAGTCAGACCCTAAGATTCTGGGTATTATTCTATTCTGTATATTTCTGCCCTCACCTCAGACCTCCATTCAGCAGTGCGTTGATTGCACGAGCAGGGGTACATGAAGGATGAATGTGTTGGATTCTCCGGCTTTGTGCAGCAGCACCTTAACTGTGTTGCCCAGTTCCGGGTCCATCCCTCTCTGCAGGAAGGTGAACATGTCTTTCAGACACACCACTGCCATCCTAGACACAGCTGATCGCAAGTTCTTCACCTGGGGAAAGGCAAACCACCGCCAGCACTGCAGAGCCTCGTCTGTACCCCTCTCTTGAACCATTCTCTATAAATGGTTCAGAATGGATACAAAAACAGTAAAAAGCAATCATACAAATGAACAATTAATATTTTGGAGAGATCACACCTCCTGCACGAGCGCCTGGGAGACATTGTGCAGTCTGCTCTTCAGGATGGCGGGGTGATGCTGGAACAGACGCCTTATGAAGGTCAGTCCGTCAACCTTCCTCTCCCTTAATTCAGTGAAAGGAAAGAAATATATCAACCAGGACAAAGAAAGAGGTCTAACTGTATAGAGCTATGGGCAGCAAGGTCTATATTTTCACTAGTCAGAACTGTATTCAAAGAAAGCGGAATAGTTGGATGCTGATTGTACTGCTTTATGCATACCAGTCGTCAGAGGCCAGAAACTGAAGGCTCTGGGTGAGGGCCAGCTCGGAGATGCTGATCTGACCTGCGATATGGGGGGTACTCTTCAGAGGCAGAAAGAGACGTTGTAGCGGTGAGGCTTAATAATAAGGCAGAATTAAGTGTTCTGAGCCTTCCCAAATGAGGCCCCATTTCTCTGTTCATCTCTGTGGTGCAGCCACAGAGAAACTATTCATGCAACATGTTTTCTTTTGATAAGGACAGCTCCCAAAGGGGGATGCACTTAGCTAAGCCTGGCTATCATGATCAATGGTCATCCATTGGCGCCTATCTGTCTAGGGAGTGCCAGTTGGACATCTGGACTGCATTACTAAGTGTCAGGACTAAGTGACTCATATCTCACCTTGATCAACCAATCAGGGACTGGTAGGGCCGAGTAACCCACGTGGGACTCTGATGCCCATGGAACTTTCAGCCAATCAATGAGCTGAAGTTCCTCCAGGTAAAAACAGGCAACACAGAGAGCCTGAGAGATTCAACAAGATTCAGATTCAGATTCAACAAGATTCAGATTCAGATTCTAAAGGGAATTCAAAGGAGAATTCCAGGGCAGGACGGCCCAGGAGCAGAAGGCTCCCAAGGGCAGGACATTCTCGCAGGGCGCCTCCTGACCATCCTGAGACTCAGCCCGGACAACCACGGAACGGCCAGTGTGTCCGAGTGCCAGAACTTTCCTTTGTTCTAAGAGTCTAGAGTGGAGGTTGCCAGAGAGTAGCCAGCAGCAGGCCTCGTGGACAGGTCGGAACTGTGGAAAGCTGAATCACTATTCAGAACTAGCTCTTCATCAGGAACGAACCGGTCCTCTTCCTGACTTGCTGGGACCCACAGTCATCTTTTCTCCTGTGCACAAACTTTGCTTGTTAATGCCAACAATGAGCACGGAGCCAGAGAGCGCGGATTGGACAGCAACAGCCTGCAACTGTTTCTTTGTGCACGCAGGAGATCTGAAACCCCAAAGATTGGATGAGTATTCAACTTCAATGCATTACAGCTCGAGAATTCAATTGTTATCCCAACCAGTTGATATCAATTTAATTCCTAAGAGTTATGTACTTGTTTGAGTATCTAATGTAGAAGTTATAACCAAGTTCATTTATGAAACGGTCTTAATGAATGACATACTGAACGTATGTCCTCTTGATATGTATAACTCTTTGTAACTGACCGAATATACCTTTTGTATTCTGATAACCCTCTCGATAAGATCTGTTAGGTTTATATGCATATTCTATGTATTAATAAATGTATCCTCGTGTATTAGTACCTGTGTGTGCGCGTTGTTTGAGTTATGTCGCATGGTTGGATTCTAAAGCCATCAAAAGAATCAACTTTGTGATTTACTGCTACAATTAATAATTGTCTCAGTAAATGCCCAAACCCTACAGAACTGGTGCCTTCAGAGAGCCACTATGATTACATATTTGGCGTCCCTGAACCGGTTTTCCCTACATTATTTGGCGTCCCTGGGTCGGTTTAATCTACAACGTTATCCCTCTCCTCTGCAGATCCATCCCCCCCTGTCATGCGCAGGCGTTTCTTAAGACTCCCCACGCTCCTCCACTGGTCCTGGACGTGCCCCATCTTGTGTGTCTGTAATAACAGAAAAGCACAAGTTAACCCTGGGCAATCCTGGCCCGGCTCAGTTTTGAGACCAGCTGGACCAGTCCTGGTAAAAGTTTTTACTTTGAGTCCTCTGAAATATTTACTGTTGGACCCCATGACATAAATTGTTTCACAGCACTGAATTGTGATTCATAGTATTCATATACATATACTTGCATTTTATTTTGATTTTCCTCTATATTTTGCTGCTGTAACATAACTTACAGCCATATGACAGCAACTCTATAATGCTGCTGATATAATTAAGTACAGTACATAGATGAAAGTGCCATGCAAGGGATTTGATAGGTGTTTTCTAAAAGCAAGCTAAAGGCTTTCACAAGTTATCCACCAGAGTCTACAAAAAATGTAAAAATGTTTAGATAAATAACGGTGCCTGATCATTGAACGAAATCTGGCTGGTCCCAAAATGATCAAATCCCTCAAATACCACTGATGCAAATACCACTGTAGATGGAAATAGAACATATTAGTCCTGTTTCATTGTTATTTCCTATATACTGAACCCCAAGGTCTACAAAAAAATTAAAAATGTTTTAATTTCTGAGATTTCTGAGATAAATAACTGTGCCTGATCATTGTAAGCAATCTGGCTGGTCCCAAAATGATCAAATCCCTCAAATACCAAATATATTATAGATGGAAAAAGAAACATATTAGTCCTGTATCATTGTTATTTCCTATATAGTGAACCCCTGAACAGATTTTTGCTGTTTGTTATTATTGGGTCAATTCCTTTCCAGGCTGTATTTTTACATCTAAAATACTCTAATATTCTATTCCAGAATACTGTCTGTATAGGGCTTCAAATACTGTTGTTGTGAATATTAGGTCAGTACGTAGACAGGACTTGATCATAATATACTGTAGTTACACTTGTGTGCTATGGCATTACAGTATACAGAGTACACACGTATGCTGATGGAGACATTATTACTAATCTTGATTGTTTTTGATGTCTTGATGTGAAGTGTTTATAAATAAATATACTTTAGAAGGTATTATAAAAAACTAGGACATTGATGAAACACAAAAATGAAAGACCTACAGAGCATTTTCAAACTCAAAAGTTTTGTTTGTAAAAAACTCAAAACAAAAGCAAAGAGAAATAAAGGCCTCTTACTCACCTCCTCGACGTAGGGGTGACTGTTGTGTTGGACTGCCTTTCCATAGACTCGCGCCAGGGGCTCGACACTTGTGTTGCCAGTGCTGGTGCCTTGCCCAGGGCACGACATCAGGCTCTGCTGAGAAGCAACTCGAGTGGAGCTCCCCAACACTCCTATAGAGACAAAGTGACCAAAGCACTGGCCCTGAGACTTAGACCTGCACTGAGCTCTTGAGAACCTATGAACAGATTTCAAAACTGACATTAATAACTGCATCACCTGTTTTATTTTTAAAGTGTTAGTGAGTTGGAATGTATGATTTAATTACAATGCCTGACAGGCATCACTGAAATGGACGCAACAATATTAAAATAATAATGTGATAATAGCCAGATTCGACTGAAAGCAACTCACCAAATTGAGGCTCAGAAATTACACCAACAAATTGGTATGACTTTAAAAATATCACATCTCTGCCTATGTTACAAATGTGTTGACTACAAAAACTCTATCATGATCCAGAGTCCCATTGACTACATTAGATTAGTTAAAGCCTGCATTCCCATCTGATATTATCATTCCTCTGTGGGCTAACTATCACATAATGCATCACATAATGCATAATTTAACAAAGAATCAAGGCTTAATAGTTAATTTTCCTTTGTTTTTCCTCAGAAAAACTAATTATCCTTCAGAGCCAGTCCTTGTTATCATTAGTGACATCTTAACCAATGGTGCAGCCGACTCACGTCTGGGGATTCTGGACACTCTGCGGGGCACTCGGCCCGGGGGTGTGGCAGCAGGAGGGGACACCACTATCAACCTGTCCTCCTCAGGCTCACCAGGCCCACCAGGCCCATTAGAATAGGTCAGCCACTACTCCACTACACTCACATCCGAGGTCACCCCTGCAAAACAAAGTCCGCATTTCTCAACACCCTTCACCTTTCAAAACCCAGCAGACACACTGACACTCATGCCGAAGTACAAATGCCAAAATCAACTGAGAAAAATGTGGGCAGGTGTTATTCTTTATTTCTTTATCTCTAAATAAGACCCAGTAGGCAGCAATAATGAACAGCTACTGTGTTTTCTGTGGACAAAGACAGTTTTTTCACTGATGAAAATGACTAGGAAATGCAGTAATCTAGTCTAGAAAAGAAAAAACTGAAACAGACTGTGCCCCATTCAAAACCCAAGCTGTAATGTTTAATTACTGTTCATTTTTGCCCAGTCTCACAGCTGGTTTCTCAGCACACACTCATACACACAAGCAAACACATTCAAACAAATGACAAGACAGCAGCTCCAGCTGTCAGCACCTTCGGTGGGGCTGTCCTCCACTCTGGAAGCAGCCATCAGCTTTCTGGAGGGGATTCCATCCAAGCGAGACCTTGCTACTAAAGGAGGGGAGTAATCGGACCTGCAGGGAAGACACAGAGACAGAGGAGAAAAGTGAAAAAATAATAACAATCAGCACTGCTCTGACAGTTATCTTTACAGAGCTGGAACAGAGCTGTCAATTTTGAGATCCCCAACCCCACAGGCAAGAATGTTGTGATGTCCACCACTGGTGTGTTCTAACTTCCTCATAGTCCACTGCCTCCTCTTCTCCATAAAGCTGAAGGTTACTTTCCATTGGGCGCTCCAAGGGGCGCCCTGTCTGGCTTGCCTTTCCTGAGTCCCTGGGCATACCCTAGGCCCTGTCGGGCAAGGGCTTGGTGCCTCGAGAGATCGGGGGCACGGGTTTGATTCCATTGAAGACACAGCGGCAGGTTGTGGAGCACATCTGAGAGGCTCTGAGGAGCTCTGGGAAGGTCCTTCCCTGGGCTTCCCCTGAAAAACACAGACAGGGCTTACACATACTGTCTGTACATAACGTTCTGAGAGGAAACTATATTTCCACTTGACCTTTAAGAAGAATAAAGGGTGAGGACTGCTTGTCTATTGTGAAGGCTGTAGTGGTTAGTCAGGATGGCAGTCTTCCTAACAAGTTGCCATTGTTGCTAAAACACTACATCAAGTCCCCTGCTCTTTCACCACATGGAGGTCAAGATTGTGCAAACCAACTTGACTGTAACCACTACCAGTCTTCATAATAGGCAATCAGTCCTCAGTCTGATACTTAACAGTAATCAATAGTACTACTATCACCAAAATTGGAATCAAAACTGCAGTTGTCAAAAATCATCCAAACTACCATTATCAATGTTCCTCAATTTTTATGATCACTTAATAAAAACTGAGCAAGATGAAAGAAAGGAGAAAGAAAAGGAATGGATGTGTATCCTTCCCTGCAGTGTTCTGGGAACTGGGGCAGAGGGATCTGCACAGAAGACTGCTCTCCTTCCTGCTGGATCAGGTGCTGGACATGCCAACATTGAGGTCCACATTCCTGCAAGCTGGCTGAGAGCCCAGACCCCCAGCAGCTCCTGGGGCTGTGAGAAATGTACGCTCTACGCTGGAATGTCCGCAGAGAGGGCAGGAAGTCTTTGTAGGCACATTGTCCCCACCATGGACAGGAGCTGTCAAAACCAGCCAAACATAGCTCATTCCTTGGTTTTCCCAAACATTGAAAGATGTTAAGGATTAATATAATTAACTAGCATAGCATTATCATTACCAGCCCAAGCATCATTTGTATATCATTAGACATCAAGTATCAAGTATACCATTAGACAGACCAAGCCTTAGCTGTTAAGTAATGCATATGCGTGGAACTGTGTATCCAAAATCCATTGGGAGTTTTAATGCTATGACTAAAGTTCTGTTGAGAAATAAAAAAAAAACATTTAACAGCTTGTGAGATATCAAATCCTTTTTCATCTAAAAGTCCAGTTACATCTATGAGCCAAAGACACAACCAAAGCACAGGCAATCGGGTGGGAAGAGAAGAAATGTCAATAGCAGGAAGCAGCACTCCCCGAATCAGTTTCAGCTGTGACTCTTGGGCTACTCATCAAGGATTTGCTTTTTGCTTTGAAAATTTCACAGCCTCTCTCTTCTTTGTGAAAAAAAATAATTTCAAGGTTTAATAACCGGCCTGAGAAATTGGGACTGCAGATCCCCTTTCAGGCCTGACCCTCCTCTGTGAGCACACCTCTCTCTCTGTCGGAAGGGTTGGTGGGGCTCAGGAACTGCATGTCCGAGTCCTCTCCACCACTGTTCTGTGACATCCTCAGGAGCCCTTTCTTCCCTGAAACCTGGGGTTGGTAAGGCTCTGGGATAACTGGGTGGGGAAAGAGAGTTGCTGGGGTTAACAAAAAACTAAAACCACCTGTATTCTGGCCAGAATCTACTGCAAATGAGTTTGCTTACTCTGAAGGAGCTCCTTGGGGTTTTCTCTGTGAATCTGGAAATATCATCACCTTGTGAGCTTTTGTCACCTGATGATCTACTGCCTCACAGAACCAAAACATCACCCCCAATACTTTAAAACTCTGGCACGCTATCTGTTGCTGTGTTGCTAAAGCTGGAGTTGAAATGTGAACAGGAATGTGTACTGGCATATCCACTCCTAAGAGTTCAATAAATGGGTTGTGCTGCTATCTCTAGCGTGGCTTGATTTGTGCCCATTGTCTACAGATCAGTTCACATGTCTGTAAGAGTTCACGATACAGTTCTGAAGGTCTTTGAAACTGACTTGTTGCAACCCCCTCTGATAGGGCAGTTATCAGGCAATTTTCTTTTTCAAGAACCAATTTTGATCAATTCTCAATTCATTCATCCATCCATCCACTTTCTAAACACTTTATCCAATACAAGGTCATGAGGGAGGGAGCCGGAGTCACAGGGCACACAGACACAAACACAGACATGCTCATATACTCACATCAAAGCCACTTTTTCCAGAAGCCAATTAACCTACCACCATGTCTTTGGACTGTGGGAGGAAACTGGAATACCTGGAAACCCATAAAAACTAGTGCTGCACGTCAGCAATGCCAACCACTGAGCCAACATGCCGCCCATTAATAACTCACCAAAATCAGAACGATCCTCAAAATCAATAAAACAATACAATGATCCCCAAGGCCAGTCTTACTATCCTCTAAACTTTTACCAAAGGACTCCTAAAAACATTCATGAAAACGAATGTTAGAAACATAATGTTTTTACCACATCAGCAGCAGCAGAAGAGCCTTTTCTTGATGCAAGGCAGTTTAAAAAGACAGAGCAGAACCAAGTATAAAGTAATACAATTTTTTTTCCCTGAGGCTGGAGAATCCTGTATTACCGATAAAAAGGTAAGTTTATTTTCGTTTTGTACAGTTATGAAGGTGGGATGTTAGAAAGGAATAGTGTCAAGTCTGTAATAAATCCCTCTTCACAGGCCATTAGAGAGTTTTTGTTACCACTGAGGTTTTGCATGCAACTCTGGTACCAGTCCCTATTATCATTAGCGACATCTTAACCAATGGTGTAGCCGACTCACATGTGGGGATTCTGGAAACTCTACGGGGCACACAGCCAGGGGGTCTGGCAGCAGGTGGGGACACCACTATCAGCCTGTCCTCCTCAGGCTCAGCAGGCCCGTTACAATAGGTCAGTTGTTGTCCCGCTACACTCACATCTGAGGTCACCCCTACAAAACAAGGTCAAAATTTCTCAACACCATTCAGAACTGTCACCCTTTACACCAATCTCACAACACCTGAGCCCACAGTAGCAGACGCACTGACACACACAGCAACCTCAACACAAGGAGGGCAAATGCAAGAACTGACGGAGAAGAATAATCGGCAAGGTCTATATCTTCTTTATCTCTTTAACTCTAAATGAGTCCCAGCAGACAGGAAGTTTCAATCTCTACTGTGCTGTACTGTTCAAACCTAGAGCTACTAGGTTACTTTCAGTTCTGCCCAGTCTCACGGCTGGTTTCTCAGCACACACTCATACACACAAGCAAACTCATTCAAACAAATGACAGGCCAGCAGCTCCAGCTGTCAGCACCTTGGTTGGGGCTGTCCTCCACTCTGGAAGCAGCCATCAGCCTTCTGGAGGGGACTCCAGCCAAGCGAGGTCTTGCTACTAAAGGAGGGGAGTTATTGGACCTGTAGACAAGACACAAATGGAGACACAGTGGAGAAAAGTGAAAAAATGATAAACACTGCTGTGTCATCTTTACAGAGTTCGAGCAGTGTTGGCAACTCTGTTCACTCCCTTGCCAAGTTCACAACCCTGCTTTGAAGGACATAAAACCACAAAAGATGCCAGCTTGAACAACAACCTAACTTTATCAACACTCTTCACTCCAGCCGCCACAAAAAAACAGAAAAGATGTTCATAAAAGTAGGAGGCTACCTGTGTGGCAGTAAGCAAAAACAAAGTTACAAGTTTGGAAAACAAGCTTCAGTGCACTGTTTATAAAAGCCACAACCGTCTTGAGCTGTAAGGGCAGCATTTTAATTGCTCTGAATGTGTCTGCAATGTCTACATTTCTGAGGGCCGTGTGTCATGGACAGACCTGGGTTGGGGGTTCGGCGGCACAGGCTTGATTCCATTGGAGAAACAGCGAGAACGCACAAGCGTGGCTTTAGTTAGCACCGGGCAATTCTCACGGGCTTCACCTGAAGGACACAGTAGGAAAGGCATTCCTAAAAAATTATAAAAGCAACTAGATCACATTTATTTTCTAACCACTTTATTTAATTTAGTGTTGCAGATAGCACACCAGGAAGTGAGCCAAGAGCCCCAGTGCTGCAAGACAGCAATGCTCATCACTGTACCACCATGCTGCCCATCAGATCTACACACTTATCTAGGAACCCCAGTGCAATAGCGATCTACATATAGTTATTCCTAATTACTGTATATCCCAATGCAGACTTGATCAGTTATTTGGAACTAAACTATGGAAGAATCCTGGAAAATTCTACTGAAGTTTCTACAGATTTTAACTCAGTAAAAACTCATCCCCAGTACTGGAGTACGACCATGCCAGCAGAGCTCTTGATTAAGCTAATTCAAAAGTAGTTGGATACCATCAATGCTCAGTTTTTGAGTTTCACACCTGCCTTCTTTCAAGTAATTGACTGAATGAAGTGACTGGACCTTTTGAGATTAAATTCACATTGCAGTCTACAGTATGATACAATGATTGAAATCACCTGGTTTAAGTCTTTGACAAAGTGGCATCACCAAATACTAATTAACAGAGCATCGATGGGATTAACCTGCTTTGCCAAAGTGCACTGATTCCCATTATTGGTGTTTGTGTGGTCACCTATTGTGTTGATTCCTGGCTTTTCAATGCATCTGTCCTCTGCTGCTTCTATTTCTTCTCCCCTGTCCCAAACCCTCTCATGGTAAAACAGCAGCTTCTTCTGATCTCGCCATCAAGCTAGAGAGTAAGATTGTTCCTCTTTAGAGACTGATATTTACTGATCTGTCTATTAAAGCAATGCTTCTCAACCCTGCTTCTGGAGTGTCTTACTTTTCCTTCTGGCTGATCTCTAAATGATTGAGGCTGAATGATTCTTTTTATTTGGTGATTTGACCTTTTCAACCTGTTTCTACTTTTAGACTTTGGTTTCAAAGACTCTGCTATGGACATGTTATGCAACAAAAAACCTGACAAATAAAATTCCACCTACTCTGCCCTCAGTTTTCTTATTAAGTGGTAGTTGCCTTATTTGTGTTTTAGCATCTCTTAACAGGAGAAAAAATTATGGTATGATGTTAAATAAAAACATTTTTTTTACGGTAGATTTCTGGCAACCACAGCTGCCAGTTTTTTACCGTAAATTTTACAGGATGTTTTTTACAGTGCATCGATGAAAAAAAGAGAATTAGCTCACTGATAGTTTTATGTGGAGGCTGTGAACATTTTCACATGTCGTGGTCTTTTAAATGCATTTGGTTTGAAGGCTTTCTGCCTTTCCCTTCCAAAGATTTGGACAGAAGAATATTCTAGCTTGGTCAAAAAATGGCTTAAAAACGACAGTGAAGGCTGTGGAAACAGCCACATGTATTTTGTACGCACACAAGTGTTTTCGTAACTCTAGCAGTTATCGTGAAAAGTCAACAGTCGTGCCAATTGTAATCGCTTTTATTTTTAAAGACATTTTAGAAAAGTGTCATCTCTGTGACCCAGTGGTGAAGAGCGGCCTGTTCTGCCAAATCCACTAGATGGCGCTACCTCTTAGCTCGCGGCTCCTGTCAGTTGAGTTCAGCGTTCTGCGCATGGGCAGTAGGGACTAAGAGGCAGTGAGCGACCGTTAAAAAGAACCCGAAATGACTCCAGAGAGTTGTAACGGTAAATACGGTGTTGTTTCCCTATTTGCACCCTAATTGAGTATTAATCGGTATTTCATAGGATTGAGACAAGATTAGCAAGAGGGGTATTAGATTTTAACGGAGTACACTGAGGCGGTAGCCAGTTTTTAGACACCTTCTCGGGCTAGGGATATCTGTTTATTGATTTGTAAGTAATGGGTTTCACATGCTCCTTGTATTTTCTGTTCCTTCATTCTTTACAGAGACTTATGTTTAGCACCGTTTGTTAAGTGTACGCAATTGTGAGTCTTATACTAATTATTGTCGTAATGTAGTTCTCGGTGAGGTGACCTGCCTATTTCTGTAATGTCATTTCTTTCTTTTTTTGTTGTTCAGTGTAGATGCGTTTCTGTAACGGTCAGATGGAATGTAAAAAACTGTCAAACTAAACATGTTTTCTTTGTTTTCCCCTCTGCGTGAAAGAACCAGCGCCGTATTTTGTGTATATAAAAATATCGTTATATGTCATTTCTTTTATTTTTATTTTTTAAAACTAAGAACAGATCAGACCACATACTCACCTAGAAAAAAAGAACCCCCAAATTATATTTGTGTCCTGTGCTAATTATTCTTTGCCAGGCTACGTCTATACAAAAAAGTTGCATTTAATACCACTCGATATTAATATATTTACAGAGGTAAGCTTTCGGATCGTGTCGTTTCTTTTTTTAAAAGACAAACGCAAGATTTTTTCAAATAGCTCCACACATTTTCTCATATGCACGTATTCTCCAATATCATCACAACAAAACCATAAAGTTTATTCCACAGATATGACACTATTGTGCAGTAAACCAATAAATTAAAGAACTAGCAGAACCCCAATAAAAACACCCGGCCAGCACAACATGTTAATATCATACCTTTTTACCATCAAAACCGCAAAAGCAAAAAACAGCAAAAATATATATATATATCCCATTTTTTTACCTTATTCTGAAGCATGATGTATATCCAAAATAACCCAGACTAGCTTATCTCCAAACCTGGAGGCTATTGAACGTTATTGACTTTGTAGTAAATGTGTGAAGAAGGACCGCGAAAAATAAGGCGATCTGATTGGTAAAAAGCGCTGTCAGTCATTGTATTTTCAGCCATTCAGAGGCCTTAGGGGGTAAGACTTCCCCTAAAAGCCTCAGGCTTCATTCCGCCTGCCTATTAGCTGTCAATCATTGACTCAGAAGGGCTAATCAATCAGTTTTTTATCAGTGTCTTCTCAGTGCTCCTTTTTTACAAACTGGAAGTGAACTCTGAGGTTTTCTTCATTACATAACAGCAGATAAAGGCTCTTTAGCAGTGTCTAATGTTTTTTATTCTTATTATTTTCAATATGTTTATGGTTTTTTATTATAGGCCTGAAATTTAATTCCAGGTACAGTCTTCTCAAAACATGATGTCGAATTTTTTCTTATTGATCAATTTGTCCCAGATTTTTATCCAAGCTAGTAGTCACCCAGAACAAGGTTTTCAAATCATCCCCAGGGCGCTGACAGGCCTAGAATTGAAAATTCTGACCTCTGAATACCAACAAAAAAAAACATTTTTGCCTACTGTTTTTGTTGGTTTTTTTTTCATATGTTTGTCTGCAGAGTGGACACATTAAGAAATATAAGAGATTTGTTCACACTCAAAGCCAAGGGGGTTAGTTTCAATTTAAGACCCGAACCAGGCTCTTGCTATGTTCTGCTGCAGAGATATAACAAATGTTTAAGGGGGAGGAAATTCCAGGCAGAAATTGGCTAAATGTGTCAATGGTTAGAACTGGTTCAGATCAAAGATCAAGCACAGATCAAACAGCAGGATCTCACACACTGGGACTGATCTGTGATCTGTGATGTGGTTGAGTGTGAATTGTGGTTCTCTAGCAGGCACAGTCTGTGCTGTGCTGAAAAAAAACTCTTAAGCATAGTGTAGTTTTTGTTAACAAGTTTATCAGTGAAAAGGCCACGGGCATTTTTCCTCCCACCTATATTCTCAGAGTAGAATAGAATTTATTATTAGCACAATTTATTACAGTGCTAAATTTAATATTATTGATTACTAATAGTTTATGCTAACACCTAACTTTCTTAACGCGAGAAATACTGCTCAATACGGCCGTATATCACTATAGGAAGCATAACACCGTAGCCTCCAATTACCCAGACCACAAAACAAACAAATAAATGTTAAATGAAATGTCAAAAGAAAACTGAGGACATAAAGAAAGGGTTTCAGAAATCAAACAAAGCTTTATTCCTTTTGCCCAAATCGGGAGACATTAGAGGCTTGCCACACCCGGACTGTTACAGTAACACATTAGCAAGTTAAAGCAATTACGTTGAAAAGCTGGGTGTAATAATTGTTTTCTTCCTTGATGTTCTGATCTGCAAGGCAGTTTTTTCCGCAGCGAATGTGGATTCCGTCTGGCATTGCCAGATTGTGAAAAATAAAAGTATTTTATGAAACACACATTTGCGATTTTAATCAAGATGAGGGTAAGGGAGTCTTCTCTATGACACTCTCCCGTATAAAATTAACGTGAAACAAAACAAAAACTAAAAATAAGATACAGGTACAATCGACAGACATTCACAGCATGTAAATGTTTTATGATATGTCTATGTTAGGAATGTCTGTCAATTGTATCTTATTTTGAGTTTTTGGTCAGACCACAGCCAGGACCCGCCAGGCCCCACAGCCCCATCTGCACACACCCCCACAAACCCACCCGCACACACCCCTTCTCCTGCACCTCACCGCGCCCGGCCACCACTGCGTCACACAGCTGCCAGCGCACCTCACCGCGCCCGGCCACCACTGCGTCACACCACACAGACGGTGTGACGTGAAAGATGGTGACGTCACCGTGCAGGCGAGCAGACACACTCTCTAGTCAGGCGTACAGTATGTGTTAAATATATTTAGATCTTTGAATTAATATTATTATTGATTTCTTTAGCCTCACAGCATTGTCCAATAATACGCTTCTTGTGTCTAATTTTTAGTTAAGCAGGATTTGAGCTACAGACCATAAAAAACCGGGATTCACTTTTTTCACATATTGATGATAACGATATCGGTAACAGTCTGAAACTATCCATTGTTGTTAATAAATGACTTAGATTCGAACATGTTGTGATATTCAGAAATATAAAAAAGTCAATAGAGTGTCCGTAATATTGCTATTTTCGTTTTTCAAGGTAATGTTTGATAAAAGAAAACTCATTGCGATAGCTGGGTTATTTTGCTTATAAGTCAGGCACTTAAACCATCACGCTACTGAGACAGTCACATAACAAGTGGTGAAACAGCCGTACACATCAATAGATATGTGTATATACTACTGTGCTACAGTACATGAATATAATTATATTATTAATTTCTTTATATATGCGATTCCATATTATATTCCCTATTAATCAAATTCTAAAAGTATGCTTCTGTTTACTCTGGTATCGAGCGTATTCACAGAAAAGCTTAAAACTATCACTTTTCTCACAAAGTACTGAATACTGTATAAACGTACAGTAACATGGTCAGAAGGAGCAAGGAGCAAGTAAAAACGTTTCCAAAATAACCACATGTAAGACTTTGATTCTTAAAATGTTTAGGGAGAAATGGAATACTGGTGTGCATTTTTTCTTTCAAATACCAAGACCATCCATATACAGTACAGTTTACATACAGTAATATTTTTGTTCCTAAATTAATATCTTTAATGAGCATGTGAAAGGCATGGTGAATCGGAGATTCTCAAGAATTACTTTGTATGATTGGAAACAAATGTGTGATTGGATCAATGAAATGCTGTGGCGTTATTTTTTGTCAAAGAAAACAATAGTCTTTAGATTTACAAAGAATGTGGACCAGGGTAATACTTTGAGTTTACAGCTTGTCCAAGGTCATTCATTATTAATACTATGAGTAATATCTTCTGTTAAGACTTTGATGGCGAAAGCTCAAACGCTGTACATGAGAGGTTGAGCTTTATTAGCTCCACCTGGCGGTAATTCCGGACACTAATATCTTACTTGCGGTATTATACGATAACCCGTGTTATTCTGGGACACTCCCACCACGTTTTACCGCAATATAATCCGCTCGTTTTGAATGGCTGCATCTGTAGGAATATAGTTCTTTGAGTGTAATATTGTGAAAAGCCTTTGAGAAATATTTGAACCCTAACCCTAACTAACAAAACCCCAAGCTAGGTATCCCTTCCTAGAGCACCGCATTGGATCCCAATCCTCCGCAGTCAGCCCCAGCGTGACACTAGGGTTAGGGTTTTATTCCCATACAATGTAGACAGTTTTTGATGGCATGGCTGTGTTTTAGGGCTGAAAGCATACTTAGGAATACAGTTCTTTCAATGTTTTCTAAACATTTTTTTCCTGACCTATATGGCTGCATACAGTGCTTTGCCCCAAAAGGGAATGGTGTCTGATTTGCCCGACAATCAGCAGTTCAATTAACCTGTTTTAACTTTCAAACTCTTGCCATGGGCTTTAAAATCACAGGCATGTTAACAAATAAAGCCAAAATGTATTAGTTGTTTCTTTTAGGCCACGTAAGCATTAACTTACATTGATTACACTAAGGGGTGGAACGGGCAGTACGGGAATAATTACGATGGTGGAGCATCGATAGTGTTACGCCAAAATAACAGATTTGCACCTTTTTTTAGTCAAGAAGAAATACAAAAAAGAAAAAATCTCCCACTCCACCTCACTGAAACATTCATCGCAGTGGCAGCTCCTCCACCTTCTTCATCTCAAAACGCGACTCTAACTCCACAAAAAAGATGAACGAGGTCGGATCTTGTAATTGGAATTGCATTTTCCAAATTCCCAGCTTGCAAATTTATTTTAATTTGTATTAATTTTGTATTAGATCGCGTCTTATGTAGGTCACGTTCTCAATCTGTAAAGCGCCACGCAGCAATCAAAGTCTCATCTCTGAACTCACAATTGCATTATTACTGAGAGAGTGACGCATTGCTCAAGGGGTTAAATTGATCGTAGTTTCTCAAATGTTATTACTTTAGCTAAAAAAAACATGCATGGCAGCGACAGAGTTTTATTTTTGTGTGGTTACTGCGCATCTGCAACCTTGCAACCTGGTAAAGGTCAGGCGAAGTCTATTTTCTAAATTAGATGCCGGTTTTCTACACTGTGTAACCAAAGTGGTAAAAAATACTGTTTTTTACATTGGGTGTCAGCAGAAATCTCTGTCGATTTTCCATTAAGACCAGCTTCAGTAAAACATCATGCAAACGGTGCCCTTTTAAGTGCTCCCATTTTACTATCCTGAAAGCAGCTAATTCGTTTGATAAAAATCGATGTGTATATCAATAAAGATGTTAATTTGTTCAGTTCAAGATTTGTAAAAACTCGTGTGAGGGCATGGGGGTGTAGCGACGCTTTCCAGCACGTGGTGAACCGATGCGACCGCCTGTAAGAGATGGGAGTCGCAAGCGCATCATTGTCCGAGGATCAGAGCAACAGAAACGTTTTTTTCAAGCAAAGCAGTATCTTCGTTCATATTTTTATAAATTGAAATACAAACATATCCAAAAACAATAACGAGTAAAGAGTGGGGTGTGAATTCGAGCACTGGTCTTGTTACTTTTGGATGTGTGCTTACTTCATTCACTTGCAGTGGCTTTCTAGTAGTCTCACCTTGTAGTCTGTTTTCAGATCTGACCTTAAGACCCTGGCAGTCACATACAGTAGATCTTATGATGTATTCTGTATATTGTCTTCTGTATATTGATTTATTTGGTGAAATTATCTCTCGTGAATGTGCACTTTCCTAAGAAAACAATGTCTTCTGAAAACTGCTATGTAAAATAAAGATTAATAATTGAGAATCTCTTTAAAAAAAATAAAACTGCAGACTAAATTTGTAACTTGCACAGTTCTTTAAATCAGGAGTGTCAGACTCAATTTCTGGAGAGCCTTGAGTCTTCTAATGTTTGTTCCACATGTTCTCTCAGTTATATGCTATATACATTATACTGTTAATGCAGCTTCACAGTTATCATCACTTCCGTTCAAATAGTCATTATTTAATCACACTGATTCGGCCTTTTTGTTTTTATTGGAATTTCTGAAATATTTCGACATATACTGTTTTTCCACCATTTCTAGCTCAAATACATACTCAAAAATCTTGAAATTAAGATGCCATTATTAGACAAGTCCAAAGCGGTTCATGGAGGAAATAGAAACATATCCTATATCCTATACAAATTGATCATGCTAGTGATTCCAATACTTATTTTTGATAGATTTTTAATGCCTTGGTATACATATCACATGGGCAATATCAATCGCCAGACAGGATTGTACTATAGGCATCTGGGTGTTTATGTTGATTCTTTAATGGTCAAATTAGAACAATAAAATTACAAACAGAATGTTTGGGTACACCGTATAACATGAAGTGTGTAGCTTACTCCCTTCAGCATTGAGACTATACATAAGGTTTACAACACTAGTAAAATCGCATTTATAATACTGCATTCATTTTTATTCACCATACCTCTAAAATTACATTAGGTAATTAAATGTTCACACTTTTAAAGTTCAGTGGATTGGTGAATTCATAAAAATGAAAAAAGAAAAAAACAACCAAAAACAAAAGTAGTGAGAGATATTCCAGTTTATAAAAAACCAAGGAGTGTAGATGGGGTCAACCATTTTTTTGTAGCAAAAGAGCCGCAACTTGAAACTAAAAGAGAATTAATTCTTGAAAAATGCCGTGGTATTGATGCTTCAATAAAATGGCTGGGCTGCTTGTTACTTTGGAGAGCTGTGGGTGCTTTCAACAGGATTCCTAGTTAGGTGTCTTAAGGCCCAATCTGGGCTCCTTGAAGTAGCAGCTAGAAATGGGATCTATATACAGTTAGGGGTGGCTTCTCTTTGTTCTTCAGATTACAATCTGTATGTTTCATGTTGTTTTATAATCATCAAGGAGTTGACTTGAATTAACACTCCTCTTTTATAAACATGCTGCCTTTAAACTCTACAATTACCAATCAGCAAATAGACAATGTTAGCAGTAAGTACAGCCCCCTATTACTGTGTCTCCAGTTGTAAATTATAGAATAGAACTGCCTCCTTAGAGTGTGCTGCATTTTGGTTTATAAAATCATTAAGAAGAGATTCAGGAAATTCCATACAGGTCTGATTGTTTGTAATCCCGGATTTTTCATGTTTGATTTATACATTCCATTACATCTATCAATATGCGATGTTACCGTTGTAATGCTTGAGTTGAGTACTGATAACACATCACAACACTTTGAGGAGTTTTGATTGAGTGCCAGTTTCAGTACTCGTCATTTATAATGAAGTAAATCAGAATAGTTTGTAATGAAAATTGTGTTAAGTAAGTAGACTGGAACCAGTGATCTCTCTGTCCGAATTTTGACATTTTATTGAAATAAAGAGAAGTTTACTGTTTGGACTCTGTGGAAGAAAAGGATATTGCATAAGTTTCTACTGTTCTGCATGCAGTCCTTAGGTTCATGTTCTCCAAAGAAAAGAAAGTGGGATTGATGAGCCCAAGACCTCTACTTAAATTAAATAGAAATGATCACTATATCAGCTAACTGTCAACATGTTTACTAAAAATGATCTACAGATTTAAATGTCTCTTGCAGTCTTTCTACTTAAAATATGTAAGGATATTATTAAGGTTCAATTACAGTACATGGAAAAGATAAGATATGGAAATTAGCAAAACGTGCATTTACTACAAAAACTATGCCAGTTTTCTTGAAATCAAACATTAAGCATTAACAAGCACTGAGAACTTCATTGTTCCTGCCTCTCAGATGGACAGAGATCCCTGGTCTCCCCAACCGAGTGGCTCCTCTGAGAAAGACCTGCAGTTCACTAGAACAATGAATATAAGTCAGGAAAATGCAAAACGTGCCAAACACTTTGGTAAGTACCTGATTTATGCTTCCTAGACTTTTAATTTCAAGATGAGTGATGAGTTGAGATCTGTAGTTATCACTGTGTGTACAGTCTGTTTTGAATTATTTAGCTAATTCTGAACCCAGAGAAAAAAGAGTAATTTAGGTTCACAATTACTTCACCAAAATCATTCCAAACATTTCTGACCATGGTGTGGTAAAGGAAAGTGAAGTACATTTCCCTCCTTGTGTGAGGAAAAAGACATGTGCTCCTGGTAGGGAGTAGTCTGTGTCAGTAACATGCAGTATGTTGGCAGGGCTTGAGGAGATGAAGTGGGCTGTGCGTGTGCAGTGCTACAGTATATGTATGAAACACCAGGCACATTGAGAGCTCCTGCACGATTAGCAGTTGCTATACAAAAAGATTTTCTGCTGTCCCTGTCAGAGCTGAGGACATGATCAAGATAAATTGGAATCAGGACTATATTAACAGAGCTTTGATGGGATTAACCTGCTTTGCCAAACTGCACTGATTCCCATTATTGGTGTTTGTGTGGTCACCTATTGTGTTGATTCCTGGCTTTTCAATGCATCTGTCCTCTTCTGCTTCTATTTCTTCTTCCCTGTCCCAAACCCTCTCATGGCAAAACAGCAGCTAGTTCTGATCTTGCCATCAAGCTAGAGAGTAAGAATATTCCTCTTCAGAGACTAATATTTACTGATCGGTCTATTAAAGTAATGCTTCTCAACCCTGCTTCTGGAGTGTCTTTTACTTTTCCTTCTGTCTGATCTCTAAATTATTGAGGCTGAATTATTCTTTTTATTTGGTGATTTGACCTCTTCAACCTGTTTCTACTTTTAGACTTTGGTTTCAAAGACTCTGCTATGGACATGTTATGCAACAAAAAACCTGACAAATAAAATTCCACCTACTCTGCCCTCAGTTTTCTTATTAAGTGGTAGTTGTCTTATTTGTCTCTTAGCATCTCTTAACAGGAGACAAAATTATGGTATGATGTTAATTAGTATTTGGTGATGCCACTTTGTCAAAGACTTAAACCAGGTGATTTCAATCATTGTATCATACTGTAGACTGCAATGTGAATTTAATCTCAAAAGGTCCAATCACTTCATTCAGTCCATTACTTGAAAGAAGGCAGGTGTGAAACTCAAAAACTGAGCATTGATGGTATCCAACTACTTTTGAATTAGCTTAATCAAGAGCCCAGCTGGCACAGTGGTATTCCAGTGCTGGGGATGAGTTTTTACTGAGTTAAAATCTGTAGAAACTTCAGTAGAATTTTCCTGGGTTCTTCCATAGTTTAGTTCCAAATAACTGATCAAGTCTGCATTGGGATATACAGTAATTAGGAATAACTAGATGTAGATCGCTATTGCACTGGGGTTCCTAGATAAGTGTGTAGATCTGATGGGCAGCATGGTGGTACAGTGATGAGCATTGCTGTCTTGGTGTCTCACTTCCTGGTGTGCTATCTGCAACACTAAATTAAATAAAGTGGTAAGAAAATAAATGTGATCTAGTTGCTTTTATAATTTTTTAGGAATGCCTTTCCTACTTTGTCCTTCAGGTGAAGCCCGTGAGAATTGCCCTGTGCTAACTAAAGCCACGCTTGTGCGTTCTCGCTATTTCTCCAATGGAATCAAACCTGTGCCGCCGAATGCCCAACCCAGGTCTGTCCATAACACACGGCCCTCAGAAATGTACACATTCAGAGCAATTAAAATGCTGCCCTTACAGCTCAAGACGGTTGTGGGTTTTATAAACAGTGCACTGAAGCTCGTTTTCCAAACTTGTAACTTTGTTTTTGCTTACTGCCACACAGGTAGCCTCCTACTTTTATGAACATCTTTTCTGTTTTTTTGTGGGGGCTGGAGTGGAGAGTGTTGATAAAGATAGGTTGTTGTTCAAGCTGGCATCTTTTGTGGTTTTATGTGCTTCAAAGCAGGATTGTGAACTTGGCAAGGGAGTGAACAGAGTTGACAACACTGCTCGAACTCTGTAAAGATGACAGAGCAGTGTTTATTATTTTTTCACTTTTCTCCACTGTGTCTCCATTTGTGTCTTGTCTGCAGGTCCAATAACTCCCCTCCTTTAGTAGCAAGACCTCGCTTAGCTGGAGTCCCCTCCAGAAGGCTGATGGCTGCTTCCAGAGTGGAGGACAGCCCCAACCAAGGTGCTGACAGCTGGAGCTGCTGGCCTGTCATTTGTTTGAATGAGTTTGCTTGTGTGTATGAGTGTGTGCTGAGAAACCATCCGTGAAACTAGGCAAAACTGAAAGTAACCTAGTAGCTCTAGGTTTGAACAGTACAGCACAGTAGAGATTGAAACTTCCTGTCTGCTGGGACTCAGTTAGAGTTATAGAGATAAAGAGGATAAAGACCTTGCCGATTATTCTTCTCAGTCTGTTTTTGCATTTGCCCTCCTTGTGTTGAGGTTGCTGTGTGTGTCAGTGCGTCTGCTACTGTGGGCTTTGGTGTTGTGAGATTGGTGAAAAGGGTGACAGTTCTGAAGGGTGTTGAGAAATTTTGACCTTGTTTTGTAGGGGTGACCTCAGATGTGAGTGTAGCGGGACAACGACTGACCCATTCTAATGGGCCTGGTGAGCCTGAGGAGGACAGGCTGATAGTGGTGTCCCCACCTGCTGCCAGACCCCCTGGCTGTGTGCCCCGCAGAGTTTCCAGAATCCCCACATGTGAGTTGGCTGCACCATTGGTTAAGATGTCACTAATGATAATAGGGACTGGTACCAGAGTTACATGCAAAACCTCAGTGGTAACAAAAACTCTCTAATGGCCTGTGAAGAGGGATTTATTACAGACTTGACACTATTCCTTTCTAACATCCCACCTTCATAACTGTACAAAACGAAAATAAACTTACCTTTTTATTCGTAATACAGGATTCTCCAGCATCAGGGAAAAAAAAATTGTATTACTGTATACTTGGTTCTGCTCTGTCTTTTTAAACTGCCTTTCATCAAGAAAAGGCTCTTCTGCTGCTGCTGATGTGGTAAAAACATTATGTTTCTAACATTCGTTTTCATGAATGTTTTTAGGAGTCCTTTGGTAAAAGTTTAGAGGATAGTAAGACTGGCCTTGGGGATCATTGTATTGTTTTATTTATTTTGAGGATCGTTTTGATTTTGGTGAGTTATTAATGGGCAACAGTATGTTGGCAGGGCTTGAGGAGATGAAGTAGGCTGTGTGTGTGCAGTGCTACAGTATATGTATGAAACACCAGGCACATTGAGAGCTCCTGCACGATTAGCAGTTGCTATACAAAAAGATTTTCTTTTGTCCCTGTCAGAGCTGAGGACATGATCAAGATAAATTGGAATCAGGACTATATTAACTCCATAGACATCTTCATAATAAACAGTAAATCAAACTTGGGAGTAAAAGTAGAAACGATAAAGGAAGTGCATCTAAAACCATGAAGTAAAGAACAAGCTACAGTACTTCAGCGTTGCTGAAGCTGATAGCCTGCAACAAATATTTGGATGAGATCCTTGTATCATTTAGGTGCAATCTACAAAATGAGCTCTTCACATTGGGAGACCTTATGTTCTTAATTTTTTAACTTAAAAATAACAGAACATCTAGTTAACTTCATACACTGTCTTAAGAGGCAGAAATTAGGTCTAGAAATAACTACAGCATTACAATACATACAGTACAGAAAGAGTGGAGAAATAAATGCAGTGGTATTGCTGTACTTGCATTTAGTTTCCGTGATGTGCTTGAACAAGTACTGAGCCAACATTCTAAGGCATATGAGCCACAGGCAATACATAAAGAATGGAGAAGCAAGGTCAATTATGATTTCAAAATAACGACTTTATTAAGCACTTGAAACCACCAAGAAACAGCAGAGAATAGTTTAAACACAAATAACGCAAGTTCTGTCTCTTTCTGATGTCTTCACTGTGATGTTTCATTCTTCACCATTAAGTCTCTTCTTCCCCTTGGAAGTCTAACAGACACAAAGGTGGGAGAGTTGGTAAAGGTGGAAGTTGGCACCAGGATAGACAGACGGGCTGGGTGATCATGTGCATGAAGCATACAGAATACAATACATCCATCAATCAGTCAAGCAACATCACTGGGAGCCTCAAGCTCCAGCCCACCTGCATTTAATTAAGGGTGTACCAGAACAGGCCTGCCACAGTACTTTCATTTTTCATCTTTCACACAATTCAGTAATGACTAATTCATTCACTGATTATGAATAACATACATTGACAAAAATAAAGTAGTTTTTAATTAGTGAGTGATACCTTTAAATACATTGGAAGCTAAACATATTCCAAATTAGTTTTTTTGTGCTAAGTACTATAAATGTAAAAAGAATAACCTAAATAATGCATTGGTAGAAAAGTATTACAATATTTAATATCTATAATCTATAAGTTTCTAGAGCACATACTACATGTAATATTCATTTTAACAAAATAAACAGTCTGACTATTAATGATGTATATTGTTCCCTATTAAGTGTTTGTAAATGTAGATTGTGATTTTAGACATTTTAGACCTACATTTTCAATTTAAAGGAAATGAAATGTTTCCGTTTTAAAATTAGAGCTGTACTGTAAAATACAGGACCGCAGACCACAGACAGTACCTTTTACTCAAAGTCGGTGCTTCAGGGAAGACAGCAACCGCTGTCCAAAGTGTCTGAAATGACAAATCTTTGCATGAGACTCATTGCACTATGGAGTTGCAAAGCTGGCTCCTTGAAGGAAATCACCATCTTACCCATCTTGGAAAAACGCGAGGTTGTACCTGGTTTCCTGAGAGTCGTCTTGTGCCAGCCGAGTGGCAGCAGGCAGGATGCGGTTGGTGATATCCCTGGGGAGGTTACGTGCACCCATCCTCTCCACCAGGTCTGCCAGGTGATGTGCCATACACGCCCTCACTCTGGAGTTTAGGTGTATTGTATATTACTGAGCTGTTACTTTGACTGAAACCATATCAGCTTGTGACCTAACCATTGCCAATGAGGACCTCATTTTCCAGTGCTTAACCAGATTTCTTTTAAAATGATAAAAGTTTGTATTTCACCGTCTAATGTTGTTTTTACATTTTTGTTAAGTATTTTAGCATTGTATGGCAGCATGGTGGCGCAGTGGTTAGCATTGCTGCCACGCAGTGTCCAATGGGTTCAATTTTGGACGTAGGGTGCTATCTGCTTGTGTGTTCTCATGTGTTTCTGGTGTGAGTGTGCACGTGTCTGTGTCCAAGGTTTGGCCGGATTTACATCCGCTGTTTGCAGAAATAGGCTCCAGCTACCCTGTGACCCTGAACTGGAGAAAGTGGTTAGAAAATGAATGGATATTAGCATTGTAGTAAATATTCTTTGTTACATGCTTTGATTTCAAGCTCCATGAAACGTAAATGACCCTTCATAGCTCCTGGAGTCAGACCCAAAGATTCTGGGTATTATTCTATTCTGTATATTTCTGCCCTCACCTCAGACCTCCATTCAGCAGCGCGTTGACTGCACGAGCAGGGGTACAGCTCTGCACCATGCAGTCTAGTGTGCTGTCTACGCCTTGTCGGATGAAGGTGTTGGATTCTCCGGCTTTGTGCAGCAGCACCTTAACTGTGTTGCTCAGTTTCGGGTCCATCCCTCTCTGCAGGTAGGTGAACATGTCTCCCAGACACATCACTGCCATCCTAGACACAACTGATCGCAAGTTCTTCACCTGGGGAAAGGCAAACCACTGTTAGCACTGCAGAGCCTCGTCTGTACCCCTCTCTATAAATGGGTCAAATGGATACAAAAACGGTGAAAAGCAATCATCCAAATTAACAATTAATATTTTGGAGAAATCACACCTCCTGCAGAAGCTCTAGGGAGACATCATGCAGTCTGCTGATCAGGATGGCGGGGTGGTGTTGGGACAGACGCCTTATGAAGGTCAGTCCTTCAACCTTCCTCTCCCTGAATTCAATAAACAGAAAGAAATACATCAACCAGGACAAGGAAATAGGTCTAACTGTATAGAGCTATGGGCAACAAGGTCTGTATTTTCCCTAGTCAGAATTGTATTCATAGAAAACGGAATAGGTGGATGCTGATTGTACTCTTTTATGCCTACCAGTCGTCAGAGGCCAGAAACTGAAGGCTCTGGGTGAGCGTCAGCTCAGGCCTAGAGAAGCATCGCAGCCCAGGGTGCTCTGGACCATTTCTCCTCTTCCCTTTAAGGGCAGGGGACAGCTCATCTAAAGGTCACAACAGAGTGGGGAAACATTCTGTGATCAGTTTGGTCACCACTGATTTGACTAAACCAGATCGTGAAAGGCTTCTGCCTCAGGGTATCAGTAAAAAAGCTCTAGAAGAAGGAAAAAACCTGACCTTGAAAGAAAGTGGTGGAAGAAGGTGAGAAAATCAGTGCAGATGTGAGGGAGATGCTGATCTGACCTGCAATATGGGGGGTACTGTTCAGAGGCAGAAAAATGACGTTATCCCTCTCCTCTGCAGATCCATCCCTCCTATCATGCGCAGGCGTTTCTTAACACTCCCCGCGCTCCTCTTCTGGTCCTGGACGTGCCCCATCGTGTGGGCTGTTACTGGTAGGTTTGCTTTCTGCTGTAATAACAGACAAGCACAAGTCAACCCTGGGGAATCTAGGCTCAGCACAGTTTTGGGACCAGCTGGACCAGTCCTGGTAAAAGTTTTTACTTTCAGTCCTCTGATATATTTACTATAGGACCCCAAGACATCAATTGTTTCACAGCATTGAATAGTGATTCATAGTATTCATATACATATACATTTACTTGTACTTGCTCCACCTAAAAAAACAGTACTGATGTATTGTCAATATCAATGTCAGTGCCAGTATTAGCAAATTAGAAACTGAAATTGCAATTGCGTAGCCAGCAAAAAATCACCCTGGGAACAGGATAGTGATAGGATAGTGTTTAGAGTAATCAGCTGCTCAGATCTCAGCTAAAACTAAATTGCACAAGAATATATCATCTGTAGCATAAACAACTTAGAGTGTAAAAAAAGAATCCATACAAATTGACAGAACAGATCTGATTTAATTCACTTACGTTTTCTAAAAAGAGAAGAACAAAACACTTTCGTAACTACTTGTCACCCTCAGGACTTGGTTGCTGTTGTGTGTATTTTTAGGGGAGTACAGTATAAAACAAATTTCGCGTACAAATACAGTATATTCAGAGTCTAATCACAATCATTAAAGAAACAAACACAATTTAAAAACACTTCCATAAATGCTATATATTTTATATATATATATATCGGTACTGCGTCTTACAATTATTATTATTGGATGCCATTAGAGTTGTTCATAACATTTACTTCACTAGGGACAACAACATCCAAGAACTGAATGTTTTGTGAATGCTAGCAATACCTACCTAGAAAAATTTGGTTTAACCCATCTGGTTAATAGGCAGCCTCCTGGCCATAAGACAAGCAGTCTCGAACCCCAGTCATTTGAGTGAACCGAGGGGTAGCTGCAAGGTGGAGATGGGGTGTAGGAGGAATGTTTGAGATAAATGCGAAGGGAGGTGTTGGAGTTCAGTATACTGTATGTAGCTAGTTTTATAATGCTGGTGATTAGGAACAGCTGTGTGAGATTGACTTGTCATTGTTATCCCTCCCGAACGTCAGTTAATATCTTCCATAGTTTGCTATATCTGGCAAGCCTTCTTGCATTTTATTTTGAGTTTCCTCTATATTTTGCTGCTGTAACATAACTTACAGCCATATGACAGCAACTTTATAATGCTGCTTATAAAATTAAGTACAGTACATAGATGAAAGTGCCATGCAAGGGATTTGATAGGTGTTTTCTAAAAGCATGCTAAAGGCTTTCACAAGTTATCCACTAGAGTCTACAAAAAATGTAAAAATGTTTAGATAAATAACTGTGCCTGATCATTGTAGGCAATCTGGCTGGTCCCAAGATGATCAAATCCCTCAAATACCGAAGATGCAAATACCACTGTAGATGAAAATAGAACTTATTAGTCCTGTTTCATTGTTATTTCCCATATACTGAACCCCAAGGTCTACAAAAACATTAAAAATGTTTTAATTTCTGAGCTTTCTGAGATAAATAACTGTGCCTGATCATTGTAAGCAATCTGGCTGGTCCCAAAATGATCAAATCCTTCAAATACCAAATATATTATAGTTGGAAAAGAAACATATTAGTCCTGTATCATTATTATTTCCTTTATAGTGAACCCTTGAACACATTTTTGCTGTTTGTTATTATTGGGTCAATTCCTTTCCAGGCTGTATTTTTACATCTAAAATACTTTAATATTCTATTCCAGAATACTGTCTGTATAGGGCTTCAAATACTATAGTTGTGAATATTAGGTCAGTACGTAGACAGGACTTGATCATAATATACTGTAGTTACACTTGTGTGCTATGGCATTACAGTATGCAGAGTACACACGTGTGCTGATGGAGACATTATTACCAATCTTGATTGTTTTTGATGTCTTGATGTGAAGTGTTTATAAATAAATATACTGTAGAAGGTATTATAAAAAACTAAGACATTGATGAAACACAAAAATGAAAGACCTACAGAGCATTTTCAAACTCAAAAGTTTTGTTTGTAAAAAACTCAAAACAAAAGCAAAGAGAAATAAAGGCCTCTTACTCACCTCCTCGACCTGGGGGTGACTGTTCTGTTGGACTGCCTGCCCATAGACTCGCGCCAGGGGCTCGACACTTGTGTTGCCAGTGCTGGTGCCTTGCCCAGGGCACGACATCAGGCTCTGCTGAGAAGCAACTCGAGTGGAGCTCCCCAACACTCCTATAGAGACAAAGTGACCAAAGCAATGGCCCTGAGACTTAGACCTGCACTGAGCTCTTGAGAACATATGAACATATTTCAGAACCAATATTAATAACTGCATCACCTGTTTTATTTTTAAAGTGTTAGTGAGTTGGAATATATGATTTAATTACATGGTCTGACAGGCATCACTGAAATGGACGCAACAATATTAAAATAATAATGTGATAATAGCCAGATTCGACTGAAAGCAACTCACCAAATTGAGGCTCAGAAATTACACCAACAAATTGTTATGACTTTAAAAATATCACATCTCTGCCTATGTTACACATTTGTTGACTACAAAAACTCTATCATCATGATCCAGAGTCCCATTGACTACATTAGATTAGTTAAAGCCTGCATTCCCATCTGATATTATCATTCCTTTGTGGACTAACTATCACATAATGCATCACATAACACATAATTTAACAAAGAATCAAGGCTTAATAGTCAATTTTCCTTTGTTTTTCCTCAGAAAAACTAATTATCCTTCAGAGCCAGTCCTTGTTATCATTAGTAACATCTTAACCAATGGTGCAGCCGACTCACGTCTGGGGATTCTGGACACTCTGCGGGGCCATCGGCCCGCGGGTGTGGCAGCAGGAGGGGACACCACTGTCAGCCTTTCCTCCTCAGGCTCACCAGGCCCATTAGAATAGGTCAGCCACTGCCCCACTACACTCACATCCGGGGTCACACCTGCAAAACAAAGTCCGCATTTCTCGACAACCTTCACCTGTCAAAACCCACAGCAGCAGACACACTGACACTCATGCCGAAGTACAAATGCCAAAATGAACTGAGAAAAATGTAGGCAGGTGTTATTCTTTATTTCTTTATCTCTAAATAAGACCCAGTAGGCAGCAATAATGAACAGCAACTGTGTTTTCTGTGGACAAAGACAGTTTTTTCACTCACGAAAATGACTAGGAAATGCAATAATCTAGTCTAGAAAAGAAAAAACTGAAACAGACTGTGCCCCATTCAAAACCCAAGCTGTAATGTTTAATTACTGTTCAGTTTTGCCCAGTCTCACGGCTGGTTTCTCAGCACACACTCATACACACAAGCAAACACATTCAAACAAATGACAGGCCAGCAGCTCCAGCTGTCAGCACCTTGGTTGGGGCTGTCCTCCACTCTGGAAGCAACCATCAGCTTTCTGGAGGGGATTCCAGCCAAGCGAGGCCTTCAACTAAAGGAGGGGAGTTATCGGAACTGCAGACATGAAAAAAATCATAACAATCAGCACTGCTCTGACAGTTATCTTTACAGAGCTGCCAATTTTGTGATCCCCAACCCCACAGGCAAGAATGTTGTGATGTCCACCACTGGTGTGTTCTGACCTCCTCGTAGTCCACTGCCTCCTCTTCTCCATAAAGCTGCAGGTTACTTTCCATTGGGCGCTCCAAGGGGCGCCCTGTCTGGCCGGCCTTTCCTGAGTCCCTGTCAGGCAAGGGCTTGGTTCCTTGAGAGATCGGGGGCACGGGTTCAATCCCATTGAAGACACAGCGGCAGGTTGTGGAGCACATCTGAGAAGCTCTGAGGAGCTCTTGGAAGGTCCTTCCCTGGCTTCCCCTGAAGAACACAGACAGGGCTTACACATACTGTCTGAACATAACGTTCTGAGAGGAAACTATATTTCCACTTGACCTTTAAGAAGAATAAAGGGTGAGGACTGCTTGTCTATTGTGAAGGCTTTAGTGGTTAGTCAGGATGGCAGTCTTCCTAACAAGTTGCCATTGTTGCTAAAACACTACATCAAGTCCCCTGCTCTTTCACCACATGGAGGTCAAGATTGTGCAAACCAACTTGACTGTAACCACTACCAGTCTTCATAATAGGCAATCAGTCCTCAGTCTGATACTTAACAGTAATCAATAGTATCACTATCACCAAAATTGGAATCAAAACTGCAGTTGTCAAAAATCATCCAAACTACCATTATCAATGTTCCTCAATTTTTATGATCACTTAATAAAAACTGAACAAGATGAAAGAAAGGAGAAAGAACAGTGGCGCCAGTCTTACTAGCCTCTAAACTTTTACCAAAGGACTCCTAAAAACATTCAAGATAACGAATGTTAGAAACATAATGTTTTTACCACATCAGCAGCAGCAGAAGAGCCTTTTCTTGATGCAAGGCAGTTTAAAAAGACAGAGCAGAACCAAGTATACAGTAATACATTTTTTTTTTCCCTGATGCTGGAGAATCCTGGATCATGGATAAAAAGGTAAGTTTATTTTCGTTTTGTACAGTTATGAAGGTGGGTTGTTAGAAAGGAATAGTGTCAAGTCTATAATAAATTCCTCTTCACAGGCCATTAGACAGTTTTTGTTACAAGTGAGGTTTTGGATGTAACTCTGGTACCAGTCCCTATTATCATTAGTGACATCTTAACCAATGGTGCAGCCGACTCGCATGTGGGGATTCTGGAAACTCTGCGGGACACATGGCCAAGGGGTCTGGCAGGAGGTGGGGACACCACTATCAGCCTGTCCTCCTCAGGCTCAGCAGGCCCGTTACAATAGGTCAGTTGTTGTCCCGCTACACTCACATCTGAGGTCACCCCTAGAAAACAAGGTCAAAGTTTCTCAAAACACCCTTCAGAACTGTCATCCTTTTCACCAATCTCACAACACCACAGCCCACAGTAGCAGACGCTCTGACATACACACCAACCTCAACACAAGGAGGGCAAATGCAAGAACTGACTGAGAAGAATAATCGGCAAGGTCTTTATCTTCTTTATCTCTATAACTCTAACTGAGTCCCAGCAGACAGGAAGTTTCAATCTCTACTGTGCTGTACTGTTCAAACCTAGAGCTACTAGGTTACTTTCAGTTTTGCCTACTCTCACGGCTGGTTTCTCAGCACACACTCATACACACAAGCAAACTCATTCAAACAAATGACAGGCCAGCAGCTCCAGCTGTCAGCACCTTGGTTGGGGCTGTCCTCCACTCTGGAAGCAGCCATCAGCTTACTGGAGGGGATTCCAGCCAAGCGAGGTCTTGCTACTAAAGGAGGGGAGTTATTGGACCTGAAGACAAGACACAAAAGGAGACACGGTGGAGGAAAGTGAAAAAATGATAAACACTGCTCTGTCATCTTTATAGAGTTCGAGCAGTGTTGTCAACTCTGTTCACTCCCTTGCCAAGTTCACAATCCTGCTTTGAAGCACATAAAACCACAAAAGATGCCAGCTTGAACAACAACCTATCTTTATCAACACTCTCCACTCCAGCCCCCACAAATAGGAATAGGAATCAGGTGCGCAGAATAAAGTCTTGAGTGAAAGGGCTGGAGCACCCTTAAGGAGGGGGAGCTATAATCGTGACACCCTGTGGTTCAACTGACAGGGAAGAACAGTGAAACATGTATCACCCAGCTAAGAGCTTTGTCTGGGGAGAATAAACAGTCTTGTGAGGGATTTGTTTACCTAAAGATTAGATCCTGTAAATCCCTCATAGCCTCCCTAAGTCTGTCCCAGTCCAGTGCGTAGAAGGGGTTAAACCTAAAGTGAACTGTTAATGGTGTGTTGGTTTCTCTGTTATGGGATACTTGAGCACTTCTGTCATGCTTGTCTCACTTCACAGTGTGCTATAGAGTTACGTATATGGGGAGACGGAAGGAGGCCACAGGACTATTGGGGCAGCGAGTTTTACTTCCTGAGTACCAGATTTTAACATTGATTCTACCATTTACGTGCACTTATCATGCGAATGTGGGTGGTTCTATCCCAGATCTGTTGGGTTGGGATGTTATGCAGCATTACAAGTAATGACTATCCAGAACAGGGTATCACGTGGCTTCAACTGACTGTGATCACTCAGTATGTTGATGGTATTCTGAGTGCTTCCCCTGACGAGGAAACCCACAAGTCTGAGTTGCTTCAGGTTTAGAGTGTCTAATATTAAGCAGTTATGATAAGGCCCTTTTGTGTCTAGCATTGTGTAATTTTAACAGGGCCTGGGTGCAATGTTTTTACGGGGTGAGCACAACTTTTAACAGATCTAATTAAGGGGGAAGTGCAGTACAAGGACAGGATTGCCTTGGTTCCAGCAGCAAAAGCCGCCTGTAATAATTTGAAACAAGCTCTCTTACAGGTGCTGAGACTGGGGTTTCCTCAGATGGACCAACCATTCCTTTGTATGTAAGTGTGGAAAATGGCTTCTGGGCAGCTGTGCTGACGCAGGAGCATGGAGGTAGGCACCATCCGGTGGGATACTATTATACCATTAGATGCTGTAGCCAAAGGGTGGGGGACCGTGAAAATTTAAGAAAATGTAATACTGTTTACTGAAGGGTCTGGCGCATGAGGGAGAACAGAGAACAGGCTGAGCTGTTGCAACAGAATTCGAGGTGCCAACGACCGGAAAATACCCCTCCACTGCCTCTGCGCAGCAAGCCAGTTTAGAGCACTGATGGAAGATTGTAAAAAGACAGATGTTAAAGGGTTACTGTATATGTATATAATCTATGTATTTGTTGCATGTAGGCCACAATTCTGGATGGCTATGGAAAAATAGGATTCTCTCACCAAGGCAGGGACTCCAGTTAACAATACTGGGTTTGTCTCTGATCTCATTTGTAGTTTTACAGCTGCCAACTGAAGTAGCTGTAGTAAGGTGTAAATGACACACTAAATAATCCTGGGTCTGAGTCTGAGACCCCTGTGAAACCTTTATTGGGGAAAAGGGAGAATTCAGGTTGAGGCCTCTAATAGATGTGGTTAGAAAAAATGTGAAAAGAATGTGGGGTTGCATGATGATGGGATGTGGGGCCGTCAGCACACCAGATGCCCTGCATGCCCTCACAGCCTAATGCCATTTTGTAGCCAGAAATTCATGCTGGCGGATACCCAGGTGTATGACAAAGATGATCCCGTGGTGCGGACTGCCCTGCCCCTTGGATACTGATCTAGGGGCATACTACACTGGGAAGGTGTGCCAGGTTGTAATCGCCTCACTAGGGGTGAGGTGGAAGTTACATTGCCCCCATCACCCACAGTCTGAAAGTCCAACTAGGGAAATATCAACCGAAGGAACACCGTGAGTAGATGCTCTACCTGTGGTCCTGTGCAGTTTGAGGGCTGAAGCAAATGGAATTGTGAGACTGAGATCCCATTTGAGATCATCACGGGCAGCCAAAGAAACTCCCTGGAGGGCCAAGTTTGGCTAACAGACTGTTGGATTTACTAACTCTCTATTAGAGTATTGTAGGTTTGTTAACTGAAGCAGTGCACAGGGCTGGTGAACAGGTGCCGGATGCTTGGAGACCTCCAGTAGAGGGAAGACATGACCGGATACTTGGCGAGTGGGTGTGGGTGAAGAAGAGATACCCTGCCAGACGTTGCAACCCTGCTGGGAGGGACCATAACAAGTACCACTAACTACTGACTCTGCCATCTGAGCGACAGGATGAGATCGCTGGATCCACGCATTGCACTGTCACCGAGCCACTGCACCAGAGACTGAGTGAACAGAAAGAATAATGTTGTTACCGTTTCTGTGTCTGTGTCGTAAGGTGGACCAACAGTGTGCTTGTTAGGCCTGAGGAGCATTACTGGGGAATATGGTATCAATACATTCCTGGTGTTGTCATATCTACCAGCCAAAAATGATAATCAGAGTTGGGTCAATATTGCTATTCCAAGATCCTGACGATAGATCTCCACATGGCTGAGGTCTGCGTTTGGGTCCTGGCGTAGGACTTTATTTATTTGTAGGATTAGGATTCTTTTATATGTATAATTGTAACTATCACTTGAACAAAAACATCAATCACATCTTGTTGTAACCGTGGAACGCACAATGTCATGGTAATGCATGCCCGTACATCTAGAAAGGAAAGATCTGCCCTGACATTGTATGTGTAAAAAATAGGCAGTACTGACGTATGCCATATTTTATAAGGGGGGAATGAAGTAAGAAACAAGATGTGAAGACGAGGTTTAATTTAAGTCCTTTCTGCATGAAGATTAGACTTCTAAGGCTGGAGTTTATGGCAGGAAGGGGGTTAACTGATAAGGATTCCAGATGCGAGCTAGGAAACTCCCTGGGGACTTAATCCCTGAACATTTGGCCAAAAGGCTGTAAACTGGCCAAACACATGACCTCCCCCCTTTACTATAATAACGAGTGACATCAGAAGTGGCAAGGAAGGGCTATATAAACTAAAAGTTTGTACCGACACTTGGAACAATACTTCTGTTTTGTTGTTTCTTGCGGGAAACAAGACTTCGGCTTTATTGTTCCTTGCATGCAGTAAACTCTTCTGTTTACTGCAGAAAACTTCATCTCGGGATCCAGAACCGTATTCTTTCTGTTAAAACACTACCTAGAAACATTTGGTTTAACCCATTTGGTTAGTAGGCAGCCAGCCTCCTGGCCAAAAGACAAGCAGTCTCGAACCCCAGTCATTTGAGTGAACTGAGGGGTAGCTGCAAGGTGGAGGTTTTAACAAGTTCTTTGGAAAATCCTTGAACAATTAAATACATTTTACAGTCACTGCCTGTGAAAACTGCCTAATACAGCATTAGAACAGAAGAAGATGCTTGGAATAAAAGTAACATCAATATAAAATACAGTTATATACTGTATACAGAGTACATATGCTGATGAAGACAATTACTAATTATGTTTGATGGTTCTTGATGTCTAAATTGTTTTTGATGTCTTGATGTGAAGCTAAAAGCTTTGGCAGAACGAAATGAAGTTCTATACAGTGAAAAAGAAAAAGCAAAAGAAGAAATAGAACGTCTCAAGAACGAATTAGGGAAATGCAGTAATGTGAATGTAACACCTAAATTATATCCAGATCTGAGACCTTTAAAAGGCAAAAATGAGGACTGGGACAGATATCCCGACTGGCCGTATCCAGAAGGGGGGTCGGATTGGGAAGACACTTCATATGATAGAGATAGAGACGGGTCCTGGCAACCCCCAGGTCATAACGTTTTTACAGGGAAAAGACAAGAGTCTCCGAGCCCAGTTAGGGGTATAAGCAGGGCTGAGAGATCTAGTAGTGAAAGATCAGAAGACAAAGACGGGTACAAATCCAAACCTGAGGATAGAGACCGATGGGCTAAAGAAGTGCCTCACCCTAAGTCAGGCATGCAGCAAACCTGGAGTGCACTTCAAGACTGAAAGGATACATATGGGATTAGACCTATAGAAGCGGCAATGATTTTGAGAAGAGTTGGTGAAAGAAAGGCAGGGCAGTTAAAACAGGTGTGTGAAAGAAAGAACCTGGGAGAAGGGTGGGAATCAGTGTGGAGATTTTTGAAAGAACATTACCCACCGAAAACTGATTGGAGAAAAGTAACAGCATGTCAGCAGAAGGAAAGTGAGGATGTTTCAGATTTTACAGAAAGGTTTATAATTCTATGGATAGAATACTCCGGGTTAGCAGATGAAAAGGAAGTGAATGAAGATACTTCCACAGTAATAAAACAAATTTGCTTGAGTAGGTTACTGTACCTGACAATCAAAAATGGTCAAAAATTCAAAGTTTGCAAACACACTTTCTGCATGATAATCTCACTTATTTTTGCATTTCAGTCTATATAAAATGATGCTTTGCGGTAAGATTTAGTGGCAATTGTAATACGAACCTTTACATGGAACAAAATATGCTTATTGTATACTTTATTTCTGATGCAGGTTACAAAAAGAAGAAATAGTGCAAATTTAAAACAGATTCACATTAGATACATTTATTATACTCCAAGACTGCTACAGTAAAACCTGATGTTGCCAAGCATGTGCAGCTACGTTCTCCTGACATTGCGGAGAGCGGAGACAGATTTGATTTAATAACTCGCGAAGCTAGGAAGATAGAGCAAAGCATGTATGCTAAAGTGCGAGCACTGCAAATGGGAGATATGGAAGCTCCCAAAGAGGAGAAAAAGGAACAGCCAGTGTGTCGCTATTGTAATAGACCGGGCCATTTTTATAAAGCCTGTAGACAATTGTTAAAAGCAAAAAGACAGAGTGACAGAGGGGGAAGGGGTCCCCCTCATACAGTAACCCTACTGATAGTGAGGGTCAGAAGGGGCTGATATCTCAATTAAAGAACATGTCAGAAGCTGAAACGAGAGCCTTGCGTGAAATAATAGATTTAAACTAATAAGCCCCTTTGTAGCCTTCCTAAGTTTATCTCAGGATTTAAATAAAAGTGAAATAATCTTACAGTGTGCAGTAACGGCGGGACACAGGAGCACATTTGTCCTGTTCTTCGACTAAAACAGCATAAAGATGTGATATAAAGTTTTCTAACGGGTAACAGGAGGCTACAGGAGTAGGGGGACACGGGTTGTGTTTAAAGCAGATACAAGCTGTCACAGTATGCTTGGGAAAAGATGTACAGTTTCAACTACTGATGTGGGTGGGGGACACCCCAGACCTATTGGGCTAGGATGCCCTGCAGCATTTATAAGGAATTTCTGTATGAAATAGCATTTATGTGAACTACCTCAAAAGAGTTATGTGATATTGTGATTGTTTTACCTAATGAGGGAATCCATAAGGCCGGGCTACTCCAAGTATTAGATCTTCGGACGGAAAAAAGGGTATAAAACCAACTACATGATAAAGCCAGGGTGAATGCCTTCTCTGAGCGAGCTCGCCTGGTGACGAACTGGCTTAAGTGGGGTAGTGCAGTCTAAAGACAAAATTGCCTTGACCCCTGCAGTAGAAACTGTTTTTAATGTTTTGAAACAAGCTTTCTTGCAGGCACTGGCCCTGGACTGGATTCCCTCAGACGGATCATCTGTATGTAATCTGTGTGTGAGTGAAAGAAATGGGTTGTGAGCTGCTGTGCTGGCGCAGGAGCATGGAGGTAGCGTCTGGTGGGTTATTATTCAGGACCCCTCGATGCGGTGGCCAAGGGGCCATGTTTATGTGTTGTGCCTGTATAAACTGTAAATTGAAACTTGTAAATATGCTAAATGGAAAATTGTAGCGCTTTATATAGACTCTATATATACATTTGGTGTATGCCACAATTTTGGATGGTGGTGGAGGAATAGGGATTTCCTCAACACGGCAGGGACTCCAGTTAAGAATGTTGGGTTTGTCTCTGAACTGTTAGACGCTTTGCAGCTATTGACTGAAGTAGCTGTGGTAAAGTGTAAATCACATCATAAAGAAATGTTTCCAGTAACTCGAGGGAACAACTTTGCAGATGCAGCTGTCAGGTGAGCAGTCCTGGTAGAGCAGGAATCTGAGACCTCTGTGAAACCTCTGCTGGTGAAAAGGGGACAGCTACAGGACATTCAGGCTGAGGCCTCTAAAGCAGAGAAATGGACATGGTTAGAAAAGAATGTGGGGCTGCAGGATGATTGGGTATGGTGCTGCCAGCACACTGGACGCCCTGCATGCCCTCACAGCCTAATGCCCTTTGTAGCCCGACAAAGGCACTCTGTCGGACACCCGGGTGTGAGACAAATGGTGTGCTGGTTACCCAAAACTGGGTGGGGACCTGATTTGAAGCAGTAGCCACTTCTGTGATATCTCGATGTGATGCTTATCAAAGGAACTCAACTACAGTTCAGGTGCGGGTGCAACAGCTCAAAAGGCCTGCTCCTGAGGAACCTTTCATGCACTGGCAAGTTGACAATTGTAAAGGGAAACCTGGGCTCTTATAATCTGTTTTCCCGTTGGGCAGTGCCCTGCCGCTTGTATTATGATGAAGGGACGCACTTCACAGGGAAAGTGTCAGTCTGTGGCTACATTGTTTGGGGTGAGATGGACTGAGATCACCCTCAGTCTGCTGGAACAGTGGAACAAAGGAACAGAACTCTGAAAGATCGTCGAAACATCAGACTGAAGGAGCACCTTGGGTAGATGTTCTGCCTGCGGTTCTGTGTAGCCTGCGGGCTGGATCAAACAGAACTGTGTAACAGAGCCTGTTTGAATTCATCACGGGCCAACCAACGAACCTTCCTGGAGGGCCAAATCTGGCTAATGGATCATTGAATTTGCTAATTCTCTATTGTAGTATTGTAGATTGTTAATTGAAGCAGTGCATGAGGCTGGTGAACAGGTGCTGGACGTTTGGAGACCTCCAGTAGAGGGAAGACAGGACCTGATACCTCGCGAGTGGTTGTGGCTGAGGAAGATGTACCCTGCCAGATGTTGCATCCCCGCTGGGGAGGGACCAAATCAAGTGCAACTGACAACTGACTCTGCCATCTGAGTGACAGGATGAGATCGCTGGATCTACGCTTCGCACTGCCACCGAGCCACTGCACCAGAGACTGAGTGAACATTAATTATTATGCTGTTACTGTTTCTGTGTTTGATGGGCTTCCTGAGGGGGGCCAACAGTGTGCCTGTTAAGTGTAAGGAGTTTTACTTTGATAAATGGGGATATTGAATCAATACTTTATCAATCAGCCACAAATAATAATCAGAGCTCATGTTGGGTTTGTATTGCTATAAAGGACTGAAGAATGAAGAGATGAGAGATGCCCAGGACGTGAGATAATAATATCATTTTCTTGATTTTGTATGTTTTTGCAAACTATGCAGTCTAGTGGCTTGACGTAGGCTTTGTGCTCAAATGTATATAAAGATGCTGCCTGTCCTTGGTCAGTAAGATTTTGGTAAGCTGTCTGTACGCCCAGAATATGAAAAGAACTAACTGTTGTCTAGTCCGCAACTTAGATATAATTAATTGCCAGGTGTTGCTGTTTCATCATTTGTTTAGAATATGTCATAGTAACTCTTTGTGTTTTAAGGTATAAAGGACCATCGTCAGCTACTTATTTTTTAAGTCTGGTGGTTGCAAGCCGGACTTCCATATACATATGAATAAAGAGACTTCTGCTTCACAGACACCTGAACTTTGTCATTTGTTTGACACTACAGCCTCTTACTCACCTCCTCAATGTAGGGGTGACTGTTGTGTTGGACTGCCTGCCCACAGGTAATTTAGCCTATTTGGTAATTAGTGGCTCATTTGAAACCAGGGTATTGGATTGGATCTGACAACATAGCTGGTTAGCTTGATCCAGACTCCTACAACCTTTTGCATAAAGATGGGCCTCCTGTTCTTGGTTTTAAATGCACTTCCATCTAGCTGCCATTTCTCTCCTTTGGTTCAGTTGGTGAACTCCATCCTATTCAAAGACAACTGCAGCACAGCCCATCACACTGATTTACAAGTTGCAACACTGACAGACTCTAAATCTTAATCGCTACATACTGAACCTTACAAATACAGATTTTCTGTCCCAATTTCAAACAAATCTCATGGAGAAAATACATAGGAGCCTTTTTAAGAAAAACACCCTACCTCTGTGGGCAAAGGAGATACTTGAATTAAAGAAATGAAAGTGGAATGTTTGAGTAAATAAAAAGCAACACAGTAGAAGCAAGTCATGTCATAAGCAATAACAAGAACCAATGTAAATGTTTTGGTTTAAACATTCTCTACAAATTTGTTTCTTAGAAGATACCCTCTATGTACCCAACATAAGAAATGCTCAACATTTCAAAAACAATATTAATAACTGCATCACCTGTTTTATTTTTAAAGTGTAAGTGAGTTGGAAAATATGATTTAAAAGCATGGTCTGACAGGCATCACTGAAATGGACGCAACAAAAATTAAAATAATAATATGGTAATAGCCAGATTAGACTGAAAGCAACTCACCAAATGGAGGCTCAGAAATTACACCAACAAATTGTTATGACTTTAATAACATCACATCTCTGCCTAGGTTACACATTTGTTGACACAGAGTCTACAAACACTCTATTATCATGATCCAGAGTCCCACTGATTACATTAGATTAGTTAAAACCTGCATTCCCATCTGATATTATCATTCCTCTGTGGGCTAACTATCACATAATGCATAAGGTTGTGTTGATGCATGGAAATTTGACCAATTGGTATGGGATGTCTGTGTTTTTAAATTATTCTTCAGAGCCAGTCCTTGTTATCAGTAGTGACATCTTAACCAATGGTGCAGCCGACTCACATGTGGGGATTCTGGACACTCTGCGGGGCACACGGCCTGGGGGTCTGGCAGCAGAAGGGGACAGCACTATCAGCCTGTCCTCCTCAGGCTCAGCAGGCCCATTACAATAGGTCAGTTGCTGTCTCACTACACTCACATCTGAGGTCACCCCTGCAAAACAAGGTTAACATTTCTCAACACCCTTCACTTATCAAAACCCACAGCAGCAGACGCACTGACACACGCACCAACCTCAACACAATGAGGGCAAATGCAAGAACTGACTGAGAAGGAAAATAGGCTGTAACGAACAGTTCTTTCCGGACCCTATGCGGACGACACAGTCCGACGGAGTGGGGAAACACTGGGGAAACGTCATGCAGGAAAACGGGGCTGAAGACAGGGGGGCGTGTCCAAGGTGCGCTGGTGCACGGGGTGTGGCCGAGGCGAACAATCCCAGAGAGTAATCCTTAGAGTATCCAAAAACACTGGAGTAAGTCCAAAACCAGGAGATCCATCAAAAGAAGGGAATTAAAACCACGAAAGCCGGGTCGGAACCGGCGGACAGGGAACAGGAACGGGACCCGAGATTAAAACCTTAACGGGACCAGGCGCTTCCAGGTCCCGGACTCGCACGATATGGAAATCAGATGCAGAGCCCGGATGAGCGTCAGCGCCTGGCTTTTAAGGTGGGCTGGGAATAGGGAGCAGGTGCATAGAATAAAGTCACAAGTGAAAGGGCTGGAGCACCCTTAAGGAGGGGGGACTATAATCGTGACATAGGCAAGGTCTTTATCTTCTTTATCTTTTTAACTCTAAATGAGTCCCAGCAGACAGAAAGTTTCAATCTCTACTGTGCTTTACTGTTCAAACCTAGAGGTACTAATGGAGACAGTGGAGAAAAGTGAAAAAAATGATAAACACTGCTTTGTCATCTTTACAGATGTAGTGTGCTCTCTGAAGGCACCAGTTCTGTAGGGTTTGGGCATTTACGGGGATTTACTGATGAAGCGCTAGTTCACTTTATTTAATTTAGAAGAAGGTGGAGGAGCTGCCACTGCGATGAATGTTTCAGTGAGGAGGAGTGGGAGATTTTTTTCTTTTTGTATTGCTTCTTGACTAAAAAAAATTGCAAATCTGTTATTTCGGCGTAGCACTATCAACGCTCCACCATCATATTTATTCCCGTACTGCCCATTCCACCGCTTCGGAAATGTTAGGTTTGAGCAACTTCTCATCAACACACGACACTGTGCTCACTCATGTCTCCCACCACAACAGATGACGCGTGAGGACTCCTCAGCTTTTGAGGTGAGAACGGTTGCAAGCTGACCCTTGTGACCCACAAAGTTCCGCATTTGAACATAAAAGTGTCTCCTGTTGGAAGAGGTACTGATGTTTGCAGCCCTAGCAACACTCCATGTTAAAATATGTCCCGTTAAATTCAGTTCAACCATGATCTAAGACTCCACGGTGGAAGTAAGACTGAAAGAAAAAGGCGCTAGCTTTCTTGGGGTAATTTTTAATGCTTCTGAATTTTAAATTTTTATTGATGTGTGTAAAATGTTACTTTGTTCAGTACATCTTAACTTATCCATAACAATCACCTATCCTACTCTTAGTCAGAGGTTTTGTACATAGGTTTTGTTTAGTGTGCTTCCAAGGTTATATCCTGCAGCAAAATGGATGACAACACATGAAAGGAAATGCAGGTTTATTCAACACCTTCTTAAAAGACAAAGCCCATTTTGTATTTTGTTTGAGCCTGGTGCTTTCAAGAGTGAAACAGTTTCTTGTACTTCTTGGTTCAAACAAGTTTGGCTGAAGGCTTCATGCCACTCCTGTCATTCGGCTGAGAAGGGTGTTCTGATCATGGGCAGTCGTGGCTTTGTAGCTGGACAGTTCCAGTGTGAAGGTGGCAGTGGTAGATGGCAAAGAGCGAAGGATGGTGGAGTAACCCTGTGAGAAAGATGAACAAAAGAAAAATCATTTTTGTAAAGAAATGCTCACTCCCATCACACTCCATTGTTTCCTGATGAATATTTTGTTAAACATGTTTTTAAACAACAAAGCCCATATTGTAATGAAACCTGAAGGACAGACAAGCTTAAATGTTCTATAAAAAATATTTATTCTGTCACTAAAAACCCTGTCTTTTGCCCCATCTATTTTTTGATAGATTTGAATAGATTAAGACTAAATACAGCAATAAACATTTAATATAGCATTTGATATTTGAGTAGTATTTTTAAATCAAATTGAAAGAAACCAAACTGATTTTGTTGTTAGCATATTGGTTTAACAAAGCCAATTGTAAAAAACAGCACAACACTTCTTCTAACCTCTATGTATTGTGCCCTGGGCTGCTCAGAATATTTAACAATTGCATCTTTAACTTCTGTCTTGCAATAAGCAATGACTTTTCTTTCTACATATATTTCTCTTATGTTTTCTTATATCGGTTTATTCATTTTGGGGACTACTTTCTAGAAATCAGCCTTCCATCAAGGGCGCTTGCTTCCAGTGCACTTAGTCAACAGCTCACATCCAGCTTTTTGTGAACTTTCTGATTTTATTCTCTGTGGAAGTCTAACAGACACAAAAGTGGGAGAGTTGGTAAAGGTGGAAGTTGGCACCAGGATAGACAATGGCTGGGTGATCATGTACATGAAGCATACGGAATACAATACGTCCATCAATCAGTCAAGCAACATCACTGGGAGCCTCAAGCTCCAGCCCATCTACATTTAATTAAGGGTGTACCAGAACAGGCCTGCCACAGTACTTTCATTTTTCATCTTTCACACAATTCAGTTATTGCTTTAATTCATTCACTGATTATGAATAACAGACATTTAAAAAAATAAAGTAGTTTTTAATTAGTGAGCGATACCTTTAAATACATTGGAAGCTAAACATATTCCAGATTAGTACTATGAATGTAAAAGGATAACCTAAAAAATGCATTGGTAGAAATGTATTACAATATTTAATACTCTATAACTTTCTAAAGCACATACTAAATGTAATATTCATTTTAATTAAATAAACAGTCTGACTATTAATGATGTATATTGTCCCCTATTGAATGTGTTTGTGAATGTAGATTGTGATTTTATACATTTTAGACCTACATTTTCAATTAAAAGGAAATGAAATGTTTCTGTTTTAAAATTAGAGCTGTACTATAAAATACAGGACCGCAGACCACAGACAGTACCTCTTGCTCAAAGTCGGTCCTTCAGGGAAGACAGCAACCGCTGTCCAAAGTGTCTGAAATGACAAATCTTTGCATGAGACTCATTGCACCACGGAGTTGCAAAGCTGGCTCCTTGAAGCATATCACCATCTTACCCGTCTAGGAAAAGAGCAAGCTTGTACCTGGTTTCCTGGGAGGCGTCTTGTGCCAGACGAGTGGCAGCAGGCAGGATGCGGTTGGTGATATCCCTGGGGAGGTTATGTGCACCCATCCTCTCCACCAGGTCTGCCAGGTGATGAGCCATACACGCCCTCACTCTGGAGTTCAGGTGACTGTGCACACAGAACATTGTATTGTATATTACTGAGCTGTTACTTTGATTGAAACCATATCAACCTGTCACCTAACCATTGGCAATGTGGACCTCATTTTCCAATGCTTAACCAGATTTCTTTTAAAATGATAAAAAATTATATTTAACTGTCTAATGTTGTTTTTATATTTTTTTAAGTACTGTATGTTAGCATTGTATGGCAGCATGGTGGCGCAGTGGTTAGCATTGCTGCCACGCAGTGTCCAATGGGTTCAATTTCGGACCTGGGGTGCTATCTGCTTGTGTGTTCTCATGTGTTTCTGGTGTGAGTGTGCACGTGTCTGTGTCTGTGTGTCTGTCCTGTGACGGACTGGTGACAAGTCCAAGGTTTGGGCTGATTTACACCCGCTGTTTGCAGAAATAGGCTCCAGCTACCCTATGACCCTAAATTGGAGAAAGTGGTTAGAAAATGAATGGATATTAGCATTGTAGTAAACATTCTTTAGTACATGCTTTGATTTAAAGCTCCGTGAAACGTAAATGACCCTTCACAGCTCCTGAAGTCAGACCCTAAGATTCTGGGTATTATTCTATTCTGTATATTTCTGCCCTCACCTCAGACCTCCATTCAGCAGCGCGTTGACTGCACGAGCAGGGGTACAGCTCTGCACCATGCAGTCCAGTGTGCTGTCTACACTTTGTCGGATGAATGTGTTCGATTCTCCGGCTTTCTCTAGCAGCACCTTCACTGTGTTCCCCAGTTCCGGGTCCATCCTTCTCTGCAGGAAGGTGAACACGTCTCCCAGACACACCACTGCCATCCTAGACACAGCTGATCGCAAGTTCTTCACCTGGGGAAAGGCAAACCACCGTCAGCACTGAAGAGCCTCGTCTGTACCCCTCTCTTGAACCATTCTATATGAATGGTTCAGAATAGATACAAAAACAGTGAAAAGCAATCATACAAATGAACAATTAATATTTTGGAGAGATCACACCTCCTGCACGAGCGCCAGGGAGACATCGTGCAGTCTGCTGATCAGGATGACAGGGTGATGCTGGGACAGACGCCTTATAAAGCTCAGTCCATCAACCTTCCTCTCCCTGAATTCAGTGAACGGAAAGAAATACATCAACCAGGACAAGGAAAGAGGTCTAACTGTATAGAGCTATGGGCAACAAGGTCTGTATTTTCACTAGTCAGAATTGTATTAATAGAAAACGGAATAGGTGGATGCTGATTGTACTGCTTTATGCCTACCAGTCGTCAGAGGCCAGAAACTGAAGGCTCTGGGTGAGGGCCAGCTCGGGCCTAGAGAAGGATTGCAGCCCAGGCTGCTCTGGACCATCTCTTCTCTTCCCTTTAAGGGCAGGGGACAGCTCATCTAAAGGTCACAACAGAGTGGGGAAACGTTCTGTGATCAGTTTGGTCACCACTGATTTGACAAAAGCAGATCGTGAAAGGCGTCTGCCTCGGGGCATCAGTAAAAAAGCTCTAGAAGAAGGAAAAAAACCTGACCTTGAAAGAAAGTGGTGGAAGAAAGTGAGAAAGAAAATCAGTGCAGATGTGTGGGAGATGCTGATCTGACCTGCGATATGGGGGGTACTCTTCAGAGGGGGAAAAGAGATGTTATCCCTCTCCTCTGCAGATCCATCCCCCCCTATCATGCGCAGGCGTTTCTTAAGACTCCCCACGCTCCTCCACCGGTCCTGGACGTGCCCCATCTTGTGTGTCTGTAATAACAGAAAAGCACAAGTTAACCCTGGGCAATCCTGGCCCGGCTCAGTTTTGAGACCAGCTGGACTAATCCTGGTAAACTTTTTTACTTTGAGTCCTCTGAAATATTTACTGTTGGACCCCATGACATAAATTGTTTCACAGCACTGAATTGTGATTCATAGTATTCATATACATTTACTTGTACTTGCTCCACCTAAAAAAACAGTACTGATGTATTGTCAGTATCAGTGTCAGTGCCAGTATTAGCAAATTAGAAAAAGAAATTGCAATTGTGTAGCCAGCAATAAAATCACCCTGGGAACAGGATAGTGAAAGGAAAGGAAAGGATAGTGTTTAGAGTAATCAACTGCTCAGATCTCAGCTAAAACTAAATTGCACAAGAATATATCATCTGTAGCATAAACAACTTGGATTGTAAAAAAAAAATCATACAAATTGACAGAACAGATATGATTTAATTTACTTACGTTTTCTAAAAAGAGAAGAACAAAACATTTTTCTAACTACTTGTCACCCTCAGGACTTGGTTGCTGTTGTGTGTATTTTTGGGGGAGTACAGTATAAAAAAAAATTCTACTATAAAAAAAAAATATTATACATACGCATACAGTATATTCAGAGTCTAATCCCAATCATTAAAGACACAAACACAATTTAAAGACATTTCCATAAATTCTATATATATTTTTCTACTGCGTCTTATAAATATTATTATTGGATGCCAGTAGAGTTGTGTTCATAACATTTATTTCACTAGGGACAACAACATCCAAGAACTGAATGTTTTGTGAATGCTAGCAATACCTACCTAGAAAAATTTGGTTTAACCCATCTGGTTAATAGGCAGCCTCCTGGCCATAAGACAAGCAGTCTCGAACCCCAGTCATTTGAGTGAACCGAGGGGTAGCTGCAAGGTGGAGATGGGGCGTAGGAGGAATGTTTGAGATAAATGCGAAGGGAGGTGTTGGAGTTCAGTATACTGTATGTAGCTAGTTTTATAATGCTGGTGATTAGGAACAGCTGTGTGAGATTGACTTGTCATTGTTATCCCTCCCGAACGTCAGTTAATATCTTCCATAGTTTGCTAAAACTAAGGTTGCTGCTGGAAGAGGTGTTAGTGGGGCCAGCAGGGGGCACTCACCCTGTGGTCCACGTGGGTCCTAATGCCCCAGTATAGTGATGGGGACACTATACTGTAAACAGGCGTCGTCCCTCGGATGAGACGTAAAACCGAGGTCCTGACTCTCTGTGGTCATTAAAAATCCCAGGGCGTTTCTCAAAAAGAGTAGGGGTGTGACCCCGGCGTCCTGGCCAAATTTCCCATTGGCCCTTACCAATCATGGCCTCCTAATAATCCCCATCTATGAATTGCCTTCATTACTCTCTGCTCTTCTCCCCACTGATAGCTGATGTGTGGTGAGCGTTCTGGGGCACTATGGTTGCCGTCGCATCATCCAAGTGGATGCTGCACATTGGTGGTGATGGAGGGGAGACCCCATTACCTGTAAAGAGCTTTGAGTGGAGTGTCCAGAAAAGCGCTATATAAGTGTAAGCAATTATTATTATTATTATTATTATTATTATATCTGGCAAGCCTTTTTGCATTTTATTTTGAGTTTCCTCTATATTTTGCTGCCGTAACATAACTTACAGCCATATGACGGCAACTCTATAATGCTGCTGATATAATTAAGTACAGTACATAGATGAAAGTGCCATGCAAGGGATTTGATAGGTGTTTTCTAAAAGCAAGCTAAAGGCTTTCACAAGTTATCCACCAGAGTCTACAAAAATGTAAAAATGTTTTAATTTCTGAGATAAATAACTGCGTCTGATCATTGTAAGCAATCTGGCCGGTCCCAAAATGATCAAATCCCTCAAATACCAAATATACTATAGATGGAAAAAGAAACATATTAGTCCTGTATCATTATTATTTCCTATATAGTGAACCCCTGAAGACATTTTTGCTGTTTGTTATTATTGGGTCAATTCATTTCCAGGCTGTATTTTTTATATCTAAATACTCTAATATTCTATTCCAGAATACTGTCTGTATAGGGCTTCAAATACTGTTGTTGTGAATATTAGGTCAGTACGTAGACAGGACTTGATCATAATATACTGTAGTTACACTTGTGTGCTATGGCATTACAGTATACAGAGTACATATGCTGATGGAGACATTATTACTAATCTTGATTGTTTTTGATGTCTAAATTGTTTTTGATGTCTTGATGTGAAGTGTTTATAAATAAATATACTGTAGAAGGTATTATAAAAAACTAGGACATTGGTGAAACACAAAAATGAAAGACCTACAGAGCATTTTTTGAAACTCAAAAGTTTTGTTTGTAAAAAACTCAAAACAAAAGCAAAGAGAAATAAGGAACTCTTACTAACCTCCTGGACCTGGGGGTAACTGTTCTGTTGGACTGCCTGCCCATAGACTCGCGCCAGGGGCTCGACACTTGTGTTGCCAGTGCTGATGCCTTGCCCAGGGCACGACATCAGGCTCTGATGAGAAGCAACACGAGTGGAGCTCCCCAACACTCCTATAGAGGCAAAGTGACCAAAGCAATGTTTTAGTGAGTTGGAATATATGATTTAATTACATGGTCTGATAGGCATCACTGAAATGGACACAACAATATTAAAGTAATAATGTGATAATAGCCAGATTAGACTTAAAGCAACACACCAAATTGAGGCTCAGAAATTATACCAACAAATTGTTATGACTTAAAAAACATCACATCTCTCCCAAAGTTACACATTTGTTGACACAGAGTCTATCACAGTCTATCATCATGATCCAGAGTCACATTGACTACATTAGATTAGTTAAAGCTTGCATTCCCATCTGATATTATCATTCCTCTGTGGGCTAACTATCACATAATGCATCACATAACGCATAATTTAACAAAGAATCAAAGCTTAATAGTTAATTTTCCTCTGTTTTTCCTCAGAAAATAATAATAGGAGAAGAAATCACGTACAGTAGGTTGTGTTCATGCATGGGAATTTGACCAATTGGAATGGGATGTCTGTGTTTTGAAATTATCCTTCAGAGCCAGTCCTTGTTATCATTAGTGACATCTTAACCAATGGTGCAGCCGACTCACGTCTGGGGATTCTGGACACTCTGCGGGGCACTCGGGCCGGGGGTGTGGCAGCAGGAGGGGACACCACTATCAGCCTGTCCTCCTCAGGCTCACCAGGCCCTGCAAAACAAAGTCCGCATTTCTCAACACCCTTCACCTGTCAAAACCCACAACAGCAGACACACTGACACTCATGCCGAAGTACAAATGCCAAAATCAACTGAGAAAAATGTGGGCAGGTGTTATTCTTTATTTCTTTATCTCTAAATAAGACCCAGTAGGCAGCAATAATGAACAGCTACTGTGTAGGAAATGCAGTAATCTAGTCTAGAAAAGAAAAAACTGAAACAGACTGCCCCATTCAAAACCCAAGCTGTAATGTTTAATTACTGTTCAGTTTTGCCCAGTCTCACGGCTGGTTTCTCAGCACACAATCAAACACATTCAAACAAATGACAGGCCAGCAGCTCCAGCTGTCAGCACCTTGGTTGGGGCTGTCCTCCACTCTGGAAGCAGCCATCAGCTTTCTGGAGGGGACTCCAGCCAAGCGAGGTCTTGCTGCTAAAGGAGGGGAGTTATCGGACCTGCAGGGAAGACACAGAGACATAGAGGAGAAAAGTGAAAAAAATAATAACGATCAGCACTGCTCTGACAGTTATCTTTACAGAGCTGGAACAGAGCTGTCAATTTTGTGATCCCCAACCCCACAGGCAAGAATGTTGTGATGTCCACTGCGCCCTCCACAAAGTTTTATCTGTACAAAAAACATTGTAAATATAGGACACTTTCTGTCAGTGAGACATTAAAAAATCACCATGTTCACAGCCCTGCTATGGAGCATGTAAAAGCCACTAAAGAAAAAGATGCCAGCATGATCCACAAGCAGACAACTTCATCATTCTGAATATGTTAACTAACTCACACCTGAAGAAGGCTCCACAGCCGAAACTTTGTGTTTTCTTTCTTCTCTTTTCAGCATGGAATAAATCTATTAGTTGTTCCTTTGAAGCCTATGCATGCTGACGCAGCTCAACTATGTTAACTGTTGCTTTTAGTATATTTTGGGTTTTTTTGTCTCAGCTTTTTTTGTAGGCGTTGTTATTTGTAAAGGTGGCGTGTGTCTGTGGGCCATGAGCTGTTGTGGACTGACCCGGCTTTGATGCCATCGAGGAAGTTGTGTGGGGGTGAGCTGAGCAAGTCTTGCTCCTCTGCCACAGTGTACTGCAGGAACCTGAGGGAGTTCGGCCTCTGAAGAACACAAAAGACACAAGCCTTTAACATTCCTTCTCAGTTCCTAACCCAGCTGGGCTCTCACTGCCAGTGCATTCGCACAGCTTATTGTACTTTTTGTGCAAAGCAAAATAGAAAAGACTTGGGAATGAAACCTTGAAACCTCCTGAAGAACATAACCAAATAAAACTACACAAGCAAGCTCTTATCCCTTCCTTTTTCTGCACATTTAAATGATGATATGTGGGTTAGAAAGGCCCTGGTGTGTTCTGACCTCCTCGTAGTCCACTGCCTCCTCTTCTCCATAAACCTGCAGGTTATTTTCCAAGGGGCGCCCTGTCTGGCCGGCCTTTCCGGAGTCCCTGGGCATGCCCTGGTCCCTGTCGGGCAAGGGCTTTGTGCCTCTAGAGATCGGGGGCACGGGTTTAATCCCACTGAATACACAGCGGCAGGTTGTGGAGCACATCTGAGAGGCTCTGAGGAGCTCTGGGAAGGTCCTTCCCTGGGCTTCACCTGAAGAACACAGACAGGGCTTACACATACTGTCTGAACATAACGTTCTGAGAAGAAACTATATTTCCACTTCACCTTTAAGAAGAATAAAGGGTGAGGACTGCTTGTCTACTGTGAAGGCTGTAGTGGTTAGTCAGGATGGCAGTCTTCCTAACAAGTTGCCATTGTTGCTAAAACACTACATCAAGTCCCCTGCTCTTTCACCACATGGAAGTCAAGTTGTGCAAATCAACCTGACTGTAACCACTACCAGTCTTCCACCTCTCTCTCTGTCAGAAGGGTTGGTGGGGCTCAGGAACTGCATGTCCGAGTCCTCTCCACCACTGTTCTGTGACATCCTCAGGAGCCCTTTCTTCCCTGAAACCTGGGGCTGGCAAGGCTCTGGGATAACTGGGTGGGGGAAGCAGAGTTGCTGGGGTTAACAAAAACAAAACCCACCTGTATTCTGGCCAGAATCTACTGCAAATGAGTTTGCTTACTCTGAAGGAGCTCCTTGGGATTTTCTCGGTGAATCTGGAGATATCATCACCTTGTGAGCTTTTGTCACCTGATGATCTACTGCCTTACAGAACCAAAACTTCACACCCAATACTCAAAACTCTGTCACGCCATCTGTTGGTGTGTTGGTACAGCTGGAACTGTAATGTGTACAGTAATGTGAACTGGCATGGCCACACCTCAGAGTTCAATAAATCCTGGGTTGTGCTGTTATCTCTAGCGCGGCTTGATTTGTGCCCATTGTCTACAGATCAGTTCACAAGTCCTTGAGAGTTCTAAAGGTCTTTGAAATAGATTAGTTGTTATTAGTTATAATAACATTTCTTTTCAATGCTGCTGGAGAATCCTGGATCATGGATAAAAAGGTAAGTTTTTTTTATATACAGTTACGAAGGTCGGATGTCAGAAAGAAATAGTATCAAGTCTGTAATAAATCCCTCTTTACAGGCCATGAGAGAGTTTTTGTTACCAGTGAGCTTTTGTACAGTATGTAACTCTGGTACCAGTCCCTGTTATCATTAGTGACATCTTAACCAATGGTGCTGCCGACTCACATGTGGGGATTCTGGACACTCTGCGGGGCACTCGGCCCGGGGGTCTGGCAGCAGGAGGGGACACCACTATCTGCCTGTCCTCCTCAGGCTCAGCAGGCCCGTTAGAATAGATCAGTTGCTGTCCCACTTCACTCACATCTGAGGTCACCCCTGCAAAACAAGGTCAAAATTTCTCAACACCCTTCAGAAATGTCACCCTTTTCACCAATCTCACAACACCACAGCCCACAGTAGCAGACACACTGACACTCGCACCAACCTCAACACAAGGAGGGCAAATGCAAGAACCGACCAAGAAGGAAAATAGGCAAGTTCTTTATTTCTTTATCTCTTTAACTCTAAATGAGTCCCAGCAGACAGGAAGTTTCAACCTCTACTGTCCTGTATTGCTCAAACCTAGAGCTGTACTGATTAGGTTACTTTCCATTTTGCCCAGTCCCACAGATGGTTACTCAGCACACACTCATACACACAACCAAACACATTCAAACAAATGACAGGCCAGCAGCTCCAGCTGTCAGCACCTTGGTTGGGGCTGTACTCCACTCTCGAAGCAGCCATCAGCCTTCTGGAGGGGACTCCAGCCAAGCGAGGCCTTGCTACTGATGAAGGGGAGTTATCGGACCTGCAGGCAAGACACAAATGGAGACAGTGGAGAAAAGTGAAAAAATGATAAACACTGCTCTGTCATCTTTACAGAGTTCGAGCAGTGTTGTCAACTGTGTTCACTCCCTTGCCAAGTTCACAGTCCTGCTTTGAAGCACATAAAACCACAAAAGATGCAAGCTTGGACAACAACAAGCTAATTTTATCAACACTCTTCACTCCAGCCCCCACACAAAAACAGAAAAGATGTTTCTAAAAGTAGTAGGCTACCTGTGTGGCAGTAAGCAAAAACTGAGTAACAAGTTTGGAAAACGAGCTTCAGTGCACTGTTTATGAAAGCCACAACCGTCTTGAGTTGTAAAGGCAGCATTTTAATTGCTCTGAATGTGTCTGCAATGTGTACATTTCTGAGGGCCGTGTGTCATGGACAGACCTGGGTTGGGCGTTCGGCGGCACAGGCTTGATTCCATTGGAGAAGCAGCGAGAACGCACAAGCGTGGCTTTAGTTAGCACAGGGCAATTCTCAAGGGCTTCACCTGAAGGACACAGTAGGAAAGGCATTCATGAAAAATAAAAAAGCAACTAGATCACATTTATTTTCTAACCACTTTATTTAATTTAGTGTTGCAGATAGCACGCCAGGAAGTGAGCCAGTGCTCACCACTGTACCACCAGCTGGAAGGAAAACTAAAAGATACTCCAGAAGCAGGGTTGAGAAACATTGCTTTAATACTGATCAGTTACAAATATCAGTCTCTGAAGAGGAATAATCTTACTCCCTAGCTTGCTGCCAAGTTCAGAACAAGCTGCTACTGTATTTTGCCATGACAGAGTTTGGGACAGGGGAGAAGAAATAGAGGCAGCAGAGGGCAGATGCATTGAAAAGCCAGGAATCAACAAAACAGGTGACCACACAAACACCAATAATGGGAATCTTTATCTTGATCACATCCTCAGCTCAGGGACAGGGACAGCAGAAAATCTTTTTGTTCAGCAACTGCTAATCATGCAAGACCTCTCAATGTGCCTGGTGTTTCATGCATATAGCACTGCACACGCACAACCCACTTCACCTCCTCCAGCCCTGCCAACATACTGCATGTTACTGACACAGACTACTCCCTACCAGGAGCACATGTCTTTTTCCTCACACAAGGAGGGAAATGTACTTCACTTTCCTTTACCACACCATGGACAGAAATGTTTGGAATGATTTTGGTGGAGTTAATGCAAGCCTAAATTACTCCTTTTTCTCTGGATTCAGAATTAGCTAAAGAATTCAAAATAGACTGTATACACACTGATAACTACAGTTCTCAACTCATTACTCAGCCTGAAATTAATAGTCTAGAAAGTATAAATCAGGTACTCACCAATGCGTTTGGCACGTTTGGCATTTTTCTGACTTATATTCATTGTTCTAGTGAACTGCAGGTCTTTCTCAGAGGAGCCACTCAGTTGGGGAGACCGGGGATCTCTGTCCATCTGAGAGGCAGGAACAATGAAGTTCTCAGTGCTTGTTAATGCTTAATGTATGATTTCCAGAAAAACAGCAGTTTTTGTAGCAAATGCATGTTTTACTAATTTACATATTTTATCATTTCCATGTACTGTAATTGAATCTGAATATCCTTAAATATTTTATGTAGAAAGAGTGCAAGAGACATTTAAAACATGTAGATCAGTTTTAGCTACCATGTTGACAGACAGCTGATATAGTGATAATTTGTATTCAATTTCAGTACAGTTCTCAGCTCATCATCTCCACTTTCATTTCTTTGGAGAACATGAACCTGAGGACTCAAGAACAGTAGAAGCTTATGTAATCTCCTTCTCTTCCAAGGAGTCCAAACAGTAAAATCCTGTTTGCTTCAATAAAATGTCCAAATTTGGACAGTGATATCACTGGATCCAGTCTACTTACTTAACACAGTTTTCATTACAAACTATTCTGATTTGCTACTTTAAAAATGACAAGTACTAAAACTGACACTCAAGCAAAACTCCTCAAAGAGTTGTGATGTGTTATCTGTACTCAACTCAAGCATTACAATAGTAACATCGCATATTGACAGATGTAATGGAATGTATAAATCAAACACGAAAAATATGGGATTACAAACATTCAGACCTGTATAGACTGTCCTAAATCTCTTCTTAATGATTTCATAAACCAAAATGCAGCAAACTCTAAGCAGGCAGTTCTATTCTATAATTTACAACTGGAGAAACAGTAATAGGGGGCTGTACTTACTGCTAACATTATCTATTTGCTGATTTGTACTTGCAGAGTTTATAAGCAGCATGTTTATAAAAGATGAATGTTAATGCAACTCAGCTCCTTGATGATTTAAAAAAAATATTAGACATACAGATTGTAATCTGAAGAACAAAGAGAAGCCACCCCTAACTGTATATAGATCCCATTTCTAGCTGCTACTTCAAGGAGCCCAGATTGAGCCTTAAGACACCTAACTAGGAATCCTGTTGAAAGCACCCACAGCTCTCCAAAGTAACAAGCAGCCCAGGCATTTTATTGAAGCATCAATACCACAGCATTTTTCAAGAATTAATTCTCTTTTAGTTTCAAGTTGTGGCTCTTTTGCTACAAAAACTGCTTGACCCTATCTATCTACACTCCTTGGATTTTTAAAAACTAGAATATCTCTCACATCTTTCATTTTTATGGATTTACCAATCGACTGAACTATAAAAGTCTGAACATTTAATTACCTAATGTAAGTTTAGAGGTACTGTATAGTGAATACAAATGAATGCAGTATTATAAATGAGATTTTACTCCTGTTGCAAACCTTATGTATTGCTTCAATGCTGAAGGGAGTAAGCTACACACTTCTTGTTTTATACCCAAACATTTTGTTTGTAATTTTATTGTTCTAATTAACATGAAAAAATCATCATAAACACCCAGATGCCTATATTACAATCCTGTCTGGCGATTGGTATTACCTATGTGATATGTATACCGATTATTAATCTTTATTTTACATAGCAGTTTTCAGAAAACATTGTTTCTTAGGAAAGTGCACATTCAGGAGAGATCATTGTACCAAATAAATCAATATACAGAAGACAACATGCAGAATACATCATAAGATCTATGTGACTGCCAGGGTCTTAAGGTCAGATCTGAAAACAGACTACAAGGTGAGACTACTAGAAAGCCTTATCATGCACTGTTCATAATCTGGTAGAGAGGACAAAAACTTGGCAATATCAGAAGAAAAGACAGTGTGATCAGGGAATTAATTTATTGGGACCATAAAACATAAGAAGAAAAAAAGGTACTTTGAAGACTGAAAGAAATTCAGTAGAGATACGGATTGTGCATACAGAGTATGTACTGTATTTCATGACATGGGTGACGTTTTCTAGAAGAACTGGCACAAGAAGAACTAGACAGAACTGGCTACTAGATGTTTAACGGGAAAGATGTATTTTCTTAATACGATGTGTGGTTCTGGTGTAAAAAAAACGTCTTACAGTAGGTGAATGAAGTAAGCACACATTCAAAAGTAACAAGACCAGTGCTCGAATTCACACCCCACTGTTTTTTTATATCGTTTTTGGGTATGTTTGTATTTCTATTGATAAAAATATGAATGAAGATACTGCTTGTCTTGAAAAAAACGTTTCTGTTGCTCCGATCCTCGGACAATGATGCGTTTGCGACTCCCATCTCTTACAGGCGGTCGCATCGGTTCACCACGTGCTGGAAAGCGTCGCTACACCCCCATGCCCTCCCACAAGTTTGTACAAATCTTGAACTGAACAAATTAACATCTTCATTGATATACACATCGATTTTTATCAAACGAATTCGTTGCTTTCAGGATAGTTAAACGGGAGCTCATTCTGGTGCTCTCATGCTTCTTCCTCTGCATACCTTCTGCACAAAGTAGCGTGTAGAAGGGCACCGTTTGCACGACATTTTACTGAAGCTGGTCGTAACGGAAAATCGACAGATTTCCGCGGACACCCAATGTAAAAAAACAGTATTTTTTACCACTTTGGTTACACAGTGTAGAAACAAGCAGTCCAATTCTGAAAATAGACTTCGCCTGATCTTTACCAAGTTGCAGGGTTGCAGATGGGCAGTAACAGCACAAAAATAAAACTGTCGCTGCCATGCAAGTTTTTTTTCTGCACCATAGTTTACTGTTCTTGTGTTACACGCACGTCATATTAATTTACTTTAAAAATATTATACCAGACTATTTCTAACTAACAGAAAAATAGTGAAACACTAATGTTATACCAGATAAAGTCTCAGTGAAAGCAACTTCTCTTAAAGGGTACTGTAACTACTCCTAAAATCTATAGGTACCTTTCTGCTTTGCTGCGGTATTCCTAATCCGGGAAGGTTTTGCTGCAATAGTTTGCCACTCTCTTGACCATTACTACCGGGCGTACAATACGTTTTTTTTATATATTTTATATATGCCCTGACAAAGAGAATGAGCTAAAGCAATAACCTATGAGAAACTACGATCATTTTAACCCCTTGAGCAATCCGTCACTCTCTCAGTAATAATGCAATTGTGAGTTCAGAGATGACGCGCTGATCGCTGCGTGGCGCTTTACAGATTGAGCACGTGACCTATATAAGACGCGATCTGCGAAAATGACGTTCAGGTTAATTGAAAACAAATGCTCGGGTAAAAAAAAATATTTTGCAACTTTGGAATTTGGAAAATGCAATTCCAATTACAAAATCCGACCTCGTTCATCTTTTTTGTGGAGCTAGAGTCGCGTTTTGAGATGAAGAAGGTGGAGGAGCTGCCACTGCGGTGAATGTTTCAGTGAGGAGGAGTGGGAGATTGTTCTTCTTTCTATTGCTTCTTGACTAAAAAAAAGTTGCAAATCTGTTATCTCGGTGTAACACTATCGATGCTCCACCCTCGTGATTATTCCCGTACTTCAGTTCCACCCCTTCGGAAACGTTAGGTTTGAGCAACTTGCTCATCAACACTGTGCTCACTCATGTCTCCCACCGCAACAGAATGACGCGTGAGGACTCCTTTGCTTTTGAGGCGAGTACGGTTGCCAGCCGACCCTTGTGACCCAGAAAGTCCCGCATTTGAACATTAAAGTGTCTCCTGTTGGAAGAGGTACTGATATTTGCAGCCCTGGCAATATTGCATGTTAAAATATATCCCGTTAAACTCAGTTCAACCATGACCTAAGACTCCACTATGGAAATAAGACTGAAAGAAGAAGGCACTAGCTTTCTTGGGGTAGTTTTTAATGCTTCTGCATTTTAATTTTTTATTGATGTGTGTAAAATGTTACTTTGTTCAGTAGATCTTAATTTATCCATAACAATCACCTATCCTACTCTTAGAGCTTTTGTACATAATTTATTAAGAGAATTTTAGCTGGTAATTCCAAACTTTGAAGTCAGTTTAGTGTGTTTCCAAAGTTATATTCTGCACCAAAATGGATGACAACACATGAAAGGAAATGCAGGTCTTTTCAACCCCTTCTTAAAAGACAAAGCCCAGTTTACATTTTGTATGAGCCTGGTGCTTTCAAGAGTTAAACAGTTTCTTGTACTCCTTGTTTCAAACATGTTTGGCTGAAGGCTTCATGCCACTCCTGTCATTCGGCTGAGAAGGGTGTTCTGATCATGGGCAGTCATGGCTTCGTAGCTGGACAGTTCCAGTGTGAAGGTGGCAGTGCCAGATGTCAGAGCGCAAAGGACTGTGCAGTAACCCTGTGAGAAAGATGAACAAAAGAAAAGTCATTTTTGTAAAGAAATGCTCACTCCAATCACACTCCATTGTTTCCTGATGAATACTTTGTTAAACATGTTTTTAAACAACAAAGCCCATATTGTAATGAAACCTGAAAGACAGACAAGCTTAAATGTTCTATAAAAAATATAAACATTTATTCTGTCACTAAAAACCCCGTCTTTTGGCCCGTCTATTCATCGATAAATTTGAATAGATTAAGACTAAATTGCAGCAATAAACATTTAATATAGCATTTGATATTTGAGTTGTATTTTTAAATCAAATTGAAAGAAACCAAACTGATTTTTTTGTTAGCATATTGGTCTAACAAAGCCAATTGTAAAAAACAGCACAACACTTCTAACCTCTATGTATTGTGCCCTGGGCTACTCAGAACATTAAACAATTGCATCTTTAATTTCTGTCTTGCAATAAGCAATGACTTTTCTTTCTACATATATTTCTCTCATGTTTTCTTTCATCGGTTTATTCATTTTGGGGACTACTTTCTAGAAATGAGCCTTCCATCATGATTTCAAACGGGTTGAATCAGGAAATGGCTGCATATGTAGAAAGCACATGGACAAACAATTAAAATTGCAGCTTTTTAGAAGCTTTTTTGACAGTGCACCTACACATCCACATCATCATTTGATGATGATGATGTTATCCGGTCAGTCGGATCCGACTCTCGGCGATTCTATAGGCCATCTCTCGCCACGCTTTCCGGTCTTGGACTTTCCCTTTCAGCTGTTCTATAGCTAAACCAGTGTCCGTTTTGTTGGCGTCGAGCCACCGCGTTCTTTGGTGGCCTCGTCTTCTTGTTCCACTGACCATTCCAAGCATATTTGCTTTCTCCAATTGCCGGAGCCTGGTGATCTTTCCCTAAGCAAGATTTCTGGCTTGATGCACTCCAGAACCTCTTTATTGGTGACCCTTGCTGTCCATGGTATCCGTAACAGTCTTCTCTAGCACCAATAGCTTGAAAGCATCCATCCTCTTTCGGTCAGCTTTTTTCAGGGTCCAGCTTTTACACCCATACATCATCATTTAACACTACCTAATTCAAGCTGAGTAGTTCAGAACCTCTCTTCAGCTGTGTATACACCATAAATATGAAATACTCCTTACCTTAGTTAATTAGACAGCATAACATATGAAAGTATAATTCTAGAGGACTTATAAAATGTACAGAATGTACATCACTATTTCAAACACGTCAGTACAAATTGACACCATAGCACCAGAACTTGATCTCCACTACTGACTCTTAAGAAGTTAAATGAAAAGTTGTTCAAAACAAAAGATATGTAAACAACCAGAGTTTATGCAAACTGTAGTGCTTAAAAACAATGCTTCAAGGTGAGCCTTCACATACATGACTTTATTATTGCAATATCAAATGGGATAAACATTTTTGGGACATTTTGTCATGCTATAGTACACATCCTCTATATTGGAAACCATTCTTGGTATCAGAATCTGAAACTGACCCAAATAATGGTGCTTCAATAACCAGAAAAAACTGCCTGTCACTGATAGCCCAAATCCATTTAAGAGCCCCGTTACCTTGGAGATAAGCACTTTGTATTCCATTCTCCACTGCCTCTTTCACATCCAAAGGAAGCTGCTCTTCCACACTGTCCTCAAAGCTGATGGCAGGGGCAGCAGTGGAGCTACCCTCTGCACAGGGGCTCACTCCCAGCTCAACTGTCACTAGGTGTCAGGTCTAGGTGTCAGTCTAGTCCAGTGTGTCTGACAGAGGAGAACAACGACACTCAGGAATAGTTTCAGAACAGCAGGCTCTGCAGCAGATTAGAATGGGTCAAGCTTCTGTAGAGGGTAGGGAAATGAAAAAAAAACGAAAGCATTTTCTACTAACAGACACAGAAAAAAGAAACAATCCATACTTTCATAAATATTGGCTGGAATGAACACCAGGCAGAAATGCTGACACGTGATTTGGGACACCTAAAAAACCTGCAGTCATTTTGCAGAACACACATCCTACAGTATATCCTTGTGAAGAGGAATTGTGACATGTTATCAATGATGAGCCCTCTAAGAAACTGATGTCCACTGATATACAGCACAAGCAATTGTTACCTGTCAAAGTGAAGATATTACTGGCATATTGTGCCGAGGTGTGAATGTGATACCTGTGGTGGAAACCGACTGCAAGATGGTTTCCCTGTAGGCCACCTGTAGTGGTCCAAGGTGAGTCTCAATGCCATATTCTCTTCTTATTCGATCATGAATGATCTCAATGTGTAACTCCCCCATTCCACACAGTACAGTCTTTGAAAGAATAAGGCAAATTAATTTGACAAAACAGTAGAAATTAAGGTGCTGAATTACAACAGTTAGCTGTACCAAGGTGCTATTGCTTGCCTTGTAACAACTTTGGAGTCTGCAGGGCACTTGTGTCCTGCTAATGCCTTAGCCCTTCCTTAACAACATCAAAAGACTATGGTCGAAAATTAGTTTATGTTTACTAAATAACTAGGCATGAACTCCCATCTCTTCTCACTTATGGTCATAACTGGATCTTAATCCCACTTAGGCTCATATAGATAATAAATTAATCCTTCTGCACATCCAATCACACATTATACAAGGATAGCATACACCCCTGAGTAAGGGCCCCTTAACCCCCACTGCTCCAGGGGTGCTTTATACTGTAAATGGCTGACACTGCGCTCGAGCCTCAAGCTTCTCTCCCAGTCCGTGTCTCATGGAGAGCAAGTTGGAGTATGCAAAAAGACAAATCCCTTATACAAGAAGTTGAATATGGCCAATAAAGTGATCTTTTCTTATAAATGGCCAACCGTAACTGAATTTCCTTGAGTGGAACATAAAACTGAGTTTGTTAGATACCCATCATTTACTGTATCATTGAATTCTGCATCAATTAATCATTCAGGTTTAACTGAGCTATAGAAAGACAGACAACTCCACACTAGACATATCAAAGGAAGGTGTGCACATTATCTTTACTCTTTTTCTACAAGCTGAAAACATGGGAAAATAATGCCTTAACTTTCAGGCTGGGGTCTTCACTTTGCAGGCCAGTCAGGGCATGCTCCAAGTCTTCCAGAGGAGCCAAAACAAAGCCTTTTAGCTGGGTATGAATGCACCTTAAACCCAAACTCTGCTCACTTTATTAGTAGAGGGCAACACAAAAAAAATGTATGTAAATTTGATTAAAAGAGAGCTTTTAATGAAAGTCATTGCTTAGTAGTGTCAGGGAACCAATCAGCAGAATAAGAGGATCCTTATGCAGAACCACAAATCCTGTATAATGTGGAGTAGCACAGGGACAAATCCAAACACATAATCCAGGGACTTAGTCAATTGGAGAAGCACCGAGTCCAGTAACTAGGGAAATCCCAGAAAGACAATCCAAAAAACAAAATCCAAAGAGAATGGTCAAAAAGGCAGGAGCAAAGATTAGGAACCAGCAGATCAATCAAAAAATTTAGAAACACACAAGAGGATACTTTGGGAGGCTTCTCAATAGGGAGCATAAATTGGCGTGAGGGAACTTTAAATACTAAAGGGAAAGGGATGTGGTTGGATAATTGGTCTGGGAGTGAGAATTTATGGAACCTGGTGCATGTGGGAATGTGATGGGTTCAATTAGGAATGAGATTGTGAAACAGTGGGTTTGGGAATGTAATGGTCTTTGTGAGGGAGAGTGTGGGGTGTGACATTTAGCATGTCCTCTTTTTGAGACCTAAAACATCGGTCTGACTGGGATTTATTAAATTCCCAAAATTTTCATTTTTTGGATTTTGTTTTGCTTGTTACTCAGACTGTGAAAGAAACATAGGTCTACATATTTTCATTAGTTCCATGGATTACCGGTAGATGTTTTGAACTTACACGCAGCGTAGCTTGAAAAAGTTTTTGTGTGTGTGTGGCTTTTTATGATAGATACTTTATTGATCCCGTGAGGGAAATTGCAGTGCAACAACAGCTTTACACAGTCAACACAGCCACAGTGTAACAAATGATACAATAATAATAATAGTTCAATACATACAATACAATCAGTACAGTGAGGGTGCACTAAAAGAGCTACTCACAGTCCGGACACACAAAGAACAAACTAGAACAGAACAGTAAGCAGAAAAATTGTATCACACATATGAATATACAGTAAATATAGATGTAAATATAGATATAGATATAAATATAAATGTATTGCACGGGTCCCTGGCATGTATTGCACAAAAAACGGATGTAAACGGGAAAATAAAATAAAGAGAACAGATGTAGCAGTAGATGTGTAGATGCGTTCAGTCCAGAAACAGGTCACTGTCAATGTTGCCTCTGCTCAGACACAAGGTGGATGCATTGTACAGTCTTATAGCAGAAGGCAAGAATGACCTCCTGTAGCGCTCCCTGTCGCACCGTGGATGAATCAGTCTATTGCTGAACGTGCTTTTCATTTCTACAAGCCTGTCATAGAGGGGATGGGAGATGTTGTCCATGACAACATGATTCTCCTCTCAGCCACTACCTCCAAGGGGTCCAAGTCAGACCGTATGACAGAGCTTGCTCTCCTGATGAGCTTGTTCAGCCTTTTAGAATCCACTGCTCTAATCCCAGGGCCCCAGCATACCACTGCGTAGAAAATGGCGCTCGCTACCACTGACTGATAGAACATATGTAGCATCTTACTACATAAATTGAAGGACCTGAGCTTCCTCAAGAAGTAAAGTCGGCTCTGTCCCTTCTTATAGATGGCCTCGATGTTCTTAGACCATTCCAGTCTATCGTCAATGTGCACTCCCAGGTACTTGTATGAGTCCACCATCTCCATGCCACTCCCATGGATGTAGACAGGAGTAGGTTTGACCTTTTTCCTCCTGAAATCTACCACCAGTTCCTTTGTCTTTGTTACATTCAGTTCCAAGTGGTTCACCCCAGACCACTCCACAAAGCTGCTGACCAGTCCTCTGTACTCCTCCTCCTGCTCACCCTTGATACATCCCACAATTGTAGAGTCATCTGAGAACTTCTGCAGGTGGCATGACTTTGAGTTGTGCTTAAAGTCCGAAGTATAGAAGGGTGAAGAGGAATGGAGAAAGAACTGTCCCTTGAGGTGCCCCTGTGTTACTCACTACCTGTTCAGACACACAGTTCTGAAGTCTCACAGACTGTGGTCTGCCTGTCAGGTAGTCAGTGATCCACGAGGTCATGGAGGGATCGACTTGCATCTCCTCCACCTTCCTCCTTAGAAGTAAGGGCTGGATGGTATTGAGGGCACTGGAGAAGTCGAAAAACATGATCCTTACAGTGTTGCCAGCCCTGTCCAGGTGTGAGTAGGCCCTTTGCAGCATGTAGATGATCGCATCCTCCACACCAACTCTGGGCTGGTAGGCGAAATGTAGGGTTTCTCATGGCCATGAGAAATAGCAATGTTTAATTTGTTTCATTATATTTCAAAATGTTTCGTTAAAATGTATCATTTTTGCAACCAATGAGGACTTCTCCTAAGTTATGATGTCTTCATTTTTTTCTCAGATGTTAAGACTTCTGTTGTTTTAAAAGGAAAAAAAAACTTTACATTTAAAATAGGGTTATATTTTAGTTTTTTCCATGTTTGCCAATATGGAAGAGAAATAGCAACCCTGCAACTGTTCCATAGTTCAGTAAGAAGTTTAAAAATAACTAGAGAGTTTAAATTGATTTTTTGATAAGAAAAAGTAATAAAGATTCATTACATTGGAGGCATGTGTCAAGTGTCGATTCATTAAAAAAATGAAAAACTTTCACAACCCAAAGCAAGGCTGGGAAAGGTCAGAGGACTTGCCTCGTGTGTAAAACACTTAGTTGCAGCATTCTAGGTATTGTCGTTTAAATGCTATTGGCTTATGAGCAGCATCCCACTGCATAGTGCCACATTAAATAAAACCAAGAAAAAAAGAGATTCACACCACAAGGCTGTGTCTCTCTGTCAGCAGTATTGTGTACAGTATATAGTTGACTCTTACCTGAATGAAAACAGGACATAAAGAAAGGGTTTCAGAAATCAATCAAAGCTTTATTCCCTGCTTACAGGCTAGATAACTGGAGACTACTTTGAGTTTGTTTCAATGCTGTTCTGACTTCCTGTGGTCATTCGCGGGTTGTTTGCACGAACCCATATTGAGCAGTATTTCTCGCAGTGTGAATGTACAGTATGTACACAGCGGTCCTGCAGTGTTCCAGTTAGTTACGTACTGGTAACAGTCAGGTATACCTTAAAACTCTGGGCTTTATCCCATAAAATACATGTACATTCCATGCAAAATGCAAGGGGTTTGATAAGTGTTATCAATTTCTTGCAAACATTTTCTTTGAGGGCATTTTTGACAACATTCTCCCTCAGGGCAATGCAGTGTATATAACCCAAGCTATAGATTTGCGTTAGGGTTAGGGTTCAGATTGCTTCAGAGTTTCCACAATCTTTCACTCATTTACATGCAAAATATCCTTCAATCAAAATATACTTCTGAAGGGACCACACATCCAAGCCAAACTGAAGAGAACATACTGTATCAACAATGGTAAGATTCTGTTTTTGGACAAGTATACTGTTATTGGAAAGTTTGTGTTGAATGGTGTTTACACAAGAGATCTATTGAATCAGTCAAAAGAAAATAGCCAGATACTTTCTGGGATTGAAAGGAATTTCCTATGCTGACAGGTTAAAAGAACTCTCGGAAGGACCCATTCAAGTATTCCAAATCTTCAAAGGCATTGATAGACAGAGTTAACGCCATAGACATCTTCATAATAAACAGTAAATCAAACTTGGGAGTAAAAGTAGAAACTAAAAAGGAAGTGCAACTTCAACTTCAGCAACTTAACTTAGACTGTCGTTAGTGGCAGAAATTAGTTCAAGAAATAACTATAACATTACAATACATACAGTACAGAAAGGGTGGGGAATAAATGTAAGTACAGCAATACCACTGCATTTATGTTTCCATGATGTGCTTGAACAAGTACTGAGCCAACATTCTAAGGCATATGAGCCACAGGCAATACATAAAGAATGGAGAAGCAAGGTCAATTATGATTTCAAAATAACGACTTTATTAAGCACTTGAAACCACCAAGAAACAGCAGAGAATAGTATAAACACAAATAACACAAGTTCTGTCTTTTCTGATGTCTTCACTGTGATGTTTCATTCTCCACCATTACGTCTCTTCTTCCACTTGGAAGTCTAACAGACACAAAGTTGGGAGAGTTGGTAAAGGTGGAAGTTGGCACCAGGATAGACAGACGGGCTGGGTGAACATGTGCATGAAGCATACAGAATACAATACGTCCATCAATCAGTCAAGCAACATCACTGGGAGCCTCAAGCTCAAGTAATGACTTTAATTCATTCACTGATTATGAATAACAGACATTGACAAAAATAAAGTAGTTTTTAATTAGTAAGTGATACCTTTAAATACATTGGAAGCTAAATATATTCCAGATTAGTTTTTTGTGCTAAGTACTATAATTGTAAAAAGAATAACCTAATAAATGCATTGGTAGAAATGTATTAAAATATTTAATCATCTGTAAGTTTCTAGAGCACATACTACATGGAATATTCATTTTAACAAAATAAACAGTCCAGCTGTTAATGATGTATATTGTCCCCTGTTAAGTGTTTGTGAATGTATTGTGATTTTATAAATTTTAGACCTACATTTTCAATTTAAAGGAAATGAAATGTTTCTGTTTTAAAATTAGAGCTGTACTGTAAAATACAGGACCGCAGACCACAGACAGTACCTTTTGCTCAAAGTCGGTGCTTCAGGGAAGACAGCAACCGCTGTCCAAAGTGTCTGAAATGACAAATCTTTGCATGAGACTCATTGCACCACGGAGTTGCAAAGCTGGCTCCTTAAAAGGAAATCACCATCTTACCCGTCTAGGAAAAGAGCAAGCTTGTACCTGGTTTCCTGGGAGGCATCTTGTGCCAGCCGAGTGGCAGCAGGCAGGATGCAGCTGGTGAGTTCCCTGGGGAGGTTACGTGCGCCCATCCTCTCCACCAGGACCTGGGGTGCTATCTGCTTGTGTGTTCTCATGTGTTTCTGGTGTGAGTGTGCACGTGTCCGTGTCTGTGTGTCTGTCCTGTGACGGACTGGTGACAAGTCCAAGGTTTGGCCTGATTTACACCCACTGTTTGCAGAAATAGGCTCCAGCTAACTCATGACCATAAACTGAAGAAAGTGGTTAGAAAATGAATGGATATCAGCATTGTAGTAAACATTCTTTAGTACATGCTTTGATTTAAAGCTCCGTGAAACGTAAATGACCCTTCACAGCTCCTGAAGTCAGACCCTAAGATTCTGGGTATTATTCTATTCTGTATATTTCTGCCCTCACCTCAGACCTCCATTCAGCAGTGCGTTGATTGCACGAGCAGGGGTACATGAAGGATGAATGTGTTGGATTCTCCGGCTTTGTGCAGCAGCACCTTAACTGTGTTGCCCAGTTCCGGGTCCATCCCTCTCTGCAGGAAGCTGAACATGTCTCTCAGACACACCACTGCCATCCTAGACACAGCTGATCGCAAGTTCTTCACCTGGGGAAAGGCAAACCACCGCCAGCACTGCAGAGCCTCGTCTGTACCCCTCTCTTGAACCATTCTCTATAAATGGTTCAGAATGGATACAAAAACAGTAAAAAGCAATCATACAAATGAACAATTAATATTTTGGAGAGATCACACCTCCTGCACGAGCGCCTGGGAGACATTGTGCAGTCTGCTCTTCAGGATGGCGGGGTGATGCTGGAACAGACGCCTTATGAAGGTCAGTCCGTCAACCTTCCTCTCCCTTAATTCAGTGAAAGGAAAGAAATATATCAACCAGGACAAAGAAAGAGGTCTAACTGTATAGAGCTATGGGCAGCAAGGTCTATATTTTCACTAGTCAGAACTGTATTCAAAGAAAGCGGAATAGTTGGATGCTGATTGTACTGCTTTATGCATACCAGTCGTCAGAGGCCAGAAACTGAAGGCTCTGGGTGAGGGCCAGCTCGGAGATGCTGATCTGACCTGCGATATGGGGGGTACTCTTCAGAGGCAGAAAGAGACGTTGTAGCGGTGAGGCTTAATAATAAGGCAGAATTAAGTGTTCTGAGCCTTCCCAAATGAGGCCCCATTTCTCTGTTCATCTCTGTGGTGCAGCCACAGAGAAACTATTCATGCAACATGTTTTCTTTTGATAAGGACAGCTCCCAAAGGGGGATGCACTTAGCTAAGCCTGGCTATCATGATCAATGGTCATCCATTGGCGCCTATCTGTCTAGGGAGTGCCAGTTGGACATCTGGACTGCATTACTAAGTGTCAGGACTAAGTGACTCATATCTCACCTTGATCAACCAATCAGGGACTGGTAGGGCCGAGTAACCCACGTGGGACTCTGATGCCCATGGAACTTTCAGCCAATCAATGAGCTGAAGTTCCTCCAGGTAAAAACAGGCAACACAGAGAGCCTGAGAGATTCAACAAAATTCAGATTCAGATTCAACAAGATTCAGATTCAGATTCTAAAGGGAATTCAAAGGAGAATTCCAGGGCAGGACGGCCCAGGAGCAGAAGGCTCCCAAGGGCAGGACATTCTCGCAGGGCGCCTCCTGACCATCCTGAGACTCAGCCCGGACAACCACGGAACGGCCAGTGTGTCCGAGTGCCAGAACTTTCCTTTGTTCTAAGAGTCTAGAGTGGAGGTTGCCAGAGAGTAGCCAGCAGCAGGCCTCGTGAACAGGTCGGAACTGTGGAAAGCTGAATCACTATTCAGAACTAGCTCTTCATCAGGAACGAACCGGTCCTCTTCCTGACTTGCTGGGACCCACAGTCATCTTTTCTCCTGTGCACAAACTTTGCTAGTTAATGCCAACAATGAGCACGGAGCCAGAGAGCGCGGATTGGACAGCAACAGCCTGCAACTGTTTCTTTGTGCCCGCAGGAGATCTGAATCCCCAAAGATTGGATGAGTATTCAACTTCAATGCATTACAGCTCGAGAATTCAATTGTTATCCCAACCAGTTGATATCAATTTAATTCCTAAGAGTTATGTACTTGTTTGAGTATCTAATGTAAAAGTCATAACCAAGTTCATTTATGAAACGGTCTTAATGAATGATATACTGAACGTATGTCCTCTTGATATGTATAACTCTTTGTAACTGACCGAATATACCTTTTGTATTCTGATAACCCTCTCGATAAGATCTGTTAGGTTTATATGCATATTCTAAGTATTAATAAATGTATCCTCGTGTATTAGTACCTGTGTGTGCGCATTGTTTGAGTTATGTCGCATGGTTGGATTCTAAAGCCATCAAAAGAATCAACTTTGTGATTTACTGCTACAATTAATAATTGTCTCAGTAAATGCCCAAACCCTACAGAACTGGTGCCTTCAGAGAGCCACTATGATTACATATTTGGCGTCCCTGAACCGGTTTTCCCTACATTATTTGGCGTCCCTGGGTAATTAATCTACAATGTTATCCCTCTCCTCTGCAGATCCATCCCCCCCTGTCATGCGCAGGCGTTTCTTAAGACTCCCCACGCTCCTCCACCGGTCCTGGACGTGCCCCATCTTGTGTGTCTGTAATAACAGAAAAGCACAAGTTAACCCTGGGGAATCCTGGCCCGGCTCAGTTTGAGACCAGCTGGACTAATCCTGGTAAAAGTTTTTACTTTGAGTCCTCTGAAATATTTACTGTTGGACCCCATGACATAAATTGTTTCACAGCACTGAATTGTGATTCATAGTATTCATATACATATACTTGCATTTTATTTTGATTTTCCTCTATATTTTGCTGCTGTAACATAACTTACAGCCATATGACAGCAACTCTATAATGCTGCTGATATAATTAAGTACAGTACATAGATGAAAGTGCCATGCAAGGGATTTGATAGGTGTTTTCTAAAAGCAAGCTAAAGGCTTTCACAAGTTATCCACCAGAGTCTACAAAAAATGTAAAAATGTTTAGATAAATAACGGTGCCTGATCATTGAAGGAAATCTGGCTGGTCCCAAAATGATCAAATCCCTCAAATACCACTGATGCAAATACCACTGTAGATGGAAATAGAACATATTAGTCCTGTTTCATTGTTATTTCCTATATACTGAACCCCAAGGTCTACAAAAAAATTAAAAATGTTTTAATTTCTGAGATTTCTGAGATAAATAACTGTGCCTGATCATTGTAAGCAATCTGGCTGGTCCCAAAATGATCAAATCCCTCAAATACCAAATATATTATAGATGGAAAAAGAAACATATTAGTCCTGTATCATTGTTATTTCCTATATAGTGAATCCCTGAACAGATTTTTGCTGTTTGTTATTATTGGGTCAATTCCTTTCCAGGCTGTATTTTTACATCTAAAATACTCTAATATTCTATTCCAGAATACTGTCTGTATAGGGCTTCAAATACTGTTGTTGTGAATATTAGGTCAGTACGTAGACAGGACTTGATCATAATATACTGTAGTTACACTTGTGTGCTATGGCATTACAGTATGCAGAGTACACACGTATGCTGATGGAGACATTATTACTAATCTTGATTGTTTTTGATGTCTTGATGTGAAGTGTTTATAAATAAATATACTTTAGAAGGTATTATAAAAAACTAGGACATTGATGAAACACAAAAATGAAAGACCTACAGAGCATTTTCAAACTCAAAAGTTTTGTTTGTAAAAAACTCAAAACAAAAGCAAAGAGAAATAAAGGCCTCTTACTCACCTCCTCGACGTAGGGGTGACTGTTGTGTTGGACTGCCTTTCCATAGACTCGCGCCAGGGGCTCGACACTTGTGTTGCCAGTGCTGGTGCCTTGCCCAGGGCACGACATCAGGCTCTGCTGAGAAGCAACTCGAGTGGAGCTCCCCAACACTCCTATAGAGACAAAGTGACCAAAGCACTGGCCCTGAGACTTAGACCTGCACTGAGCTCTTGAGAACCTATGAACAGATTTCAAAACTGACATTAATAACTGCATCACCTGTTTTATTTTTAGAGTGTTAGTGAGTTGGAATGTATGATTTAATTACAATGCCTGACAGGCATCACTGAAATGGACGCAACAATATTAAAATAATAATGTGATAATAGCCAGATTCGACTGAAAGCAACTCACCAAATTGAGGCTCAGAAATTACACCAACAAATTGGTATGACTTTAAAAATATCACATCTCTGCCTATGTTACAAATGTGTTGACTACAAAAACTCTATCATCATGATCCAGAGTCCCATTGACTACATTAGATTAGTTAAAGCCTGCATTCCCATCTGATATTATCATTCCTCTGTGGGCTAACTATCACATAATGCATCACATAATGCATAATTTAACAAAGAATCAAGGCTTAATAGTTAATTTTCCTTTGTTTTTCCTCAGAAAAACTAATTATCCTTCAGAGCCAGCCCTTGTTATCATTAGTGACATCTTAACCAATGGTGCAGCCGACTCACATCTGGGGATTCTGGACACTCTGCGGGGCACTCGGCCCGGGGGTGTGGCAGCAGGAGGGGACACCACTATCAACCTGTCCTCCTCAGGCTCACCAGGCCCATTAGAATAGGTCAGCCACTACTCCACTACACTCACATCCGAGGTCACCCCTGCAAAACAAAGTCCGCATTTCTCAACACCCTTCACCTTTCAAAACCCAGCAGACACACTGACACTCATGCCGAAGTACAAATGCCAAAATCAACTGAGAAAAATGTGGGCAGGTGTTATTCTTTATTTCTTTATCTCTAAATAAGACCCAGTAGGCAGCAATAATGAACAGCTACTGTGTTTTCTGTGGACAAAGACAGTTTTTTCACTGATGAAAATGACTAGGAAATGCAGTAATCTAGTCTAGAAAAGAAAAAACTGAAACAGACTGTGCCCCATTCAAAACCCAAGCTGTAATGTTTAATTACTGTTCAGTTTTGCCCAGTCTCACAGCTGGTTTCTCAGCACACACTCATACACACAAGCAAACACATTCAAACAAATGACAAGACAGCAGCTCCAGCTGTCAGCACCTTCGGTGGGGCTGTCCTCCACTCTGGAAGCAGCCATCAGCTTTCTGGAGGGGATTCCATCCAAGCGAGACCTTGCTACTAAAGGAGGGGAGTAATCGGACCTGCAGGGAAGACACAGAGACAGAGGAGAAAAGTGAAAAAATAATAACAATCAGCACTGCTCTGACAGTTATCTTTACAGAGCTGGAACAGAGCTGTCAATTTTGAGATCCCCAACCCCACAGGCAAGAATGTTGTGATGTCCACCACTGGTGTGTTCTGACTTCCTCATAGTCCACTGCCTCCTCTTCTCCATAAAGCTGAAGGTTACTTTCCATTGGGCGCTCCAAGGGGCGCCCTGTCTGGCTTGCCTTTCCTGAGTCCCTGGGCATACCCTAGGCCCTGTCGGGCAAGGGCTTGGTGCCTCGAGAGATCGGGGGCACGGGTTTGATTCCATTGAAGACACAGCGGCAGGTTGTGGAGCACATCTGAGAGGCTCTGAGGAGCTCTGGGAAGGTCCTTCCCTGGGCTTCCCCTGAAAAACACAGACAGGGCTTACACATACTGTCTGTACATAACGTTCTGAGAGGAAACTATATTTCCACTTGACCTTTAAGAAGAATAAAGGGTGAGGACTGCTTGTCTGTTGTGAAGGCTGTAGTGGTTAGTCAGGATGGCAGTCTTCCTAACAAGTTGCCATTGTTGCTAAAACACTACATCAAGTCCCCTGCTCTTTCACCACATGGAGGTCAAGATTGTGCAAACCAACTTGACTGTAACCACTACCAGTCTTCATAATAGGCAATCAGTCCTCAGTCTGATACTTAACAGTAATCAATAGTACTACTATCACCAAAATTGGAATCAAAACTGCAGTTGTCAAAAATCATCCAAACTACCATTATCAATGTTCCTCAATTTTTATGATCACTTAATAAAAACTGAGCAAGATGAAAGAAAGGAGAAAGAAAAGGAATGGATGTGTATCCTTCCCTGCAGTGTTCTGGGAACTGGGGCAGAGGGATCTGCACAGAAGACTGCTCTCCTTCCTGCTGGATCAGGTGCTGGACATGCCAACATTAGGGTCCACATTCCTGCAAGCTGGCTGAGAGCCCAGACCCCCAGCAGCTCCTGGGGCTGTGAGAAATGTACGCTCTACGCTGGAATGTCCGCAGAGAGGGCAGGAAGTCTTTGTAGGCACATTGTCCCCACCATGGACAGGAGCTGTCAAAACCAGCCAAACATAGCTCATTCCTTGGTTTTCCCAAACATTGAAAGATGTTAAGGATTAATATAATTAACTAGCATAGCATTATCATTACCAGCCCAAGCATCATTTGTATATCATTAGATATCAAGTATCAAGTATACCATTAGACAGCCCAAGCCTTAGCTGTTAACTAATGCATATGCGTGGAACTGTGTATCCAAAATACATTGGGAGTTTTAATGCTATGACTAAAGTTCTGTTGAGAAATAAAAAAAAAACATTTAACAGCTTGTGAGATATCAAATCCTTTTTCATCTAAAAGTCCAGTTACATCTATGAGCCAAAGACACAACCAAAGCACAAGCAATCTGGTGGGAAGAGAAGAAATGTCAATAGCAGGAAGCAGCACTCCCCGAATCAATTTCAGCTGTGACTCTTGGGCTACTCATCAAGGTTTTGCTTTTTGCTTTGAAAATTTCACAGCCTCTCACTTCTTTGTGAAAAAAAAATTTCAAGATTTAATAACCGGCCTGAGAAATTGGGACTGCAGATCCCCTTTCAGGCCTGACCCTCCTCTGTGAGCACACCTCTCTCTCTGTCGGAAGGGTTGGTGGGGCTCAGGAACTGCATGTCCGAGTCCTCTCCACCACTGTTCTGTGACATCCTCAGGAGCCTTTTCTTCCCTGAAACCTGGGGTTGGTAAGGCTCTGGGATAACTGGGTGGGGAAGCAGAGTTGCTGGGGTTAACAAAAAACTAAAACCACCTGTATTCTGGCCAGAATCTACTGCAAATGAGTTTGCTTACTCTGAAGGAGCTCCTTGGGGTTTTCTCTGTGAATCTGGAAATATCATCACCTTGTGAGCTTTTGTCACCTGATGATCTACTGCCTCACAGAACCAAAACGTCACCCCCAATACTCTAAAACTCTGGCACGCTATCTGTTGCTGTGTTGTTAAAGCTGGAGTTGAAATGTGAACAGGAATGTGTACTGGCATATCCACTCCTAAGAGTTCAATAAATGGGTTGTGCTGCTATCTCTAGCGTGGCTTGATTTGTGCCCATTGTCTACAGATCAGTTCATATGTCTGTAAGAGTTCACGATACAGTTCTGAAGGTCTTTGAAACTGACTTGTTGCAACCCCCTCTGATAGGGCAGTTATCAGGCAATTTTCTTTTTCAAGAACCAATTTTGATCAATTCTCAATTCATTCATCCATCCATCCACTTTCTAAACACTTTATCCAATACAAGGTCATGAGGGAGGGAGCCTGAGTCACAGGGCACACAGACACAAACACAGACATGCTCATATACTCACATCAAAGCCACTTGTTCCAGAAGCCAATTAACCTACCACCATGTCTTTGGACTGTGGGAGGAAACTGGAATACCTGGAAACCCATAAAAACTAGTGCTGCACGGCAGCAATGCCAACCACTGAGCCAACATGCCGCCCATTAATAACTCACCAATATCAGAACGATCCTCAAAATCAATAAAACAATACAATAATCCCCAAGGCCAGTCTTACTATCCTCTAAACTTTTACCAAAGGACTCCTAAAAACATTCAAGAAAACGAATGTTAGAAACATAATGTTTTTACCACATCAGCAGCAGCAGAAGAGCCTTTTCTTGATGCAAGGCAGTTTAAAAAGACAGAGCAGAACCAAGTATACAGTAATACATTTTTTTTTCCCTGATGCTGGAGAATCCTGTATCACGGATAAAAAAGTAAGTTTATTTTCGTTTTGTACAGTTATGAAGGTGGGTTGTTAGAAAGGAATAGTGTCAAGTCTGTAATAAATTCCTTTTCACAGGCCATTAGACAGTTTTTGTTACAAGTGAGGTTTTGGTTGTAACTCTGGTACCAGTCCCTATTATCATTAGTGACATCTTAACCAATGGTGCAGCCGACTCACATGTGAGGATTCTGGAAACTCTGCAGGGCACACAGCCCGGGGGTCTGGCAGCAGGTGGGGACACCATTATCAGCCTGTCCTCCTCAGGCTCAGCAGGCCCGTTACAATAGGTCAGTTGTTGTCCCGCTACACTCACATCTGAGGTCACCCCTACAAAACAAGGTCAAAGTTTCTCAAAACACCCTTCAGAACTGTCACCCTTTTCACCAATCTCACAACACCACAGCCCACAGTAGCAGACGCTCTGACATACACACCAACCTCAACACAAGGAGGGCAAATGCAAGAACTGACTGAGAAGAATAATCGGCAAGGTCTTTATCTTCTTTATCTCTATAACTCTAACTGAGTCCCAGCAGACAGGAAGTTTCAATCTCTACTGTGCTGTACTGTTCAAACCTAGAGCTACTAGGTTACTTTCAGTTTTGCCTACTCTCACGGCTGGTTTCTCAGCACACACTCATACACACAAGCAAACTCATTCAAACAAATGACAGGCCAGCAGCTCCAGCTGTCAGCACCTTGGTTGGGGCTGTCCTCCACTCTGGAAGCAGCCATCAGCTTACTGGAGGGGATTCCAGCCAAGCGAGGTCTTGCTAGTAAAGGAGGGGAGTTATTGGACCTGAAGACAAGACACAAAAGGAGACACAGTGGAGGAAAGTGAAAAAATGATAAACACTGCTCTGTCATCTTTATAGAGTTCGAGCAGTGTTGTCAACTCTGTTCACTCCCTTGCCAAGTTCACAATCCTGCTTTGAAGCACATAAAACCACAAAAGATGCCAGCTTGAACAACAACCTATCTTTATCAACACTCTCCACTCCAGCCCCCACAAATAGGAATAGGAATCAGGTGCGCAGAATAAAGTCTTGAGTGAAAGGGCTGGAGCACCCTTAAGGAGGGGGAGCTATAATCGTGACACCCTGTGGTTCAACTGACAGGGAAGAACAGTGAAACATGTATCACCCAGCTAAGAGCTTTGTCTGGGGAGAATAAACAGTCTTGTGAGGGATTTGTTTACCTAAAGATTAGATCCTGTAAATCCCTCATAGCCTCCCTAAGTCTGTCCCAGTCCAGTGCGTAGAAGGGGTTAAACCTAAAGTGAACTGTTAATGGTGTGTTGGTTTCTCTGTTATGGGATACTTGAGCACTTCTGTCATGCTTGTCTCACTTCACAGTGTGCTATAGAGTTACATATATGGGGAGACGGAAGGAGGCCACAGGACTATTGGGGCAGCGAGTTTTACTTCCTGAGTACCAGATTTTAACATTGATTCTACCATTTACGTGCACTTATCATGCGAATGTGGGTGGTTCTATCCCAGATCTGTTGGGTTGGGATGTTATGCAGCATTACAAGTAATGACTATCCAGAACAGGGTATCACGTGGCTTCAACTGACTGTGATCACTCAGTATGTTGATGGTATTCTGAGTGCTTCCCCTGACGAGGAAACCCACAAGTCTGAGTTGCTTCAGGTTTAGAGTGTCTAATATTAAGCAGTTATGATAAGGCCCTTTTGTGTCTAGCATTGTGTAATTTTAACAGGGCCTGGGTGCAATGTTTTTACGGGGTGAGCACAACTTTTAACAGATCTAATTAAGGGGGAAGTGCAGTACAAGGACAGGATTGCCTTGGTTCCAGCAGCAAAAGCCGCCTGTAATAATTTGAAACAAGCTCTCTTACAGGTGCTGAGACTGGGGTTTCCTCAGATGGACCAACCATTCCTTTGTATGTAAGTGTGGAAAATGGCTTCTGGGCAGCTGTGCTGACGCAGGAGCATGGAGGTAGGCACCATCCGGTGGGATACTATTATACCATTAGATGCTGTAGCCAAAGGGTGGGGGACCGTGAAAATTTAAGAAAATGTAATACTGTTTACTGAAGGGTCTGGCGCATGAGGGAGAACAGAGAACAGGCTGAGCTGTTGCAACAGAATTCGAGGTGCTAACGACCGGAAAATGCCCCTCCACTGCCTCTGCGCAGCAAGCCAGTTTAGAGCACTGATGGAAGATTGTAAAAAGAAAGATGTTAAAGGGTTACTGTATATGTATATAATCTATGTATTTGTTGCATGTAGGCCACAATTCTGGATGGCTATGGAAAAATAGGATTCTCTCACCACGGCAGGGACTCCAGTTAACAATACTGGGTTTGTCTCTGATCTCATTTGTAGTTTTACAGCTGCCAACTGAAGTAGCTGTAGTAAGGTGTAAATGACACAATAAATAATCCTGGGTCTGAGTCTGAGACCCCTGTGAAACCTCTATTGGGGAAAAGGGAGAATTCAGGTTGAGGCCTCTAATAGATGTGGTTAGAAAAAATGTGAAAAGAATGTGGGGTTGCATGATGATGGGATGTGGGGCCGTCAGCACACCAGATGCCCTGCATGCCCTCACAGCCTAATGCCATTTTGTAGCCAGAAATTCATGCTGGCGGATACCCAGGTGTATGACAAAGATGATCCCGTGGTGCGGACTGCCCTGCCCCTTGGATACTGATCTAGGGGCATACTACACTGGGAAGGTGTGCCAGGTTGTAATCGCATCACTAGGGGTGAGGTGGAAGTTACATTGCTCCCATCACCCACAGTCTGAAAGACCAACTAGGGAAATATCACCTGTGGTCCTGTGCAGTTTGAGGGCTGAAGCAAATGGAATTGTGAGACTGAGATCCCATTTGAGATCATCACGGGCAGCCAAAGAAACTCCCTGGAGGGCCAAGTTTGGCTAACGGACTGTTGAATTTACTGACTCTCTATTACAGTATTGTAGGTTTGTTAATTGAAGCATTGCACAGGGCTCGTGAACAGGTGCCGGACGCTTGGGGACCTCCAGTACAGGGAAGACATGACCGGATACTTGGCGAGTGGGTGTGGGTGAAGAAGAGATACCCTGCCAGACGTTGCAACCCTGCTGGGAGGGACCATAACAAGTGCCACTAACTACTGACTCTGCCATCTGAGCGACAGGATGAGATCGCTGGATCCACGCATTGCACTGTCACCGAGCCACTGCACCAGAGACTGAGTGAACAGAAAGAATAATGTTGTTACTGTTTCTGTGTCTGATGCTTCGTAAGGTGAACCAACAGTGTGCTTGTTAGGCCTGAGGAGCATTACTGGGGAATATGTATCAATACATTCCTGGTGTTGTCATATCTATCAGCCAAAAATGATAATCAGAGTTGGGTCAATATTGCTATTCCAAGATCCTGACGATAGATCTCCACATGGCTGAGGTCTGCGTTTGGGTCCTGGGATAGGACTTTATTTATTTGTAGGATTAGGATTGTTTTAAATGTATAATTGTAACTATCACTTGTACAAAAACATCAATCACATCTTGTTGTAACCGTGGAACGCACAATGTCATGGTAATGCATGCCCGTACATCTAGAAAGGAAAGATCTGCCCTGACATTGTATGTGTAAAAAATAGGCAGTACTGACGTATGCCATATTTTATAAGGGGGGAATGAAGTAAGAAACAAGATGTGAAGACGAGGTTTATTTTAAGTCCTTTCTGCATGAAGATTAGACTTCTAAGGCTGGAGTTTATGGCAGGAAGGGGGTTAACTGATAAGGATTCCAGATGCGAGCTAGGAAACTCCCTGGGGACTTAATCCCTGAACATTTGGCCAAAAGGCTGTAAACTGGCCAAACACATGACCTCCCCCCTTTACTATAATAACGAGTGACATCAGAAGTGGCAAGGAAGGGCTATATAAACTAAAAGTTTGTACCGACACTTGGAACAATACTTCTGTTTTGTTGTTTCTTGCGGGAAACAAGACTTCGGCTTTATTGTTCCTTGCATGCAGTAAACTCTTCTGTTTACTGCAGAAAACTTCATCTCGGGATCCAGAACCGTATTCTTTCTGTTAAAACACTACCTAGAAACATTTGGTTTAACCCATTTGGTTAGTAGGCAGCCAGCCTCCTGGCCAAAAGACAAGCAGTCTCGAACCCCAGTCATTTGAGTGAACTGAGGGGTAGCTGCAAGGTGGAGGTTTTAACAAGTTCTTTGGAAAATCCTTGAACAATTAAATACATTTTACAGTCACTGCCTGTGAAAACTGCCTAATACAGCATTAGAACAGAAGAAGATGCTTGGAATAAAAGTTAAATTAATATAAAATACAGTTATATACTGTATACAGAGTACATATGCTGATGAAGACAATTACTAATTATGTTTGATGGTTCTTGATGTCTAAATTGTTTTTGATGTCTTGATGTGAAGCTAAAAGCTTTGGCAGAACGAAATGAAGTTCTATACAGTGAAAAAGAAAAAGCAAAAGAAGAAATAGAACGTCTCAAGAACGAATTAGGGAAATGCAGTAATGTGAATGTAACACCTAAATTATATCCAGATCTGAGACCTTTAAAAGGCAAAAATGAGGACTGGGACAGATATCCCGACTGGCCGTATCCAGAAGGGGGGTCGGATTGGGAAGACACTTCATATGATAGAGATAGAGACGGGTCCTGGCAACCCCCAGGTCATAACGTTTTTACAGGGAAAAGACAAGAGTCTCCGAGCCCAGTTAGGGGTATAAGCAGGGCTGAGAGATCTAGTAGTGAAAGATCAGAAGACAAAGACGGGTACAAATCCAAACCTGAGGATAGAGACCGATGGGCTAAAGAAGTGCCTCACCCTAAGTCAGGCATGCAGCAAACCTGGAGTGCACTTCAAGACTGAAAGGATACATATGGGATTAGACCTATAGAAGCGGCAATGATTTTGAGAAGAGTTGGTGAAAGAAAGGCAGGGCAGTTAAAACAGGTGTGTGAAAGAAAGAACCTGGGAGAAGGGTGGGAATCAGTGTGGAGATTTTTGAAAGAACATTACCCACCGAAAACTGATTGGAGAAAAGTAACAGCATGTCAGCAGAAGGAAAGTGAGGATGTTTCAGATTTTACAGAAAGGTTTATAATTCTATGGATAGAATACTCCGGGTTAGCAGATGAAAAGGAAGTGAATGAAGATACTTCCACAGTAATAAAACAAATTTGCTTGAGTAGGTTACTGTACCTGACAATCAAAAATGGTCAAAAATTCAAAGTTTGCAAACACACTTTCTGCATGATAATCTCACTTATTTTTGCATTTCAGTCTATATAAAATGATGCTTTGCGGTAAGATTTAGTGGCAATTGTAATACGAACCTTTACATGGAACAAAATATGCTTATTGTATACTTTATTTCTGATGCAGGTTACAAAAAGAAGAAATAGTGCAAATTTAAAACAGATTCACATTAGATACATTTATTATACTCCAAGACTGCTACAGTAAAACCTGATGTTGCCAAGCATGTGCAGCTACGTTCTCCTGACATTGCGGAGAGCGGAGACAGATTTGATTTAATAACTCGCGAAGCTAGGAAGATAGAGCAAAGCATGTATGCTAAAGTGCGAGCACTGCAAATGGGAGATATGGAAGCTCCCAAAGAGGAGAAAAAGGAACAGCCAGTGTGTCGCTATTGTAATAGACCGGGCCATTTTTATAAAGCCTGTAGACAATTGTTAAAAGCAAAAAGACAGAGTGACAGAGGGGGAAGGGGTCCCCCTCATAACCCTACTGATAGTGAGGGTCAGAAGGGGCTGATATCTCAATTAAAGAACATGTCAGAAGCTGAAACGAGAGCCTTGCGTGAAATAATAGATTTAAACTAATAAGCCCCTTTGTAGCCTTCCTAAGTTTATCTCAGGATTTAAATAAAAGTGAAATAATCTTACAGTGTGCAGTAACGGCGGGACACAGGAGCACATTTGTCCTGTTCTTCGACTAAAACAGCATAAAGATGTGATATAAAGTTTTCTAACGGGTAACAGGAGGCTACAGGAGTAGGGGGGCACGGGTTGTGTTTAAAGCAGATACAAGCTGTCACAGTATGCTTGGGAAAAGATGTAGTTTCAACTACTGATGTGGGTGGGGGACACCCCAGACCTATTGGGCTAGGATGCCCTGCAGCATTTATAAGGAATTTCTGTATGAAATAGCATTTATGTGAACTACCTCAAAAGAGTTATGTGATATTGTGATTGTTTTACCTAATGAGGGAATCCATAAGGCCGGGCTACTCCAAGTATTAGATCTTCGGACGGAAAAAAGGGTATAAAACCAACTACATGATAAAGCCAGGGTGAATGCCTTCTCTGAGCGAGCTCGCCTGGTGACGAACTGGCTTAAGTGGGGTAGTGCAGTCTAAAGACAAAATTGCCTTGACCCCTGCAGTAGAAACTGTTTTTAATGTTTTGAAACAAGCTTTCTTGCAGGCACTGGCCCTGGACTGGATTCCCTCAGACGGATCATCTGTATGTAATCTGTGTGTGAGTGAAAGAAATGGGTTGTGAGCTGCTGTGCTGGCGCAGGAGCATGGAGGTAGCGTCTGGTGGGTTATTATTCAGGACCCCTCGATGCGGTGGCCAAGGGGCCATGTTTATGTGTTGTGCCTGTATAAACTGTAAATTGAAACTTGTAAATATGCTAAATGGAAAATTGTAGCGCTTTATATAGACTCTATATATACATTTGGTGTATGCCACAATTTTGGATGGTGGTGGAGGAATAGGGATTTCCTCAACACGGCAGGGACTCCAGTTAAGAATGTTGGGTTTGTCTCTGAACTGTTAGACGCTTTGCAGCTATTGACTGAAGTAGCTGTGATAAAGTGTAAATCACATCATAAAGAAATGTTTCCAGTAACTCGAGGGAACAACTTTGCAGATGCAGCTGTCAGGTGAGCAGTCCTGGTAGAGCAGGAGTCTGAGACCTCTGTGAAACCTCTGCTGGTGAAAAGGGGACAGCTACAGGACATTCAGGCTGAGGCCTCTAAAGCAGAGAAATGGACATGGTTAGAAAAGAATGTGGGGCTGCAGGATGATTGGGTATGGTGCTGCCAGCACACTGGACGCCCTGCATGCCCTCACAGCCTAATGCCCTTTGTAGCCCGACAAAGGCACTCTGTCGGACACCCGGGTGTGAGACAAATGGTGTGCTGGTTACCCAAAACTGGGTGGGGACCTGATTTGAAGCAGTAGCCACTTCTGTGATATCTCGATGTGATGCTTATCAAAGGAACTCAACTACAGTTCAGGTGCGGGTGCAACAGCTCAAAAGGCCTGCTCCTGAGGAACCTTTCATGCACTGGCAAGTTGACAATTGTAAAGGGAAACCTGGGCTCTTATAATCTGTTTTCCCGTTGGGCACTGCCCTGCCGCTTGTATTATGATGAAGGGACGCACTTCACAGGGAAAGTGTCAGGCTGTGGCTGCATTGTTTGGGGTGAGATGGACTGAGATCACCCTCAGTCTGCTGGAACAGTGGAACAAAGGAACAGAACTCTGAAAGATCGTCGAAACATCAGACTGAAGGAGCACCTTGGGTAGATGTTCTGCCTGCGGTTCTGTGTAGCCTGCGGGCTGGATCAAACAGAACTGTGTAACAGAGCCTGTTTGAATTCATCACGGGCCAACCAACGAACCTTCCTGGAGGGCCAAATCTGGCTAATGGATCATTGAATTTGCTAATTCTCTATTGTAGTATTGTAGATTGTTAATTGAAGCAGTGCATGAGGCTGGTGAACAGGTGCTGGACGTTTGGAGACCTCCAGTAGAGGGAAGACACGACCTGATACCTCGCGAGTGGTTGTGGGTGAGGAAGATGTACCCTGCCAGATGTTGCATCCCCGCTGGGGAGGGACCAAATCAAGTGCAACTGACAACTGAGTGACAGGATGAGATCGCTGGATCTACGCTTCGCACTGCCACCGAGCCACTGCACCAGAGACTGAATGAACATTAATTATTATGCTGTTACTGTTTCTGTGTTTGATGGGCTTCCTGAGGGGGGCCGACAGTGTGCCTGTTAAGTGTAAGGAGTTTTACTTTGATAAATGGGGATATTGAATCAATACTTTATCAATCAGCCACAAATAATAATCAGAGCTCATGTTGGGTTTGTATTGCTATAAAGGACTGAAGAATGAAGAGATGAGAGATGCCCAGGACGTGAGATAATAATATCATTTTCTTGATTTTGTATGTTTTTGCAAACTATGCAGTCTAGTGGCTTGACGTAGGCTTTGTGCTCAAATGTATATAAAGATGCTGCCTGTCCTTGGTCAGTAAGATTTTGGTAAGCTGTCTGTACGCCCAGAATATGAAAAGAACTAACTGTTGTCTAGTCCGCAACTTAGATATAATTAATTGCCAGGTGTTGCTGTTTCATCATTTGTTTAGAATATGTCATAGTAACTCTTTGTGTTTTAAGGTATAGAGGACCATCTTCAGCTACTTATTTTTTAAGTCTGGTGGTTGCAAGCCGGACTTCCATATGCATATGAATAAAGAGACTTCTGCTTCACAGACACCTGAACTTTGTCATTTGTTTGACACTACAGCCTCTTACTCACCTCCTCAATGTAGGGGTGACTGTTGTGTTGGACTGCCTGCCCACAGGTAATTTAGCCTATTTGGTAATTAGTGGCTCATTTGAAACCAGGGTATTGGATTGGATCTGACAACATAGCTGGTTAGCTTGATCCAGACTCCTACAACCTTTTGCATAAAGATGGGCCTCCTGTTCTTGGTTTTAAATGCACTTCCATCTAGCTGCCATTTCTCTCCTTTGGTTCAGTTGGTGAACTCCATCCTATTCAAAGACAACTGCAGCACAGCCCATCACACTGATTTACAAGTTGCAACACTGACAGACTCTAAATCTTAATCGCTACATACTGAACCTTACAAATACAGATTTTCTGTCCCAATTTCAAACAAATCTCATGGAGAAAATACATAGGAGCCTTTTTAAGAAAAACACCCTACCTCTGTGGGCAAAGGAGATACTTGAATTAAAGAAATGAAAGTGGAATGTTTGAGTAAATAAAAAGCAACACAGTAGAAGCAAGTCATGTCATAAGCAATAACAAGAACCAATGTAAATGTTTTGGTTTAAACATTCTCTACAAATGTGTTTCTTAGAAGATACCCTCTATGTACCCAACATAAGAAATGCTCAACATTTCAAAAACAATATTAATAACTGCATCACCTGTTTTATTTTTAAAGTGTAAGTGAGTTGGAAAATATGATTTAAAAGCATGGTCTGACAGGCATCACTGAAATGGACGCAACAAAAATTAAAATAATAATATGGTAATAGCCAGATTAGACTGAAAGCAACTCACCAAATGGAGGCTCAGAAATTACACCAACAAATTGTTATGACTTTAATAACATCACATCTCTGCCTAGGTTACACATTTGTTGACACAGAGTCTACAAACACTCTATTATCATGATCCAGAGTCCCACTGATTACATTAGATTAGTTAAAACCTGCATTCCCATCTGATATTATCATTCCTCTGTGGGCATACTATCACATAATGCATAAGGTTGTGTTGATGCATGGAAATTTGACCAATTGGTATGGGATGTCTGTGTTTTTAAATTATTCTTCAGAGCCAGTCCTTGTTATCAGTAGTGACATCTTAACCAATGGTGCAGCCGACTCACATGTGGGGATTCTGGACACTCTGCGGGGCACACGGCCTGGGGGTCTGGCAGCAGAAGGGGACAGCACTATCAGCCTGTCCTCCTCAGGCTCAGCAGGCCCATTACAATAGGTCAGTTGCTGTCTCACTACACTCACATCTGAGGTCACCCCTGCAAAACAAGGTTAACATTTCTCAACACCCTTCACTTATCAAAACCCACAGCAGCAGACGCACTGACACACGCACCAACCTCAACACAATGAGGGCAAATGCAAGAACTGACTGAGAAGGAAAATAGGCTGTAACGAACAGTTCTTTCCGGACCCTATGCGGACGACACAGTCCGACGGAGTGGGGAAACACTGGGGAAACGTCATGCAGGAAAATGGGGCTGAAGACAGGGGGGCGTGTCCAAGGTGCGCTGGTGCACGGGGGAGGTGTGGCCGAGGCGAACAATCCAAAAGAGAAGTCCTTAGGGAATATCCAAAAACACACGAGAAAGTCCAAAACCAGGAGATCCATCAGAACAAGGAATAAAAACCACGAAGGCCGGGTCGGAACCGGCGGACGGGGAACAGGAATGGGAACAGATTAAAACCTTAACGGGACCAGGCGCTTCCAGGTCCCGGACTCGCACGATATGGAAATCAGATGCAGAGTCCGGATGAGCGTCAGCGCCTGGCTTTTAAGGTGGGCTGGGAATAGAGAACAGGTGCAGAGAATAAAGTCTTAAGTAAAAGGGCTGGAGCACCCTTAAGGAGGGGGACCTAATTTCGTGACAGTACCCCCCTCCTTTTCAGGGCTGCTCAGAAGCCCTAAGAAAAAAAAGGGGAGAAAAAAAAACGATGGAGTCCAGGCTGCCAGGGTGCCGTCCGCGGGGTCCAGGTGTTGGCTCTGCATTCTGTAACGAACAGTTCTTTCCGGACCCTATGCGGACGACACAGTCCGACGGAGTGGGGAAACACTGGGGAAACGTCATGCAGGAATACGGGGCTGAAGACAGGGGGGCGTGTCCAAGGTGCGCTGGTGCACGGGGTGTGGCCGAGGCGAACAATCCCAGAGAGTAATCCTTAGAGTATCCAAAAACACTGGAGTAAGTCCAAAACCAGGAGATCCATCAAAAGAAGGGAATTAAAACCACGAAGGCCGGGTCGGAACCGGCGGACAGGGAACAGGAACGGGACCCGAGATTAAAACCTTAACGGGACCAGGCGCTTCCAGGTCCCGGACTCGCACAATATGGAAATCAGATGCAGAGCCCGGATGAGCGTCAGCGCCTGGCTTTTAAGGTGGGCTGGGAATAGGGAGCAGGTGCATAGAATAAAGTCACAAGTGAAAGGGCTGGAGCACCCTTAAGGAGGGGGGACTATAATCGTGACATAGGCAAGGTCTTTATCTTCTTTATCTTTTTAACTCTAAATGAGTCCCAGCAGACAGAAAGTTTCAATCTCTACTGTGCTTTACTGTTCAAACCTAGAGGTACTAATGGAGACAGTGGAGAAAAGTGAAAAAAATGATAAACACTGCTTTGTCATCTTTACAGATGTAGTGTGCTCTCTGAAGGCACCAGTTCTGTAGGGTTTGGGCATTTACGGGGATTTACTGATGAAGCGCTAGTTCACTTTATTTAATTTAGAAGAAGGTGGAGGAGCTGCCACTGCTATGAATGTTTCAGTGAGGAGGAGTGGGAGATTTTTTTCTTTTTGTATTGCTTCTTGACTAAAAAAAATTGCAAATCTGTTATTTCGGCGTAGCACTATCAACGCTCCACCATCATATTTATTCCCGTACTGCCCATTCCACCGCTTCGGAAATGTTAGGTTTGAGCAACTTCTCATCAACACACGACACTGTGCTCACTCATGTCTCCCACCACAACAGAATGACGCGTGAGGACTCCTCAGCTTTTGAGGTGAGAACGGTTGCAAGCTGACCCTTGTGACCCACAAAGTTCCGCATTTGAACATAAAAGTGTCTCCTGTTGGAAGAGGTACTGATGTTTGCAGCCCTAGCAACACTCCATGTTAAAATATGTCCCGTTAAATTCAGTTCAACCATGATCTAAGACTCCACGGTGGAAATAAGACTGAAAGAAAAAGGCGCTAGCTTTCTTGGGGTAATTTTTAATGCTTCTGAATTTTAAATTTTTATTGATGTGTGTAAAATGTTACTTTGTTCAGTACATCTTAACTTATCCATAACAATCACCTATCCTACTCTTAGTCAGAGGTTTTGTACATAGGTTTTGTTTAGTGTGCTTCCAAGGTTATATCCTGCAGCAAAATGGATGACAACACATGAAAGGAAATGCAGGTTTATTCAACACCTTCTTAAAAGACAAAGCCCATTTTGTATTTTGTTTGAGCCTGGTGCTTTCAAGAGTGAAACAGTTTCTTGTACTTCTTGGTTCAAACAAGTTTGGCTGAAGGCTTCATGCCACTCCTGTCATTCGGCTGAGAAGGGTGTTCTGATCATGGGCAGTCGTGGCTTTGTAGCTGGACAGTTCCAGTGTGAAGGTGGCAGTGCTAGATGGCACAGAGCGAAGGATGGTGGAGTAACCCTGTGAGAAAGATGAACAAAAGAAAAATCATTTTTGTAAAGAAATGCTCACTCCCATCACACTCCATTGTTTCCTGATGAATATTTTGTTAAACATGTTTTTAAACAACAAAGCCCATATTGTAATGAAACCTGAAGGACAGACAAGCTTAAATGTTCTATAAAAAATATTTATTCTGTCACTAAAAACCCTGTCTTTTGCCCCATCTATTTTTCGATAGATTTGAATACTGTAGATTAAGACTAAATACAGCAATAAACATTTAATATAGCATTTGATATTTGAGTAGTATTTTTAAATCAAATTGAAAGAAACCAAACTGATTTTGTTGTTAGCATATTGGTTTAACAAAGCCAATTGTAAAAAACAGCACAACACTTCTTCTAACCTCTATGTATTGTGCCCTGGGCTGCTCAGAATATTTAACAATTGCATCTTTAACTTCTGTCTTGCAATAAGCAATGACTTTTCTTTCTACATATATTTCTCTTATGTTTTCTTATATCGGTTTATTCATTTTGGGGACTACTTTCTAGAAATCAGCCTTCCATCAAGGGCGCTTGCTTCCAGTGCACTTAGTCAACAGCTCACATCCAGCTTTTTGTGAACTTTCTGATTTTATTCTCTGTGGAAGTCTAACAGACACAAAAGTGGGAGAGTTGGTAAAGGTGGAAGTTGGCACCAGGATAGACAATGGCTGGGTGATCATGTACATGAAGCATACGGAATACAATACGTCCATCAATCAGTCAAGCAACATCACTGGGAGCCTCAAGCTCCAGCCCATCTACATTTAATTAAGGGTGTACCAGAACAGGCCTGCCACAGTACTTTCATTTTTCATCTTTCACACAATTCAGTTATTGCTTTAATTCATTCACTGATTATGAATAACAGACATTTAAAAAAATAAAGTAGTTTTTAATTAGTGAGCGATACCTTTAAATACATTGGAAGCTTAACATATTCCAGATTAGTACTATGAATGTAAAAGGATAACCTAAAAAATGCATTGGTAGAAATGTATTACAATATTTAATACTCTATAACTTTCTAAAGCACATACTAAATGTAATATTCATTTTAATTAAATAAACAGTCTGACTATTAATGATGTATATTGTCCCCTATTGAATGTGTTTGTGAATGTAGATTGTGATTTTATACATTTTAGACCTACATTTTCAATTAAAAGGAAATGAAATGTTTCTGTTTTAAAATTAGAGCTGTACTATAAAATACAGGACCGCAGACCACAGACAGTACCTCTTGCTCAAAGTCGGTCCTTCAGGGAAGACAGCAACCGCTGTCCAAAGTGTCTGAAATGACAAATCTTTGCATGAGACTCATTGCACCACGGAGTTGCAAAGCTGGCTCCTTGAAGCATATCACCATCTTACCCGTCTAGGAAAAGAGCAAGCTTGTACCTGGTTTCCTGGGAGGCGTCTTGTGCCAGACGAGTGGCAGCAGGCAGGATGCGGTTGGTGATATCCCTGGGGAGGTTATGTGCACCCATCCTCTCCACCAGGTCTGCCAGGTGATGAGCCATACACGCCCTCACTCTGGAGTTCAGGTGACTGTGCACACAGAACATTGTATTGTATATTACTGAGCTGTTACTTTGATTGAAACCGTATCAACCTGTCACCTAACCATTGGCAATGTGGACCTCATTTTCCAATGCTTAACCAGATTTCTTTTAAAATGATAAAAAATTATATTTAACTGTCTAATGTTGTTTTTATATTTTTTTAAGTACTGTATGTTAGCATTGTATGGCAGCATGGTGGCGCAGTGGTTAGCATTGCTGCCACGCAGTGTCCAATGGGTTCAATTTCGGACCTGGGGTGCTATCTGCTTGTGTGTTCTCATGTGTTTCTGGTGTGAGTGTGCACGTGTCTGTGTCTGTGTGTCTGTCCTGTGACGGACTGGTGACAAGTCCAAGGTTTGGGCTGATTTACACCCGCTGTTTGCAGAAATAGGCTCCAGCTACCCTATGACCCTAAATTGGAGAAAGTGGTTAGAAAACGAATGGATATTAACATTGTAGTAAACATTCTTTAATACATGCTTTGATTTCAAGCTCCATGAAACGTAAATGACCCTTCAGAGCTCCTGAAGTCAGACCCTAAGATTCTGGGTATTATTCTATTCTGTATATTTCTGCCCTCACCTCAGACCTCCATTCAGCAGCGCGTTGACTGCACGAGCAGGGGTACAGCTCTGCACCATGCAGTCCAGTGTGCTGTCTACACTTTGTCGGATGAATGTGTTCGATTCTCCGGCTTTCTCTAGCAGCACCTTCACTGTGTTCCCCAGTTCCGGGTCCATCCTTCTCTTCAGGAAGGTGAACACGTCTCCCAGACACACCACTGCCATCCTAGACACAGCTGATCGCAAGTTCTTCACCTGGGGAAAGGCAAACCACCGTCAGCACTGAAGAGCCTCGTCTGTGCCCCTCTCTTGAACCATTCTATATGAATGGTTCAGAATGGATACAAAAACAGTGAAAAGCAATCATACAAATGAACAATTAATATTTTGGAGAGATCACACCTCCTGCACGAGCGCCAGGGAGACATCGTGCAGTCTGCTGATCAGGATGACAGGGTGATGCTGGGACAGACGCCTTATAAAGCTCAGTCCATCAACCTTCCTCTCCCTGAATTCAGTGAACGGAAAGAAATACATCAACCAGGACAAGGAAAGAGGTCTAACTGTATAGAGCTATGGGCAACAAGGTCTGTATTTTCACTAGTCAGAATTGTATTCATAGAAAACGGAATAGGTGGATGCTGATTGTACTGCTTTATGCCTACCAGTCGTCAGAGGCCAGAAACTGAAGGCTCTGGGTGAGGGCCAGCTCGGGCCTAGAGAAGGATTGCAGCCCAGGCTGCTCTGGACCATCTCTTCTCTTCCCTTTAAGGGCAGGGGACAGCTCATCTAAAGGTCACAACAGAGTGGGGAAACGTTCTGTGATCAGTTTGGTCACCACTGATTTGACTAAAGCAGATCGTGAAAGGCGTCTGCCTCGGGGCATCAGTAAAAAAGCTCTAGAAGAAGGAAAAAAACCTGACCTTGAAAGAAAGTGGTGGAAGAAAGTGAGAAAGAAAATCAGTGCAGATGTGTGGGAGATGCTGATCTGACCTGCGATATGGGGGGTACTCTTCAGAGGGGGAAAAGAGATGTTATCCCTCTCCTCTGCAGATCCATCCCCCCCTATCATGCGCAGGCGTTTCTTAAGACTCCCCACGCTCCTCCACCGGTCCTGGACGTGCCCCATCTTGTGTGTCTGTAATAACAGAAAAGCACAAGTTAACCCTGGGCAATCCTGGCCCGGCTCAGTTTTGAGACCAGCTGGACTAATCCTGGTAAACTTTTTTACTTTGAGTCCTCTGAAATATTTACTGTTGGACCCCATGACATAAATTGTTTCACAGCACTGAATTGTGATTCATAGTATTCATATACATTTACTTGTACTTGCTCCACCTAAAAAAACAGTACTGATGTATTGTCAGTATCAGTGTCAGTGCCAGTATTAGCAAATTAGAAAAAGAAATTGCAATTGTGTAGCCAGCAATAAAATCACCCTGGGAACAGGATAGTGAAAGGAAAGGAAAGGATAGTGTTTAGAGTAATCAACTGCTCAGATCTCAGCTAAAACTAAATTGCACAAGAATATATCATCTGTAGCATAAACAACTTGGATTGTAAAAAAAAAATCATACAAATTGACAGAACAGATATGATTTAATTTACTTACGTTTTCTAAAAAGAGAAGAACAAAACATTTTTCTAACTACTTGTCACCCTCAGGACTTGGTTGCTGTTGTGTGTATTTTTGGGGGAGTACAGTATAAAAAAAATTCTACTATAAAAAAAAAATATTATACATACGCATACAGTATATTCAGAGTCTAATCCCAATCATTAAAGACACAAACACAATTTAAAGACATTTCCATAAATTCTATATATATTTTTCTACTGCGTCTTATAAATATTATTATTGGATGCCAGTAGAGTTGTGTTCATAACATTTATTTCACTAGGGACAACAACATCCAAGAACTGAATGTTTTGTGAATGCTAGCAATACCTACCTAGAAAAATTTGGTTTAACCCATCTGGTTAATAGGCAGCCTCCTGGCCATAAGACAAGCAGTCTCGAACCCCAGTCATTTGAGTGAACCGAGGGGTAGCTGCAAGGTGGAGATGGGGCGTAGGAGGAATGTTTGAGATAAATGCGAAGGGAGGTGCTGGAGTTCAGTATACTGTATGTAGCTAGTTTTATAATGCTGGTGATTAGGAACAGCTGTGTGAGATTGACTTGTCATTGTTATCCCTCCCGAACGTCTGTTAATATCTTCCATAGTTTGCTAAAACTAAGGTTGCTGCTGGAAGAGGTGTTAGTGGGGCCAGCAGGGGGCACTCACCCTGTGGTCCACGTGGGTCCTAATGCCCCAGTATAGTGATGGGGACACTATACTGTAAACAGGCGTCGTCCCTCGGATGAGACGTAAAACCGAGGTCCTGACTCTCTGTGGTCATTAAAAATCCCAGGGCGTTTCTCAAAAAGAGTAGGGGTGTAACCCCGGCGTCCTGGCCAAATTTCCCATTGGCCCTTACCAATCATGGCCTCCTAATAATCCCCATCTATGAATTGCCTTCATTACTCTCTGCTCTTCTCCCCACTGATAGCTGATGTGTGGTGAGCGTTCTGGGGCACTATGGTTGCAGTCGCATCATCCAGGTGGATGCTGCACATTGGTGGTGATGGAGGGGAGACCCCATTACCTGTAAAGAGCTTTGAGTGGAGTGTCCAGAAAAGCGCTATATAAGTGTAAGCAATTATTATTATTATTATTATTATTATTATATCTGGCAAGCCTTTTTGCATTTTATTTTGAGTTTCCTCTATATTTTGCTGCCGTAACATAACTTACAGCCATATGACGGCAACTCTATAATGCTGCTGATATAATTAAGTACAGTACATAGATGAAAGTGCCATGCAAGGGATTTGATAGGTGTTTTCTAAAAGCAAGCTAAAGGCTTTCACAAGTTATCCACCAGAGTCTACAAAAATGTAAAAATGTTTTAATTTCTGAGATAAATAACTGCGTCTGATCATTGTAAGCAATCTGGCCGGTCCCAAAATGATCAAATCCCTCAAATACCAAATATACTATAGATGGAAAAAGAAACATATTAGTCCTGTATCATTATTATTTCCTATATAGTGAACCCCTGAAGACATTTTTGCTGTTTGTTATTATTGGGTCAATTCATTTCCAGGCTGTATTTTTTATATCTAAATACTCTAATATTCTATTCCAGAATACTGTCTGTATAGGGCTTCAAATACTGTTGTTGTGAATATTAGGTCAGTACGTAGACAGGACTTGATCATAATATACTGTAGTTACACTTGTGTGCTATGGCATTACAGTATACAGAGTACATATGCTGATGGAGACATTATTACTAATCTTGATTGTTTTTGATGTCTAAATTGTTTTTGATGTCTTGATGTGAAGTGTTTATAAATAAATATACTGTAGAAGGTATTATAAAAAACTAGGACATTGGTGAAACACAAAAATGAAAGACCTACAGAGCATTTTTTGAAACTCAAAAGTTTTGTTTGTAAAAAACTCAAAACAAAAGCAAAGAGAAATAAGGAACTCTTACTAACCTCCTGGACCTGGGGGTAACTGTTCTGTTGGACTGCCTGCCCATAGACTCGCGCCAGGGGCTCGACACTTGTGTTGCCAGTGCTGATGCCTTGCCCAGGGCACGACATCAGGCTCTGATGAGAAGCAACACGAGTGGAGCTCCCCAACACTCCTATAGAGGCAAAGTGACCAAAGCAATGTTTTAGTGAGTTGGAATATATGATTTAATTACATGGTCTGATAGGCATCACTGAAATGGACACAACAATATTAAAGTAATAATGTGATAATAGCCAGATTAGACTTAAAGCAACACACCAAATTGAGGCTCAGAAATTATACCAACAAATTGTTATGACTTAAAAAACATCACATCTCTCCCAAAGTTACACATTTGTTGACACAGAGTCTATCACAGTCTATCATCATGATCCAGAGTCACATTGACTACATTAGATTAGTTAAAGCTTGCATTCCCATCTGATATTATCATTCCTCTGTGGGCTAACTATCACATAATGCATCACATAACGCATAATTTAACAAAGAATCAAAGCTTAATAGTTAATTTTCCTCTGTTTTTCCTCAGAAAATAATAATAGGAGAAGAAATCACGTACAGTAGGTTGTGTTCATGCATGGGAATTTGACCAATTGGAATGGGATGTCTGTGTTTTGAAATTATCCTTCAGAGCCAGTCCTTGTTATCATTAGTGACATCTTAACCAATGGTGCAGCCGACTCACGTCTGGGGATTCTGGACAGTCTGCGGGGCACTCGGCCCGGGGGTGTGGCAGCAGGAGGGGACACCACTATCAGCCTGTCCTCCTCAGGCTCACCAGGCCCTGCAAAACAAAGTCCGCATTTCTCAACACCCTTCACCTGTCAAAACCCACAACAGCAGACACACTGACACTCATGCCGAAGTACAAATGCCAAAATCAACTGAGAAAAATGTGGGCAGGTGTTATTCTTTATTTCTTTATCTCTAAATAAGACCCAGTAGGCAGCAATAATGAACAGCTACTGTGTAGGAAATGCAGTAATCTAGTCTAGAAAAGAAAAAACTGAAACAGACTGCCCCATTCAAAACCCAAGCTGTAATGTTTAATTACTGTTCAGTTTTGCCCAGTCTCACGGCTGGTTTCTCAGCACACAATCAAACACATTCAAACAAATGACAGGCCAGCAGCTCCAGCTGTCAGCACCTTGGTTGGGGCTGTCCTCCACTCTGGAAGCAGCCATCAGCTTTCTGGAGGGGACTCCAGCCAAGCGAGGTCTTGCTGCTAAAGGAGGGGAGTTATCGGACCTGCAGGGAAGACACAGAGACATAGAGGAGAAAAGTGAAAAAAATAATAACGATCAGCACTGCTCTGACAGTTATCTTTACAGAGCTGGAACAGAGCTGTCAATTTTGTGATCCCCAACCCCACAGGCAAGAATGTTGTGATGTCCACCGCGCCCTCCACAAAGTTTTATCTGTACAAAAAACATTGTAAATATAGGACACTTTCTGTCAGTGAGACATTAAAAAATCACCATGTTCACAGCCCTGCTATGGAGCATGTAAAAGCCACTAAAGAAAAAGATGCCAGCATGATCCACAAGCAGACAACTTCATCATTCTGAATATGTTAACTAACTCACACCTGAAGAAGGCTCCACAGCCGAAACTTTGTGTTTTCTTTCTTCTCTTTTCAGCATGGAATAAATCTATTAGTTGTTCCTTTGAAGCCTATGCATGCTGACGCAGCTCAACTATGTTAACTGTTGCTTTTAGTATATTTTGGGTTTTTTTGTCTCAGCTTTTTTTGTAGGCGTTGTTATTTGTAAAGGTGGCGTGTGTCTGTGGGCCATGAGCTGTTGTGGACTGACCCGGCTTTGATGCCATCGAGGAAGTTGTGTGGGGGTGAGCTGAGCAAGTCTTGCTCCTCTGCCACAGTGTACTGCAGGAACCTGAGGGAGTTCGGCCTCTGAAGAACACAAAAGACACAAGCCTTTAACATTCCTTCTCAGTTCCTAACCCAGCTGGGCTCTCACTGCCAGTGCATTCGCACAGCTTATTGTACTTTTTGTGCAAAGCAAAATAGAAAAGACTTGGGAATGAAACCTTGAAACCTCCTGAAGAACATAACCAAATAAAACTACACAAGCAAGCTCTTATCCCTTCCTTTTTCTGCACATTTAAATGATGATATGTGGGTTAGAAAGGCCCTGGTGTGTTCTGACCTCCTCGTAGTCCACTGCCTCCTCTTCTCCATAAACCTGCAGGTTATTTTCCGTTGGGCGCTCCAAGGGGCGCCCTGTCTGGCCGGCCTTTCCGGAGTCCCTGGGCATGCCCTGGTCCCTGACGGGCAAGGGCTTTGTGCCTCTAGAGATCGGGGGCACGGGTTTAATCCCACTGAATACACAGTGGCAGGTTGTGGAGCACATCTGAGAGGCTCTGAGGAGCTCTGGGAAGGTCCTTCCCTGGGCTTCACCTGAAGAACACAGACAGGGCTTACACATACTGTCTGAACATAACGTTCTGAGAGGAAACTATATTTCCACTTCACCTTTAAGAAGAATAAAGGGTGAGGACTGCTTGTCTACTGTGAAGGCTGTAGTGGTTAGTCAGGATGGCAGTCTTCCTAACAAGTTGCCATTGTTGCTAAAACACTACATCAAGTCCCCTGCTCTTTCACCACATGGAAGTCAAGTTGTGCAAATCAACCTGACTGTAACCACTACCAGTCTTCCACCTCTCTCTCTGTCAGAAGGGTTGGTGGGGCTCAGGAACTGCATGTCCGAGTCCTCTCCACCACTGTTCTGTGACATCCTCAGGAGCCCTTTCTTCCCTGAAACCTGGGGCTGGCAAGGCTCTGGGATAACTGGGTGGGGGAAGCAGAGTTGCTGGGGTTAACAAAAACAAAACCCACCTGTATTCTGGCCAGAATCTACTGCAAATGAGTTTGCTTACTCTGAAGGAGCTCCTTGGGATTTTCTCGGTGAATCTGGAGATATCATCACCTTGTGAGCTTTTGTCACCTGATGATCTACTGCCTCACAGAACCAAAACTTCACACCCAATACTCAAAACTCTGTCACGCCATCTGTTGGTGTGTTGGTACAGCTGGAACTGTAATGTGTACAGTAATGTGAACTGGCATGGCCACACCTCAGAGTTCAATAAATCCTGGGTTGTGCTGTTATCTCTAGCGCGGCTTGATTTGTGCCCATTGTCTACAGATCAGTTCACAAGTCCTTGAGAGTTCTAAAGGTCTTTGAAACAGATTAGTTGTTATTAGTTATAATAACATTTCTTTTCAATGCTGCTGGAGAATCCTGGATCATGGATAAAAAGGTAAGTTTTTTTTATATACAGTTACGAAGGTCGGATGTCAGAAAGAAATAGTATCAAGTCTGTAATAAATCCCTCTTTACAGGCCATGAGAGAGTTTTTGTTACCAGTGAGCTTTTGTACAGTATGTAACTCTGGTACCAGTCCCTGTTATCATTAGTGACATCTTAACCAATGGTGCTGCCGACTCACATGTGGGGATTCTGGACACTCTGCGGGGCACTCGGCCCGGGGGTCTGGCAGCAGGAGGGGACACCACTATCTGCCTGTCCTCCTCAGGCTCAGCAGGCCCGTTAGAATAGATCAGTTGCTGTCCCACTTCACTCACATCTGAGGTCACCCCTGCAAAACAAGGTCAAAATTTCTCAACACCCTTCAGAAATGTCACCCTTTTCACCAATCTCACAACACCACAGCCCACAGTAGCAGACACACTGACACTCGCACCAACCTCAACACAAGGAGGGCAAATGCAAGAACCGACCAAGAAGGAAAATAGGCAAGTTCTTTATTTCTTTATCTCTTTAACTCTAAATGAGTCCCAGCAGACAGGAAGTTTCAACCTCTACTGTCCTGTATTGCTCAAACCTAGAGCTGTACTGATTAGGTTACTTTCCATTTTGCCCAGTCCCACAGATGGTTACTCAGCACACACTCATACACACAACCAAACACATTCAAACAAATGACAGGCCAGCAGCTCCAGCTGTCAGCACCTTGGTTGGGGCTGTACTCCACTCTCGAAGCAGCCATCAGCCTTCTGGAGGGGACTCCAGCCAAGCGAGGCCTTGCTACTGATGAAGGGGAGTTATCGGACCTGCAGGCAAGACACAAATGGAGACAGTGGAGAAAAGTGAAAAAATGATAAACACTGCTCTGTCATCTTTACAGAGTTCGAGCAGTGTTGTCAACTGTGTTCACTCCCTTGCCAAGTTCACAGTCCTGCTTTGAAGCACATAAAACCACAAAAGATGCAAGCTTGGACAACAACAAGCTAATTTTATCAACACTCTTCACTCCAGCCCCCACACAAAAACAGAAAAGATGTTTCTAAAAGTAGTAGGCTACCTGTGTGGCAGTAAGCAAAAACTGAGTAACAAGTTTGGAAAACGAGCTTCAGTGCACTGTTTATGAAAGCCACAACCGTCTTGAGTTGTAAAGGCAGCATTTTAATTGCTCTGAATGTGTCTGCAATGTGTACATTTCTGAGGGCCGTGTGTCATGGACAGACCTGGGTTGGGCGTTCGGCGGCACAGGCTTGATTCCATTGGAGAAGCAGCGAGAACGCACAAGCGTGGCTTTAGTTAGCACAGGGCAATTCTCAAGGGCTTCACCTGAAGGACACAGTAGGAAAGGCATTCATGAAAAATAAAAAAGCAACTAGATCACATTTATTTTCTAACCACTTTATTTAATTTAGTGTTGCAGATAGCACGCCAGGAAGTGAGCCAGTGCTCACCACTGTACCACCAGCTGGAAGGAAAACTAAAAGATACTCCAGAAGCAGGGTTGAGAAACATTGCTTTAATACTGATCAGTTACAAATATCAGTCTCTGAAGAGGAATAATCTTACTCCCTAGCTTGCTGCCAAGTTCAGAACAAGCTGCTACTGTATTTTGCCATGACAGAGTTTGGGACAGGGGAGAAGAAATAGAGGCAGCAGAGGGCAGATGCATTGAAAAGCCAGGAATCAACAAAACAGGTGACCACACAAACACCAATAATGGGAATCAGTGCACATTGGCAAAGCAGGTTAATCCCATCAAAGCTCTGTTAATTTAGTCTTAATTTCAATTTATCTTGATCACATCCTCAGCTCTGACAGGGACAGCAGAAAATATTTTTGTTCAGCAACTGCTAATCATGCAAGACCTCTCAATGTGCCTGGTGTTTCATGCATATAGCACTGCACACGCACAGCCCACTTCACCTCCTCCAGCCCTGCCAACATACTGTATGTTACTGACACAGACTACTCCCTACCAGGAGCACATGTCTTTTTCCTCACACAAGGAGGGAAATGTACTTCACTTTCTTTTACCACACCATGGACAGAAATGTTTGGAATGATTTTGGTGGAGTTAATGCAAGCCTAAATTACTCCTTTTTCTCTGGATTCGGAATTAGCTAAAGAATTCAAAATAGACTGTATACACACTGATAACTACAGTTCTCAACTCATTACTCAGCCTGAAATTAATAGTCTAGAAAGTATAAATCAGGTACTTACCAATGCGTTTGGCACGTTTGGCATTTTTCTGACTTATATTCATTGTTCTAGTGAACTGCAGGTCTTTCTCAGAGGAGCCACTCAGGTGGGGAGACCAGGGATCTCTGTCCATCTGAGAGGCAGGAACAATGAAGTTCTTAGTGCTTGTTAATGCTCAATGTCTGATTTCCAGAAAAACAGCAGTTTTTGTAGCAAATGCATGTTTTACTAATTTACATATTTTATCATTTCCATGTACTGTAATTGAATCTGAATATCCTTAAATATTTGATGTAGAAAGAGTGCAAGAGACATTTAAAACATGTAGATCAGTTTTAGCTACCATGTTGACAGACAGCTGATATAGTGATAATTTGTATTCAATTTAAGTACAGTTCTCAGCTCATCATCTCCACTTTCATTTCTTTGGAGAACATGAACCTGAGGACTCAAGAACAGTAGAAGCTTATGTAATCTCCTTCTCTTCCAAGGAGTCCAAACAGTAAAATCCTGTTTGCTTCAATAAAATGTCCAAATTTGGACAGTGATATCACTGGATCCAGTCTACTTACTTAACACAGTTTTCATTACAAACTATTCTGATTTGCTACTTTAAAAATGACAAGTATTAAAACTGACACTCAAGCAAAACTCCTCAAAGAGTTGTGATGTGTTATCTGTACTCAACTCAAGCATTACAATAGTAACATCGCATATTGACAGATGTAATGGAATGTATAAATCAAACACGAAAAATATGGGATTACAAACATTCAGACCTGTATAGACTGTCCTAAATCTCTTCTTAATGATTTCATAAACCAAAATGCAGCAAACTCTAAGCAGGCAGTTCTATTCTATAATTTACAACTGGAGAAACAGTAATAGGGGGCTGTACTTACTGCTAATATTATCTATTTGCTGATTTGTACTTGCAGAGTTTATAAGCAGCATGTTTATAAAAGATGAATGTTAATGCAACTCAGCTCCTTGATGATTTAAAAAAAATATTAGACATACAGATTGTAATCTGAAGAACAAAGAGAAGCCACCCCTAACTGTATATAGATCCCATTTCTAGCTGCTACTTCAAGGAGCCCAGATTGGGCCTTAAGACACCTAACTAGGAATCCTGTTAAAAGCACCCACAGCTCTCCAAAGTAACAAGCAGCCCAGCCATTTTATTGAAGCATCAATACCACAGCATGTTTCAAGAATTAATTCTCTTTTAGTTTCAAGTTGTGGCTCTTTTGCTACAAAAACTGCTTGACCCTATCTATCTACACTCCTTGGATTTTTAAAAACTAGAATATCTCTCACATCTTTCATTTTTATGGATTCACCAATCGACTGAACTATAAAAGTCTGAACATTTAATTACCTAATGTAAGTTTAGAGGTATGGTGAATACAAATGAATGCAGTATTATAAATGAGATTTTACTACTGTTGCAAACCTTATGTATTGCTTCAATGCTGAAGGGAGTAAGCTACACACTTCTTGTTTTATACCCAAACATTTTGTTTGTAATTTTATTGTTCTAATTAACATGAAAAAATCATCATAAACACCCAGATGCCTATAGTACAATCCTGTCTGGCGATTGATATTACCTATGTGATATGTATACCGATTATTAATCTTTATTTTACATACAGGAGAGATCATTGTACCAAATAAATCAATATACAGAAGACAACATGCAGAATACATCATAAGATCTATGTGACTGCCAGGGTCTTAAGGTCAGATCTGAAAACAGACTACAAGGTGAGACTACTAGAAAGCCTTATCATGCACTGTTCATAATCTGGTAGAGAGGACAAAAACTTGGCAATATCAGAAGAAAAGACAGTGTGATCAGGGAATTAATTTATTGGGACCATAAAACATAAGAAGAAAAAAAGGTACTTTGAAGACTGAAAGAAATTCAGTAGAGATACGGATTGTGCATACAGAGTATGTACTGTATTTCATGACATGGGTGACGTTTTCTAGAAGAACTGGCACAAGAAGGACTAGACAGAACTGGCTACTAGATGTTTAACGGGAAAGATTTATTTTCTTAATACGATGTGTGGTTCTGGTGTAAAAAAAACGTCTTACAGTAGGTGAATGAAGTAAGCACACATCCAAAAGTAACAAGACCAGTGCTCGAATTCACACCCCACTGTTTTTTTTTATATTGTTTTTGGATATGTTTGTATTTCAGTGGCAACCCACTGAAGCTAAGCAGGTGTGAGCCTGGTCAGTACCTGGATGGGAGACCTCCTGGGAAAAACTAAGGTTGCTGCTGGAAGAGGTGTTAGTGGGGCCAGCAGGGGGCGCTCACCCTGCGGTCCATGTGGGTCCTAATGCCCCAGTATAGTGACGGGGACACTATACTGTAAACAGGCGCCGTCCTTCGGATGAGACGTAAAACCGAGGTCCTGACTCTCTGTGGTCATTAAAAATCCCAGGGCGCTTCTCGAAAAGAGTAGGGGTGTAACCCCGGTGTCCTGGCCAAATTTCCCCCCTGGCCTTTACCCCATCATCATGGCCTCCTAATAATCCCCCTCTATGAATTGGCTACATTACTCTGCTCTCCTCCCCACTGATACCTGATGTGTGGTGAGCGTTCTGGCGCACTATGGCTGCCGTCGCATCATCCAGGTGGATGCTGCACATTGGTGGTGGTGGAGGGGAGTCCCCATTACCTGTAAAGCGCTTTGAGTGGAGTGTCCAGAAAAGCGCTATATAAGTGTAAGCAATTATAATTATTATTATTATTATTTCTATTGATAAAAATATGAATGAAGATACAGCTTGTCTTGAAAAAAACGTTTCTGTTGCTCCGATCCTCGGACAATGATGCGTTTGCGACTTCCATCTCTTACAGGCGGTCGCATCGGTTCACCACGTGCTGGAAAGCGTCGCTACACCCCCATGCCCTCCCACAAGTTTTTACAAATCTTGAACTGTACAAATTTACATCTTCATTGATATACACATCGATTTTTATCAAACGAATTCGTTGCTTTCAGGATAGTTAAACGGGAGCTCATTCTGGTGCTCTCATGCTTCTTCCTCTGCATACCTTCTGCACAAAGTAGCGTGTAGAAGGGCACCGTTTGCACGACATTTTACTGAAGCTGGTCGTAACGGAAAATCGACAGATTTCCGCGGACACCCAATGTAAAAAAACAGTATTTTTTACCACTTTGGTTACACAGTGTAGAAACAAGCAGTCCAATTCAGAAAATAGACTTCGCCTGATCTTTACCAAGTTGCAGGGTTGCAGATGCGCAGTAACCACACAAAAATAAAAGACTGTCGCTGCCATGCAAGTTTTTTTTCTGCACCATAGTTTACTGTTCTTGTGTTACACGCACGTCATATTAATTTACTTTTAAAATATTATACCAGACTATTTCTAACTAATAGAAAAATAGTGAAACACTAATGTTATACCAGATAAAGTCTGAGTGAAAGCAACTTCTCTTAAAGGGTACTGTAACTACTCCTAAAATCTATAGGTACCTTTCTGCTTTGCTGCGGTATTCCTAATCCGGGAAGGTTTTGCTGCAATAGTTTGCCACTCTCTTGACCATTACTACCGGGCGTGCAATACGTTTTTTTTTATATATGCCCTGACGAAGAGAATGAGCTAAAGTAATAACCTATGAGAAACTACGATCATTTTAACCCCTTGAGCAATCCGTCACTCTCTCAGTAATAATGCAATTGTGAGTTCAGAGATGACGCGCTGATCGCTGCGTGGCGCTTTACAGATTGAGCACGTGACCTATATAAGACGCGATCTGCGAAAATGACGTTCAGGTTAATTGAAAACAAATGCTCGGGTAAAAAAAATATTTTGCAACTTTGGAATTTGGAAAATGCAATTCCAATTACAAAATCCGACCTGTTCATCTTTTTTGTGGAGCTAGAGTCGCGTTTTGAGATGAAGAAGGTGGAGGAGCTGCCACTGCGGTGAATGTTTCAGTGAGGAGGAGTGGGAGGTTGTTCTTCTTTCTATTGCTTCTTGACTAAAAAAAAAGTTGCAAATCTGTTATCTCGGTGTAACACTATCGATGCTCCACCCTCGTGATTATTCCCGTACTGCAGTTCCACCCCTTCGGAAACGTTAGGTTTGAGCAACTTGCTCATCAACACTGTGCTCACTCATGTCTCCCACCGCAACAGAATGACGCGTGAGGACTCCTTTGCTTTTGAGGCGAGTACGGTTGCCAGCCGACCCTTGTGACCCAGAAAGTCCCGCATTTGAACATTAAAGTGTCTCCTGTTGGAAGAGGTACTGATATTTGCAGCCCTGGCAATATTGCATGTTAAAATATGTCCCGTTAAACAGTTCAACGATGACATAGACTCCACTGTGTGGAAAGTAAGAAGGCACTAGCTTTCTTGGGGTAGTTTTTAATGCTTCTGCATTTTAATTTTTTATTGATGTGTGTAAAATGTTACTTTGTTCAGTACATCTTAATTTATCCATAACAATCACCTATCCTACTCTTAGAGCTTTTGTACATAATTTATTAAGAGAATTGTAGCTGGTAATTCCAAACTTTGAAGTCAGTTTAGTGTGTTTTCAACCCCTTCTTAAAAGACAAAGCCCAGTTTACATTTTGTATGAGCCTGATGCTTTCAAGAGTTAAATAGTTTCTTGTACTCCTTGTTTCAAACATGTTTGGCTGAAGGCTTCATGCTACTCCTGTCATTCGGCTGAGAAGGGTGTTCTGATCATGGGCAGTCATGGCTTCGTAGCTGGACAGTTCCAGTGTGAAGGTGGCAGTGCCAGATGTCAGAGCGCAAAGGACTGTGAAGTAACCCTGTGAGAAAGATGAACAAAAGAAAAGTCGTTTTTGTAAAGAAATGCTCACTCCCATCACACTCCATTGTTTCCTGATGAATACTTTGTTAAATATGTTTTTAAACAACAATGCCCATATTGTAATGAAACCTGAAGGACAAACAAGCTTAAATGTTCTATAAAAAATATAAACATTTATTCTGTCACTAAAAACCCAGTCTTCTGGCCCGTCTATTCATCGATAAATTTGAATAGATTAAGACTAAATTGCAGCAATAAACATTTAATATAGCATTTGATATTTGAGTTGTATTTTTAAATCAAATTGAAAGAAAACAAACTGATTTTGTTGTTAGCATATTGGTCTAACAAAGCCAATTGTAAAAAATAGCACAACACTTCTAACCTCTATGTATTGTGCCCTGGGCTACTCAGAACATTTAACAATTGCATCTTTAACTTCTGTCTTGCAATAAGCAATGACTTTTCTTTCTACATATATTTCTCTCATGTTTTCTTTCATCGGTTTATTCATTTAGGGGACTACTTTCTAGAAATGAGCCTTCCATCATGATTTCAAACGGGTTGAAGAAATTGTATTGTGCTGTATGATTATCCTAGTCTTCATCTTTTCCTTTTGAGCCAATGTTACCTTGTGCATACAGCGAGACACACAGGCTGAGACCATGGCCATTGATGTCCCAGGCTGTATGCTGACAGAGTAAACTGTAGTGACCACATCCTGCACCGGGAACCCCAGCAGTGGACCTGGAATTACTTTGAATGGCATTGGAGAATCAGGAAATGGCTGCATATGTAGAAAGCACATGGACAAACATGTAAAATTGCAGCTTTTTAGAAGCTTTTTTGACAGTGCACCTACACATCCACATCATCATTTGATGATGATGATGTTATCCGGTCAGTCGGATCCGACTCTCGGCGATTCTATAGGCCATCTCTCGCCACGCTTTCCGGTCTTGGACTTTCCCTTTCAGCTGTTCTATAGCTAAACCAGTGTCCGTTTTGTTGGCGTCGAGCCACCGCGTTCTTTGGTGGCCTCGTCTTCTTGTTCCACTGACCATTCCAAGCATATTTGCTTTCTCCAATTGCCGGAGTCTGGTGATCTTTCCCTAAGCAAGATTTCTGGCTTGATGCGCTCCAGAACCTCTTTATTGGTGACCCTTGCTGTCCATGGTATCCGTAACAGTCTTCTCTAGCACCAATAGCTTGAAAGCATCCATCCTCTTTCGGTCAGCTTTTTTCAGGGTCTAGCTTTCACACCCATACATCATCATTTAACACTACCTAATTCAAGCTGAGTAGTTCAGAACCTCTCTTCAGCTGTGTATACACCATAAATATGAAATACTCCTTACCTTAGTTAATTAGACAGCATAACATATGAAAGTATAATTCTAGAGGACTTATACAATTTACAGAATGTACATCACTATTTCAAACACGTCAGTAAAAATTGACACCCTAGCACCAGAACTTGATCTCCACTACTGACTCTTAAGAAGTTAAATGAAAAGTTGTTCAAAACAAAAGATATGTAAACAACCAGAGTTTATGCAAACTGTAGTGCTTAAAAACAATGCTTCAAGGTGAGCCTTCACATACATGACTTTATTATTGCAATATCAAATGGGATAAACATTTTTTGGACATTTTGTCAAGCTATAGTACACATCCTCTATATTGGAAACCATTCTTGGTATCAGAATCTGAAACTGACCCAAATAATGGTGCTTCAATAACCAAAGAAAACTGCCTGTCACTGATAGCCCAAATCCATTTAAGAGCCCCGTTACCTTGGAGATAAGCACTTTGTATTCCATTCTCCACTGCCTGTTTCACATCCAAAGGAAGCTGCTCTTCCACACTGTCCTCAAAGCTGATGGCAGGGGCAGCAGTGGAGCTACCCTCTGCGCAGGGGCTCACTCCCAGCTCAACTGTCACCAGGTGTCTCTTGTCTCCAATGCTTCTGTCCAATGTGTCTGACAAAGGGAGAACGACGACACTCAGGAATAGTTTCAGAACAGCAGGCTCTGCAGCAGATTAGAATGGGTCAAGCTTCTGTAGAGGGTAGGGAAATGAAAGAAAAAAACGAAAGCATTTTCTACTAACAGACACAGAAAAAAGAAACAATCCATACTTTCATAAATATTGGCTGGAATGCACACCAGGCAGAAATGCTGACATGTGATTTGAGACACCTAAAAAACCTGCAGTCATTTTGCAGAACACACATCCTATATCCTTGTGAAGAGGAATTGTGACATGTTATCAATGATGAGCCCTCTAAGAAACTGCTGTCCACTGATATACTGTACAGCACAAGCAATTGTTACCTGTCAAAGTGAAGATATTACTGGCATATTGTGCCGAGGTGTGAATGTGATACCTGTGGTGGAAACCGACTGCAAGATGGTTTCCCTGTAGGCCACCTGTAGTGGTCCAAGGTGAGTCTCAATGCCATATTCTCTTCTTATTCGATCATGAATGATCTCAATGTGTAGCTCCCCCATTCCACACAGTACAGTCTTTGAAAGAATAAGGCAAATTAATTTGACAAAACAGTAGAAATTAGGTGCTGAATTACAACAGTTAGCTGTATCAAGGTGCTATTGCTTGCGTTGTAACAACTTTGGAGTCTGCAGGGCACTTGTGTCCTGCTAATGCCTTGCTTTCTAATGCCTTAGCCTTCCTTAACAACATCAAAAGACTATGGTCGAAAATTAGTTTATGTTTACTAAATAACTAGGCATGAACTCCCATCTCTTCTCACTTATGGTCATAACTGGATCTAAATCCCACTTAGGCTCATATAGATAATAAATTAATTCTTCTGCACATCCAATCACACATTATACAAGGATAGCATACACCCCTGAGTAAGGGCCCCTTAACCCCCACTGCTCCAGGGGTGCTTTATACTGTAAATGGCTGACACTGCGCTTGAGCCTCAAGCTTCTCTCCCAGTCCGTGTCTCATGGAGAGCAAGTTGGAGTATGCAAAAAGACAAATCCCTTATAGAAGAAGTTGAATATGGCCAATAAAGTGATCTTTTCTTATAAATGGCCAACCATAACTGAGTTTCCTTGAGTGGAACATAAAACTGAGTTTGTTAGATGCCCATCTTTTACTGTATCATTGAATTCTGCATCAATTAATCATTCAGGTTTATCTGAGCTATAGAAAGACAGACAACTCCACACTAGACATATCAAAGGAAGGTGTGCACATTATCTTTACTCTTTTTCTACAAGCTGAAAACATGGGAAAATAATGCCTTAACTTTCAGGCCAGTCAGCGCATGCTCCAAGTCATCCAGAACAGCCAAAACAAAGCCTTTTAGCTGGGTCTGAATGCACCTTAAACCCAAACTCTGCTCACTTTATTAGTAGAGGGCAACACAAAAAAAATGTATGTAAATTTGATTAAAAGAGAGCATTTAATGAATGTCATTGCTGAGTATTTAGTGTCAGGGAACCAATCAGCAGAATAAGAGGATCCTTATGCAGAACCACAAATCCTGTATAATGTGGAGTAGCACAGGGACAAATCCAAACACATAATCCAGGGACTTAGTCAATTGGAGAAGCACTGAGTCCAGTAACTAGGGAAATCCCAGAAAGACAATCCAAAAAACAAAATCCAAAGAGAATGGTCAAAAAGGCAGGAGCGAAGATTAGGAACCAGCAGATCAATCAAGAAATTTAGAAACACACAAGAGGATACTTTGGGAGGCTTCTCAATAGGGAGCATAAATTGGCGTGAGGGAACTTTAAATACTAAAGGGAAAGGGACGTGGTTGGATAATTGATCTGGGAGTGAGAATTTATGGAACCTGGTGCATGTGGGAATGTGATGGGTTCAATTAGGAATGAGATTGTGAAACAGTGGGTTTGGGAATGTAATGGCCATTGTGAGGGAGAGTGTGGGGTGTGACATTTAGCATGTCCTCTTTTTGAGACCTAAAACATCGGTCTGACTGGGATTTATTAAATTCCAAAAATTTTCATTTTTTGGATTTTGTTTTGCTTGTTACTCAGACTGTGAAAGAAACATAAGTCTACATATTTTCATTAGTTCCATGGATTACCGGTAGATGTTTTGAACTTACACGCAGCGTAGCTTGAAAAGGTTTTTGTGTGTGTGTGGCTTTTTATGATAGATACTTTATTGATCCCGTGAGGGAAATTGCAGTGCAACAGCAGCTTTACACAGTCAACACAGCCACAGTGTAACAAATGATACAATAATAATAATAGTACAATACATACAATATAATCAGTACAGTGAGGGGTGCACTAAAAGAGTTACTCACAGTCCGGACACACAAAGAACAAACTAGAACAGAACAGTAAGCAGAAAAATTGTATCACACATATGAATATACAGTAAATATAGATGTAAATATAGATAAAGATATAAATATAAATGTATTGCACGGGTCCCTGGCATGTATTGCACAAAAAACGGATGTAAACGGGAAAAGAAAAGAAAAAGAACAGATGTAGCAGTAGATGTGTAGATGCGTTCAGTCCAGAAACAGATCACTGTCAATGTTGCCTCTGCTCAGACACAAGGTGGATGCATTGTACAGTCTTATAGCAGAAGGCAAGAATGACCTCCTGTAGCGCTCCCTGTCGCACCGTGGATGAATCAGTCTATTGCTGAACGTGCTCTTCATTTCTACAAGCCTGTCATAGAGGGGATGGGAGATGTTGTCCATGACAACATGATTCTCCTCTCAGCCACTACCTCCAAGGGGTCCAAGTCAGACCGTATTACAGAGCTTGCTCTCCTGATGAGCTTGTTCAGCCTTTTAGAATCCACTGCTCTAATCCCAGGGCCCCAGCATACCACTGCGTAGAAAATGGCGCTCGCTACCACTGACTGATAGAACATATGTAGCATCTTACTACATACATTGAAGGACCCGAGCTTCCTCAAGAAGTAAAGTCGGCTCTGTCCCTTCTTATAGATGGCCTCGATGTTCTTAGACCATTCCAGTCTATCGTCGATGTGCACTCCCAGGTACTTGTATGAGTCCACCATCTCCACGCCACTCCCATGGATGTAAACAGGAGTAGGTTTGACCTTTTTCCTCCTGAAATCTACCACCAGTTCCTTTGTCTTTGTTACATTCAGTTCCAAGTGGTTCACCCCAGACCACTCCACAAAGCTGCTGACCAGTCCTCTGTACTCCTCCTCCTGCTCACCCTTGATACATCCCACAACTGTAGAGTCATCTGAGAACTTCTGCAGGTGGCATGACTTTGAGTTGTGCTTAAAGTCCGAATTATAGGAGGGTGAAGAGGAATGGAGAAAGAACTGTCCCTTGAGGTGCCCCTGTGTTACTCACTACCTGTTCAGACACACAGTTCTGAAGTCTCACAGACTGTGGTCTGCCTGTCAGGTAGTCAGTGATCCACGAGGTCATGGAGGGATCGACTTGCATCTCCTCCACCTTCCTCCTTAGAAGTAAGGGCTGGATGGTATTGAGGGCACTGGAGAAGTCGAAAAACATGATCCTTACAGTGTTGCCAGCCCTGTCCAGGTGTGAGTAGGCCCTTTGCAGCATGTAGATGATCGCATCCTCCACACCAACTCTGGGCTGGTAGGCAAACTGTAGGGTTTCTCATGGCCATGAGAAATAGCAATGTTTAATTTGTTTCATTATATTTCAAAATGTTTCGTTAAAATTTATCATTTTTGCAACCAATGAGGACTTCTCCTAAGTTATGATGTCTTCATTTTTTCCTCAGATGTGAAGACTTCTGTTGTTTTAAAAGGAAAAAAAAACTTTACATTTAAAATAGGGTTATATTTTAGTTTTTTCCATGTTTGCCAATATGGAAGAGAAATAGCAACCCTGCAACTGTTCCATAGTTCAGTAAGAAGTTTAAAAATAACTAGAGAGTTTAAATTGATTTTTTGATAAGAAAAAGTAATAAAGATTCATTACATTGGAGGCATGTGTCAAGTGTCGATTCATTAAAAAAATGAAAAACTTTCACAACCCAAAGCAAGGCTGGGAAAGGTCAGAGGACTTGCCTCGTGTGTAAAACACTTAGTTGCAGCATTCTAGGTATTGTCGTTTAAATGCTATTGGCTTATGAGCAGCATCCCACTGCATAGTGCCACTTTAAATAAAACCAAGAAAAAAGATTCACACCACAAGGCTTTGTCTGTCTGTCAGCAGTATTGTGTACAGTATATAGTTGACTCTTACCTGAATGAAAACAGGACATAAAGAAAGGGTTTCAGAAATCCAAGCTTTATTCCCTGCTTATAGGCTAGATAACTGGAGACTACTTTGAGTTTGTTTCAATGATGTTTTGACTTCCTGTGGTCATATGCGGGTTGTTTGCACGAACCCATATTGACCAGTATTTCTCGCAGTGTGAATGTATGCACACAGCGGTCCCGCAGTGTTCCAGTTAGTTACGCACTATGGTAACAGTCAGGTATACCTTAAAACTCTGGGCTTTATTCCATAAAATACATGTACATTCCATGCAAAATGCAAGGGTTTGATAAGTGTTATCAATTTCTTGCAAACATTTTCTTTGAGGGCATTTTTGACAACATTCTCCCTCAGGGCAATGCAGTGTATATAACCCAAGCTATAGATCTGCGTTAGGGTTAGGGTTAGGGTTCAGATTGCTTCAGAGTTTCCACAATCTTTCACTCATTTACATGCAAAATATCCTTCACTCAATCAAAATATACTCCTGAAGGGACCACACATCCAAGCCAAACTGAAGAGAACATACTGTATCAACAATGGTAAGATTCTGTTTTTGGACAAGTATACTGTGATTGGAAAGTTTGTGTTGAATGGTGTTTACACAAGAGATCTATTGAATCAGTCAAAAGAAAATAGCCAGATACTTTCTGGGATTGAAAGGAATTTCCTATGCTGTCAGGTTAAAAGAACTCTCGGAAGGACCCATTCAAGTATTCCAAATCTTCAAAGGCATTGATAGACAGAGTTAACGCCATAGACATCTTCATAATAAACAGTAAATCAAACTTGGGAGTAAAAGTAGAAACTAAAAAGGAAGTGCAACTTCAACTTCAGCAACTTAACTTAGACTGTCGTTAGTGGCAGAAATTAGTTCAAGAAATAACTATAACATTACAATACATACAGTACAGAAAGGGTGGGGAATAAATGTAAGTACAGCAATACCACTGCATTTATGTTTCCATGATGTGCTTGAACAAGTACTGAGCCAACATTCTAAGGCATATGAGCCACAGGCAATACATAAAGAATGGAGAAGCAAGGTCAATTATGATTTCAAAATAACGACTTTATTAAGCACTTGAAACCACCAAAAAACAGCAGAGAATAGTATAAACACAAATAACACAAGTTCTGTCTTTTCTGATGTCTTCACTGTGATGTTTCATTCTCCACCATTACGTCTCTTCTTCCACTTGGAAGTCTAACAGACACAAAGGTGGGAGAGTTGGTAAAGGTGGAAGTTGGCACCAGGATAGACAGACGGGCTGGGTGATCATGTGCATGAAGCATACAGAATACAATACGTCCATCAATCAGTCAAGCAACATCACTGGGAGCCTCAAGCTCCAGCCCACCTGCATTTAATTAAGGGTGTACCAGAACAGGCCTGCCACAGTACTTTCATTTTTCATCTTTCACACAATTCAGTAATGACTTTAATTCATTCACTGATTATGAATAACATACATTGACAAAAATAAAGTAGTTTTTAATTAGTAAGCGATACCTTTAAATACATTGGAAGCTGAAAATATTCCAGATTAGTTTTTTGTGCTAAGTACTATAAATGTAAAAAGAATAACCTAAAAAATGCATTGGTAGAAATGTATTACAATATTTAATCATCTGCAAGTTTCTAGAGCACATACTACATGTAATATTCATTTTAATAAATTAAACAGTCCGGCTGTTAATGATGTATATTGTCCCCTATTAAGTGTTTGTGAATGTAGATTGTGATTTTATAAATTTTAGACCTACATTTTCAATTAAAAGGAAATGAAATGTTTCTGTTTTAAAATTAGAGCTGTACTGTAAAATACAGGACCGCAGATCACAGACAGTACCTTTTGCTCAAAGTCGGTGCTTCAGGGAAGACAGCAACCGCTGTCCAAAGTGTCTGAAATGACAAATCTTTGCATGAGACTCATTGCACCACGGAGTTGCAAAGCTGGCTCCTTGAAGGAAATCACCATCTTACCCGTCTAGGAAAAGAGCAAGCTTGTACCTGGTTTCCTGGGAGGCGTCTTGTGCCAGCCGAGTGGCAGCAGGCAGGATGCAGCTGGTGAGTTCCCTGGGGAGGTTACGTGCGCCCATCCTCTCCACCAGGACCTGGGGTGCTATCTGCTTGTGTGTTCTCATGTGTTTCTGGTGTGAGTGTGCACGTGTCCGTGTCTGTGTGTCTGTCCTGTGACGGACTGGTGACAAGTCCAAGGTTTGGCCTGATTTACACCCACTGTTTGCAGAAATAGGCTCCAGCTAACTCATGACCATAAACTGAAGAAAGTGGTTAGAAAATGAATGGATATTAGCATTGTAGTAAACATTCTTTAGTACATGCTTTGATTTAAAGCTCCGTGAAACGTAAATGACCCTTCACAGCTCCTGAAGTCAGACCCTAAGATTCTGGGTATTATTCTATTCTGTATATTTCTGCCCTTACCTCAGACCTCCATTCAGCAGTGCATTGATTGCACGAGCAGGGGTACATGAAGGATGAATGTGTTGGATTCTCCGGCTTTGTGCAGCAGCACCTTAACTGTGTTGCCCAGTTCCGGGTCCATCCCTCTCTGCAGGAAGGTGAACATGTCTTTCAGACACACCACTGCCATCCTAGACACAGCTGATCGCAGAGCCTCGTCTGTACCCCTCTCTTGAACCGTTCTCTATAAATGGTTCAGAATGGATACAAAAACAGTAAAAAGCAATAATACAAATGAACAATTAATATTTTGGAGAGATCACACCTCCTGCACGAGCGCCTGGGAGACATTGTGCAGTCTGCTCTTCAGGATGGCGGGGTGATGCTGGTACAGACGCCTTATGAAGGTCAGTCCGTCAACCTTCCTCTCCCTTAATTCAGTGAAAGGAAAGAAATATATCAACCAGGACAAAGAAAGAGGTCTAACTGTATAGAGCTATGGGCAGCAAGGTCTATATTTTCACTAGTCAGAACTGTATTCAAAGAAAGCGGAATAGTTGGATGCTGATTGTACTGCTTTATGCATACCAGTCGTCAGAGGCCAGAAACTGAAGGCTCTGGGTGAGGGCCAGCTCGGAGATGCTGATCTGACCTGCGATATGGGGGGTACTCTTCAGAGGCAGAAAGAGACGTTGTAGCGGTGAGGCTTAATAATAAGGCAGAATTAAGTGTTCTGAGCCTTCCCAAATGAGGCCCCATTTCTCTGTTCATCTCTGTGGTGCAGCCACAGAGAAACTATTCATGCAACATGTTTTCTTTTGATAAGGACAGCTCCCAAAGGGGGATGCACTTAGCTAAGCCTGGCTATCATGATCAATGGTCATCCATTGGCGCCTATCTGTCTAGGGAGTGCCAGTTGGACATCTGGACTGCATTACTAAGTGTCAGGACTAAGTGACTCATATCTCACCTTGATCAACCAATCAGGGACTGGTAGGGCCGAGTAACCCACGTGGGACTCTGATGCCCATGGAACTTTCAGCCAATCAATGAGCTGAAGTTCCTCCAGGTAAAAACAGGCAACACAGAGAGCCTGAGAGATTCAACAAGATTCAGATTCAGATTCAACAAGATTCAGATTCAGATTCTAAAGGGAATTCAAAGGAGAATTCCAGGGCAGGACGGCCCAGGAGCAGAAGGCTCCCAAGGGCAGGACATTCTCGCAGGGCGCCTCCTGACCATCCTGAGACTCAGCCCGGACAACCACGGAACGGCCAGTGTGTCCGAGTGCCAGAACTTTCCTTTGTTCTAAGAGTCTAGAGTGGAGGTTGCCAGAGAGTAGCCAGCAGCAGGCCTCGTGAACAGGTCGGAACTGTGGACAGCTGAATCACTGTTCAGAACTAGCTCTTCATCAGGAACGAACCAGTCCTCTTCCTGACTTGCTGGGACCCACAGTCATCTTTTCTCCTGTGCACAAAGTTTGCTAGTTAATGCCAACAATGAGCACGGAGCCAGAGAGCGCGGATTGGACAGCAACAGCCTGCAACTGTTTCTTTGTGCCCGCAGGAGATCTGAATCCCCAAAGATTGGATGAGTATTCAACTTCAATGCATTACAGCTCGAGAATTCAATTGTTATCCCAACCAGTTGATATCAATTTAATTCCTAAGAGTTATGTACTTGTTTGAGTATCTAATGTAGAAGTTATAACCAAGTTCATTTATGAAACGGTCTTAATGAATGACATACTGAACGTATGTCCTCTTGATATGTATAACTCTTTGTAACTGACCGAATATACCTTTTGTATTCTGATAACCCTCTCGATAAGATCTGTTAGGTTTATATGCATATTCTATGTATTAATAAATGTATCCTCGTGTATTAGTACCTGTGTGTGCGCGTTGTTTGAGTTATGTCGCATGGTTGGATTCTAAAGCCATCAAAAGAATCAACTTTGTGATTTACTGCTACAATTAATAATTGTCTCAGTAAATGCCCAAACCCTACAGAACTGGTGCCTTCAGAGAGCCACTATGATTACATATTTGGCGTCCCTGAACCAGTTTTCCCTACATTATTTGGCGTCCCTGGGTCGGTTTAATCTACAACGTTATCCCTCTCCTCTGCAGATCCATCCCCCCCTGTCATGCGCAGGCGTTTCTTAAGACTCCCCACGCTCCTCCACTGGTCCTGGACGTGCCCCATCTTGTGTGTCTGTAATAACAGAAAAGCACAAGTTAACCCTGGGCAATCCTGGCCCGGCTCAGTTTTGAGACCAGCTGGACCAGTCCTGGTAAAAGTTTTTACTTTGAGTCCTCTGAAATATTTACTGTTGGACCCCATGACATAAATTGTTTCACAGCACTGAATTGTGATTCATAGTATTCATATACATATACTTGCATTTTATTTTGATTTTCCTCTATATTTTGCTGCTGTAACATAACTTACAGCCATATGACAGCAACTCTATAATGCTGCTGATATAATTAAGTACAGTACATAGATGAAAGTGCCATGCAAGGGATTTGATAGGTGTTTTCTAAAAGCAAGCTAAAGGCTTTCACAAGTTATCCACCAGAGTCTACAAAAAATGTAAAAATGTTTAGATAAATAACGGTGCCTGATCATTGAACGAAATCTGGCTGGTCCCAAAATGATCAAATCCCTCAAATACCACTGATGCAAATACCACTGTAGATGGAAATAGAACATATTAGTCCTGTTTCATTGTTATTTCCTATATACTGAACCCCAAGGTCTACAAAAAAATTAAAAATGTTTTAATTTCTGAGATTTCTGAGATAAATAACTGTGCCTGATCATTGTAAGCAATCTGGCTGGTCCCAAAATGATCAAATCCCTCAAATACCAAATATATTATAGATGGAAAAAGAAACATATTAGTCCTGTATCATTGTTATTTCCTATATAGTGAACCCCTGAACAGATTTTTGCTGTTTGTTATTATTGGGTCAATTCCTTTCCAGGCTGTATTTTTACATCTAAAATACTCTAATATTCTATTCCAGAATACTGTCTGTATAGGGCTTCAAATACTGTTGTTGTGAATATTAGGTCAGTACGTAGACAGGACTTGATCATAATATACTGTAGTTACACTTGTGTGCTATGGCATTACAGTATACAGAGTACACACGTATGCTGATGGAGACATTATTACTAATCTTGATTGTTTTTGATGTCTTGATGTGAAGTGTTTATAAATAAATATACTTTAGAAGGTATTATAAAAAACTAGGACATTGATGAAACACAAAAATGAAAGACCTACAGAGCATTTTCAAACTCAAAAGTTTTGTTTGTAAAAAACTCAAAACAAAAGCAAAGAGAAATAAAGGCCTCTTACTCACCTCCTCGACGTAGGGGTGACTGTTGTGTTGGACTGCCTTTCCATAGACTCGCGCCAGGGGCTCGACACTTGTGTTGCCAGTGCTGGTGCCTTGCCCAGGGCACGACATCAGGCTCTGCTGAGAAGCAACTCGAGTGGAGCTCCCCAACACTCCTATAGAGACAAAGTGACCAAAGCACTGGCCCTGAGACTTAGACCTGCACTGAGCTCTTGAGAACCTATGAACAGATTTCAAAACTGACATTAATAACTGCATCACCTGTTTTATTTTTAAAGTGTTAGTGAGTTGGAATGTATGATTTAATTACAATGCCTGACAGGCATCACTGAAATGGACGCAACAATATTAAAATAATAATGTGATAATAGCCAGATTCGACTGAAAGCAACTCACCAAATTGAGGCTCAGAAATTACACCAACAAATTGGTATGACTTTAAAAATATCACATCTCTGCCTATGTTACAAATGTGTTGACTACAAAAACTCTATCATGATCCAGAGTCCCATTGACTACATTAGATTAGTTAAAGCCTGCATTCCCATCTGATATTATCATTCCTCTGTGGGCTAACTATCACATAATGCATCACATAATGCATAATTTAACAAAGAATCAAGGCTTAATAGTTAATTTTCCTTTGTTTTTCCTCAGAAAAACTAATTATCCTTCAGAGCCAGTCCTTGTTATCATTAGTGACATCTTAACCAATGGTGCAGCCGACTCACGTCTGGGGATTCTGGACACTCTGCGGGGCACTCGGCCCGGGGGTGTGGCAGCAGGAGGGGACACCACTATCAACCTGTCCTCCTCAGGCTCACCAGGCCCACCAGGCCCATTAGAATAGGTCAGCCACTACTCCACTACACTCACATCCGAGGTCACCCCTGCAAAACAAAGTCCGCATTTCTCAACACCCTTCACCTTTCAAAACCCAGCAGACACACTGACACTCATGCCGAAGTACAAATGCCAAAATCAACTGAGAAAAATGTGGGCAGGTGTTATTCTTTATTTCTTTATCTCTAAATAAGACCCAGTAGGCAGCAATAATGAACAGCTACTGTGTTTTCTGTGGACAAAGACAGTTTTTTCACTGATGAAAATGACTAGGAAATGCAGTAATCTAGTCTAGAAAAGAAAAAACTGAAACAGACTGTGCCCCATTCAAAACCCAAGCTGTAATGTTTAATTACTGTTCAGTTTTGCCCAGTCTCACAGCTGGTTTCTCAGCACACACTCATACACACAAGCAAACACATTCAAACAAATTACAGCAAAAAGACAGCAGCTCCAGCTGTCAGCACCTTCGGTGGGGCTGTCCTCCACTCTGGAAGCAGCCATCAGCTTTCTGGAGGGGATTCCATCCAAGCGAGACCTTGCTACTAAAGGAGGGGAGTAATCGGACCTGCAGGGAAGACACAGAGACAGAGGAGAAAAGTGAAAAAATAATAACAATCAGCACTGCTCTGACAGTTATCTTTACAGAGCTGGAACAGAGCTGTCAATTTTGAGATCCCCAACCCCACAGGCAAGAATGTTGTGATGTCCACCACTGGTGTGTTCTGACTTCCTCATAGTCCACTGCCTCCTCTTCTCCATAAAGCTGAAGGTTACTTTCCATTGGGCGCTCCAAGGGGCGCCCTGTCTGGCTTGCCTTTCCTGAGTCCCTGGGCATACCCTAGGCCCTGTCGGGCAAGGGCTTGGTGCCTCGAGAGATCGGGGGCACGGGTTTGATTCCATTGAAGACACAGCGGCAGGTTGTGGAGCACATCTGAGAGGCTCTGAGGAGCTCTGGGAAGGTCCTTCCCTGGGCTTCCCCTGAAGAACACAGACAGGGCTTACACATACTGTCTGTACATAACGTTCTGAGAGGAAACTATATTTCCACTTGACCTTTAAGAAGAATAAAGGGTGAGGACTGCTTGTCTATTGTGAAGGCTGTAGTGGTTAGTCAGGATGGCAGTCTTCCTAACAAGTTGCCATTGTTGCTAAAACACTACATCAAGTCCCCTGCTCTTTCACCACATGGAGGTCAAGATTGTGCAAACCAACTTGACTGTAACCACTACCAGTCTTCATAATAGGCAATCAGTCCTCAGTCTGATACTTAACAGTAATCAATAGTACTACTATCACCAAAATTGGAATCAAAACTGCAGTTGTCAAAAATCATCCAAACTACCATTATCAATGTTCCTCAATTTTTATGATCACTTAATAAAAACTGAGCAAGATGAAAGAAAGGAGAAAGAAAAGGAATGGATGTGTATCCTTCCCTGCAGTGTTCTGGGAACTGGGGCAGAGGGATCTGCACAGAAGACTGCTCTCCTTCCTGCTGGATCAGGTGCTGGACATGCCAACATTAGGGTCCACATTCCTGCAAGCTGGCTGAGAGCCCAGACCCCCAGCAGCTCCTGGGGCTGTGAGAAATGTACGCTCTACGCTGGAATGTCCGCAGAGAGGGCAGGAAGTCTTTGTAGGCACATTGTCCCCACCATGGACAGGAGCTGTCAAAACCAGCCAAACATAGCTCATTCCTTGGTTTTCCCAAACATTGAAAGATGTTAAGGATTAATATAATTAACTAGCATAGCATTGTCATTACCAGCCCAAGCATCATTTGTATATCATTAGACATCAAGTATCAAGTATACCATTAGACAGACCAAGCCTTAGCTGTTAAGTAATGCATATGCGTGGAACTGTGTATCCAAAATCCATTGGGAGTTTTAATGCTATGACTAAAGTTCTGTTGAGAAATAAAAAAAAAAAACATTTAACAGCTTGTGAGATATCAAATCCTTTTTCATCTAAAAGTCCAGTTACATCTATGAGCCAAAGACACAACCAAAGCACAGGCAATCGGGTGGGAAGAGAAGAAATGTCAATAGCAGGAAGCAGCACTCCCCGAATCAGTTTCAGCTGTGACTCTTGGGCTACTCATCAAGGATTTGCTTTTTGCTTTGAAAATTTCACAGCCTCTCTCTTCTTTGTGAAAAAAAATAATTTCAAGGTTTAATAACCGGCCTGAGAAATTGGGACTGCAGATCCCCTTTCAGGCCTGACCCTCCTCTGTGAGCACACCTCTCTCTCTGTCGGAAGGGTTGGTGGGGCTCAGGAACTGCATGTCCGAGTCCTCTCCACCACTGTTCTGTGACATCCTCAGGAGCCCTTTCTTCCCTGAAACCTGGGTTTTCTCTGTGAATCTGGAGATATCATCACCTTGTGAGCTTTTGTCACCTGATGATCTACTGCCTCACAGAACCAAAACGTCGCACCCAATACTCTAAAACTCTGGCACGCTATCTGTTGCTGTGTTGCTAAAGCTGGAGTTGAAATGTGAACAGTAATGTGTACTGGCATATCCACTCCTAAGAGTTCAATAAATCCTGGGTTGTGCTGCTATCTCTAGCGTGGCTTGATTTGTGCCCATTGTCTACAGATCACTTCACATGTCCGCAAGAGTTCACATTACAGTTCTGAAGGTCTTTGAAACTGATTTGTTGCAACCCTCTCTGATAGGGCAGTTATCTTAAGGGAATTTTCTTTTCCAAGAACCAATTTTGATCAATTCTCAATTCATTCATCCATCCATCCACTTTCTAAACACTTTATCCAATACAAGGTCATGAGGGAGGGAGCCGGAGTCACAGGGCACACAGACACAAACACAGACATGCTCATATACTCACATCAAAGCCACTTGTTCCAGAAGCCAATTAACCTACCACCATGTCTTTGGACTGTGGGAGGAAACTGGAATACCTGGAAACCCATAAAAACTAGTGCTGCACGGCAGCAATGCCAACCACTGAGCCAACATGCCGCCCATTAATAACTCACCAAAATCAGAACGATCCTCAAAATCAATAAAACAATACAATGATCCCCAAGGCCAGTCTTACTATCCTCTAAACTTTTACCAAAGGACTCCTAAAAACATTCATGAAAACGAATGTTAGAAACATAATGTTTTTACCACATCAGCAGCAGCAGAAGAGCCTTTTCTTGATGCAAGGCAGTTTAAAAAGACAGAGCAGAACCAAGTATACAGTAATACATTTTTTTTTCCCTGAGGCTGGAGAATCCTGTATTACCGATAAAAAGGTAAGTTTATTTTCGTTTTGTACAGTTATGAAGGTGGGATGTTAGAAAGGAATAGTGTCAAGTCTGTAATAAATCCCTCTTCACAGGCCATTAGAGAGTTTTTGTTACCACTGAGGTTTTGCATGCAACTCTGGTACCAGTCCCTATTATCATTAGCGACATCTTAACCAATGGTGTAGCCGACTCACATGTGGGGATTCTGGAAACTCTACGGGGCACACTGCCCGGGGGTCTGGCAGCAGGTGGGGACACCACTATCAGCCTGTCCTCCTCAGGCTCAGCAGGCCCGTTACAATAGGTCAGTTGTTGTCCCGCTACACTCACATCTGAGGTCACCCCTACAAAACAAGGTCAAAATTTCTCAACACCATTCAGAACTGTCACCCTTTACACCAATCTCACAACACCTGAGCCCACAGTAGCAAACGCTCTGACACACACACCAACCTCAACACAAGGAGGGCAAATGCAAGAACTGACGGAGAAGAATAATCGGCAAGGTCTATATCTTCTTTATCTCTTTAACTCTAAATGAGTCCCAGCAGACAGGAAGTTTCAATCTCTACTGTGCTGTACTGTTAAAACCTAGAGCTACTAGGTTACTTTCAGTTCTGCCCAGTCTCACGGCTGGTTTCTCAGCACACACTCATACACACAAGCAAACTCATTCAAACAAATGACAGGCCAGCAGCTCCAGCTGTCAGCACCTTGGTTGGGGCTGTCCTCCACTCTGGAAGCAGCCATCAGCCTTCTGGAGGGGACTCCAGCCAAGCGAGGTCTTGCTACTAAAGGAGGGGAGTTATTGGACCTGTAGACAAGACACAAATGGAGACACAGTGGAGAAAAGTGAAAAAATGATAAACACTGCTGTGTCATCTTTACAGTGTTCGAGCAGTGTTGGCAACTCTGTTCACTCCCTTGCCAAGTTCACAACCCTGCTTTGAAGGACATAAAACCACAAAAGATGCCAGCTTGAACAACAACCTAACTTTATCAACACTCTTCACTCCAGCCGCCACAAAAAAACAGAAAAGATGTTCATAAAAGTAGGAGGCTACCTGTGTGGCAGTAAGCAAAAACAAAGTTACAAGTTTGGAAAACGAGCTTCAGTGCACTGTTTATAAAAGCCACAACCGTCTTGAGCTGTAAGGGCAGCATTTTAATTGCTCTGAATGTGTCTGCAATGTGTACATTTCTGAGGGCCGTGTGTCATGGACAGACCTGGGTTGGGGGTTCGGCGGCACAGGCTTGATTCCATTGGAGAAACAGCGAGAACGCACAAGCGTGGCTTTAGTTAGCACCGGGCAATTCTCACGGGCTTCACCTGAAGGACACAGTAGGAAAGGCATTCCTAAAAAATTATAAAAGCAACTAGATCACATTTATTTTCTAACCACTTTATTTAATTTAGTGTTGCAGATAGCACACCAGGAAGTGAGCCAAATGCCCCAGTGCTGCAAGACAGCAATGCTCATCACTGTACCACCATGCTGCCCATCAGATCTACACACTTATCTAGGAACCCCAGTGCAATAGCGATCTACATATAGTTATTCCTAATTACTGTATATCCCAATGCAGACTTGATCAGTTATTTGGAACTAAACTATGGAAGAATCCTGGAAAATTCTACTGAAGTTTCTACAGATTTTAACTCAGTAAAAACTCATCCCCAGTACTGGAGTACGACCATGCCAGCAGAGCTCTTGATTAAGCTAATTCAAAAGTAGTTGGATACCATCAATGCTCAGTTTTTGAGTTTCACACCTGCCTTCTTTCAAGTAATTGACTGAATGAAGTGACTGGACCTTTTGAGATTAAATTCACATTGCAGTCTACAGTATGATACAATGATTGAAATCACCTGGTTTAAGTCTTTGACAAAGTGGCATCACCAAATACTAATTAACAGAGCATCGATGGGATTAACCTGCTTTGCCAAAGTGCACTGATTCCCATTATTGGTGTTTGTGTGGTCACCTATTGTGTTGATTCCTGGCTTTTCAATGCATCTGTCCTCTGCTGCTTCTATTTCTTCTCCCCTGTCCCAAACCCTCTCATGGCAAAACAGCAGCTTGTTCTGATCTCGCCATCAAGCTAGAGAGTAAGATTGTTCCTCTTCAGAGACTGATATTTACTGATCGGTCTATTAAAGCAATGCTTCTCAACCCTGCTTCTGGAGTGTCTTACTTTTCCTTCTGGCTGATCTCTAAATGATTGAGGCTGAATGATTCTTTTTATTTGGTGATTTGACCTTTTCAACATGTTTCTACTTTTAGACTTTGGTTTCAAAGACTCTGCTATGGACATGTTATGCAAAAAAAAACTGACAAATAAAATTTCACCTACTCTGCCCTCAGTTTTCTTATTAAGTGGTAGTTGTCTTATTTGTGTCTTAGCATCTATTAACAGGAGAAAAAATAATGGTCTGATGTTAAAAACATTTCAACCGTATTTTTTTACGGTAGATTTCTGGCAACCACAGCTGCCATTTTTTTACCGTAAATTTTACGGGTTGTTTTTTACAGTGCATCGATGAAAAAAAAGAGAATTAGCTCACTGATAGTTTTATGTGGAGGCTGTGAACATTTTCACATGTCGTGGTCTTTTAAATGCATTTGGTTTGAAGGCTTTCTGCCTTTCCCTTCCAAAGATTTGGACAGAATAATATTCTAGCTTGGTCAAAAAATGGCTTAAAAACGACATAGTGAAGGCCGTGAAAACAGCCACATGTATTTTGTACGCACACATGTGTTTTCGTAACTCTAGCAGTTATCGTGAAAAGTCAACAGTCGTGCCAATTGTAATCGCTTTTATTTTTAAAGACATTTTAGAAAAGTGTCATCTCTGTGACCCAGTGGTGAAGAGCGGCCTGTTCTGCCAAATCCACTAGATGGCGCTACCTCTTAGCTCGCGGCTCCTGTCAGTTGAGTTCAGCGTTCTGCGCATGGGCAGTAGGGACTAAGAGGCAGTGAGCGACCGTTAAAAAGAACCCGAAATGACTCCAGAGAGTTGTAACGGTAAATACGGTGTTGTTTCCCTATTTGCACCCTAAATGAGTATAAAGGGGTATTTCATAGGATTGAGACAAGATTAGCAAGAGGGGTATTAGATTTTAACGGAGTACACTGAGGCGGTAGCCAGTTTTTAGACACCTTCTCGGGCTAGGGATATCTGTTTATTGATTTGTAAGTAATGGGTTTCACATGCTCCTTGTATTTTCTGTTCCTTCATTCTTTACAGAGACTTATGTTTAGCACCGTTTGTTAAGTGTACGCAATTGTGAGTCTTATACTAATTATTGTCGTAATGTAGTTCTCGGTGAGGTGACCTGCCTATTTCTGTAATGTCATTTCTTTCTTTTTTTGTTGTTCAGTGTAGATGCGTTTCTGTAACGGGCAGATGGAATGTAAAAAACTGTCAAACTAAACATGTTTTCTTTGTTTTCCCCTCTGCGTGAAAGAACCAGCGCCGTATTTTGTGTATATAAAAATATCGTTATATGTCATTTCTTTTATTTTTATTTTTTAAAACTAAGAACAGATCTGACCACATACTCACCTAGAAAAAAAGAACCCCCAAATTATATTTGTGTCCTGTGCTAATTATTCTTTGCCAGGCTACGTCTATACAAAAAAGTTGCATTTAATACCACTCGATATTAATATATTTACAGAGATAAGCTTTCAGATCGTGTCGTTTCTTTTTTTAAAAGACAAACGCAAGATTTTTTCAAATAGCTCCACACATTTTCTCATATGCACGTATTCTCCAATATCATCACAACAAAACCATAAAGTTTATTCCACAGATATGACACTATTGTGCAATAAACCAATAAATTAAAGAACTAGCAGAACCCCAATAAAAACACCCGGCCAGCACAACATGTCAATATCATACCTTTTTACCAACAAAACCGCAAAAGCAAAAATATATATATATCTCCCATTTTTTTTACCTTATTCTGAAGCATGATGTATATCCAAAATAACCCAGACTAGCTTATCTCCAAACCTGGAGGCTATTGAACGTTACTGACTTTGTAGTAAATGTGTGAAGAAGGACCGCGAAAAATAAGGCGATCTGATTGGTAAAAAGCGCTGTCAGTCATTGTATTTTCAGCCATTCAGAGGCCTTAGGGGGTAAGACTTCCCCTAGAAGCCTCAGGCTTCATTCCGCCTGCCTATTAGCTGTCAATCATTGACTCAGAAGGGCTAATCAATCAGTTTTTTATCAGTTTCTTCTCAGTGCTCCTTTTTTTCAAACTGGAAGTGAACTCTGAGGTTTTCTTCATTACATAACAGCAGATAAAGGCTCTTTAGCAGTGTCTAATGTTTTTTATTCTTATTATTTTCAATATGTTTATGATTTTTTATTATAGGCCTGAAATTTAATTCCAGGTCCAGTCTTCTCAAAACGTGATGTCGAATTTTTTCTTATTGATCAATTTGTCCCAGATTTTTATCCAAGCTAGTAGTCACCCAGAACAAGGTTTTCAAATCATCCCCAGGGCCCTGACAGGCCTAGAATTGAAAATTCTGACCTCTGAATACCAACAAAAAAAAACATTTTTGCCTGCTGTTTTTGTTTTTGTTTTTTCATATGTTTGTCTGCAGAGTGGACACATTAAGAAATATAAGAGATTTGTTCACACTCAAAGCCAAGGGGGTTAGTTTCAATTTAAGACCCGAAACCAGGCTCTTGCTATGTTCTGCTGCAGAGATATAACAAATGTTTAAGGGGGAGGAAATTCCAGGCAGAAATTGGCTAAATGTGTCAATGGTTAGAACTGGTTCAGATCAAAGATCAAGCACAGATCAAACAGCAGGATCTCACACACTGGGACTGATCTGTGATCTGTGATGTGGTTGAGTGTGAATTGTGGTGCTCTAGCAGGCACAGTCTGTGCTGTGCTGAAAAAAAACGATTGAACAACTCTTAAGCATAGTGTAGTTTTTGTTAACAAGTTTATCAGTGAAAAGGCCACGGGCATTTTTCCTCCCACCTATGTTCTCAGAGTAGAATAGAATTTATTATTAGCACAATTTATTACAGTGCTAAATTTAATATTATTGATTACTAATAGTTTATGCTAACACCTAACTTTCTTAACGCAAGAAATACTGCTCAATACGGCCGTATATCACTATAGGAAGCATAACACCGTAGCCTCCAATTACCCAGACCACAAAACAAACAAATAAATGTTTAATGAAACGTCAAAAGAAAACTGAGGACATAAAGAAAGGGTTTCAGAAATCAAACAAAGCTTTATTCCTTTTGCCCAAATCGGGAGACATTAGAGGCTTGCCACACCCGGACTGTTACAGTAACACATTAGCAAGTTAAAGCAATTACGTTGAAAAGCCGGGTGTAATAATTGTTTTCTTCCTTGATGTTCTGATCTGCAAGGCAGTTTTTTCCACAGCGAATGTGGATTCCGTCTGGCATTGCCAGATTGTGAAAAATAAAAGTATTTTGTGAAACACACGTTTGCGATTTTAATCAAGATGGGGGTAAGGGAGTCTTCTCTATGACACTCTCCCGTATAAAATTAACGTGAAACAAAACAAAAACTAAAAATAAGATACAGGTACAATCGACAGACATTCACAGCATGTAAATGTTTTATGATATGTCTATGTTAGGAATGTCTGTCGATTGTATCTTATTTTGAGTTTTTGGTCAGACCACAGCCAGGACCCGCCGGGGCCCACAGCCCCATCTGCACACACCCCCACAAACCCACCCGCACACACCCCTTCTCCTGCACCTCACCGCGCCCGGCCACCACTGCGTCACACAGCTGCCAGCGCACCTCACCGCGCCCGGCCACCACTGCGTCACACCACACAGACGGTGTGACGTGAAAGATGGTGACGTCACCGTGCAGGCGAGCAGACACACTCTCTAGTCAGGCGTATGTGTTAAATATATTTAGATCTTTGAATTAATATTATTATTGATTTCTTTAGCCTCACAGCATTGTCCAATAATACGCTTCTTGTGTCTAATTTTTAGTTAAGCAGGATTTGACCTACAGACCATAAAAAAACAGGATTCACTTTTTTCACATATTGATGATAACGATATCGGTAACAGTCTGAAACTATCCATTGTTGTTAATAAATGACTTAGATTCGAACATGTTGTGATATTTAGAAATATAAAAAAGTCAATAGAGTGTCCATTATATTGCTATTTTCGTTTTTCAAGGTAATGTTTGATAAAAGAAAACTCATTGCGATAGCTGGGTTAATTTGCTTATAAGTCAGGCACTTAAACCATCACGCTACTGAGAAAGTCACATAACAAGTGGTGAAACAGCCGTACACATCAATAGATATGTGTATATACTACTGTGCTACAGTACATGAATATAATTATATTGTTAATAATTTCTTTATATATGCGATTCCATATTATATTCCCTATTAATCACATTCTAAAAGTATGCTTCTGTTTACTCTGGCATCGAGCGTATTCACAGAAAAGCTTAAAACTATCACTTTTCTCACAAAGTACTGAATACTGTATAAACGTACAGTAACATGGTCAGAAGGAGCAAAGAGCAAGTAAAAACGTTTCCAAAATAACCACATGTAAGACTTTGATTCTTAAAATGTTTAGGGAGAAATGGAATACTGGTGTGCATTTTTTCTTTCAAATACCAAGACCATCCATATACAGTACAGTTTACATACAGTAATATTTTTGTTCCTAAATTAATATCTTTAATGAGCATGTGAAAGGCATGGTGAATCGGAGATTGTCAAGAATTACTTTGTATGATTGGAAACAAATGTGTGATTGGATCAATGAAATGCTGTGGCGTTATTTTTTGTCAAAGAAAAAACTAGTTTTTAGATTTACAAAGAATGTGGAGCAGCTTGTCCAAGGTCATTCATTATTAATACTATGAGTAATATCTTCTGTAAAGACTTTGATGGCGAAAGCTCAAACGCTGTACATGAGAGGTTGAGCTTTATTAGCTCCAGTAATCTCTTAGTAATTCCGGACACTAATATCTTACTTGCGGTATTATACGATAACCCGTGTTATTCCGGGACACTCCCACCACGTTTTACCGCAATATAATCCGGTCGTTTTGAATGGCTGCATCTGTAGGAATATAGTTCTTTGAGTGGAATATTGTGAAAAGCCTTTGAGAAATATTTGAACCCTAACCCTAACTAACAAAACCCCAAGCTAGGTATCCCTTCCTAGAGCACCGCATTGGATCCCAATCCTCCGCAGTCAGCCCCAGCGTGACACTAGGGTTAGGGTTTTATTCCCATACAATGTAGACAGTTTTTGATGGCATGGCTGTGTTTTAGGGCTGAAAGCATACATAGGAATACCGTTCTTTCAATGTTTTCTAAACATTTTTTTCTGACCTATGTGGCTGTATACAGTGCTATGCCCCCAAAAGGAATGGTGTGTGAATTGCCCGACAAGCAACAGTTCAAAAGAACCTGATTTAACTTTCAAACTCTTGCCATGGGCTTTAAAAACACAGGCATATTAACAAATAAAGCCTTAACGTACATTCATTCAGCACTCCGTTCAAAACAAAATTTCCAATGAAATAATACCTTTCAAAAATGAATTTGACCATTCCTGACACACTCTTTTGGTTTTGGCAGTGTTGTATTGTCTTTTCAGACTAATATTTTGATTCAGAGAAGCAAATTTTCTAGTCAAATGAGTGGAATATTGTGAAAATTGTCTTTGAGAAATATTTGAACCCTAACCCTAACTAACAAAACCCGAAGCCAGGGTTAGGGATTTATTCCCATACAATGTAGACAGTTTTTGATGGCTTGGCTGTGTTTTAGGGCTGAAAGGATACTTAGGAATACAGTTCTTTCAATGTTTTCTAAACATTTTTTTCCTGACCTATATGGCTGCATACAGTGCTTTGCCCCAAAAGGGAACGGTGTCTGAATTGCCCGACAAGCAGCAGTTCAAAATAACCTGTTTTAACTTTCAAACTCTTGCCATGGGCTTTAAAATCACAGGCATGTTAACAAATAAAGCCAAAATGTATTAGTTGTTTCTTTTAGGCCACGTAAGCATTAACTTACATTGATTACACTAAGGGGTGGAACGGGCAGTACGGGAATAATTACGATGGTGGAGCATCGATAGTGTTACGCCAAAATAACAGATTTGCACCTTTTTTTAGTCAAGAAGAAATACAAAAAAGAAAAAATCTCCCACTCCTCCTCACTGAAACATTCATCGCAGTGGCAGCTCCTCCACCTTCTTCATCTCAAAACGCGACTCTAACTCCACAAAAAAGATGAACGAGGTCGGATCTTGTAATTGGAATTGCATTTTCCAGATTCCCAGGTTGCAAATTTATTTTAATTTGTATTAATTTTGTATTAGATCGCGTCTCATGTAGGTCACGTTCTCAATCTGTAAAGCGCCACGCAGCAATCAAAGTGTCATCTCTGAACTCACAATTGCATTATTACTGAGAGAGTGACGCATTGCTCAAGAGGTTAAATTGATCGTAGTTTCTCATATGTTATTACTTTAGCTAAAAAAACATGCATGGCAGCGACAGAGTTTTATTTTTGTGTGGTTACTGCGCATCTGCAACCTTGCAACCTGGTAAAGGTCAGGCGAAGTCTATTTTCTAACTTAGATTCCGGTTTTCTACACTGTGTAACCAAAGTGGTAAAAAATACTGTTTTTTACATTGTGTGTCAGCAGAAATCTCTGTCGATTTTCCATTAAGACCAGCTTCAGTAAAACATCATGCAAACGGTGCCCTTTTAAGTGCTCCCATTTTACTATCCTGAAAGCAGCTAATTCGTTTGATTAAAATCGATGAGTATATCAATTAAGATGTAAATTTGTACAGTTCAAGATTTGTAAAAACTCGTGTGAGGGCATGGGGGTGTAGCGACGCTTTCCAGCACGTGGTGAACCGATGCGACCGCCGGTAAGAGATGGGAGTCGCAAGCGCATCATTGTCCGAGGATCGGAGCAACAGAAATGTTTTTTTCAAGCAAAGCAGTATCTTCGTTCATATTTTTATAAATTGAAATACAAACATATCCAAAAACGATAACGAGTAAAGAGTGGGGTGTGAATTAAAGCACTGGTCTTGTTAGTTTTGGATGTGTGCTTACTTCATTCACTTGTAGTGGCTTTCTAGTAGTCTCACCTTGTAGTCTGTTTTCAGATCTGACCTTAAGACCCTGGCAGTCACATACAGTAGATCTTATGATGTATTCTGTATATTATCTTCTGTATATTGATTTATTTGGTAAAATTATCTCTCCTGAATGTGCACTTTCCTAAGAAACAATGTCTTCTGAAAACTGCTATGTAAAATAAAGATTAATAATTGAGAATCTCTTTAAAAAAAATAAAACTGCAGACTAAATTTGTAACTTGCACAGTTCTTTAAATCAGGAGTGTCAGACTCAATTTCTTCAGGGCCTTGAGTCTTCTAATGTTTGTTCCACATGTTCTCTCAGTTATATGCTATATACATTATACTGTTAATGCAGCTTCACAGTTATCATCACTTCCGTTCAAATAGTCATTATTTAATCACACTGATTCGGCCTTTTTGTTTTTATTGGAATTTCTGAAATATTTCGACATATACTGTTTTTCCACCATTTCTAGCTCAAATACATACTCAAAAATCTTGAAATTAAGATGCCAGTATTAGACAAGTCCAAAGCGGTTCATGGAGGAAATAGAAACATATCCTATATCCTATACAAATTGATCATGCTAGTGATTCCAATACTTATTTTTGATAGATTTTTAATGCCTTGGTATACATATCACATGGGCAATATCAATCGCCAGACAGGATTGTACTATAGGCATCTGGGTGTTTATGTTGATTCTTTAATGGTCAAATTAGAACAATAAAATTACAAACAGAATGTTTGGGTACAACATGAAGTGTGTAGCTTACTCCCTTCAGCATTGAGACTATACATAAGGTTTACAACACTAGTAAAATCGCATTTATAATACTGCATTCATTTTTATTCACCATACCTCTAAAATTACATTAGGTAATTAAATGTTCACACTTTTAAAGTTCAGTGGATTGGTGAATTCATAAAAATGAAAAAAGAAAAAACCAACCAAAAACAAAAGTAGTGAGAGATATTCCAGTTTATAAAAAACCAAGGAGTGTAGATGGGGTCAACCATTTTTTTGTAGCAAAAGAGCCGCAACTTGAAACTAAAAGAGAATTAATTCTTGAAAAATGCCGTGGTATTGATGCTTCAATAAAATGGCTGGGCTGCTTGTTACTTTGGAGAGCTGTGGGTGCTTTCAACAGGATTCCTAGTTAGGTGTCTTAAGGCCCAATCTGGGCTCCTTGAAGTAGCAGCTAGAAATGGGATCTATATACAGTTAGGGGTGGCTTCTCTTTGTTCTTCAGATTACAATCTGTATGTTTCATGTTGTTTTATAATAATCAAGGAGTTGACTTGAATTAACACTCCTCTTTCATAAACATGCTGCCTATAAACTCTACAATTACCAATCAGCAAATAGACAACGTTAGCAGTAAGTACAGCCCCCTATTACTGTGTCTCCAATTGTAAATTATAGAATAGAACTGCCTCCTTAGAGTTTGCTACATTTTGATTTATAAAATCATTAAGAAGAGATTTAGGAAATTCCATACAGATCTGATTGTTTGTAATCCCATATTTTTCATGATTGATTTATACATTCCATTACATCTGTCAATATGCGATGTTACCGTTGTAATGCTTGAGTTGAGTACTGATAACACATCACAACACTTTGAGGAGTTTTGATTGAGTGCCAGTTTCAGTACTCGTCATTTATAATGAAGTAAATCAGAATAGTTTGTAATGAAAACTGTGTTAAGTAAGTAGACTGGAACCAGTGATCTCTCTGTCCGAATTTTGACATTTTATTAAAATAAAGAGGAGTTTACTGTTTGGACTCTGTGGAAGAAAATTATATTGCATAAGCTTCTTCTGTTCTGCATGCAGTCCTTAGGTTCATGTTCTCCAAAGAAAAGAAAGTGGGATTGATGAGCCCAAGACCTGTACTTAAATTAAATAGAAATGATGACTATATCAGCTAACTGTCAACATGTTAACTAAAAATGATCTACAGATTTAAATGTCTCTTGCAGTCTTTCTACATAAAATACGTAAGGATATTATTAAGGTTCAATTACAGTACATGGAAAAGATAAGATATGGAAATTAGCAAAACATGCATTTGCTACAAAAACTATGCCAGTTTTCTGGAAATCAAACATTAAGCATTAACAAGCACTGAGAACTTCATTGTTCCTGCCTCTCAGATGGACAGAGATCCCTGGTCTCCCCAACCGAGTGGCTCCTCTGAGAAAGACCTGCAGTTCACTAGAACAATGAATATAAGTCAGGAAAATGCAAAACGTGCCAAACACTTTGGTAAGTACCTGATTTATGCTTCCTAGACTTTTAATTTCAAGATGAGTGATGAGTTGAGATCTGTAGTTATCACTGTGTGTACAGTCTGTTTTGAATTATTTAGCTAATTCTGAACCCAGAGAAAAAAGAGTAATTTAGGTTCACAATTACTCCACCAAAATCATTCCAAACATTTCTGACCATGGTGTGGTAAAGGAAAGTGAAGTACATTTCCCTCCTTGTGTGAGGAAAAAGACATGTGCTCCTGGTAGGGAGTAGTCTGTGTCAGTAACATGCTGTATGTTGGCAGGGCTTGAGGAGATGAAGTGGGCTGTGCGTGTGCAGTGCTACAGTATATGTATGAAACACCAGGCACATTGAGAGCTCCTGCACGATTAGCAGCTGCTATACAAAAAGATTTTCTTCTGTCCCTGTCAGAGCTGAGGACATGATCAAGATAAATTGGAATCAGGACTATATTAACAGAGCTTTGATGGGATTAACCTGCTTTGCCAAAGTGCACTGATTCCCATTATTGGTGTTTGTGTGGTCACCTATTGTGTTGATTCCTGGCTTTTCAATGCATCTGTCCTCTGCTGCTTCTATTTCTTCTCCCCTGTACCAAACCCTCTCATGGCAAAACAGCAGCTTGTTCTAATCTTGCCATCAAGCTAGAGAGTAAGATTGTTCCTCTTCAGAGACTGATATTTACTGATCGGTCTATTAAAGCAATGCTTCTCAACCCTGCTTCTGGAGTGTCTTTTACTTTTCCTTCTGGCTGATCTCTAAATGATTGAGGCTGAATGATTCTTTTTATTTGGTGATTTGACCTTTTCAACCTGTTTCTACTTTTAGACTTTGGATTCAAAGACTGCTATGGACATGTTATGCAAAAATAAAAACTGACAAATAAAATTCCACCTACTCTGCCCTCAGTTTTCTTATTAAGTGGTAGTTGTCTTATTTGTGTCTTAGCATCTCTTAACAGGAGACAAATTGATGATATGATGTTAATTAGTATTTGGTGATGCCACTTTGTCAAAGACTTAAACCAAACATTAAGCATTAACAAGCACTGAGAATAAACCAGGTGATTTCAATCATTGTATCATACTGTAGACTGCAATGTGAATTTAATCTCAAAAGGTCCAATCACTTCATTCAGTCCATTACTTGAAGGAAGGCAGGTGTGAAACTCAAAAACTGAGCATTGATGGTATCCAACTAATTTTGAATTAGCTTAATCAAGACCTCAGCTGGCATGGTGGTATTCCAGTACTGGGGATGAGTTTTTACTGAGTTAAAATCTGTAGAAACTTCAGTAGAATTTTCCAGGGTTCTTCCATAGTTTAGTTCCAAATAACTGATCAAGTCTGCATTGGGATATACAGTAATTAGGAATAACTATATGTAGATTGCTATTGCACTGGGATTCCTAGATAAGTGTGTAGATCTGATGGGCAGCATGGTGCTACATTGATGAGCATTGCTGTCTTGCAGCACTGGGGCTCTTGGCTCACTTCCTGGTGTGCTATCTGCAACACTAAATTAAATAAAGTGGTTAGAAAATAAATGTGATCTAGTTGCTTTTATAATTTTTTAGGAATGCCTTTCCTACTGTGTCCTTCAGGTGAAGCCCGTGAGAATTGCCCTGTGCTAACTAAAGCCACGCTTGTGCGTTCTCGCTGTTTCTCCAATGGAATCAAGCCTGTGCCGCCGAACGCCCAACCCAGGTCTGTCCATGACACACGGCCCTCAGAAATGTATACATTGCAGACACATTCAGAGCAATTAAAATGCTGCCCTTACAGCTCAAGACGGTTGTGGCTTTTATAAACAGTGCACTGAAGCTCGTTTTCCAAACTTGTAAGTTTGTTTTTGCTTACTGCCACACAGGTAGCCTCCTACTTTTATGAACATCTTTTCTGTTTTTTTGTGGCGGCTGGAGTGAAGAGTGTTGATAAAGTTAGGTTGTTGTTCAAGCTGGCATCTTTTGTGGTTTTATGTACTTCAAAGCAGGATTGTGAACTTGGCAAGGGAGTGAACAGAGTTGACAACACTGCTCGAACTCTGTAAAGATGACACAGCAGTGTTTATCATTTTTTCACTTTTCTCCACTGTGTCTCCATTTGTGTCTTGTCTACAGGTCCGATAACTCCCCTCCTTTAGTGGCAAGACCTCGCTTGGCTGGAGTCCCCTCCAGAAAGCTGATGGCTGCTTCCAGAGTGGAGGACAGCCCCAACCAAGGTGCTGACAGCTGGAGCTGCTGGCCTGTCATTTGTTTGAATGAGTTTGCTTGTGTGTATGAGTGTGTGCTGAGAAACCAGCCGTTAGACTGGGCAGAACTGAAAGTAACCTAGTAGCTCTAGGTTTGAACAGTACAGCACAGTAGAGATTGAAACTTCCTGTCTGCTGGGACTCAGTTAGAGTTAAAGAGATAAAGAGGATAAAGCTGATTATTCTTCTCAGTCAGTTTTTGCATTTGCCCTCCTTGTGTTGAGGTTGGTGTGTGTGTCAGAGCGTCTGCTACTGTGGGCTGTGGTGTTATGAGATTGGTGAAAAGGGTGACAGTTCTGAAGGGTGTTGAGAAATTTTGACCTTGTTTTGTAGGGGTGACCTCAGATGTGAGTGTAGCGGGACAACAACTGACCAATTGTAACGGGCCTGCTGAGCCTGAGGAGGACAGGCTGATAGTGGTGTCTCCACCTGCTGCCAGACCCCCGGGCCGTGTGACCCGCAGAGTGTCCAGAATCCCCACATGTGAGTCGGCTGCACCATTGGTTAAGATGTCACTACTGATAATAGGGACTGGTACCAGAGTTACATGCAAAACCTCACTGGTAACAAAAACTCTCTAATGGCCTGTGAAGAGGGATTTATTACAGACTTGACACTATTCCTTTCTAACATCCCACCTTCATAACTGTAGAAAACGAAAATATACTTTCCTTTTTATCCATGATACAGGATTCTCCAGCATCAGGGAACATTTTTTTTATTACTGTATACTTGGTTCTGCTCTGTCTTTTTAAACTGCCTTGCATCAAGAAAAGGCTCTTCTGCTGCTGCTGATGTGGTAAAAACATTATGTTTCTAACATTAGTTTTCTTGAATGTTTTAAGGAGTCCTTTGGTAAAAGTTTAGAGGATAGTAAGACTGGCCTTGGGGATCATTGTATTGTTTTATTGATTTTGAGGATCGTTTTGATTTTGGTGAGTTATTAATGGGCAACAGTATGTTGGCAGGGCATGAGGAGATGAAGTAGGCTGTGTGTGTGCAGTGCTACAGGATATGTATGAAACACCAGGCACATTGAGAGCTCCTGCATGATTAGCAGTTGCTATACAAAAAGATTTTCTGCTGTCCCTGTCAGAGCTGAGGACATGATCAAGATAAATTGGAATCAGGACTATATTAACAGAGGTTTGATGGGATTAACCTGCTTTGCCAAAGTGCACTGATTCCTATTGGTGTTTGTGTGGTCACCTATTGTCTTGATTCCTGGCTTTTCAATACATCTGTCCTCTGTTGCTTCTATTTCTACTCCCCTGTCCCAAACCTTCTCATGGCAAACCAGCAGCTTGTTCTGATCTTGCCATCAAGCTAGAGAGTAAGATTGTTCCTCTTCAGAGACTAATATTTACTGATCGATCTATTAAAGCAATGCTCCGCAACCCTGCTTCTGGAGTGTCTTTTACTTTTCCTTCTGGCTGATCTCTAAATGATTGAGGCTGAATGATTCTTTTTATTTGGTGATTTGACCTTTTCAACCTGTTTCTACTTTTAGACTTTGGTTTCAAAGACTCTGCTACGGACATGTTATGCAAAAATAAAAACTGACAAATAAAATTCCACCTATTCTGCCCTCAGTTTTCTTATTAAGTGGTAGTTGTCTTATTTGTGTCTTAGCATCTCTGAACAGGATACAAAATGATGGTATGATGTTAATTAGTATTTGGTGATGCCACTTTTTCAAAGACTTAAACCAGGTGATTTCAATCATTGTATCATACTGTAGACTGCAATGTGAATTTAATCTCAAAAGGTCCAATCACTTCATTCAGTCCATTACTTGAAAGAAGGCAGGTGTGAAACTCAAAAACTGAGCATTGATGGTATCCAACTACTTTTGAATTAGCTTAATCAAGAGCTCAGCTGGCATGGTGGTATTCCAGTACTGGGGATGAGTTTTTTCTGAGTTAAAATCTGTAGAAACTTCAGTAGAATTTTCCAGGGTTCTTCCATAGTTTAGTTCCAAATAACTGATCAAGTCTGCATTGGGATATACAGTAATTAGGAATAACTAGATGTAGATCGCTATTGCACTGGGGTTCCTAGATAAGTGTGTAGATCTGATGGGCAGCATGGTGGTACAGTAATGAGCATTGCTGTCTTGCAAGCACTGGGGCTCTTGGCTCACTTCCTGGTATGCTATCTGCAACACTAAATTAAATAAAGTGGTTAGAAAATAAATGTGATCTAGTTGCTTTTATAATTTTTTAGGAATGCCTTTCCTACTGTGTCCTTCAGGTGAAGCCCGTGAGAATTGCCCGGTGCTAACTAAAGCCACGCTTGTGCGTTCTCGCTGTTTCTCCAATGGAATCAAGCCTGTGCCGCCCAACGCCCAACCCAGGTCTGTCCATGACACACGGCCCTCAGAAATGTACACATTTCAGACACATTCAGAGCAATTAAAATGCTGCCCTTACAGCTCAAGACGGTTGTGGCTTTTATAAACAGTGCACTGAAGCTCGTTTTCCAAACTTGTAACTTTGTTTTTGCTTACTGCCACACAGGTAGCCTCCTACTTTTATGAACATCTTTTCTGTTTTTTGTGGCGGCTGGAGTGAAGAGTGTTGATAAAGTTAGGTTGTTGTTCAAGCTGGCATCTTTTGTGGTTTTATGTGCTTCAAAGCAGGATTGTGAACTTGGCAAGGGAGTGAACAGAGTTGACAACACTGCTCCAACTCTGTAAAGATGACACAGCAGTGTTTATCATTTTTTCACTTTTCTCCACTGTGTCTCCATTTGTGTCTTGCCTGCAGGTCCGATAACTCCCCTCCTTTAGTAGCAAGACCTCGCTTGGCTGGAGTCCCCTCCAGAAAGCTGATGGCTGCTTCCAGAGTGGAGGACAGCCCCAACCAAGGTGCTGACAGCTGGAGCTGCTGGCCTGTCATTTGTTTGAATGAGTTTGCTTGTGTGTATGAGTGTGTGCTGAGAAACCAGCCGTTAGACTGGGCAGAACTGAAAGTAACCTAGTAGCTCTAGGTTTGAACAGTACAGCACAGTAGAGATTGAAACTTCCCGTCTGCTGGGACTCATTTAGAGTTAAAGAGATAAAGAAGATAAAGACCTTGCCGATTATTCTTCTCAGTCAGTTCTTCCATTTGCCCTCCTGGTGTTGAGGTTGGTGTGTGTGTCAGTGCGTCTGCTACTGTGGGCAGTGGTGTAGTGAGATTGGTGAAAAGGGTGACAGTTCTGAAGGGTGTTGAGAAACTTTGACCTTGTTTTTTAGGGGTGACCTCAGATGTGAGTATAGTGGGACAACAACTGACCTATTGTAACGGGCCTGCTGAGCCTGAGGAGGACAGGCTGATAGTGGTGTCCCCACCTGCTGCCAGACCCCCGGGCCGTGTGCCCCGCAGAGTGTCCAGAATCCCCACATGTGAGTCGGCTACACCATTGGTTAAGATGTCACTAATGATAATAGGGACTGGTACCAGAGTTACATGCAAAACCTCACTGGTAACAAAAACTCTCTAATGGCCTGTGAAGAGGGATTTATTACAGACTTGACACTATTCCTTTCTAACATCCCACCTTCATAACTGTAGAAAACGAAAATATACTTTCCTTTTTATCCATGATACAGGATTCTCCAGCATCAGGGAACATTTTTTTTATTACTATATACTTGGTTCTGCTCTGTCTTTTTAAACTGCCTTGCATCAAGAAAAGGCTCTTCTGCTGCTGCTGATGTGGTAAAAACATTATGTTTCTAACATTAGTTTTCTTGAATGTTTTAAGGAGTCCTTTGGTAAAAGTTTAGAGGATAGTAAGACTGGCCTTGGGGATCATTGTATTGTTTTATTGATTTTGAGGATCGTTTTGATTTTGGTGAGTTATTAATGGGCAACAGTATGTTGGCAGGGCATGAGGAGATGAAGTAGGCTGTGTGTGTGCTGTGCTACAGGATATGTATGAAACACCAGGCACATTGAGAGCTCCTGCATGATTAGCAGTTGCTATACAAAAAGATTTTCTGCTGTCCCTGTCAGAGCTGAGGACATGATCAAGATAAATTGGAATCAGGACTATATTAACAGAGCTTTGATGGGATTAACCTGCTTTGCCAAAGTGCACTGATTCCCATTGGTGTTTGTGTGGTCACCTATTGTGTTGATTCCTGGCTTTTCAATACATCTGTCCTCTGTTGCTTCTATTTCTTCTCCCCTGTCCCAAACCTTCTCATGGCAAAACAGCAGCTTGTTCTGATCTTGCCATCAAGCTAGAGAGTAAGATTGTTCCTCTTCAGAGACTAATATTTACTGATCGATCTATTAAAGCAATGCTCCGCAACCCTGCTTCTGGAGTGTCTTTTACTTTTCCTTCTGGCTGATCTCTAAATGATTGAGGCTGAATGATTCTTTTTATTTGGTGATTTGACCTTTTCAACCTGTTTCTACTTTTAGACTTTGGTTTCAAAGACTCTGCTAAGGACATGTTATGCAAAAATAAAAACTGACAAATAAAATTCCACCTACTCTGCCCTCAGTTTTCTTATTAAGTGGTAGTTGTCTTATTTGTGTCTTAGCATCTCTTAACAGGAGACAAAATGATGGTATGATGTTAATTAGTATTTGGTGATGCCACTTTTTCAAAGACTTAAACCAGGTGATTTCAATCATTGTATCATACTGTAGACTGCAATGTGAATTTAATCTCAAAAGGTCCAATCACTTCATTCAGTCCATTACTTGAAAGAAGGCAGGTGTGAAACTCAAAAACTGAGCATTGATGGTATCCAACTACTTTTGAATTAGCTTAATCAAGAGCTCAGCTGGCATGGTGGTATTCCAGTACTGGGGATGAGTTTTTTCTGAGTTAAAATCTGTAGAAACTTCAGTAGAATTTTCCAGGGTTCTTCCATAGTTTAGTTCAAAAATAACTGATCAAGTCTGCATTGGGATATACAGTAATTAGGAATAACTATATGTAGATCGCTATTGCACTGGGGTTCCTAGATAAGTGTGTAGATCTGATGGGCAGCATGGTGGTACAGTAATGAGCATTTCTGTCTTGCAAGCACTGGGGCTCTTGGCTCATTTCCTGGTGTGCTATCTGCAACACTAAATTAAATAAAGTGGTTAGAAAATAAATGTGATCTAGTTGCTTTTATAATATTTTAGGAATGCCTTTCCTACTGTGTCCTTCAGGTGAAGCCCGTGAGAATTGCCCTGTGCTAACTAAAGCCACGCTTGTGCGTTCTCGCTGTTTCTCCAATGGAATCAAGCCTGTGCCGCCGAACGCCCAACCCAGGTCTGTCCATGACACACGGCCCTCAGAAATGTACACATTTCAGACACATTCAGAGCAATTAAAATGCTGCCCTTACAGCTCAAGACGGTTGTGGCTTTTATAAACAGTGCACTGAAGCTCGTTTTCCAAACTTGTAAGTTTGTTTTTGCTTACTGCCACACAGGTAGCCTCCTACTTTTATGAACATCTTTTCTGTTTTTTGTGGCGGCTGGAGTGAAGAGTGTTGATAAAGTTAGGTTGTTGTTCAAGCTGGCATCTTTTGTGGTTTTATGTGCTTCAAAGCAGGATTGTGAACTTGGCAAGGGAGTGAACAGAGTTGACAACACTGCTCGAACTCTGTAAAGATGACACAGCAGTGTTTATCATTTTTTCACTTTTCTCCACTGTGTCTCCATTTGTGTCTTGTCTACAGGTCCGATAACTCCCATCTTTTAGTGGCAAAACCTCGCTTGGCTGGAGTCCCCTCCAGAAAGCTGATGGCTGCTTCCAGAGTGGAGGGCAGCCCCAACCAAGGTGCTGACAGCTGGAGCTGCTGGCCTGTCATTTGTTTGAATGAGTTTGCTTGTGTGTATGAGTGTGTGCTGAGAAACCAGCCGTTAGACTGGGCAGAACTGAAAGTAACCTAGTAGCTCTAGGTTTGAACAGTACAGCACAGTAGAGATTGAAACTTCCTGTCTGCTGGGACTCATTTAGAGTTAAAGAGATAAAGAAGATAAAGACCTTGCCGATTATTCTTCTCAGTCAGTTCTTCCATTTGCCCTCCTGGTGTTGAGGTTGGTGTGTGTGTCAGTGCGTCTGCTACTGTGGGCAGTGGTGTAGTGAGATTGGTGAAAAGGGTGACAGTTCTGAAGGGTGTTGAGAAATTTTGACCTTGTTTTGTAGGGGTGACCTCAGATGTGAGTGTAGCGGGACAACAACTGACCTATTGTAACGGGCCTGCTGAGCCTGAGGAGGACAGGCTGATAGTGGTGTCCCCACCTGCTGCCAGACCCCCGGGCCGTGTGCCCCGCAGAGTTTCCAGAATCCCCACATGTGAGTCGGCTACACCATTGGTTAAGATGTCACTAATGATAATAGGGACTGGTACCAGAGTTACATGCAAAACCTCACTGGTAACAAAAACTCTCTAATGGCCTATGAAGAGGGATTTATTACAGACTTGACTCTATTCCTTTCTAACATCCCACTTTCATAACTGTACAAAACGAAAATAAACTTACCTTTTTATCCATGATCTAGGATTCTCCAGCATCAGGGAACATTTTTTTTATTACTGTATACTTGGTTCTGCTCTGTCTTTTTAAACTGCCTTGCATCAAGAAAAGGCTCTTCTGCTGCTGCTGATGTGGTAAAAACATTATGTTTCTAACATTAGTTTTCTTGAATGTTTTAAGGAGTCCTTTGGTAAAAGTTTAGAGGATAGTAAGACTGGCCTTGGGGATCATTGTATTGTTTTATTGATTTTGAGGATCGTTTTGATTTTGGTGAGTTATTAATGGGCAACAGTATGTTGGCAGGGCATGAGGAGATGAAGTAGGCTGTGTGTGTGCAGTGCTTCAGGATATGTATGAAACACCAGGCACATTGAGAGCTCCTGCATGATTAGCAGTTGCTATACAAAAAGATTTTCTGCTGTCCCTGTCAGAGCTGAGGACATGATCAAGATAAATTGGAATCAGGACTATATTAACAGAGCTTTGATGGGATTAACCTGCTTTGCCAAAGTGCACTGATTCCCATTATTGGTGTTTGTGTGGTCACCTATTGTGTTGATTCCTGGCTTTTCAATGCATCTGTCCTCTGTTGCTTCTATTTCTTCTCCCCTGTCCCAAACCTTCTCATGGCAAAACAGCAGCTTGTTCTGATCTTGCCATCAAGCTAGAGAGTAAGATTGTTCCTCTTCAGAGACTAATATTTACTGATCGATCTATTAAAGCAATGCTCCTCAACCCTGCTTCTGGAGTGTCTTTTACTTTTCCTTCTGGCTGATCTCTAAATGATTGAGGCTGAATGATTCTTTTTATTTGGTGATTTGACCTTTTCAATCTGTTTCTACTTTTAGACTTTGGTTTCAAAGACTCTGCTACGGACATGTTATGCAAAAATAAAAACTGACAAATAAAATTCCACCTACTCTGCCCTCAGTTTTCTTATTAAGTGGTAGTTGTCTTATTTGTGTCTTAGCATCTCTTAACAGGAGACAAAATGATGGTATGATGTTAATTAGTATTTGGTGATGCCACTTTTTCAAAGACTTAAACCAGGTGATTTCAATCATTGTATCATACTGTAGACTGCAATGTGAATTTAATCTCAAAAGGTCCAATCACTTCATTCAGTCCATTACTTGAAAGAAGGCAGGTGTGAAACTCAAAAACTGAGCATTGATGGTATCCAACTACTTTTGAATTAGCTTAATCAAGAGCTCAGCTGGCATGGTGGTATTCCAGTACTGGGGATGAGTTTTTACAGAGTTAAAATCTGTAGAAACATCATTAGAATTTTCCAGGGTTCTTCCATAGTTTAGTTAAAAAATAACTGATCAAGTCTGCATTGGGATATACAGTAATTAGGAATAACTATATGTAGATCGCTATTGCACTGAGGTTCCTAGATAAGTGTGTAGATCTGATGGGCAGCATGGTGGTACAGTAATGAGCATTGCTGTCTTGCAAGCACTGGGGCTCTTGGCTCACTTCCTGGTGTGCTATCTGCAACACTAAATTAAATAAAGTGGTTAGAAAATAAATGTGATCTAGTTGCTTTTAAAATTTTTTAGGAATGCCTTTCCTACTGTGTCCTTCAGGTGAAGCCCGTGAGAATTGCCCGGTGCTAACTAAAGCCACGCTTGTGCGTTCTCGCTGTTTCTCCAATGGAATCAAGCCTGTGCCGCCGAACGCCCAACCCAGGTCTGTCCATGACACACGGCCCTCAGAAATGTACACATTGCAGACACATTCAGAGCAATTAAAATGCTGCCCTTACAGCTCAAGACGGTTGTGGCTTTTATAAACAGTGCACTGAAGCTCGTTTTCCAAACTTGTAACTTTGTTTTTGCTTACTGCCACACAGGTAGCCTCCTACTTTTATGAACATCTTTTCTGTTTTTTTGTGGCGGCTGGAGGTAAGAGTGTTGATAAGTTAGGTTGTTGTTCAAGCTGGCATCTTTTGTGGTTTTATGTGCTTCAAAGCAGGATTGTGAACTTGGCAAGGGAGTGAACAGAGTTGCCAACACTGCTCCAACTCTGTAAAGATGACAGAGCAGTGTTAATCATGTTTTCACTTTTCTCCAACTATGCAGTACATATAGGTGGACTTAAAGGAGTTAAATAATCAGTTTTTGTATTTATATACAATTAGTTGTAAGAGTTGAAACAGCAGTTGAATTTATTTGAATGGCTTGAAATCAGATAGTGCAGAAAGTGCATGTACAGTAGGATAAAAGAAGCAAGGACCTGCCCTGTGGTTCAACTGACAGGGACGAACAGTGAAACATGTATCACCCAGCTAAGAGCTTTGTCTGGGGAGAATAAACAGTCTTGTGAGGGATCTGTTTACCTAAAGATTAGATCCTGTAAATCCCTCATAGCCTCCCTAAGTCTGTCCCAGTCCAGTGCTTGAAGGGGTTAAACCTAAAGTGAACTGTTAATGGTGTGTTGGATATTATGCAGCATTACAAGGAATGACTATCCAGAGCAGGGTATCATGTGGCTTCAACTGACTGTGATCACTCAGTATGTTGATGGTATTCTGAGTGCTTCCCCTGACGAGGAAACCCACAAGTCTGAGTTGCTTCAGGTTTAGAGTGTCTAATATTAAGCAGTTATGATAAGGCCCTTTTGTGTCTAGCATTGTGTAATTTTAACAGGGCCTGGGTGCAATGTTTTTACGGGGTGAGCACAACTTTTAACAGATCTGCTTAAGGGGGGAGTGCAGTACAAGGACAGGATTACCTTGGTTCCAGCAGCAAAACCCGCCTGTAATAATTTGAAACAAGCTCTCTTACAGGTGCTGAGTGTCACGGAACCTATACGTGGAATAGGAGGATCCTTGTACGTGACCAGAATCCCACAGGACGCAGAGTAGCAAAGGGACAATCCAAAAGACAAAATCCAAAGGCTGGGTCGATAAGGGAGGCAGAGGGTCCGGTAACGAGAGATTTCCAAAAACAATACAAAAGTCAAAATTCAGAAGGCGAGGTCAAGAGTCGGAAGCTGAAGATTCGTAACGGGAGATCAGTCAAAAAGTTTGGAAACGCGCACTGGAGAATACTATGAAGGCTTCTCAATAGTGAGCGTGGGAAGGTGTGCGAAGGGGGTTTAAATACTGAAAGGAAAGGGGTGTGATTGGATGATTGGTTAGGGAGTGAGAATTTGAGGAATCTAGTGCATGTGAGAATGTGCTGGGTTCAATCAGGGATGAGATTGGGAAGCGGAGGTTCCGGGAATGTGAAGTCGTTTGCGAGGGAGAGTGTGGGGCGTGACAGTACCCCCCCCTTTAGGGTCTGCTCCTGACGACCCCAGAGAGCGAGTACGAATGAAGTCATCGATGAGGCTGCGATCCAAAATATCTTTCTCACAGACCCAGGAACGTTCCTCAGGACCATAGCCCTCCCAGTCGACTAGAAATTGTCAGCGGCCTCGGAGCCAGCGGGCATCCAAGTGAAGTCTGAAGACGTGAAGAATGAAGAGGTCAGCCATGTCTTGAGCAGATGGAAGGGCAGGAAGAGGAATGAAATGAGCCGACTTCGAGAATCTATCTACCACGACCATAATGGTAGTTTTGCCTTGACTCTCAGGAAGATCCGTAAGAAAGTCCACTGAGATGTGGGACCAAGGTCTTCTAGGGGTTGGGAGTGGTTGGAGTAAACCGGGCTTCTTAAGACGGGAGGATTTGGACATGGCACAGATGGGACAGGCCTGCACGTACCCAGTAACATCAGTCCTCATTGAAGGCCACCAGAAATGTCTAGAGATAAATTCCAAGGTACGTTTGACACCGGGCTGACCTGCAAATAGTGAGTCATGACCCCAGCGAAGAGCAGTGGAGCGTATGGTATCAGGAACAAAGAGTCTGTCTGGAGGACATTGGGGGGGAACGGTTTGGTTATGAAGTGCACGTTTGATTTGGTTCTCCAGGTCCCATCTAATAGCAGCCACGATTCTCTCAAGGGGGTATAATAGGTTCAGGAGGGTCCAAAAACCCAGGAGGATCATGGAGGCGAGACAGGACGTCAGCCTTTATGTTCTTGGATCCTGGTGTATAAGTAATGAAAAAATGGAACCTAGAAAAGAAAAGTGACCAGCGGGCCTGCTGTGGATTCAAACGTTTGGCAGTTTGTAGGTAAGAGAGATTTTTATGATCCGTAAGAATAGTAAAAGGGTGTAGGACCCCCTCCAACCAGTGTCTCCATTCCTCCAGGGCGAGTTTGATAGCCAGTAGTTCTCGGTCTCCAACATCATAATTAGTCTTGGCCTGGGACAATTTTTTGGAGAAAAAGGCGCAGGGGTGGAGGATACCCTTCTCTCCATGACGTTGAGATAATATGGCACCGACTCCGTTGGCTGAGGCATCCACCTCGAGAATGAATGGAAGGTTGGGGTCTGGCGGAGGAGGGGGGCTGTGGTGAACAGTCTCTTGAGATGAAGGAAAGCTTGGTCTGCCTCGGGAGTCCATTTCCCTTGATGAGGACCTTTTCGGGTCAGAGCTGTAATGGGGGAGACAACAGAGTTGAAATTCCTAATAAAACGGCGGTAAAAATGGGGAAATCCCAGGAAGCGTTGAATTTGTTTTAAATTCTGGAGGGTTGGCCAGTTCTGTATGGATTCAGTCTTGGCAGGGTCAATTTCAATGCCCAGGGGTGAGAGGATGTAGCCAAGGAAGTGGATTCTGGTAACATGGAAAGTACACTTTTCCAATTTGGCGTAGAGTTTGTTCTGAATCAAACGATGAAGAACCTCGCGCACATGAGAGTAATGCTCCTGGGGACTACGGGAAAAGATTAGAATATCATCCAGGTATACCAGGGCATATTTGTGCAAGATATCCCTAAAGATGTCGTTCATGAACCCCTGAAAGACAGCAGGAGCGTTAACCAGTCCAAACGGCATTACTTGGTATTCATAATGACCGTGGGTAGTAATGAATGCCGTCTTCCATTCGTCACCCTCCCGCATGCAGATCAAATTATAAGCACCGTGGAGATCCAATTTAGAAAAAATACTGGCGCCCCGGAGTGATTCCAAAGCCGATGAAATCAGAGGAAGTGGATAACTGTTCTTGATAGTTATGTTGTTCAGACCGCGATAATCAATGCAGGGTCTGAGAGAGCCATCTTTCTTTTTAACAAAGAAGAAACCGGCGCAGGCAGGTGAGGAAGAGGGGCGGATGAAACCAGATTCCAAGGACTCCTGGATATAATCTTCCATAGCCTGAGTCTCCTGGTTGGAGAGTGAATAGACATGGCCCTTAGGGGGTAGGACCCCTGGAATTAGGTCTATAGGACAGTCAGATGGGCGATGGGGGGGGAGGGATAGGGCCTTCTGTTTACTGAAGGCAAGGTGTAGATCTGAGTACTGGGAAGGAATATTGGGGAGGTTATCTTGAGATATACAGGAGACGGAAACTTTCTGAGGAAGCTGACAACAATGCGAAAGGCAATGGGAACCCCAGGCTGTGAGTTCCCTTTGTGACCAGGAGATGTGTGGGTTGTGAATCTGTAACCAAGGGAAACCAAGAACCAATGGGTGAGAAGGGGATTGAATGAAAAAGAACTGAATGGCTTCCTGGTGGGTGGCGCCGATGCGAAGAGTGAGGGGAGGGGTCTGCCACTTCACCAGACCAGGGGAGAGGGGGGAACCATCAAGAGTGAGGAGCCGAATGGGCTGGGTGACTGGCAAACGGGGAATATTCTAGGACGAAGCGAGTCCAGAGTCTAGGAAGTTCTCAGAGTCTAGGAAGAGAGAGGTCTGTCCAGTAGTCCATGACAGGGTGGCTGGGAGAAAGAGTCCGGATCTGCGAGAGGAAGAAGTGACACTGGCCATAACAGCGGGTGGATAGGAGCGAGGAGGGCGACCTGGGCAGGTGGCTCGGAGGTGATCACGGGAACCGCAGTAAAGGCATAGCCCCTCACGAAGTCGGCAATCTCTCTCCTCAGAGGTCAGTCTATGGAAGGAAGGCAGTTGGAAGGGTGTAGGAGGGGTTCGATTGTCCGACCTTCGCTGTTGAAGCCTGACCTCTAGTTCAAAAACTCGAGAAATGAAGGAGTCAATTGATGGGAAGTCCAGGGGCAGGTGCACAACGTGATCCTTGAGTTCATCAGATAATCCGAGGCGGAAGTAGTGAATCAGGGCATTGTGATCCCAAGCGAGTTGAGCAGCCAGAAAACGGAATTTGGAAGAGTAGTCCTGAAGAGCGAGATCCTTGAGTCAGGGAAGTGAGGCGTGCAACAATGAGGTGGCGAGAGTGCAACTGCCCAAAGGCAGATTGTAGAGCTGTCTGAAAAAGGTGGAAGTTGGCAGTCTCAGGAGCGTTTCGAGAGAGGAGATGTCCAGCCCATTCCAGAGCTCATCCAGAGAGGCAAGATACCATAAAAGCAATTCTTTCTCCATCGGTGGGGAAGCAGTCTGGGCGGATGTGGAAAGTCATCTGACATTGAGTCAGAAAGCCCTGACAGCTGGAGGAGTCACCATCAAATTTTTCCGGGAGGTGAGGGGGTAGAAGATTAATTTGTGTTTGAAGTGGGGGTGAAGGGGCAGGAGCTGCAGATGGGGGAGACGGTGGAAGTGCAAAGTGGTCAGCTAGTTGCTGGACTGCCATAGTTAGCAGGTCCAGGTTCCGGGAGTGTTCATGGAGAATAGAAAGTTGACTCTGGTCCGCTGGATCCATTTTAATATGGCTCACTATTCTGTCACGGAACCTATACGTGGAATAGGAGGATCCTTGTGCATGACCGGAATCCCACAGGACACAGAGCAGCAAAGGGACAATCCAAAAGACAAATCCAAAGGGAGGCAGAGGGTCCGGTAACGAGAGATATCCAAAAACAATCCAAAAGTCAAAATCCAGAAGGCGAGGTCAAGAGGCAGAAGCAGAAGATTCGTAACGGGAGATCAGTCAAAAAGTTTGGAAACACGCACTGGAGAATACTATGAAGGCTTCTCAATAGTGAGCATGGGAAGGTGTGCGAAGGGGGTTTAAATACTGAAAGGAAAGGGGTGTGATTGGATGATTGGTTAGGGAGTGAGAATTTGAGGAATTTGGTGAATGTGAGAATGTGCTGGGTTCAATCAGGGATGAGATTGGGAAGCAGAGGTTCTGGGAATGTGACGTTGTTTGCGAGGGAGAGTGTGGGGCGTGATAGTGAGACTCGGGTTTCCTCGGATGGCCCAACCATTCCTTTGTATGTAAGTGTGGAAAATGGGTTCTGGGCAGCTGTGCTGACGCAGGAGCATGGAGGTAGGCACCATCCGGTGGGATACTATTATACCATTAGATGCTGTAGCCAAAGGGTGGGGGAGCGTGAAAATTTAAGAAAATGTAATACTGTTTACTGATGGGTCTGGCGCATGAGGGAGAACAGAGAACAGGCTGAGCTGTTGCAACAGAATTTGAGGTGCTAACGACCGGAAAATGCCCCTCCACTGCCTCTGCGCAGCAAGCCAGTTTAGAGCACTGATGGAAGATTGTAAAAAGAAAGATGTTAAAGGGTTACTGTATATGTATATAATCTATGTATTTGTTGCATGTAGGCCACAATTCTGGATGGCTATAGAAAAATAGGATTCTCTCACCACGGCAGGGACTCCAGTTAACAATACTGGGTTTGTCTCTGATCTCATTTGTAGTTTTACAGCTGCCAACTGAAGTAGCTGTAGTAAGGTGTAAATGACACAATAAATAATCCTGGGTCTGAGTCTGAGACCCCTGTGAAACCTCTATTGGGGAAAAGGGAGAATTCAGGTTGAGGCCTCTAATAGATGTGGTTAGAAAAAATGTGAAAAGAATGTGGGGTTGCATGATGATGGGATGTGGGGCCTTCAGCACACCAGATCCCCTGCATGCCCTCACAGCCTAATGCCATTTTGTAGCCAGAAATTCATGCTGGCAGATACCCAGGTGTATGACAAAGATGATCCCGTGGTGCGGACTGCCCTGCCCCTTGGATACTGATCTAGGGGCATACTACACTGGGAAGGTGTGCCAGGTTGTAATCGCCTCACTAGGGGTGAGGTGGAAGTTACATTGCCCCCATCACCCACAGTCTGAAAGACCAACTAGGGAAATATCAACTGAAGGAACACCGTGGGTAGATGCTCTACCTGTGGTCCTGTGCAGTTTGAGGGCTGGAGCAAATGGAATTGTGAGACTGAGATCCCATTTGAGATCATCATGGGCAGCCAAAGAAACTCCCTGGAGGGCCAAGTTTGGCTAACGGACTGTTGAATGTACTAACTCTCTATTACAGTATTGTAGGTTTGTTAATTGAAGCAGTGCACAGGGCTCGTGAACAGGTGCCGGACGCTTGGGGACCTCCAGTAGAGGGAAGACATGACCGGATACCTGGCGAGTGGGTGTGGGTGAAGAAGAGATACCCTGCCAGACGTTGCAACCCTGCTGGGAGGGACCATAACAAGTGCCACTAACTACTGACTCTGCCATCTGAACGACAGGATGAGATCGCTGAATCCACGCATTGCACTGTCACCGAGCCACTGCACCAGAGACTGAGTGAACAGAAAGAATAATGTTGTTACTGTTTCTGTGTCTGATGCTTCGTAAGGTGAACCAACAGTGTGCTTGTTAGGCCTGAGGAGCATTACTGGGGAATATGTATAAATACATTCCTGGTGTTGTCATATCTACCAGCCAAAAATGATAATCAGAGTTGGGTCAATATTGCTATTCCAAGATCCTGACGATAGATCTCCACATGGCTGATGTCTGCGTTTGGGTCCTGGGATAGGACTTTATTTATTTGTAGGATTAGGATTGTTTTAAATGTATAATTGTAACTATCACTTGTACAAAAACATCAATCACATCTTGTTGTAACCGTGGAACGCACAATGTCATGGTAATGCATGCCCGTACATCTAGAAAGGAAAGATCTGCCCTGACATTGTATGTGTAAAAAATAGGCAGTACTGACGTATGCCATATTTTATAAGGGGGGAATGAAGTAAGAAACAAGATGTGAAGACGAGGTTTATTTTAAGTCCTTTCTGCATGAAGATTAGACTTCTAAGGCTGGAGTTTATGGCAGGAAGGGGGTTAACTGATAAGGATTCCAGATGCGAGCTAGGAAACTCCCTGGGGACTTAATCCCTGAACATTTGGCCAAAAGGCTGTAAACTGGCCAAACACATGACCTCCCCCCTTTACTATAATAACGAGTGACATCAGAAGTGGCAAGGAAGGGCTATATAAACTAAAAGTTTGTACCGACACATGGAACAATACTTCGGTTTTGTTGTTTCTTGCGGGAAACAAGACTTCGGCTTTATTGTTCCTTGCATGCAGTAAACTCTTCTGTTTAACTTCATCTCGGGATCCAGAACCGTATTCTTTCTGTTAAAACACTACCTAGAAACATTTGGTTTAACCCATTTGGTTAGTAGGCAGCCAGCCTCCTGGCCAAAAGACAAGCAGTCTCGAACCCCAGTCATTTGAGTGAACTGAGGGGTAGCTGCAAGGGGGAGGTTTTAACAAGTTCTTTGGAAAATCCTTGAACAATTAAATACATTTTACAGTCACTGCCTGTGAAAACTGCCTAATACAGCATTAGAACAGAAGAAGATGCTTGGAATAAAAGTTAAATTAATATAAAATACAGTTATATACTGTATACAGAGTACATATGCTGATGAAGACAATTACTAATTATGTTTGATGGTTCTTGATGTCTAAATTGTTTTTGATGTCTTGATGTGAAGCTAAAAGCTTTGGCAGAACGAAATGAAGTTCTATACAGTGAAAAAGAAAAAGCAAAAGAAGAAATAGAACGTCTCAAGAACGAATTAGGGAAATGCAGTAATGTGAATGTAACACCTAAATTATATCCAGATCTGAGACCTTTAAAAGGCAAAAATGAGGACTGGGACAGATATCCCGACTGGCCGTATCCAGAAGGGGGGTCGGATTGGGAAGACACTTCATATGATAGAGATAGAGACGGGTCCTGGCAACCCCCAGGTCATAACGTTTTTACAGGGAAAAGACAAGAGTCTCCGAGCCCAGTTAGGGGTATAAGCAGGGCTGAGAGATCTAGTAGTGAAAGATCAGAAGACAAAGACGGGTACAAATCCAAACCTGAGGATATAGACCGATGGGCTAAAGAAGTGCCTCACCCTAAGTCAGGCATGCAGCAAACCTGGAGTGCACTTCAAGACTGAAAGGATACATATGGGATTAGACCTATAGAAGCAGCAATGATTTTGAGAAGAGTTGGTGAAAGAAAGGCAGGGCAGTTAAAACAGGTGTGTGAAAGAAAAACCTGGGAGAAGGGTGGGAATTAGTGTGGAGATTTTTGAAAGAACATTACCCACCGAAAACTGATTGGAGAAAAGTAACAGCATGTCAGCAGAAGGAAAGTGAGGATGTTTCAGATTTTACAGAAAGGTTTATAATTCTATGGATAGAATACTCCGGGTTAGCAGATGAAAAGGAAGTGAATGAAGATACTTCCACAGTAATAAAACAAATTTGCTTGAGTAGGTTACTGTACCTGACAATAAAAAATGGTCAAAAATCCAAAGTTTGCAAATACACTTTCTGCATGATGATCTCACTTATTTTTGCATTTCAGTCTATATAAAATGATGTCTTGCGGTAAGATTTAGTGGCAATTGTAATACGAACCTTTACATGGAACAATATATGCCTATTGTATACTTTATTTCTGATGCAGGTTACAAAAAGAAGAAATAGTGCAAATTTAAAACAGATTCACATTAGATACATTTATTATACTCCAAGACTGCTACATTAAGTATTTCTGAGTGATCTGGAGTCATTTGGGTAACATTTTTAGCAGTGTTTTGATGCCGGGATTTTGAAACTTTTTCTATAAGTACCCGAGCTAGGGTTAGGGTTAGGGTTTAAACACTCCTGGAAATGTTTTAATGCATTTTCTGTCCTTTCAGATGCCTTTTGAATTCCAGGAAAGGTGTTTTTTTGTCTCCTCAACAAATAAATTTTCCCAATTTTGCAGTTTTTGCTTAGCCATGTACCTGTCAATCAAAAATGGTCAAAAATTCAAAGTTTGCAAACACACTTTCTGCATGATAATCTCACTTATTTTTGCATTTCAGTCTATATAAAATGATGCTTTGCGGTAAGATTTAGTGGCAATTGTAATACGAACCTTTACATGGAACAAAATATGCTTATTGTATACTTTATTTCTGATGCAGGTTACAAAAAGAAGAAATAGTGCAAATTTAAAACAGATTCACATTAGATACATTTATTATACTCCAAGACTGCTACAGTAAAACCTGATGTTGCCAAGCATGTGCAGCTACGTTCTCCTGACATTACGGAGAGCGGAGACAGATTTGATTTAATAACTCGCGAAGCTAGGAAGATAGAGCAAAGCATGTATGCTAAAGTGCGAGCACTGCAAATGGGAGATATGGAAGCCCCCAAAGAGGAGAAAAAGGAACAGCCAGTGTTTCGCTATTGTAATAGACCGGGCCATTTTTATAAAGCCTGTAGACAATTGTTAAAAGCAAAAAGACAGAGTGACAGAGGGGGAAGGGGTCCCCCTCATAACCCTACTGATAGTGAGGGTCAGAAGGGGCTGATATCTCAATTAAAGAACATGTCAGAAGCTGAAACGAGAGCCTTGCGTGAAATAATAGATTTAAACTAATAAGCCCCTTTGTAGCCTTCCTAAGTTTATCTCAGGATTTAAATACAAGTGAAATAATCTTACAGTGTGCAGTAACGGCGGGACACAGGAGCACATTTGTCCTGTTCTTCGACTAAAACAGCATAAAGATTTGATATAAAGTTTTCTAACGGGTAACAGGAGGCTACAGGAGTAGGGGGGCACGGGTTGTGTTTAAAGCAGATACAAGCTGTCACAGTATGCTTGGGAAAAGATGTACAGTTTCAACTACTGATGTGGGTGGGGGACACCCCAGACCTATTGGGCTAGGATGCCCTGCAGCATTTATAAGGAATTTCTGTATGAAATAGCATTTATGTGAACTACCTCAAAAGAGTTATGTGATATTGTGATTGTTTTACCTAATGAGGGAATCCATAAGGCCGGGCTACTCCAAGTATTAGATCTTCGGACGGAAAAAAGGGTATAAAACCAACTACATGATAAAGCCAGGGTGAATGCCTTCTCTGAGCGAGCTCGCCTGGTGACGAACTGGCTTAAGTGGGGTAGTGCAGTCTAAAGACAAAATTGCCTTGACCCCTGCAGTAGAAACTGTTTTTAATGTTTTGAAACAAGCTTTCTTGCAGGCACTGGCCCTGGACTGGATTCCCTCAGACGGATCATCTGTATGTAATCTGTGTGTGAGTGAAAGAAATGGGTTGTGAGCTGCTGTGCTGGCGCAGGAGCATGGAGGTAGCGTCTGGTGGGTTATTATTCAGGACCCCTCGATGCGGTGGCCAAGGGGCCATGTTTATGTGTTGTGCCTGTATAAACTGTAAATTGAAACTTGTAAATATGCTAAATGGAAAATTGTAGCGCTTTATATAGACTCTATATATACATTTGGTGTATGCCACAATTTTGGATGGTGGTGGAGGAATAGGGATTTCCTCAACACGGCAGGGACTCCAGTTAAGAATGTTGGGTTTGTCTCTGAACTGTTAGACTCTTTGCAGCTACTGACTGAAGTAGCTGTGGTAAAGTGTAAATCACATCATAAAGAAATGTTTCCAGTAACTCGAGGGAACAACTTTGCAGATGCAGCTGTCAGGTGAGCAGTCCTGGTAGAGCAGGAGTCTGAGACCTCTGTGAAACCTCTGCTGGTGAAAAGGGGACAGCTACAGGACATTCAGGCTGAGGCCTCTAAAGCAGAGAAATGGACATGGTTAGAAAAGAATGTGGGGCTGCAGGATGATTGGGTATGGTGCTGCCAGCACACTGGACGCCCTGCATGCCCTCACAGCCTAATGCCCTTTGTAGCCCGACAAAGGCACTCTGTCGGACACCCGGGTGTGAGACAAATGGTGTGCTGGTTACCCAAAACTGGGTGGGGACCTGATTTGAAGCAGTAGCCACTTCTGTGATATCTCGATGTGATGCTTATCAAAGGAACTCAACTACAGTTCAGGTGCGGGTGCAACAGCTCAAAAGGCCTGCTCCTGAGGAACCTTTCATGCACTGGCAAGTTGACAATTGTAAAGGGAAACCTGGGCTCTTATAATCTGTTTTCCCGTTGGGCACTGCCCTGCCGCTTGTATTATGATGAAGGGACGCACTTCACAGGGAAAGTGTCAGTCTGTGGCTACATTGTTTGGGGTGAGATGGACTGAGATCACCCTCAGTCTGCTGGAACAGTGGAACAAAGGAACAGAACTCTGAAAGATCGTCGAAACATCAGACTGAAGGAACACCTTGTGTAGATGTTCTGCCTGCGGTTCTGTGTAGCCTGCGGGCTGGATCAAACAGAACTGTGTAACAGAGCCCGTTTGAATTCATCACGGGCCAACCAACGAACCTTCCTGGAGGGCCAAATCTGGCTAATGGATCATTGAATTTGCTAATTCTCTATTGTAGTATTGTAGATTGTTAATTGAAGCAGTGCATGAGGCTGGTGAACAGGTGCTGGACGTTTGGAGACCTCCAGTAGAGGGAAGACACGACCTGATACCTCGCGAGTGGTTGTGGGTGAGGAAGATGTACCCTGCCAGATGTTGCATCCCCGCTGGGGAGGGACCAAATCAAGTGCAACTGACAACTGACTCTGCCATCTGAGTGACAGGATGAGATCGCTGGATCTACGCTTCGCACTGCCACCAAGCCACTGCACCAGAGACTGAATGAACATTAATTATTATGCTGTTACTGTTTCTGTGTTTGATGGGCTTCCTGAGGGGGGCCGACAGTGTGCCTGTTAAGTGTAAGGAGTTTTACTTTGATAAATGGGGATATTGAATCAATACTTTATCAATCAGCCACAAATAATAATCAGAGCTCATGTTGGGTTTGTATTGCTATAAAAGACTGAAGAATGAAGAGATGAGAGATGCCCAGGACGCGAGATAATAATATCATTTTCTTGATTTTGTATGTTTTTGCAAACTATGCAGTCTAGTGGCTTGACGTAGGCTTTGTGCTCAAATGTATATAAAGATGCTGCCTGTCCTTGGTCAGTAAGATTTTGGTAAGCTGTCTGTACGCCCAGAATATGAAAAGAACTAACTGTTGTCTAGTCCGCAACTTAGATATAATTAATTGCCAGGTGTTGCTGTTTCATCATTTGTTTAGAATATGTCATAGTAACTCTTTGTGTTTTAAGGTATAAAGGACCATCTTCAGCTACTTATTTTTTAAGTCTGGTGGTTGCAAGCCGGACTTCCATATGCATATGAATAAAGAGACTTCTGCTTCACAGACACCTGAACTTTGTCATTTGTTTGACACTATAGCCTCTTACTCACCTCCTCAATGTAGGGGTGACTGTTGTGTTGGACTGCCTGCCCACAGGTAATTTAGCCTATTTGGTAATTAGTGGCTCATTTGAAACCAGGGTATTGGATTGGATCTGACAACATAGCTGGTTAGCTTGATCCAGACTCCTACAACCTTTTGCATAAAGATGGGCCTCCTGTTCTTGGTTTTAAATGCACTTCCATCTAGCTGCCATTTCTCTCCTTTGGTTCAGTTGGTGAACTCCATCCTATTCAAAGACAACTGCAGCACAGCCCATCACACTGATTTACAAGTTGCAACACTGACAGACTCTAAATCTTAATCGCTACATACTGAACCTTACAAATACAGATTTTCTGTCCCAATTTCAAACAAATCTCATGGAGAAAATACATAGGAGCCTTTTTAAGAAAAACACCCTACCTCTGTGGGCAAAGGAGATACTTGAATTAAAGAAATGAAAGTGGAATGTTTGAGTAAATAAAAAGCAACACAGTAGAAGCAAGTCATGTCATAAGCAATAACAAGAACCAATGTAAATGTTTTGGTTTAAACATTCTCTACAAATGTGTTTCTTAGAAGATACCCTCTATGTACCCAACATAAGAAATGCTCAACATTTCAAAAACAATATTAATAACTGCATCACCTGTTTTATTTTTAAAGTGTAAGTGAGTTGGAAAATATGATTTAAAAGCATGGTCTGACAGGCATCACTGAAATGGACGCAACAAAAATTAAAATAATAATATGGTAATAGCCAGATTAGACTGAAAGCAACTCACCAAATGGAGGCTCAGAAATTACACCAACAAATTGTTATGACTTTAATAACATCACATCTCTGCCTAGGTTACACATTTGTTGACACAGAGTCTACAAACACTCTATCATCATGATCCAGAGTCCCACTGATTACATTAGATTAGTTAAAACCTGCATTCCCATCTGCTATTATCATTCCTCTGTGGGCTAACTATCACATAATGCATAAGGTTGTGTTGATGCATGGAAATTTGACCAATTGGTATGGGATGTCTGTGTTTTTAAATTATTCTTCAGAGCCAGTCCTTGTTATCAGTAGTGACATCTTAACCAATGGTGCAGCCGACTCACATGTGGGGATTCTGGACACTCTGCGGGGCACACGGCCTGGGGGTCTGGCAGCAGAAGGGGACACCACTATCAGCCTGTCCTCCTCAGGCTCAGCAGGCCCGTTACAATAGGTCAGTTGCTGTCTCACTACACTCACATCTGAGGTCACCCCTGCAAAACAAGGTTAACATTTCTCAACACCCTTCACTTATCAAAACCCACAGCAGCAGACGCACTGACACACGCACCAACCTCAACACAATGAGGGCAAATGCAAGAACTGACTGAGAAGGAAAATAGGCTGTAACGAACAGTTCTTTCCGGACCCTATGCGGACGACACAGTCCGACGGAGTGGGGAAACACTAGGGAAACGTCATGCAGGAAAACGGGGCTGAAGACAGGGGGGCGTGTCCAAGGTGCGCTGGTGCACGGGGTGTGGCCGAGGCGAACAATCCCAGAGAGTAATCCTTAGAGTATCCAAAAACACTGGAGTAAGTCCAAAACCAGGAGATCCATCAAAAGAAGGGAATTAAAACCACGAAGGCCGGGTCGGAACCGGCGGACAGGGAACAGGAACGGGACCCGAGATTAAAACCTTAACGGGACCAGGCGCTTCCAGGTCCCGGACTCGCACGATATGGAAATCAGATGCAGAGCCCGGATGAGCGTCAGCGCCTGGCTTTTAAGGTGGGCTGGGAATAGGGAGCAGGTGCATAGAATAAAGTCACAAGTGAAAGGGCTGGAGCACCCTTAAGGAGGGGGGACTATAATCGTGACATAGGCAAGGTCTTTATCTTCTTTATCTTTTTAACTCTAAATGAGTCCCAGCAGACAGAAAGTTTCAATCTCTACTGTGCTTTACTGTTCAAACCTAGAGGTACTAATGGAGACAGTGGAGAAAAGTGAAAAAAATGATAAACACTGCTTTGTCATCTTTACAGATGTAGTGTGCTCTCTGAAGGCACCAGTTCTGTAGGGTTTGGGCATTTACGGGGATTTACTGATGAAGCGCTAGTTCACTTTATTTAATTTAGAAGAAGGTGGAGGAGCTGCCACTGCGATGAATGTTTCAGTGAGGAGGAGTGGGAGATTTTTTTCTTTTTGTATTGCTTCTTGACTAAAAAAAATTGCAAATCTGTTATTTCGGCGTAGCACTATCAACGCTCCACCATCATATTTATTCCCGTACTGCCCATTCCACCGCTTCGGAAATGTTAGGTTTGAGCAACTTCTCATCAACACACGACACTGTGCTCACTCATGTCTCCCACCACAACAGATGACGCGTGAGGACTCCTCAGCTTTTGAGGTGAGAACGGTTGCAAGCTGACCCTTGTGACCCACAAAGTTCCGCATTTGAACATAAAAGTGTCTCCTGTTGGAAGAGGTACTGATGTTTGCAGCCCTAGCAACACTCCATGTTAAAATATGTCCCGTTAAATTCAGTTCAACCATGATCTAAGACTCCACGGTGGAAGTAAGACTGAAAGAAAAAGGCGCTAGCTTTCTTGGGGTAATTTTTAATGCTTCTGAATTTTAAATTTTTATTGATGTGTGTAAAATGTTACTTTGTTCAGTACATCTTAACTTATCCATAACAATCACCTATCCTACTCTTAGTCAGAGGTTTTGTACATAGGTTTTGTTTAGTGTGCTTCCAAGGTTATATCCTGCAGCAAAATGGATGACAACACATGAAAGGAAATGCAGGTTTATTCAACACCTTCTTAAAAGACAAAGCCCATTTTGTATTTTGTTTGAGCCTGGTGCTTTCAAGAGTGAAACAGTTTCTTGTACTTCTTGGTTCAAACAAGTTTGGCTGAAGGCTTCATGCCACTCCTGTCATTCGGCTGAGAAGGGTGTTCTGATCATGGGCAGTCGTGGCTTTGTAGCTGGACAGTTCCAGTGTGAAGGTGGCAGTGCTAGATGGCACAGAGCGAAGGATGGTGGAGTAACCCTGTGAGAAAGATGAACAAAAGAAAAATCATTTTTGTAAAGAAATGCTCACTCCCATCACACTCCATTGTTTCCTGATGAATATTTTGTTAAACATGTTTTTAAACAACAAAGCCCATATTGTAATGAAACCTGAAGGACAGACAAGCTTAAATGTTCTATAAAAAATATTTATTCTGTCACTAAAAACCCTGTCTTTTGCCCCATCTATTTTTCGATAGATTTGAATAGATTAAGACTAAATACAGCAATAAACATTTAATATAGCATTTGATATTTGAGTAGTATTTTTAAATCAAATTGAAAGAAACCAAACTGATTTTGTTGTTAGCATATTGGTTTAACAAAGCCAAATGTAAAAAACAGCACAACACTTCTTCTAACCTCTATGTATTGTGCCCTGGGCTGCTCAGAATATTTAACAATTGCATCTTTAACTTCTGTCTTGCAATAAGCAATGACTTTTCTTTCTACATATATTTCTCTTATGTTTTCTTATATCGGTTTATTCATTTTGGGGACTACTTTCTAGAAATCAGCCTTCCATCAAGGGCGCTTGCTTCCAGTGCACTTAGTCAACAGCTCACATCCAGCTTTTTGTGAACTTTCTGATTTTATTCTCTGTGGAAGTCTAACAGACACAAAAGTGGGAGAGTTGGTAAAGGTGGAAGTTGGCACCAGGATAGACAATGGCTGGGTGATCATGTACATGAAGCATACGGAATACAATACGTCCATCAATCAGTCAAGCAACATCACTGGGAGCCTCAAGCTCCAGCCCATCTACATTTAATTAAGGGTGTACCAGAACAGGCCTGCCACAGTACTTTCATTTTTCATCTTTCACACAATTCAGTTATTGCTTTAATTCATTCACTGATTATGAATAACAGACATTTAAAAAAATAAAGTAGTTTTTAATTAGTGAGCGATACCTTTAAATACATTGGAAGCTAAACATATTCCAGATTAGTACTATGAATGTAAAAGGATAACCTAAAAAATGCATTGGTAGAAATGTATTACAATATTTAATACTCTATAACTTTCTAAAGCACATACTAAATGTAATATTCATTTTAATTAAATAAACAGTCTGACTATTAATGATGTATATTGTCCCCTATTGAATGTGTTTGTGAATGTAGATTGTGATTTTATACATTTTAGACCTACATTTTCAATTAAAAGGAAATGAAATGTTTCTGTTTTAAAATTAGAGCTGTACTATAAAATACAGGACTGCAGACCACAGACAGTACCTCTTGCTCAAAGTCGGTCCTTCAGGGAAGACAGCAACCGCTGTCCAAAGTGTCTGAAATGACAAATCTTTGCATGAGACTCATTGCACCACGGAGTTGCAAAGCTGGCTCCTTGAAGCATATCACCATCTTACCCGTCTAGGAAAAGAGCAAGCTTGTACCTGGTTTCCTGGGAGGCGTCTTGTGCCAGACGAGTGGCAGCAGGCAGGATGCGGTTGGTGATATCCCTGGGGAGGTTATGTGCACCCATCCTCTCCACCAGGTCTGCCAGGTGATGTGCCATACACGCCCTCACTCTGGAGTTCAGGTGACTGTGCACACAGAACATTGTATTGTATATTACTGAGCTGTTACTTTGATTGAAACCATATCAACCTGTCACCTAACCATTGGCAATGTGGACCTCATTTTCCAATGCTTAACCAGATTTCTTTTAAAATGATAAAAAATTATATTTAACTGTCTAATGTTGTTTTTATATTTTTTTAAGTACTGTATGTTAGCATTGTATGGCAGCATGGTGGCGCAGTGGTTAGCATTGCTGCCACGCAGTGTCCAATGGGTTCAATTTCGGACCTGGGGTGCTATCTGCTTGTGTGTTCTCATGTGTTTCTGGTGTGAGTGTGCACGTGTCTGTGTCTGTGTGTCTGTCCTGTGACGGACTGGTGACAAGTCCAAGGTTTGGGCTGATTTACACCCGCTGTTTGCAGAAATAGGCTCCAGCTACCCTATGACCCTAAATTGGAGAAAGTGGTTAGAAAACGAATGGATATTAACATTGTAGTAAACATTCTTTATTACATGCTTTGATTTCAAGCTCCATGAAACGTAAATGACCCTTCACAGCTCCTGAAGTCAGACCCTAAGATTCTGGGTATTATTCTATTCTGTATATTTCTGCCCTCACCTCAGACCTCCATTCAGCAGCGCGTTGACTGCACGAGCAGGGGTACAGCTCTGCACCATGCAGTCCAGTGTGCTGTCTACACTTTGTCGGATGAATGTGTTCGATTCTCCGGCTTTCTCTAGCAGCACCTTCACTGTGTTCCCCAGTTCCGGGTCCATCCTTCTCTTCAGGAAGGTGAACACGTCTCCCAGACACACCACTGCCATCCTAGACACAGCTGATCGCAAGTTCTTCACCTGGGGAAAGGCAAACCACCGTCAGCACTGAAGAGCCTCGTCTGTGCCCCTCTCTTGAACCATTCTATATGAATGGTTCAGAATGGATACAAAAACAGTGAAAAGCAATCATACAAATGAACAATTAATATTTTGGAGAGATCACACCTCCTGCACGAGCGCCAGGGAGACATCGTGCAGTCTGCTGATCAGGATGACAGGGTGATGCTGGGACAGACGCCTTATAAAGCTCAGTCCATCAACCTTCCTCTCCCTGAATTCAGTGAACGGAAAGAAATACATCAACCAGGACAAGGAAAGAGGTCTAACTGTATAGAGCTATGGGCAACAAGGTCTGTATTTTCACTAGTCAGAATTGTATTCATAGAAAACGGAATAGGTGGATGCTGATTGTACTGCTTTATGCCTACCAGTCGTCAGAGGCCAGAAACTGAAGGCTCTGGGTGAGGGCCAGCTCGGGCCTAGAGAAGGATTGCAGCCCAGGCTGCTCTGGACCATCTCTTCTCTTCCCTTTAAGGGCAGGGGACAGCTCATCTAAAGGTCACAACAGAGTGGGGAAACGTTCTGTGATCAGTTTGGTCACCACTGATTTGACAAAAGCAGATCGTGAAAGGCGTCTGCCTCGGGGCATCAGTAAAAAAGCTCTAGAAGAAGGAAAAAAACCTGACCTTGAAAGAAAGTGGTGGAAGAAAGTGAGAAAGAAAATCAGTGCAGATGTGTGGGAGATGCTGATCTGACCTGCGATATGGGGGGTACTCTTCAGAGGGGGAAAAGAGATGTTATCCCTCTCCTCTGCAGATCCATCCCCCCCTATCATGCGCAGGCGTTTCTTAAGACTCCCCACGCTCCTCCACCGGTCCTGGACGTGCCCCATCTTGTGTGTCTGTAATAACAGAAAAGCACAAGTTAACCCTGGGCAATCCTGGCCCGGCTCAGTTTTGAGACCAGCTGGACTAATCCTGGTAAACTTTTTTACTTTGAGTCCTCTGAAATATTTACTGTTGGACCCCATGACATAAATTGTTTCACAGCACTGAATTGTGATTCATAGTATTCATATACATTTACTTGTACTTGCTCCACCTAAAAAAACAGTACTGATGTATTGTCAGTATCAGTGTCAGTGCCAGTATTAGCAAATTAGAAAAAGAAATTGCAATTGTGTAGCCAGCAATAAAATCACCCTGGGAACAGGATAGTGAAAGGAAAGGATAGTGTTTAGAGTAATCAACTGCTCAGATCTCAGCTAAAACTAAATTGCACAAGAATATATCATCTGTAGCATAAACAACTTGGATTGTAAAAAAAAAATCATACAAATTGACAGAACAGATATGATTTAATTTACTTACGTTTTCTAAAAAGAGAAGAACAAAACATTTTTCTAACTACTTGTCACCCTCAGGACTTGGTTGCTGTTGTGTGTATTTTTGGGGGAGTACAGTATAAAAAAAAATTCTACTATAAAAAAAAAATTATTATACATACGCATACAGTATATTCAGAGTCTAATCCCAATCATTAAAGACACAAACACAATTTAAAGACATTTCCATAAATTCTATATATATTTTTCTACTGCGTCTTATAAATATTATTATTGGATGCCAGTAGAGTTGTGTTCATAACATTTATTTCACTAGGGACAACAACATCCAAGAACTGAATGTTTTGTGAATGCTAGCAATACCTACCTAGAAAAATTTGGTTTAACCCATCTGGTTAATAGGCAGCCTCCTGGCCATAAGACAAGCAGTCTCGAACCCCAGTCATTTGAGTGAACCGAGGGGTAGCTGCAAGGTGGAGATGGGGCGTAGGAGGAATGTTTGAGATAAATGCGAAGGGAGGTGTTGGAGTTCAGTATACTGTATGTAGCTAGTTTTATAATGCTGGTGATTAGGAACAGCTGTGTGAGATTGACTTGTCATTGTTATCCCTCCCGAACGTCTGTTAATATCTTCCATAGTTTGCTAAAACTAAGGTTGCTGCTGGAAGAGGTGTTAGTGGGGCCAGCAGGGGGCACTCACCCTGTGGTCCACGTGGGTCCTAATGCCCCAGTATAGTGATGGGGACACTATACTGTAAACAGGCGTCGTCCCTCGGATGAGACGTAAAACCGAGGTCCTGACTCTCTGTGGTCATTAAAAATCCCAGGGCGTTTCTCAAAAAGAGTAGGGGTGTAACCCCGGCGTCCTGGCCAAATTTCCCATTGGCCCTTACCAATCATGGCCTCCTAATAATCCCCATCTATGAATTGCCTTCATTACTCTCTGCTCTTCTCCCCACTGATAGCTGATGTGTGGTGAGCGTTCTGGGGCACTATGGTTGCCGTCGCATCATCCAGGTGGATGCTGCACATTGGTGGTGATGGAGGGGAGACCCCATTACCTGTAAAGAGCTTTGAGTGGAGTGTCCAGAAAAGCGCTATATAAGTGTAAGCAATTATTATTATTATTATTATTATTATATCTGGCAAGCCTTTTTGCATTTTATTTTGAGTTTCCTCTATATTTTGCTGCCGTAACATAACTTACAGCCATATGACGGCAACTCTATAATGCTGCTGATATAATTAAGTACAGTACATAGATGAAAGTGCCATGCAAGGGATTTGATAGGTGTTTTCTAAAAGCAAGCTAAAGGCTTTCACAAGTTATCCACCAGAGTCTACAAAAATGTAAAAATGTTTTAATTTCTGAGATAAATAACTGCGTCTGATCATTGTAAGCAATCTGGCCGGTCCCAAAATGATCAAATCCCTCAAATACCAAATATACTATAGATGGAAAAAGAAACATATTAGTCCTGTATCATTATTATTTCCTATATAGTGAACCCCTGAAGACATTTTTGCTGTTTGTTATTATTGGGTCAATTCATTTCCAGGCTGTATTTTTTATATCTAAATACTCTAATATTCTATTCCAGAATACTGTCTGTATAGGGCTTCAAATACTGTTGTTGTGAATATTAGGTCAGTACGTAGACAGGACTTGATCATAATATACTGTAGTTACACTTGTGTGCTATGGCATTACAGTATACAGAGTACATATGCTGATGGAGACATTATTACTAATCTTGATTGTTTTTGATGTCTAAATTGTTTTTGATGTCTTGATGTGAAGTGTTTATAAATAAATATACTGTAGAAGGTATTATAAAAAACTAGGACATTGGTGAAACACAAAAATGAAAGACCTACAGAGCATTTTTTGAAACTCAAAAGTTTTGTTTGTAAAAAACTCAAAACAAAAGCAAAGAGAAATAAGGAACTCTTACTAACCTCCTGGACCTGGGGGTAACTGTTCTGTTGGACTGCCTGCCCATAGACTCGCGCCAGGGGCTCGACACTTGTGTTGCCAGTGCTGATGCCTTGCCCAGGGCACGACATCAGGCTCTGATGAGAAGCAACACGAGTGGAGCTCCCCAACACTCCTATAGAGGCAAAGTGACCAAAGCAATGTTTTAGTGAGTTGGAATATATGATTTAATTACATGGTCTGATAGGCATCACTGAAATGGACACAACAATATTAAAGTAATAATGTGATAATAGCCAGATTAGACTTAAAGCAACACACCAAATTGAGGCTCAGAAATTATACCAACAAATTGTTATGACTTAAAAAACATCACATCTCTCCCAAAGTTACACATTTGTTGACACAGAGTCTATCACAGTCTATCATCATGATCCAGAGTCACATTGACTACATTAGATTAGTTAAAGCTTGCATTCCCATCTGATATTATCATTCCTCTGTGGGCTAACTATCACATAATGCATCACATAACGCATAATTTAACAAAGAATCAAAGCTTAATAGTTAATTTTCCTCTGTTTTTCCTCAGAAAATAATAATAGGAGAAGAAATCACGTACAGTAGGTTGTGTTCATGCATGGGAATTTGACCAATTGGAATGGGATGTCTGTGTTTTGAAATTATCCTTCAGAGCCAGTCCTTGTTATCATTAGTGACATCTTAACCAATGGTGCAGCCGACTCACGTCTGGGGATTCTGGACAGTCTGCGGGGCACTCGGGCCGGGGGTGTGGCAGCAGGAGGGGACACCACTATCAGCCTGTCCTCCTCAGGCTCACCAGGCCCTGCAAAACAAAGTCCGCATTTCTCAACACCCTTCACCTGTCAAAACCCACAACAGCAGACACACTGACACTCATGCCGAAGTACAAATGCCAAAATCAACTGAGAAAAATGTGGGCAGGTGTTATTCTTTATTTCTTTATCTCTAAATAAGACCCAGTAGGCAGCAATAATGAACAGCTACTGTGTAGGAAATGCAGTAATCTAGTCTAGAAAAGAAAAAACTGAAACAAACTGCCCCATTCAAAACCCAAGCTGTAATGTTTAATTACTGTTCAGTTTTGCCCAGTCTCACGGCTGGTTTCTCAGCACACAATCAAACACATTCAAACAAATGACAGGCCAGCAGCTCCAGCTGTCAGCACCTTGGTTGGGGCTGTCCTCCACTCTGGAAGCAGCCATCAGCTTTCTGCAGGGGACTCCAGCCAAGCGAGGTCTTGCTGCTAAAGGAGTGGAGTTATCGGACCTGCAGGGAAGACACAGAGACATAGAGGAGAAAAGTGAAAAAAATAATAACGATCAGCACTGCTCTGACAGTTATCTTTACAGAGCTGGAACAGAGCTGTCAATTTTGTGATCCCCAACCCCACAGGCAAGAATGTTGTGATGTCCACCGCGCCCTCCACAAAGTTTTATCTGTACAAAAAACATTGTAAATATAGGACACTCTCTGTCAGTGAGACATTAAAAAATCACCATGTTCACAGCCCTGCTATGGAGCATGTAAAAGCCACTAAAGAAAAAGATGCCAGCATGATCCACAAGCAGACAACTTCATCATTCTGAATATGTTAACTAACTCAAACCTGAAGAAGGCTCCACAGCCGAAACTTTGTGTTTTTTTTCTTCTCTTTTCAGCATGGAATTAATCTATGAGTTGTTCCTTTGAAGCCTACGCATGCTGACGCAGCTGAACTATGTTAACTGTTGCTTTTAGTATATTTTTTTTTTGTTTGTTTCAGCTTTTTTTGTAGGCGTTGTTATCTGTAAAGGTGGTGTGTGTCTGTGGGCCATGAGCTGTTGTGGACTGACCCGGCTTTGATGCCATCGAGGAAGTTGTGTGGGGGTGAGCTGAGCAAGTCTTGCTCCTCTGCCACAGTGTACTGCAGGAACCTGAGGGAGTTCGGCCTCTGAAGAACACAAAAGACACAAGCCTTTAACATTCCTTCTCAGTTCCTAACCCAGCTGGGCTCTCACTGCCAGTGCATTCGCACAGCTTATTGTACTTTTTGTGCAAAGCAAAATAGAAAAGACTTGGGAATGAAACCTTGAAACCTCCTGAAGAACATAACCAAATAAAACTACACAAGCAAGCTCTTATCCCTTCCTTTTTCTGCACATTTAAATGATGATATGTGGGTTAGAAAGGCCCTGGTGTGTTCTGACCTCCTCGTAGTCCACTGCCTCCTCTTCTCCATAAACCTGCAGGTTATTTTCCGTTGGGCGCTCCAAGGGGCGCCCTGTCTGGCCGGCCTTTCCGGAGTCCCTGGGCATGCCCTGGTCCCTGTCGGGCAAGGGCTTTGTGCCTCTAGAGATCGGGGGCACGGGTTTAATCCCACTGAATACACAGCGGCAGGTTGTGGAGCACATCTGAGAGGCTCTGAGGAGCTCTGGGAAGGTCCTTCCCTGGGCTTCACCTGAAGAACACAGACAGGGCTTACACATACTGTCTGAACATAACGTTCTGAGAGGAAACTATATTTCCACTTCACCTTTAAGAAGAATAAAGGGTGAGGACTGCTTGTCTACTGTGAAGGCTGTAGTGGTTAGTCAGGATGGCAGTCTTCCTAACAAGTTGCCATTGTTGCTAAAACACTACATCAAGTCCCCTGCTCTTTCACCACATGGAAGTCAAGTTGTGCAAATCAACCTGACTGTAACCACTACCAGTCTTCCACCTCTCTCTCTGTCAGAAGGGTTGGTGGGGCTCAGGAACTGCATGTCCGAGTCCTCTCCACCACTGTTCTGTGACATCCTCAGGAGCCCTTTCTTCCCTGAAACCTGGGGCTGGCAAGGCTCTGGGATAACTGGGTGGGGGAAGCAGAGTTGCTGGGGTTAACAAAAACAAAACCCACCTGTATTCTGGCCAGAATCTACTGCAAATGAGTTTGCTTACTCTGAAGGAGCTCCTTGGGATTTTCTCGGTGAATCTGGAGATATCATCACCTTGTGAGCTTTTGTCACCTGATGATCTACTGCCTTACAGAACCAAAACTTCACACCCAATACTCAAAACTCTGTCACGCCATCTGTTGGTGTGTTGGTACAGCTGGAACTGTAATGTGTACAGTAATGTGAACTGGCATGGCCACACCTCAGAGTTCAATAAATCCTGGGTTGTGCTGTTATCTCTAGCGCGGCTTGATTGGTGCCCATTGTCTACAGATCAGTTCACAAGTCCTTGAGAGTTCTAAAGGTCTTTGAAACAGATTAGTTGTTATTAGTTATAATAACATTTCTTTTCAATGCTGCTGGAGAATCCTGGATCATGGATAAAAAGGTAAGTTTTTTTTATATACAGTTACGAAGGTCGGATGTCAGAAAGAAATAGTATCAAGTCTGTAATAAATCCCTCTTTACAGGCCATGAGAGAGTTTTTGTTACCAGTGAGCTTTTGTACAGTATGTAACTCTGGTACCAGTCCCTGTTATCATTAGTGACATCTTAACCAATGGTGCTGCCGACTCACATGTGGGGATTCTGGACACTCTGCGGGGCACTCGGCCCGGGGGTCTGGCAGCAGGAGGGGACACCACTATCTGCCTGTCCTCCTCAGGCTCAGCAGGCCCGTTAGAATAGATCAGTTGCTGTCCCACTTCACTCACATCTGAGGTCACCCCTGCAAAACAAGGTCAAAATTTCTCAACACCCTTCAGAAATGTCACCCTTTTCACCAATCTCACAACACCACAGCCCACAGTAGCAGACACACTGACACTCGCACCAACCTCAACACAAGGAGGGCAAATGCAAGAACCGACCAAGAAGGAAAATAGGCAAGTTCTTTATTTCTTTATCTCTTTAACTCTAAATGAGTCCCACCAGACAGGAAGTTTCAACCTCTACTGTCCTGTACTGCTCAAACCTAGAGCTGTACTGATTAGGTTACTTTCCATTTTGCCCAGTCCCACAAATGGTTACTCAGCACACACTCATACACACAACCAATTTCAAACATTCAAACAAATAACAGGCCAGCAGCTCCAGCTGTCAGCACCTTGGTTGGGGCTGTACTCCACTCTCGAAGCAGCCATCAGCTTTCTGGAGGGGACTCCAGCCAAGCGAGGCCTTGCTACTGATGAAGGGGAGTTATCGGACCTGCAGGCAAGACACAAATGGAGACACAGTGGAGAAAAGTGAAAAAATGATAAACACTGCTCTGTCATCTTTACAGAGTTGGAGCAGTGTTGTCAACTGTGTTCACTCCCTTGCCAAGTTCACAGTCCTGCTTTGAAGCACATAAAACCACAAAAGATGCAAGCTTGGACAACAACAAGCTAATTTGATCAACACTCTTCACTTCAGCCCTCACAAAAAAACAGAAAAGATGTTTCTAAAAGTAGTAGGCTACCTGTGTGGCAGTAAGCAAAAACTGAGTAACAAGTTTGGAAAACGAGCTTCAGTGCACTGTTTATAAAAGCCACAACCGTCTTGAGCTGTAAGGGCAGCATTTTAATTGCTCTGAATGTGTCTGCAATGTGTACATTTCTGAGGGCCGTGCGTCATGGACAGACCTGGGTTGGGCGTTTGGCGGCACAGGCTTGATTCCATTGGAGAAACAGCGAGAACGCACGAGCGTGGCTTTAGTTAGCACAGGGCAATTCTCAAGGGCTTCACCTGAAGGACACAGTAGGAAAGGCATTCATGAAAAATAAAAAAAGCAACTAGATCACATTTATTTTCTAACCACTTTATTTAATTTAGTGTTGCAGATAGCACGCCAGGAAGTGAGCCAGTGCTCACCACTGTACCACCAGCTGGAAGGAAAACTAAAAGATACTCCAGAAACAGGGTTGAGAAACATTGCTTTAATACTGATCAGTTACAAATATCAGTCTCTGAAGAGGAATAATCTTACTCCCTAGCTTGCTGCCAAGTTCAGAACAAGCTGCTACTGTATTTTGCCATGACAGAGTTTGGGACAGGGGAGAAGAAATAGAGGCAGCAGAGGGCAGATGCATTGAAAAGCCAGGAATCAACAAAACAGGTGACCACACAAACACCAATAATGGGAATCAGTGCACATTGGCAAAGCAGGTTAATCCCATCAAAGCTCTGTTAATTTAGTCTTAATTTCAATTTATCTTGATCACATCCTCAGCTCTGACAGGGACAGCAGAAAATCTTTTTGTTCAGCAACTGCTAATCATGCAAGACCTCTCAATGTGCCTGGTGTTTCATGCATATAGCACTGCACACGCACAACCCACTTCACCTCCTCCAGCCCTGCCAACATACTGCATGTTACTGACACAGACTACTCCCTACCAGGAGCACATGTCTTTTTCCTCACACAAGGAGGGAAATGTACTTCACTTTCCTTTACCACACCATGGACAGAAATGTTTGGAATGATTTTGGTGGAGTTAATGCAAGCCTAAATTACTCCTTTTTCTCTGGATTCAGAATTAGCTAAAGAATTCAAAATAGACTGTATACACACTGATAACTACAGTTCTCAACTCATTACTCAGCCTGAAATTAATAGTCTAGAAAGTCTAGAAATAAATCAGGTACTTACCAATGCGTTTGGCACGTTTGGCATTTTTCTGACTTATATTAATTGTTCTAGTGAACTGCAGGTCTTTCTCAGAGGAGCCACTCAGTTGGGGAGACCGGGGATCTCTGTCCATCTGAGAGGCAGGAACAATGAAGTTCTTAGTGCTTGTTAATGCTTAATGTATGATTTCCAGAAAAACAGCAGTTTTTGTAGCAAATGCATGTTTTATTAATTTACATATTTTATCATTTCCATGTACTGTAATTGAATCTGAATATCCTTAAATATTTTATGTAGAAAGAGTGCAAGAGACATTTAAAACATGTAGATCAGTTTTAGTTACTATGTTGACAGACAGCTGATATAGTGATAATTTGTATTCAATTTAAGTACAGTTCTCAGCTCATCATCTCCACTTTCATTTCTTTGGAGAACATGAACCTGAGGACTCAAGAACAGTAGAAGCTTATGTAATCTCCTTCTCTTCCAAGGAGTCCAAACAGTAAAATCCTGTTTGCTTCAATAACATGTCCAAATTTGGACAGTGATATCACTGGATCCAGTCTACTTACTTAACACAGTTTTCATTACAAACTATTCTGATTTGCTACTTTAAAAATGACAAGTATTAAAACTGACACTCAAGCAAAACTCCTCAAAGAGTTGTGATGTGTTATATGTACTCAACTCAAGCATTACAATAGTAACATCGCATATTGACAGATGTAATGGAATGTATAAATCAAACACGAAAAATATGGGATTACAAACATTCAGACCTGTATAGACTGTCCTAAATCATAAACCAAAATGCAGCAAACTCTAAGCAGGCAGTTCTATTCTATAATTTACAACTGGAGAAACAGTAATAGGGGGCTGTACTTACTGCTAACATTATCTATTTTCTGATTTGTACTTGCAGAGTTTATAAGCAGCATGTTTATAAAAGATGAATGTTAATGCAACTCAGCTCCTTGATGATTTAAAAAAAATATTAGACATACAGATTGTAATCTGAAGAACAAAGAGAAGCCACCCCTAACTGTATATAGATCCCATTTCTAGCTGCTACTTCAAGGAGCCCAGATTGGGCCTTAAGACACCTAACTAGGAATCCTGTTGAAAGCACCCACAGCTCTCCAAAGTAACAAGCAGCCCAGCCATTTTATTGAAGCATCAATACCACAGCATTTTTCAAGAATTAATTCTCTTTTAGTTTCAAGTTGTGGCTCTTTTGCTACAAAAACTGCTTGACCCTATCTATCTACACTCCTTGGATTTTTAAAAACTAGAATATCTCTCACATCTTTCATTTTTATGGATTTACCAATCGACTGAACTATAAAAGTCTGAACATTTAATTACCTAATGTAAGTTTAGAGGTACTGTATAGTGAATACAAATGAATGCAGTATTATAAATGAGATTTTACTCCTGTTGCAAACCTTATGTATTGCTTCAATGCTGAAGGGAGTAAGCTACACACTTCTTGTTTTATACCCAAACATTTTGTTTGTAATTTTATTGTTCTAATTAACATGAAAAAATCATCATAAACACCCAGATGCCTATATTACAATCCTGTCTGGCGATTGATATTACCTATGTGATATGTATACCGATTATTAATCTTTATTTTACATAACAGTTTTCAGAAAACATTGTTTCTTAGGAAAGTGCACATTCAGGAGAGATCATTGTACCAAATAAATCAATATACAGAAGACAACATGCAGAATACATCATAAGATCTATGTGACTGCCAGGGTCTTAAGGTCAGATCTGAAAACAGACTACAAGGTGAGACTACTAGAAAGCCTTATCATGCACTGTTCATAATCTGGTAGAGAGGACAAAAACTTGGCAATATCAGAAGAAAAGACAGTGTGATCAGGGAATTAATTTATTGGGACCATAAAACATAAGAAGAAAAAAAGGTACTTTGAAGTGTGAAAGAAATTCAGTAGAGATACGGATTGTGCATACAGAGTATGTACTGTATTTCATGACATGGGTGACGTTTTCTAGAAGAACTGGCACAAGAAGAACTAGACAGAACTGGCTACTAGATGTTTAACGGGAAAGATGCATTTTCTTAATACGATGTGTGGTTCTGGTGTAAAAAAAACGTCTTACAGTAGGTGAATGAAGTAAGCACACATTCAAAAGTAACAAGACCAGTGCTCGAATTCACACCCCACTGTTTTTTTATATCGTTTTTGGGTATGTTTGTATTTCTATTGATAAAAATATGAATGAAGATACTGCTTCGCTTGAAAAAAAACGTTTCTGTTGCTCCGATCCTCGGACAGTGATGCGTTTGCGACTCCCATCTCTTACAGGCGGTCGCATCGGTTCACCACGTGCTGGAAAGCGTCGCTACACCCCCATGCCCTCCCACAAGTTTGTACAAATCTTGAACTGAACAAATTAACATCTTCATTGATATACACATCGATTTTTATCAAACGAATTCGTTGCTTTCAGGATAGTTAAACGGGAGCTCATTCTGGTGCTCTCATGCTTCTTCCTCTGCATACCTTCTGCACAAAGTAGCGTGTAGAAGGGCACCGTTTGCACGACATTTTACTGAAGCTGGTCGTAACGGAAAATCGACAGATTTCCGCGGACACCCAATGTAAAAAAACAGTATTTTTTACCACTTTGGTTACACAGTGTAGAAACAAGCAGTCCAATTCAGAAAATAGACTTCGCCTGATCTTTACCAAGTTGCAGGGTTGCAGATGCGCAGTAACCACACAAAAATAAAAGACTGTCGCTGCCATGCAAGTTTTTTTTCTGCACCATAGTTTACTGTTCTTGTGTTACACGCACGTCATATTAATTTACTTTTAAAATATTATACCAGACTATTTCTAACTAATAGAAAAATAGTGAAACACTAATGTTATACCAGATAAAGTCTCAGTGAAAGCAACTTCTCTTAAAGGGTACTGTAACTACTCCTAAAATCTATAGGTACCTTTCTGCTTTGCTGCGGTATTCCTAATCCGGGAAGGTTTTGCTGCAATAGTTTGCCACTCTCTTGACCATTACTACCGGGCGTACAATACGTTTTTTTTATATATGCCCTGACGAAGAGAATGAGCTAAAGCAATAACCTATGAGAAACTACGATCATTTTAACCCCTTGAGCAATCCGTCACTCTCTCAGTAATAATGCAATTGTGAGTTCAGAGATGACGCGCTGATCGCTGCGTGGCGCTTTACAGATTGAGCACGTGACCTATATAAGACGCGATCTGCGAAAATGACGTTCAGGTTAATTGAAAACAAATGCTCGGGTGAAACAAATATTTTACCCGAAGATTAAACATTATTAATAGAAATAAAAATAAATTTGCAACTTTGGAATTTGGAAAATGCAATTCCAATTACAAAATCCGACGTCGTTCATCTTTTTTGTGGAGCTAGAGTCGCGTTTTGAGATGAAGAAGGTGGAGGAGCTGCCACTGCGGTGAATGTTTCAGTGAGGAGGAGTGGGAGATTGTTCTTCTTTGTATTGCTTCTTGACTAAAAAAAAAGTTGCAAATCTGTTATCTCGGTGTAACACTATCGATGCTCCACCCTCGTGATTATTCCCGTACTGCAGTTCCACCCCTTCGGAAACGTTAGGTTTGAGCAACTTGCTCATCAACACTGTGCTCACTCATGTCTCCCACCGCAACAGAATGACGCGTGAGGACTCCTTTGCTTTTGAGGCGAGTACGGTTGCCAGCCGACCCTTGTGATCCAGAAAGTCCCGCATTTGAACATTAAAGTGTCTCCTGTTGGAAGAGGTACTGATATTTGCAGCCCTGGCAATATTGCATGTTAAAATATGTCCCGTTAAACTCAGTTCAACCATGACCTAAGACTCCACTGTGGAAATAAGACTGAAAGAAGAAGGCACTAGCTTTCTTGGGGTAGTTTTTAATGCTTCTGCATTTTAATTTTTTATTGATGTGTGTAAAATGTTACTTTGTTAAGTACATCTTAATTTATCCATAACAATCACCTATCCTACACTTAGAGCTTTTGTACATAATTTATTAAGAGAATTTTAGCTGGTAATTCCAAACTTTGAAGTCAGTTTAGTGTGTTTCCAAAGTTATATCCTGCAGCAAAATGGATGACAACACATGAAAGGAAATGCAGGTCTTTTCAACCCCTTATTAAAGGACAAAGCCCAGTTTACATTTTGTATGAGCCTGGTGCTTTCAAGAGTTAAACAGTTTCTTGTACTTCTTGGTTCAAACAAGTTTGGCTGAAGGCTTCATGCCACTCCTGTCATTCAACTGAGAAGGGTGTTCTGATCATGGGCAGTCATGGCTTTGTAGCTGGACAGTTCCAGTGTGAAGGTGGCAGTGCCAGATGTCAGAGCGCAAAGGACTGTGAAGTAACCCTGTGAGAAAGATAAACAAAAGAAAAGTCGTTTTTGTAAAGAAATGCTCACTCCCATCACACTCCATTGTTTCCTGATGAATACTTTGTTAAACATGTTTTTAAACAACAAAGCCCATATTGTAATGAAACCTGAAGGACAGACAAGCTTAAATGTTCTATAAAAAATATAAACATTTATTCTGTCACTAAAAACCCCGTCTTTTGGCCCGTCTATTCGTCGATAAATTTGAATAGATTAAGACTAAATTGCAGCAATAAACATTTAATATAGCATTTGATATTTGAGTTGTATTTTTAAATCAAATTGAAAGAAACCAAACTGATTTTGTTGTTAGCATATTGGTCTAACAAAGCCAATTGTAAAAAACAGCACAACACTTCTAACTTCTATGTATTGTGCCCTGGGCTACTCAGAACATTTAACAATTGCATCTTTAACTTCTGTCTTGCAATAAGCAATGACTTTTCTTTATACATATACTTCTCTCATGTTTTATTTCATCGGTTTATTCATTTTGGGGACTAATTTCTAGAAATGAGCCTTCCATCATGATTTCAAACGGGTTGAAGAAATTGTATTGTGCTGCATGATTATCCTAGTCTTCATCTTTTCCTTTTGAGCAAATGTTACCTTGTGCATACAGCGAGACACACAGGCTGAGACCATGGCCATTGATGTCCCAGGCTGAATGCTGACAGAGTAAACTGTAGTGACCACATCCTGCACCGGGAACCCCAGCAGTGGACCTGGAATTACTTTGAATGGCATTGGAGAATCAGGAAATGGCTGCATATGTAGAAAGCACATGGACAAACATGTAAAATTGCAGCTTTTTAGAAGCTTTTTTGACAGTGCACCTACACATCCACATCATCATTTGATGATGATGATGTGATCCGGTCAGTCGGATCCGACTCTCTGCGATTCTATAGGCCATCTCTCGCCACGCTTTCCGGTCTTGGACCTTCCCTTTCAGCTGTTCTATACCTAAACCAGTGTCCGTTTTGTTGGCTTCGAGCCACCGCGTTCTTTGGTGGCCTCGTCTTCTTGTTCCACTGACCATTCCAAGCATATTTGCTTTCTCCAATTGCCGGAGCCTGGTGATCTTTCCCTAAGCAAGATTTCTGGCTTGATGCGCTCCAGAACCTCTTTATTGGTGACCCTTGCTGTCCATGGTATCCGTAACAGTCTTCTCTAGCACCAATAGCTTGAAAGCATCCATCCTCTTTCGGTCAGCTTTTTTCAGGGTCTAGCTTTCACACCCATACATCATCATTTAACACTACCTAATTCAAGCTGAGTAGTTCAGAACCTCTCTTCAGCTGTGTATACACCATAAATATGAAATACTCCTTACCTTAGTTAATTAGACAGCATAACATATGAAAGTATAATTCTAGAGGACTTATAAAATGTACAGAATGTACATCACTATTTCAAAAACGTCAGTAAAAATTGACACCGTAGCACCAGAACTTGATCTCCACTACTGACTCTTAAGAAGTTAAATGAAAAGTTGTTCAAAACAAAAGATATGTAAACAACCAGAGTTTATGCAAACTGTAGTGCTTAAAAATAATGCTTCAAGGTGAGCCTTCACATACATGACTTTATTATTGCAATATCAAATGGGATAAACATTTTTTGGACATTTTGTCATGCTATAGTACACATCCTCTATATTGGAAACCATTCTTGGTATCAGAATCTGAAACTGACCCAAATAATGGTGCTTCAATAACCAGAAAAAACTGCCTGTCACTGATAGCCCAAATGCATTTAAGAGCCCCGTTACCTTGGAGATAAGCACTTTGTATTCCATTCTCCCCTGCCTCTTTCACATCCAAAGGAAGCTGCTCTTCCACACTGTCCTCAAAGCTGATGGCAGGGGCAGCAGTGGAGCTACCCTCTGCGCAGGGGCTCACTCCCAGCTCAACTGTCACCAGGTGTCTCTTGTCTCCAATGCTTCTGTCCAGTGTGTCTGACAGAGGAGAACAACGACACTCAGGAATAGTTTCAGAACAGCAGGCTCTGCAGCAGATTAGAATGGGTCAAGCTTCTGTAGAGGGTAGGGAAATGAAAAAAAAAACGAAAGCATTTTCTACTAATAGACACAGAAAAAAGAAACAATCCATACTTTCATAAATATTGGCTGGAATGCACACCAGGCAGAAATGCTGACATGTGATTTGGGACACCTAAAAAAACTGCAGTCATTTTGCAGAACACACATCCTATATCCTTGTGAAGAGGAATTGTGACATGTTATCAATGATGAGCCCTCTAAGAAACTGATGACCACTGATATACAGCACAAGCAATTGTTACCTGTCAAAGTGAAGATATTACTGGCTTATTGTGCCGAGGTGTGAATGTGATACCTGTGGTGGAAACCGACTGCAAGATGGTTTCCCTGTAGGCCACCTGTAGTGGTCCAAGGTGAGTCTCAATGCCATATTCTCTTCTTATTCGATCATGAATGATCTCAATGTGTAGCTCCCCCATTCCACACAGTACAGTCTTTGAAAGAATAAGGCAAATTAATTTGACAAAACAGTAGAAATTAAGGTGCTGAATTACAACAGTTAGCTGTACCAAGGTGCTATTGCTTGCGTTGTAACAACTTTGGAGTCTGCAGGGCACTTGTGTCCTGCTAATGCCTTGCTTTCTAATGCCTTAGCCCTTCCTTAACAACATCAAAAGACTATGGTCGAAAATTAGTTTATGTTTACTAAATAACTAGGCATGAACTCCCATCTCTTCTCACTTATGGTCATAACTGGATCTTAATCCCACTTAGGCTCATATAGATAATAAATTAATCCTTCTGCACATCCAATCACACATTATACAAGGATAGCATACACCCCTGAGTAAGGGCCCCTTAACCCCCACTGCTCCAGGGGTGCTTTATACTGTAAATGGCTGACACTGCGCTCGAGCCTCAAGCTTCTCTCCCAGTCCGTGTCTCATGGAGAGCAAGTTGGACAAAAAGACAAATCCCTTATACAAGAAGTTGAATATGGCCAATAAAGTGATCTTTTCTTATAAATGGCCAACCGTAACTGAGTTTGTTAGATGCCCATCTTTTACTGTATCATTGAATTCTGCATCAATTAATCATTCAGGTTTAACTGAGCTATAGAAAGACAGACAACTCCACACTAGACATATCAAAGGAAGGTGTGCACATTATCTTTACTCTTTTTCTACAAGCTGAAAACATGGGAAAATAATGCCTTAACTTTCAGGCTGGGGTCTTCACTTTGCAGGCCAGTCAGGGCATGCTCCAAGTCTTCCAGAGGAGCCAAAACAAAGCCTTTTAGCTGGGTATGAATGCACCTTAAACCCAAACTCTGCTCACTTTATTAGTAGAGGGCAACACAAAAAAAATGTATGTAAATTTGATTAAAAGAGAGCTTTTAATGAAAGTCATTGCTTAGTAGTGTCAGGGAACCAATTAGCAGAATAAGAGGATCCTTATGCAGAACCACAAATCCTGTATAATGTGGAGTAGCACAGGGACAAATCAAAACACATAATCCAGGGACTTAGTGAATTGGAGAAGCACTGAGTCCAGTAACTAGGGAAATCCTGGAAAGACACTCAAAAAAAAAATCCAAAGAGAATGGTCAAAAAGGCAGGAGCAAAGATTAGGAACCAGCAGATCAATCAAAAAATTTAGAAACACACAAGAGGATACTTTGGGAGGCTTCTCAATAGGGAGCATAAATTGGCGTGAGGGAACTTTAAATACTAAAGGGAAAGGGACGTGGTTGGATAATTGGTCTGGGAGTGAGAATTTATGGAACCTGGTGCATGTGGGAATGTGATGGGTTCAATTAGGAATGAGATTGTGAAACAGTGGGTTTGGGAATGTAATGGCCTTTGTGAGGGAGAGTGTGGGGTGTGACATTTAGCATGTCATCTTTTTGAGACCTAAAACATCGGTCTGACTGGGATTTATTAAATTCCAAAAATTTTCATTTTTTGGATTTTGTTTTGCTTGTTACTCAGACTGTGAAAGAAACATAGGTGTACATATTTTCATTAGTTCCATGTATTACCGGTAGATGTTTTGAACTTACACGCAGCGTAGCTTGAAAAGGTTTTTGTGTGTGTGTGGCTTTTTATGATAGATACTTTATTGATCCCGTGAGGGAAATTGCAGTGCAACAGCAGCTTTACACAGTCAACACAGCCACAGTGTAACAAATGATACAATAATAATAATAGTACAATACACACAATACAATCAGTACAGTGAGGGTGCACTAAAAGAGCTACTCACAGTCCGGACACACAAAGAACAAACTAGAACAGAACAGTAAGCAGAAAAATTGTATCACACATATGAATATACAGTAAATATAGATGTAAATATAGATAAAGATATAAATATAAATGTATTGCACGGGTCCCTGGCATGTATTGCACAAAAAACGGATGTAAACGGGAAAAGAAAAGAAAAAAAACAGATGTAGCAGTAGATGTGTAGATGCGTTCAGTCCAGAAACAGATCACTGTCAATGTTGCCTCTGCTCAGACACAAGGTGGATGCATTGTACAGTCTTATAGCAGAAGGCAAGAATGACCTCCTGTAGCGCTCCCTGTCGCACCATGGATGAATCAGTCTATTGCTGAACGTGCTCTTCATTTCTACAAGCCTGTCATAGAGGGGATGGGAGATGTTGTCCATGACAACATGATTCTCCTCTCAGCCACTACCTCCAAGGGGTCCAAGTCAGACCGTATTACAGAGCTTGCTCTCCTGATGAGCTTGTTCAGCCTTTTAGAATCCACTGCTCTAATCCCAGGGCCCCAGCATACCACTGCGTAGAAAATGGCGCTCGCTACCACTGACTGATAGAACATATGTAGCATCTTACTACATACATTGAAGGACCTGAGCTTCCTCAAGAAGTAAAGTCGGCTCTGTCCCTTCTTATAGATGGCCTCGATGTTCTTAGACCATTCCAGTCTATCGTCGATGTGCACTCCCAGGTACTTGTATGAGTCCACCATCTCCACGCCACTCCCATGGATGTAGACAGGAGTAGGTTTGACCTTTTTCCTCCTGAAATCTACCACCAGTTCCTTTGTCTTTGTTACATTCAGTTCCAAGTGGTTCACCCCAGACCACTCCACAAAGCTGCTGACCAGTCCTCTGTACTCCTCCTCCTGCTCACCCTTGATACATCCCACAATTGTAGAGTCATCTGAGAACTTCTGCAGGTGGCATGACTTTGAGTTGTGCTTAAAGTCCGAAGTATAGAAGGGTGAAGAGGAATGGAGAAAGAACTGTCCCTTGAGGTGCCCCTGTGTTACTCACTACCTGTTCAGACACACAGTTCTGAAGTCTCACAGACTGTGGTCTGCCTGTCAGGTAGTCAGTGATCCACGAGGTCATGGAGGGATCGACTTGCATCTCCTCCACCTTCCTCCTTAGAAGTAAGGGCTGGATGGTATTGAGGGCACTGGAGAAGTCGAAAAACATGATCCTTACAGTGTTGCCAGCCCTGTCCAGGTGTGAGTAGGCCCTTTGCAGCATGTAGATGATCGCATCCTCCACACCAACTCTGGGCTGGTAGGCGAACTGTAGGGTTTCTCATGGCCATGAGAAATAGCAATGTTTAATTTGTTTCATTATATTTCAAAATGTTTCGTTAAAATTTATCATTTTTGCAACCAATGAGGACTTCTCCTAAGTTATGATGTCTTCATTTTTTCCTCAGATGTGAAGACTTCTGTTGTTTTAAAAGGAAAAAAAAACTTTACATTTAAAATAGGGTTATATTTTAGATTTTTCCATGTTTGCCAATATGGAAGAGAAATAGCAACCCTGCAACTGTTCCATAGTTCAGTAAGAAGTTTAAAAATAACTAGAGAGTTTAAATTGATTTTTTGATAAGAAAAAGTAATAAAGATTCATTACATTGGAGGCATGTGTCAAGTGTCGATTCATTAAAAAAATGAAAAACTTTCACAACCCAAAGCAAGGCTGGGAAAGGTCAGAGGACTTGCCTCGTGTGTAAAACACTTAGTTGCAGCATTCTAGGTATTGTCGTTTAAATGCTATTGGCTTATGAGCAGCATCCCACTGCATAGTGCCACTTTAAATAAAACCAAGAAAAAAGATTCACACCACAAGGCTTTGTCTGTCTGTCAGCAGTATTGTGTACAGTATATAGTTGACTCTTACCTGAATGAAAACAGGACATAAAGAAAGGGTTTCAGAAATCCAAGCTTTATTCCCTGCTTATAGGCTAGATAACTGGAGACTACTTTGAGTTTGTTTCAATGATGTTTTGACTTCCTGTGGTCATATGCTGGTTGTTTGCACGAACCCATATTGACCAGTATTTCTCGCAGTGTGAATGTATGCACACAGCGGTCCCGCAGTGTTCCAGTTAGTTACGCACTATGGTAACAGTCAGGTATACCTTAAAACTCTGGGCTTTATTCCATAAAATACATGTACATTCCATGCAAAATGCAAGGGTTTGATAAGTGTTATCAATTTCTTGCAAACATTTTCTTTGAGGGCATTTTTGACAACATTCTCCCTCAGGGCAATGCAGTGTATATAACCCAAGCTATAGATCTGCGTTAGGGTTAGGGTTAGGGTTCAGATTGCTTCAGAGTTTCCACAATCTTTCACTCATTTACATGCAAAATATCCTTCACTCAATCAAAATATACTCCTGAAGGGACCACACATCCAAGCCAAACTGAAGAGAACATACTGTATCAACAATGGTAAGATTCTGTTTTTGGACAAGTATACTGTTATTGGAAAGTTTGTGTTGAATGGTGTTTACACAAGAGATCTATTGAATCAGTCAAAAGAAAATAGCCAGATACTTTCTGGGGTTGAAAGGAATTTCCTATGCTGTCAGGTTAAAAGAACTCTCGGAAGGACCCATTCAAGTATTCCAAATCTTCAAAGGCATTGATAGACAGAGTTAACGCCATAGACATCTTCATAATAAACAGTAAATCAAACTTGGGAGTAAAAGTAGAAACTAAAAAGGAAGTGCAACTTCAACTTCAGCAACTTAACTTAGACTGTCGTTAGTGGCAGAAATTAGTTCAAGAAATAACTATAACATTACAATACATACAGTACAGAAAGGGTGGGGAATAAATGTAAGTACAGCAATACCACTGCATTTATGTTTCCATGATGTGCTTGAACAAGTACTGAGCCAACATTCTAAGGCATATGAGCCACAGGCAATACATAAAGAATGGAGAAGCAAGGTCAATTATGATTTCAAAATAACGACTTTATTAAGCACTTGAAACCACCAAGAAACAGCAGAGAATAGTATAAACACAAATAACACAAGTTCTGTCTTTTCTGATGTCTTCACTGTGATGTTTCATTCTCCACCATTACGTCTCTTCTTCCACTTGGAAGTCTAACAGACACAAAGGTGGGAGAGTTGGTAAAGGTGGAAGTTGGCACCAGGATAGACAGACGGGCTGGGTGATCATGTGCATGAAGCATACAGAATACAATACGTCCATCAATCAGTCAAGCAACATCACTGGGAGCCTCAAGCTCCAGCCCACCTGCATTTAATTAAGGGTGTACCAGAACAGGCCTGCCACAGTACTTTCATTTTTCATCTTTCACACAATTCAGTAATGACTTTAATTCATTCACTGATTATGAATAACATACATTGACAAAAATAAAGTAGTTTTTAATTAGTAAGCGATACCTTTAAATACATTGGAAGCTAAAAATATTCCAGATTAGTTTTTTGTGCTAAGTACTATAAATGTAAAAAGAATAACCTAAAAAATGCATTGGTAGAAATGTATTACAATATTTAATCATCTGCAAGTTTCTAGAGCACATACTACATGTAATATTCATTTTAATAAATTAAACAGTCCGGCTGTTAATGATGTATATTGTCCCCTATTAAGTGTTTGTGAATGTAGATTGTGATTTTATAAATTTTAGACCTACATTTTCAATTTAAAGGAAATGAAATGTTTCTGTTTTAAAATTAGAGCTGTACTGTAAAATACAGGACCGCAGATCACAGACAGTACCTTTTGCTCAAAGTCGGTGCTTCAGGGAAGACAGCAACCGCTGTCCAAAGTGTCTGAAATGACAAATCTTTGCATGAGACTCATTGCACCACGGAGTTGCAAAGCTGGCTCCTTGAAGGAAATCACCATCTTACCCGTCTAGGAAAAGAGCAAGCTTGTACCTGGTTTCCTGGGAGGCGTCTTGTGCCAGCCGAGTGGCAGCAGGCAGGATGCAGCTGGTGAGTTCCCTGGGGAGGTTACGTGCGCCCATCCTCTCCACCAGGACCTGGGGTGCTATCTGCTTGTGTGTTCTCATGTGTTTCTGGTGTGAGTGTGCACGTGTCCGTGTCTGTGTGTCTGTCCTGTGACGGACTGGTGACAAGTCCAAGGTTTGGCCTGATTTACACCCACTGTTTGCAGAAATAGGCTCCAGCTAACTCATGACCATAAACTGAAGAAAGTGGTTAGAAAATGAATGGATATCAGCATTGTAGTAAACATTCTTTAGTACATGCTTTGATTTAAAGCTCCGTGAAACGTAAATGACCCTTCACAGCTCCTGAAGTCAGACCCTAAGATTCTGGGTATTATTCTATTCTGTATATTTCTGCCCTCACCTCAGACCTCCATTCAGCAGTGCGTTGATTGCACGAGCAGGGGTACATGAAGGATGAATGTGTTGGATTCTCCGGCTTTGTGCAGCAGCACCTTAACTGTGTTGCCCAGTTCCGGGTCCATCCCTCTCTGCAGGAAGCTGAACATGTCTTTCAGACACACCACTGCCATCCTAGACACAGCTGATCGCAAGTTCTTCACCTGGGGAAAGGCAAACCACCGCCAGCACTGCAGAGCCTCGTCTGTACCCCTCTCTTGAACCATTCTCTATAAATGGTTCAGAATGGATACAAAAACAGTAAAAAGCAATCATACAAATGAACAATTAATATTTTGGAGAGATCACACCTCCTGCACGAGCGCCTGGGAGACATTGTGCAGTCTGCTCTTCAGGATGGCGGGGTGATGCTGGAACAGACGCCTTATGAAGGTCAGTCCGTCAACCTTCCTCTCCCTTAATTCAGTGAAAGGAAAGAAATATATCAACCAGGACAAAGAAAGAGGTCTAACTGTATAGAGCTATGGGCAGCAAGGTCTATATTTTCACTAGTCAGAACTGTATTCAAAGAAAGCGGAATAGTTGGATGCTGATTGTACTGCTTTATGCATACCAGTCGTCAGAGGCCAGAAACTGAAGGCTCTGGGTGAGGGCCAGCTCGGAGATGCTGATCTGACCTGCGATATGGGGGGTACTCTTCAGAGGCAGAAAGAGACGTTGTAGCGGTGAGGCTTAATAATAAGGCAGAATTAAGTGTTCTGAGCCTTCCCAAATGAGGCCCCATTTCTCTGTTCATCTCTGTGGTGCAGCCACAGAGAAACTATTCATGCAACATGTTTTCTTTTGATAAGGACAGCTCCCAAAGGGGGATGCACTTAGCTAAGCCTGGCTATCATGATCAATGGTCATCCATTGGCGCCTATCTGTCTAGGGAGTGCCAGTTGGACATCTGGACTGCATTACTAAGTGTCAGGACTAAGTGACTCATATCTCACCTTGATCAACCAATCAGGGACTGGTAGGGCCGAGTAACCCACGTGGGACTCTGATGCCCATGGAACTTTCAGCCAATCAATGAGCTGAAGTTCCTCCAGGTAAAAACAGGCAACACAGAGAGCCTGAGAGATTCAACAAAATTCAGATTCAGATTCAACAAGATTCAGATTCAGATTCTAAAGGGAATTCAAAGGAGAATTCCAGGGCAGGACGGCCCAGGAGCAGAAGGCTCCCAAGGGCAGGACATTCTCGCAGGGCGCCTCCTGACCATCCTGAGACTCAGCCCGGACAACCACGGAACGGCCAGTGTGTCCGAGTGCCAGAACTTTCCTTTGTTCTAAGAGTCTAGAGTGGAGGTTGCCAGAGAGTAGCCAGCAGCAGGCCTCGTGAACAGGTCGGAACTGTGGAAAGCTGAATCACTATTCAGAACTAGCTCTTCATCAGGAACGAACCGGTCCTCTTCCTGACTTGCTGGGACCCACAGTCATCTTTTCTCCTGTGCACAAACTTTGCTAGTTAATGCCAACAATGAGCACGGAGCCAGAGAGCGCGGATTGGACAGCAACAGCCTGCAACTGTTTCTTTGTGCCCGCAGGAGATCTGAATCCCCAAAGATTGGATGAGTATTCAACTTCAATGCATTACAGCTCGAGAATTCAATTGTTATCCCAACCAGTTGATATCAATTTAATTCCTAAGAGTTATGTACTTGTTTGAGTATCTAATGTAGAAGTCATAACCAAGTTCATTTATGAAACGGTCTTAATGAATGATATACTGAACGTATGTCCTCTTGATATGTATAACTCTTTGTAACTGACCGAATATACCTTTTGTATTCTGATAACCCTCTCGATAAGATCTGTTAGGTTTATATGCATATTCTAAGTATTAATAAATGTATCCTCGTGTATTAGTACCTGTGTGTGCGCGTTGTTTGAGTTATGTCGCATGGTTGGATTCTAAAGCCATCAAAAGAATCAACTTTGTGATTTACTGCTACAATTAATAATTGTCTCAGTAAATGCCCAAACCCTACAGAACTGGTGCCTTCAGAGAGCCACTATGATTACATATTTGGCGTCCCTGAACCGGTTTTCCCTACATTATTTGGCGTCCCTGGGTAATTAATCTACAACGTTATCCCTCTCCTCTGCAGATCCATCCCCCCCTGTCATGCGCAGGCGTTTCTTAAGACTCCCCACGCTCCTCCACCGGTCCTGGACGTGCCCCATCTTGTGTGTCTGTAATAACAGAAAAGCACAAGTTAACCCTGGGCAATCCTGGCCCGGCTCAGTTTTGAGACCAGCTGGACCAGTCCTGGTAAAAGTTTTTACTTTGAGTCCTCTGAAATATTTACTGTTGGACCCCATGACATAAATTGTTTCACAGCACTGAATTGTGATTCATAGTATTCATATACATATACTTGCATTTTATTTTGATTTTCCTCTATATTTTGCTGCTGTAACATAACTTACAGCCATATGACAGCAACTCTATAATGCTGCTGATATAATTAAGTACAGTACATAGATGAAAGTGCCATGCAAGGGATTTGATAGGTGTTTTCTAAAAGCAAGCTAAAGGCTTTCACAAGTTATCCACACGAGTCTACAAAAAATGTAAAAATGTTTAGATAAATAACGGTGCCTGATCATTGAAGGAAATCTGGCTGGTCCCAAAATGATCAAATCCCTCAAATACCACTGATGCAAATACCACTGTAGATGGAAATAGAACATATTAGTCCTGTTTCATTGTTATTTCCTATATACTGAACCCCAAGGTCTACAAAAAAATTAAAAATGTTTTAATTTCTGAGATTTCTGAGATAAATAACTGTGCCTGATCATTGTAAGCAATCTGGCTGGTCCCAAAATGATCAAATCCCTCAAATACCAAATATATTATAGATGGAAAAAGAAACATATTAGTCCTGTATCATTGTTATTTCCTATATAGTGAATCCCTGAACAGATTTTTGCTGTTTGTTATTATTGGGTCAATTCCTTTCCAGGCTGTATTTTTACATCTAAAATACTCTAATATTCTATTCCAGAATACTGTCTGTATAGGGCTTCAAATACTGTTGTTGTGAATATTAGCTCAGTACGTAGACAGGACTTGATCATAATATACTGTAGTTACACTTGTGTGCTATGGCATTACAGTATGCAGAGTACACACGTATGCTGATGGAGACATTATTACTAATCTTGATTGTTTTTGATGTCTTGATGTGAAGTGTTTATAAATAAATATACTTTAGAAGGTATTATAAAAAACTAGGACATTGATGAAACACAAAAATGAAAGACCTACAGAGCATTTTCAAACTCAAAAGTTTTGTTTGTAAAAAACTCAAAACAAAAGCAAAGAGAAATAAAGGCCTCTTACTCACCTCCTCGACGTAGGGGTGACTGTTGTGTTGGACTGCCTTTCCATAGACTCGCGCCAGGGGCTCGACACTTGTGTTGCCAGTGCTGGTGCCTTGCCCAGGGCACGACATCAGGCTCTGCTGAGAAGCAACTCGAGTGGAGCTCCCCAACACTCCTATAGAGACAAAGTGACCAAAGCACTGGCCCTGAGACTTAGACCTGCACTGAGCTCTTGAGAACCTATGAACAGATTTCAAAACTGACATTAATAACTGCATCACCTGTTTTATTTTTAAAGTGTTAGTGAGTTGGAATGTATGATTTAATTACAATGCCTGACAGGCATCACTGAAATGGACGCAACAATATTAAAATAATAATGTGATAATAGCCAGATTCGACTGAAAGCAACTCACCAAATTGAGGCTCAGAAATTACACCAACAAATTGGTATGACTTTAAAAATATCACATCTCTGCCTATGTTACAAATGTGTTGACTACAAAAACTCTATCATCATGATCCAGAGTCCCATTGACTACATTAGATTAGTTAAAGCCTGCATTCCCATCTGATATTATCATTCCTCTGTGGGCTAACTATCACATAATGCATCACATAACGCATAATTTAACAAAGAATCAAGGCTTAATAGTTAATTTTCCTTTGTTTTTCCTCAGAAAAACTAATTATCCTTCAGAGCCAGCCCTTGTTATCATTAGTGACATCTTAACCAATGGTGCAGCCGACTCACATCTGGGGATTCTGGACACTCTGCGGGGCACTCGGCCCGGGGGTGTGGCAGCAGGAGGGGACACCACTATCAACCTGTCCTCCTCAGGCTCACCAGGCCCATTAGAATAGGTCAGCCACTACTCCACTACACTCACATCCGAGGTCACCCCTGCAAAACAAAGTCCGCATTTCTCAACACCCTTCACCTTTCAAAACCCAGCAGACACACTGACACTCATGCCGAAGTACAAATGCCAAAATCAACTGAGAAAAATGTGGGCAGGTGTTATTCTTTATTTCTTTATCTCTAAATAAGACCCAGTAGGCAGCAATAATGAACAGCTACTGTGTTTTCTGTGGACAAAGACAGTTTTTTCACTGATGAAAATGACTAGGAAATGCAGTAATCTAGTCTAGAAAAGAAAAAACTGAAACAGACTGTGCCCCATTCAAAACCCAAGCTGTAATGTTTAATTACTGTTCAGTTTTGCCCAGTCTCACAGCTGGTTTCTCAGCACACACTCATACACACAAGCAAACACATTCAAACAAATGACAAGACAGCAGCTCCAGCTGTCAGCACCTTCGGTGGGGCTGTCCTCCACTCTGGAAGCAGCCATCAGCTTTCTGGAGGGGATTCCATCCAAGCGAGACCTTGCTACTAAAGGAGGGGAGTAATCGGACCTGCAGGGAAGACACAGAGACAGAGGAGAAAAGTGAAAAAATAATAACAATCAGCACTGCTCTGACAGTTATCTTTACAGAGCTGGAACAGAGCTGTCAATTTTGAGATCCCCAACCCCACAGGCAAGAATGTTGTGATGTCCACCACTGGTGTGTTCTGACTTCCTCATAGTCCACTGCCTCCTCTTCTCCATAAAGCTGAAGGTTACTTTCCATTGGGCGCTCCAAGGGGCGCCCTGTCTGGCTTGCCTTTCCTGAGTCCCTGGGCATACCCTAGGCCCTGTCGGGCAAGGGCTTGGTGCCTCGAGAGATCGGGGGCACGGGTTTGATTCCATTGAAGACACAGCGGCAGGTTGTGGAGCACATCTGAGAGGCTCTGAGGAGCTCTGGGAAGGTCCTTCCCTGGGCTTCCCCTGAAAAACACAGACAGGGCTTACACATACTGTCTGTACATAACGTTCTGAGAGGAAACTATATTTCCACTTGACCTTTAAGAAGAATAAAGGGTGAGGACTGCTTGTCTATTGTGAAGGCTGTAGTGGTTAGTCAGGATGGCAGTCTTCCTAACAAGTTGCCATTGTTGCTAAAACACTACATCAAGTCCCCTGCTCTTTCACCACATGGAGGTCAAGATTGTGCAAACCAACTTGACTGTAACCACTACCAGTCTTCATAATAGGCAATCAGTCCTCAGTCTGATACTTAACAGTAATCAATAGTACTACTATCACCAAAATTGGAATCAAAACTGCAGTTGTCAAAAATCATCCAAACTACCATTATCAATGTTCCTCAATTTTTATGATCACTTAATAAAAACTGAGCAAGATGAAAGAAAGGAGAAAGAAAAGGAATGGATGTGTATCCTTCCCTGCAGTGTTCTGGGAACTGGGGCAGAGGGATCTGCACAGAAGACTGCTCTCCTTCCTGCTGGATCAGGTGCTGGACATGCCAACATTAGGGTCCACATTCCTGCAAGCTGGCTGAGAGCCCAGACCCCCAGCAGCTCCTGGGGCTGTGAGAAATGTACGCTCTACGCTGGAATGTCCGCAGAGAGGGCAGGAAGTCTTTGTAGGCACATTGTCCCCACCATGGACAGGAGCTGTCAAAACCAGCCAAACATAGCTCATTCCTTGGTTTTCCCAAACATTGAAAGATGTTAAGGATTAATATAATTAACTAGCATAGCATTATCATTACCAGCCCAAGCATCATTTGTATATCATTAGATATCAAGTATCAAGTATACCATTAGACAGCCCAAGCCTTAGCTGTTAACTAATGCATATGCGTGGAACTGTGTATCCAAAATACATTGGGAGTTTTAATGCTATGACTAAAGTTCTGTTGAGAAATAAAAAAAAAACATTTAACAGCTTGTGAGATATCAAATCCTTTTTCATCTAAAAGTCCAGTTACATCTATGAGCCAAAGACACAACCAAAGCACAAGCAATCTGGTGGGAAGAGAAGAAATGTCAATAGCAGGAAGCAGCACTCCCCGAATCAATTTCAGCTGTGACTCTTGGGCTACTCATCAAGGTTTTGCTTTTTGCTTTGAAAATTTCACAGCCTCTCACTTCTTTGTGAAAAAAAAATTTCAAGATTTAATAACCGGCCTGAGAAATTGGGACTGCAGATCCCCTTTCAGGCCTGACCCTCCTCTGTGAGCACACCTCTCTCTCTGTCGGAAGGGTTGGTGGGGCTCAGGAACTGCATGTCCGAGTCCTCTCCACCACTGTTCTGTGACATCCTCAGGAGCCTTTTCTTCCCTGAAACCTGGGGTTGGTAAGGCTCTGGGATAACTGGGTGGGGAAGCAGAGTTGCTGGGGTTAACAAAAAACTAAAACCACCTGTATTCTGGCCAGAATCTACTGCAAATGAGTTTGCTTACTCTGAAGGAGCTCCTTGGGGTTTTCTCTGTGAATCTGGAAATATCATCACCTTGTGAGCTTTTGTCACCTGATGATCTACTGCCTCACAGAACCAAAACGTCACCCCCAATACTCTAAAACTCTGGCACGCTATCTGTTGCTGTGTTGTTAAAGCTGGAGTTGAAATGTGAACAGGAATGTGTACTGGCATATCCACTCCTAAGAGTTCAATAAATGGGTTGTGCTGCTATCTCTAGCGTGGCTTGATTTGTGCCCATTGTCTACAGATCAGTTCATATGTCTGTAAGAGTTCACGATACAGTTCTGAAGGTCTTTGAAACTGACTTGTTGCAACCCCCTCTGATAGGGCAGTTATCAGGCAATTTTCTTTTTCAAGAACCAATTTTGATCAATTCTCAATTCATTCATCCATCCATCCACTTTCTAAACACTTTATCCAATACAAGGTCATGAGGGAGGGAGCCTGAGTCACAGGGCACACAGACACAAACACAGACATGCTCATATACTCACATCAAAGCCACTTGTTCCAGAAGCCAATTAACCTACCACCATGTCTTTGGACTGTGGGAGGAAACTGGAATACCTGGAAACCCATAAAAACTAGTGCTGCACGGCAGCAATGCCAACCACTGAGCCAACATGCCACCCATTAATAACTCACCAAAATCAGAACGATCCTCAAAATCAATAAAACAATACAATAATCCCCAAGGCCAGTCTTACTATCCTCTAAACTTTTACCAAAGGACTCCTAAAAACATTCAAGAAAACGAATGTTAGAAACATAATGTTTTTACCACATCAGCAGCAGCAGAAGAGCCTTTTCTTGATGCAAGGCAGTTTAAAAAGACAGAGCAGAACCAAGTATACAGTAATACATTTTTTTTTCCCTGATGCTGGAGAATCCTGTATCACGGATAAAAAAGTAAGTTTATTTTCGTTTTGTACAGTTATGAAGGTGGGTTGTTAGAAAGGAATAGTGTCAAGTCTGTAATAAATTCCTTTTCACAGGCCATTAGACAGTTTTTGTTACAAGTGAGGTTTTGGTTGTAACTCTGGTACCAGTCCCTATTATCATTAGTGACATCTTAACCAATGGTGCAGCCGACTCACATGTGAGGATTCTGGAAACTCTGCAGGGCACACAGCCCGGGGGTCTGGCAGCAGGTGGGGACACCATTATCAGCCTGTCCTCCTCAGGCTCAGCAGGCCCGTTACAATAGGTCAGTTGTTGTCCCGCTACACTCACATCTGAGGTCACCCCTACAAAACAAGGTCAAAGTTTCTCAAAACACCCTTCAGAACTGTCACCCTTTTCACCAATCTCACAACACCACAGCCCACAGTAGCAGACGCTCTGACATACACACCAACCTCAACACAAGGAGGGCAAATGCAAGAACTGACTGAGAAGAATAATCGGCAAGGTCTTTATCTTCTTTATCTCTATAACTCTAACTGAGTCCCAGCAGACAGGAAGTTTCAATCTCTACTGTGCTGTACTGTTCAAACCTAGAGCTACTAGGTTACTTTCAGTTTTGCCTACTCTCACGGCTGGTTTCTCAGCACACACTCATACACACAAGCAAACTCATTCAAACAAATGACAGGCCAGCAGCTCCAGCTGTCAGCACCTTGGTTGGGGCTGTCCTCCACTCTGGAAGCAGCCATCAGCTTACTGGAGGGGATTCCAGCCAAGCGAGGTCTTGCTAGTAAAGGAGGGGAGTTATTGGACCTGAAGACAAGACACAAAAGGAGACACAGTGGAGGAAAGTGAAAAAATGATAAACACTGCTCTGTCATCTTTATAGAGTTCGAGCAGTGTTGTCAACTCTGTTCACTCCCTTGCCAAGTTCACAATCCTGCTTTGAAGCACATAAAACCACAAAAGATGCCAGCTTGAACAACAACCTATCTTTATCAACACTCTCCACTCCAGCCCCCACAAATAGGAATAGGAATCAGGTGCGCAGAATAAAGTCTTGAGTGAAAGGGCTGGAGCACCCTTAAGGAGGGGGAGCTATAATCGTGACACCCTGTGGTTCAACTGACAGGGAAGAACAGTGAAACATGTATCACCCAGCTAAGAGCTTTGTCTGGGGAGAATAAACAGTCTTGTGAGGGATCTGTTTACCTAAAGATTAGATCCTGTAAATCCCTCATAGCCTCCCTAAGTCTGTCCCAGTCCAGTGCGTAGAAGGGGTTAAACCTAAAGTGAACTGTTAATGGTGTGTTGGTTTCTCTGTTATGGGATACTTGAGCACTTCTGTCATGCTTGTCTCACTTCACAGTGTGCTATAGAGTTACGTATATGGGGAGACGGAAGGAGGCCACAGGACTATTGGGGCAGCGAGTTTTACTTCCTGAGTACCAGATTTTAACATTGATTCTACCATTTACGTGCACTTATCATGTGAATGTGGGTGGTTCTATCCCAGATCTGTTGGGTTGGGATGTTATGCAGCATTACAAGTAATGACTATCCAGAACAGGGTATCACGTGGCTTCAACTGACTGTGATCACTCAGTATGTTGATGGTATTCTGAGTGCTTCCCCTGACGAGGAAACCCACAAGTCTGAGTTGCTTCAGGTTTAGAGTGTCTAATATTAAGCAGTTATGATAAGGCCCTTTTGTGTCTAGCATTGTGTAATTTTAACAGGGCCTGGGTGCAATGTTTTTACGGGGTGAGCACAACTTTTAACAGATCTAATTAAGGGGGAAGTGCAGTACAAGGACAGGATTGCCTTGGTTCCAGCAGCAAAAGCCGCCTGTAATAATTTGAAACAAGCTCTCTTACAGGTGCTGAGACTGGGGTTTCCTCAGATGGACCAACCATTCCTTTGTATGTAAGTGTGGAAAATGGGTTCTGGGCAGCTGTGCTGACGCAGGAGCATGGAGGTAGGCACCATCCGGTGGGATACTATTATACCATTAGATGCTGTAGCCAAAGGGTGGGGGACCGTGAAAATTTAAGAAAATGTAATACTGTTTACTGAAGGGTCTGGCGCATGAGGGAGAACAGAGAACAGGCTGAGCTGTTGCAACAGAATTCGAGGTGCCAACGACCGGAAAATGCCCCTCCACTGCCTCTGCGCAGCAAGCCAGTTTAGAGCACTGATGGAAGATTGTAAAAAGAAAGATGTTAAAGGGTTACTGTATATGTATATAATCTATGTATTTGTTGCATGTAGGCCACAATTCTGGATGGCTATGGAAAAATAGGATTCTCTCACCAAGGCAGGGACTCCAGTTAAGAATACTGGGTTTGTCTCTGATCTCATTTGTAGTTTTACAGCTGCCAACTGAAGTAGCTGTAGTAAGGTGTAAATGACACACTAAATAATCCTGGGTCTGAGTCTGAGACCCCTGTGAAACCTTTATTGGGGAAAAGGGAGAATTCAGGTTGAGGCCTCTAATAGATGTGGTTAGAAAAAATGTGAAAAGAATGTGGGGTTGCATGATGATGGGATGTGGGGCCGTCAGCACACCAGATGCCCTGCATGCCCTCACAGCCTAATGCCATTTTGTAGCCAGAAATTCATGCTGGCGGATACCCAGGTGTATGACAAAGATGATCCCGTGGTGCGGACTGCCCTGCCCCTTGGATACTGATCTAGGGGCATACTACACTGGGAAGGTGTGCCAGGTTGTAATCGCCTCACTAGGGGTGAGGTGGAAGTTACATTGCCCCCATCACCCACAGTCTGAAAGTCCAACTAGGGAAATATCAACCGAAGGAACACCGTGGGTATATGCTCTACCTGCGGTCCTGTGCAGTTTGCGGGCTGGAGCAAATGGAATTGTGAGACTGAGATCCCATTTGAGATCATCACGGGCAGCCAAAGAAACTCCCTGGAGGGCCAAGTTTGGCTAACGGACTGTTGAATTTACTGACTCTCTATTACAGTATTGTAGGTTTGTTAATTGAAGCATTGCACAGGGCTCGTGAACAGGTGCCGGACGCTTGGGGACCTCCAGTACAGGGAAGACATGACCGGATACTTGGCGAGTGGGTGTGGGTGAAGAAGAGATACCCTGCCAGACGTTGCAACCCTGCTGGGAGGGACCATAACAAGTGCCACTAACTACTGACTCTGCCATCTGAGCGACAGGATGAGATCGCTGGATCCACGCATTGCACTGTCACCGAGCCACTGCACCAGAGACTGAGTGAACAGAAAGAATAATGTTGTTACTGTTTCTGTGTCTGATGCTTCGTAAGGTGAACCAACAGTGTGCTTGTTAGGCCTGAGGAGCATTACTGGGGAATATGTATCAATACATTCCTGGTGTTGTCATATCTATCAGCCAAAAATGATAATCAGAGTTGGGTCAATATTGCTATTCCAAGATCCTGACGATAGATCTCCACATGGCTGAGGTCTGCGTTTGGGTCCTGGGATAGGACTTTATTTATTTGTAGGATTAGGATTGTTTTAAATGTATAATTGTAACTATCACTTGTACAAAAACATCAATCACATCTTGTTGTAACCGTGGAACGCACAATGTCATGGTAATGCATGCCCGTACATCTAGAAAGGAAAGATCTGCCCTGATTGTATGTGTAAAAAATAGGCAGTACTGACGTATGCCATATTTTATAAGGGGGGAATGAAGTAAGAAACAAGATGTGAAGACGAGGTTTATTTTAAGTCCTTTCTGCATGAAGATTAGACTTCTAAGGCTGGAGTTTATGGCAGGAAGGGGGTTAACTGATAAGGATTCCAGATGCGAGCTAGGAAACTCCCTGGGGACTTAATCCCTGAACATTTGGCCAAAAGGCTGTAAACTGGCCAAACACATGACCTCCCCCCTTTACTATAATAACGAGTGACATCAGAAGTGGCAAGGAAGGGCTATATAAACTAAAAGTTTGTACCGACACTTGGAACAATACTTCTGTTTTGTTGTTTCTTGCGGGAAACAAGACTTCGGCTTTATTGTTCCTTGCATGCAGTAAACTCTTCTGTTTAACTTCATCTCGGGATCCAGAACCGTATTCTTTCTGTTAAAACACTACCTAGAAACATTTGGTTTAACCCATTTGGTCAGTAGGCAGCCAGCCTCCTGGCCAAAAGACAAGCAGTCTCGAACCCCAGTCATTTGAGTGAACTGAGGGGTAGCTGCAAGGTGGAGGTTTTAACAAGTTCTTTGGAAAATCCTTGAACAATTAAATACATTTTACAGTCACTGCCTGTGAAAACTGCCTAATACAGCATTAGAACAGAAGAAGATGCTTGGAATAAAAGTTAAATTAATATAAAATACAGTTATATACTGTATACAGAGTACATATGCTGATGAAGACAATTACTAATTATGTTTGATGGTTCTTGATGTCTAAATTGTTTTTGATGTCTTGATGTGAAGCTAAAAGCTTTGGCAGAACGAAATGAAGTTCTATACAGTGAAAAAGAAAAAGCAAAAGAAGAAATAGAACGTCTCAAGAACGAATTAGGGAAATGCAGTAATGTGAATGTAACACCTAAATTATATCCAGATCTGAGACCTTTAAAAGGCAAAAATGAGGACTGGGACAGATATCCCGACTGGCCGTATCCAGAACGGGGGTCGGATTGGGAAGACACTTCATATGATAGAGATAGAGACGGGTCCTGGCAACCCCCAGGTCATAACGTTTTTACAGAGAAAAGACAAGAGTCTCCGAGCCCAGTTAGGGGTATAAGCAGGGCTGAGAGATCTAGTAGTGAAAGATCAGAAGACAAAGACGGGTACAAATCCAAACCTGAGGATAGAGACCGATGGGCTAAAGAAGTGCCTCACCCTAAGTCAGGCATGCAGCAAACCTGGAGTGCACTTCAAGACTGAAAGGATACATATGGGATTAGACCTATAGAATCGGCAATGATTTTGAGAAGAGTTGGTGAAAGAAAGGCAGGGCAGTTAAAACAGGTGTGTGAAAGAAAGAACCTGGGAGAAGGGTGGGAATCAGTGTGGAGATTTTTGAAAGAACATTACCCACCGAAAACTGATTGGAGAAAAGTAACAGCATGTCAGCAGAAGGAAAGTGAGGATGTTTCAGATTTTACAGAAAGGTTTATAATTCTATGGATAGAATACTCCGGGTTAGCAGATGAAAAGGAAGTGAATGAAGATACTTCCACAGTAAAACAAATTTGCTTGAGTAGGTTACTGTACCTGACAATCAAAAATGGTCAAAAATTCAAAGTTTGCAAACACACTTTCTGCATGATGATCTCACTTATTTTTGCATTTCAGTCTATATAAAATGATGCTTTGCGGTAAGATTTAGTGGCAATTGTAATACGAACCTTTACATGGAACAATATATGCCTATTGTATACTTTATTTCTGATGCAGGTTACAAAAAGAAGAAATAGTGCAAATTTAAAACAGATTCACATTAGATACATTTATTATACTCCAACACTGTTACATTAAGTATTTCTGAGTGATCTGGAGTCATTTGGGTAACATTTTTAGCAGTGTTTTGATGCCGGGATTTTGAAACTTTTTCTATAAGTACCCGAGCTAGGGTTAGGGTTAGGGTTTAAACACTCCTGGAAATGTTTAAATGCATTTTCTGTGCTTTCAGATGCCTTTTAAATTCCAGGAAAGTTGTTTTTTTGTCTCCTCAACAAATAAATTTTCCCAATTTTGCAGTTTTTGCTTAGCCATGTACCTGTCAATCAAAAATGGTCAAAAATTCAAAGTTTGCAAACACACTTTCTGCATGATAATCTCACTTATTTTTGCATTTCAGTCTATATAAAATGATGCTTTGCGGTAAGATTTAGTGGCAATTGTAATACGAACCTTTACATGGAACAAAATATGCTTATTGTATACTTTATTTCTGATGCAGGTTACAAAAAGAAGAAATAGTGCAAATTTAAAACAGATTCACATTAGATACATTTATTATACTCCAAGACTGCTACAGTAAAACCTGATGTTGCCAAGCATGTGCAGCTACGTTCTCCTGACATTGCGGAGAGCGGAGACAGATTTGATTTAATAACTCGCGAAGCTAGGAAGATAGAGCAAAGCATGTATGCTAAAGTGCGAGCACTGCAAATGGGAGATATGGAAGCTCCCAAAGAGGAGAAAAAGGAACAGCCAGTGTGTCGCTATTGTAATAGACCGGGCCATTTTTATAAAGCCTGTAGACAATTGTTAAAAGCAAAAAGACAGAGTGACAGAGGGGGAAGGGGTCCCCCTCATAACCCTACTGATAGTGAGGGTCAGAAGGGGCTGATATCTCAATTAAAGAACATGTCAGAAGCTGAAACGAGAGCCTTGCGTGAAATAATAGATTTAAACTAATAAGCCCCTTTGTAGCCTTCCTAAGTTTATCTCAGGATTTAAATAAAAGTGAAATAATCTTACAGTGTGCAGTAACGGCGGGACACAGGAGCACATTTGTCCTGTTCTTCGACTAAAACAGCATAAAGATGTGATATAAAGTTTTCTAACGGGTAACAGGAGGCTACAGGAGTAGGGGGGCACGGGTTGTGTTTAAAGCAGATACAAGCTGTCACAGTATGCTTGGGAAAAGATGTACAGTTTCAACTACTGATGTGGGTGGGGGACACCCCAGACCTATTGGGCTAGGATGCCCTGCAGCATTTATAAGGAATTTCTGTATGAAATAGCATTTATGTGAACTACCTCAAAAGAGTTATGTGATATTGTGATTGTTTTACCTAATGAGGGAATCCATAAGGCCGGGCTACTCCAAGTATTAGATCTTCGGACGGAAAAAAGGGTATAAAACCAACTACATGATAAAGCCAGGGTGAATGCCTTCTCTGAGCGAGCTCGCCTGGTGACGAACTGGCTTAAGTGGGGTAGTGCAGTCTAAAGTCAAAATTGCCTTGACCCCTGCAGTAGAAACTGTTTTTAATGTTTTGAAACAAGCTTTCTTGCAGGCACTGGCCCTGGACTGGATTCCCTCAGACGGATCATCTGTATGTAATCTGTGTGTGAGTGAAAGAAATGGGTTGTGAGCTGCTGTGCTGGCGCAGGAGCATGGAGGTAGCGTCTGGTGGGTTATTATTCAGGACCCCTCGATGCGGTGGCCAAGGGGCCATGTTTATGTGTTGTGCCTGTATAAACTGTAAATTGAAACTTGTAAATATGCTAAATGGAAAATTGTAGCGCTTTATATAGACTCTATATATACATTTGGTGTATGCCACAATTTTGGATGGTGGTGGAGGAATAGGGATTTCCTCAACACGGCAGGGACTCCAGTTAAGAATGTTGGGTTTGTCTCTGAACTGTTAGACGCTTTGCAGCTATTGACTGAAGTAGCTGTGGTAAAGAGTAAATCACATCATAAAGAAATGTTTCCAGTAACTCGAGGGAACAACTTTGCAGATGCAGCTGTCAGGTGAGCAGTCCTGGTAGAGCAGGAGTCTGAGACCTCTGTGAAACCTCTGCTGGTGAAAAGGGGACAGCTACAGGACATTCAGGCTGAGGCCTCTAAAGCAGAGAAATGGACATGGTTAGAAAAGAATGTGGGGCTGCAGGATGATTGGGTATGGTGCTGCCAGCACACTGGACGCCCTGCATGCCCTCACAGCCTAATGCCCTTTGTAGCCCGACAAAGGCACTCTGTCGGACACCCGGGTGTGAGACAAATGGTGTGCTGGTTACCCAAAACTGGGTGGGGACCTGATTTGAAGCAGTAGCCACTTCTGTGATATCTCGATGTGATGCTTATCAAAGGAACTCAACTACAGTTCAGGTGCGGGTGCAACAGCTCAAAAGGCCTGCTCCTGAGGAACCTTTCATGCACTGGCAAGTTAACAATTGTAAAGGGAAACCTGGGCTCTTATAATCTGTTTTCCCGTTGGGCACTGCCCTGCCGCTTGTATTATGATGAAGGGACGCACTTCAAAGGGAAAGTGTCAGGCTGTGGCTGCATTGTTTGGGGTGAGATGGACTGAGATCACCCTCAGTCTGCTGGAACAGTGGAACAAAGGAACAGAACTCTGAAAGATCGTCGAAACATCAGACTGAAGGAGCACCTTGGGTAGATGTTCTGCCTGCGGTTCTGTGTAGCCTGCGGGCTGGATCAAACAGAACTGTGTAACAGAGCCTGTTTGAATTCATCACGGGCCAACCAACGAACCTTCCTGGAGGGCCAAATCTGGCTAATGGATCACTGAATTTGCTAATTCTCTATTGTAGTATTGTAGATTGTTAATTGAAGCAGTGCATGAGGCTGGTGAACAGGTGCTGGACGTTTGGAGACCTCCAGTAGAGGGAAGACACGACCTGATACCTCGCGAGTGGTTGTGGGTGAGGAAGATGTACCCTGCCAGATGTTGCATCCCCGCTGGGGAGGGACCAAATCAAGTGCAACTGACAACTGACTCTGCCATCTGAGTGACAGGATGAGATCGCTGGATCTACGCTTCGCACTGCCACCAAGCCACTGCACCAGAGACTGAGTGAACATTATTTATTATGCTGTTACTGTTTCTGTGTTTGATGGGCTTCCTGAGGGGGGCCGACAGTGTGCCTGTTAAGTGTAAGGAGTTTTACTTTGATAAATGGGGATATTGAATCAATACTTTATCAATCAGCCACAAATAATAATCAGAGCTCATGTTGGGTTTGTATTGCTATAAAGGACTGAAGAATGAAGAGATGAGAGATGCCCAGGACGTGAGATAATAATATCATTTTCTTGATTTTGTATGTTTTTGCAAACTATGCAGTCTAGTGGCTTGACGTAGGCTTTGTGCTCAAATGTATATAAAGATGCTGCCTGTCCTTGGTCAGTAAGATTTTGGTAAGCTGTCTGTACGCCCAGAATATGAAAAGAACTAACTGTTGTCTAGTCCGCAACTTAGATATAATTAATTGCCAGGTGTTGCTATTTCATCATTTGTTTAGAATATGTCATAGTAACTCTTTGTGTTTTAAGGTATAAAGGACCATCTTCAGCTACTTATTTTTTAAGTCTGGTGGTTGCAAGCCGGACTTCCATATGCATATGAATAAAGAGACTTCTGCTTCACAGACACCTGAACTTTGTCATTTGTTTGACACTACAGCCTCTTACTCACGTCCTCAATGTAGGGTTGACTGTTGTGTTGGACTGCCTGCCCACAGGTAATTTAGCCTATTTGGTAATTAGTGGCTCATTTGAAACCAGGGTATTGGATTGGATCTGACAACATAGCTGGTTAGCTTGATCCAGACTCCTACAACCTTTTGCATAAAGATGGGCCTCCTGTTCTTGGTTTTAAATGCACTTCCATCTAGCTGCCATTTCTCTCCTTTGGTTCAGTTGGTGAACTCCATCCTATTCAAAGACAACTGCAGCACAGCCCATCACACTGATTTACAAGTTGCAACACTGACAGACTCTAAATCTTAATCGCTACATACTGAACCTTACAAATACAGATTTTCTGTCCCAATTTCAAACAAATCTCATGGAGAAAATACATAGGAGCCTTTTTAAGAAAAACACCCTACCTCTGTGGGCAAAGGAGATACTTGAATTAAAGAAATGAAAGTGGAATGTTTGAGTAAATAAAAAGCAACACAGTAGAAGCAAGTCATGTCATAAGCAATAACAAGAACTAATGTAAATGTTTTGGTTTAAACATTCTCTACAAATTTGTTTCTTTGAAGATACCCTCTATGTACCCAACATAAGAAATGCTTAACATTTCAAAAACAATATTAATAACTGCATCACCTGTTTTATTTTTAAAGTGTAAGTGAGTTGGAAAATATGATTTAAAAGCATGGTCTGACAGGCATCACTGAAATGGACGCAACAAAAATTAAAATAATAATATGGTAATAGCCAGATTAGACTGAAAGCAACTCACCAAATGGAGGCTCAGAAATTACACCAACAAATTGTTATGACTTTAAAAACATCACATCTCTGCCTAGGTTACACATTTGTTGACACAGAGTCTACAAACACTCTATCATCATGATCCAGAGTCCCACTGATTACATTAGATTAGTTAAAACCTGCATTCCCATCTGATATTATCATTCCTCTGTGGGCTATCACATAATGCATAAGGTTGTGTTGATGCATGGAAATTTGACCAATTGGTATGGGATGTCTGTGTTTTTAAATTATTCTTCAGAGCCAGTCCTTGTTATCAGTAGTGACATCTTAACCAATGGTGCAGCCAACTCACATGTGGGGATTCTGGACACTCTGCGGGGGTCTGGCAGCAGAAGGGGACACCACTATCAGCCTGTCCTCCTCAGGCTCAGCAGGCCCGTTACAATAGGTCAGTTGCTGTCTCACTACACTCACATCTGAGGTCACCCCTGCAAAACAAGGTTAACATTTCTCAACACCCTTCACTTATCAAAACCCACAGCAGCAGACGCACTGACACACGCACCAACCTCAACACAATGAGGGCAAATGCAAGAACTGACTGAGAAGGAAAATAGGCTGTAACGAACAGTTCTTTCCGGACCCTATGCGGACGACACAGTCCGACGGAGTGGGGAAACACTAGGGAAACGTCATGCAGGAAAACGGGGCTGAAGACAGGGGGGCGTGTCCAAGGTGCGCTGGTGCACGGGGTGTGGCCGAGGCGAACAATCCCAGAGAGTAATCCTTAGAGTATCCAAAAACACTGGAGTAAGTCCAAAACCAGGAGATCCATCAAAAGAAGGGAATTAAAACCACGAAAGCCGGGTCGGAACCGGCGGACAGGGAACAGGAACGGGACCCGAGATTAAAACCTTAACGGGACCAGGCGCTTCCAGGTCCCGGACTCGCACGATATGGAAATCAGATGCAGAGCCCGGATGAGCGTCAGCGCCTGGCTTTTAAGGTGGGCTGGGAATAGGGAGCAGGTGCATAGAATAAAGTCACAAGTGAAAGGGCTGGAGCACCCTTAAGGAGGGGGGACTATAATCGTGACATAGGCAAGGTCTTTATCTTCTTTATCTTTTTAACTCTAAATGAGTCCCAGCAGACAGAAAGTTTCAATCTCTACTGTGCTTTACTGTTCAAACCTAGAGGTACTAATGGAGACAGTGGAGAAAAGTGAAAAAAATGATAAACACTGCTTTGTCATCTTTACAGATGTAGTGTGCTCTCTGAAGGCACCAGTTCTGTAGGGTTTGGGCATTTACGGGGATTTACTGATGAAGCGCTAGTTCACTTTATTTAATTTAGAAGAAGGTGGAGGAGCTGCCACTGCGATGAATGTTTCAGTGAGGAGGAGTGGGAGATTTTTTTCTTTTTGTATTGCTTCTTGACTAAAAAAAATTGCAAATCTGTTATTTCAGCGTAGCACTATCAACGCTCCACCATCATATTTATTCCCGTACTGCCCATTCCACCGCTTCGGAAATGTTAGGTTTGAGCAACTTCTCATCAACACACGACACTGTGCTCACTCATGTCTCCCACCACAACAGAATGACGCGTGAGGACTCCTCAGCTTTTGAGGTGAGAACGGTTGCAAGCTGACCCTTGTGACCCACAAAGTTCCGCATTTGAACATAAAAGTGTCTCCTGTTGGAAGAGGTACTGATGTTTGCAGCCCTAGCAACACTCCATGTTAAAATATGTCCCGTTAAATTCAGTTCAACCATGATCTAAGACTCCACGGTGGAAGTAAGACTGAAAGAAAAAGGCGCTAGCTTTCTTGGGGTAATTTTTAATGCTTCTGAATTTTAAATTTTTATTGATGTGTGTAAAATGTTACTTTGTTCAGTACATCTTAACTTATCCATAACAATCACCTATCCTACTCTTAGTCAGAGGTTTTGTACATAGGTTTTGTTTAGTGTGCTTCCAAGGTTATATCCTGCAGCAAAATGGATGACAACACATGAAAGGAAATGCAGGTTTATTCAACACCTTCTTAAAAGACAAAGCCCATTTTGTATTTTGTTTGAGCCTGGTGCTTTCAAGAGTGAAACAGTTTCTTGTACTTCTTGGTTCAAACAAGTTTGGCTGAAGGCTTCATGCCACTCCTGTCATTCGGCTGAGAAGGGTGTTCTGATCATGGGCAGTCGTGGCTTTGTAGCTGGACAGTTCCAGTGTGACGGTGGCAGTGCTAGATGGCAAAGAGCGAAGGATGGTGGAGTAACCCTGTGAGAAAGATGAACAAAAGAAAAATCATTTTTGTAAAGAAATGCTCACTCCCATCACACTCCATTGTTTCCTGATGAATATTTTGTTAAACATGTTTTTAAACAACAAAGCCCATATTGTAATGAAACCTGAAGGACAGACAAGCTTAAATGTTCTATAAAAAATATTTATTCTGTCACTAAAAACCCTGTCTTTTGCCCCATCTATTTTTCGATAGATTTGAATAGATTAAGACTAAATACAGCAATAAACATTTAATAAAGCATTTGATATTTGAGTAGTATTTTTAAATCAAATTGAAAGAAACCAAACTGATTTTGTTGTTAGCATATTGGTTTAACAAAGCCAATTGTAAAAAACAGCACAACACTTCTTCTAACCTCTATGTATTGTGCCCTGGGCTGCTCAGAATATTTAACAATTGCATCTTTAACTTCTGTCTTGCAATAAGCAATGACTTTTCTTTCTACATATATTTCTCTTATGTTTTCTTATATCGGTTTATTCATTTTGGGGACTACTTTCTAGAAATCAGCCTTCCATCAAGGGCGCTTGCTTCCAGTGCACTTAGTCAACAGCTCACATCCAGCTTTTTGTGAACTTTCTGATTTTATTCTCTGTGGAAGTCTAACAGACACAAAAGTGGGAGAGTTGGTAAAGGTGGAAGTTGGCACCAGGATAGACAATGGCTGGGTGATCATGTACATGAAGCATACGGAATACAATACGTCCATCAATCAGTCAAGCAACATCACTGGGAGCCTCAAGCTCCAGCCCATCTACATTTAATTAAGGGTGTACCAGAACAGGCCTGCCACAGTACTTTCATTTTTCATCTTTCACACAATTCAGTTATTGCTTTAATTCATTCACTGATTATGAATAACAGACATTTAAAAAAATAAAGTAGTTTTTAATTAGTGAGCGATACCTTTAAATACATTGGAAGCTAAACATATTCCAGATTAGTACTATGAATGTAAAAGGATAACCTAAAAAATGCATTGGTAGAAATGTATTACAATATTTAATACTCTATAACTTTCTAAAGCACATACTAAATGTAATATTCATTTTAATAAAATAAACACTCTGACTATTAATGATGTATATTGTCCCCTATTAAGTGTTTGTGAATGTAGATTGTGATTTTATACATTTTAGACCTACATTTTCAATTAAAAGGAAATGAAATGTTTCTGTTTTAAAATTAGAGCTGTACTGTAAAATACAGGACCGCAGAACACAGACAATACCTTTTGCTCAAAGTCGGTGCTTCAGGGAAGACAGCAACCGCTGTCCAAAGTGTCTGAAATGACAAATCTTTGCATGAGACTCATTGCACCACGGAGTTGCAAAGCTGGCTCCTTGAAGCATATCACCATCTTACCCGTCTAGGAAAAGAGCAAGCTTGTACCTGGTTTCCTGGGAGGCATCTTGTGCCAGCCGAGTGGCAGCAGGCAGGATGCGGTTGGTGATATCCCTGGGGAGGTTATGTGCACCCATCCTCTCCACCAGGTCTGCCAGGTGATGAGCCATACACGCCCTCACTCTGGAGTTCAGGTGACTGTGCACACAGAACATTGTATTGTATATTACTGAGCTGTTACTTTGATTGAAACCATATCAACCTGTCACCTAACCATTGGCAATGTGGACCTCATTTTCCAATGCTTAACCAGATTTCTTTTAAAATGATAAAAAATTATATTTAACCGTCTAATGTTGTTTTTATATTTTTTTAAGTACTGTATGTTAGCATTGTATGGCAGCATGGTGGCGCAGTGGTTAGCATTGCTGCCACGCAGTGTCCAATGGGTTCAATTTCGGACCTGGGGTGCTATCTGCTTGTGTGCTCTCATGTGTTTCTGGTGTGAGTGTGCACGTGTCTGTGTCTGTGTGTCTGTCCTGTGACGGACTGGTGACAAGTCCAAGGTTTGGGCTGATTTACACCCGCTGTTTGCAGAAATAGGCTCCAGCTACCCTATGACCCTAAATTGGAGAAAGTGGTTAGAAAACGAATGGATATTAACATTGTAGTAAACATTCTTTATTACATGCTTTGATTTCAAGCTCCATGAAACGTAAATGACCCTTCACAGCTCCTGAAGTCAGACCCTAAGATTCTGGGTATTATTCTATTCTGTATATTTCTGCCCTCACCTCAGACCTCCATTCAGCAGCGCGTTGACTGCACGAGCAGGGGTACAGCTCTGCACCATGCAGTCCAGTGTGCTGTCTACACTTTGTCGGATGAATGTGTTCGATTCTCCGGCTTTCTCTAGCAGCACCTTCACTGTGTTCCCCAGTTCCGGGTCCATCCTTCTCTTCAGGAAGGTGAACACGTCTCCCAGACACACCACTGCCATCCTAGACACAGCTGATCGCAAGTTCTTCACCTGGGGAAAGGCAAACCACCGTCAGCACTGCAGAGCCTCGTCTGTGCCCCTCTCTTGAACCATTCTATATGAATGGTTCAGAATGGATACAAAAACAGTGAAAAGCAATCATACAAATGAACAATTAATATTTTGGAGAGATCACACCTCCTGCACGAGCGCCAGGGAGACATCGTGCAGTCTGCTGATCAGGATGGCAGGGTGATGCTGGGACAGACGCCTTATAAAGCTCAGTCCATCAACCTTCCTCTCCCTGAATTCAGTGAACGGAAAGAAATACATCAACCAGGACAAGGAAAGAGGTCTAACTGTATAGAGATATGGGCAACAAGGTCTGTATTTTCACTAGTCAGAATTGTATTCATAGAAAACGGAATAGGTGGATGCTGATTGTACTGCTTTATGCCTACCAGTCGTCAGAGGCCAGAAACTGAAGGCTCTGGGTGAGGACCAGCTCGGGCCTAGAGAAGGATTGCAGCCCAGGGTGCTCTGGACCATCTCTAGTCTTCCCTTTAAGGGCAGGGGACAGCTCATCTAAAGGTCACAACAGAGTGGGGAAACGTTCTGTGATCAGTTTGGTCACCACTGATTTGACAAAAGCAGATCGTGAAAGGCTTCTGCCTCGGGGCATCAGTAAAAAAGCTCTAGAAGAAGGAAAAAAACCTGACCTTGAAAGAAAGTGGTGGAAGAAAGTGAGAAAGAAAATCAGTGCAGATGTGTGGGAGATGCTGATCTGACCTGCGATATGGGGGGTACTCTTCAGAGGGGGAAAAGAGATGTTATCCCTCTCCTCTGCAGATCCATCCCCCCCTATCATGCGCAGGCGTTTTTTAAGACTCCCCACGCTCCTCCACCGGTCCTGGACGTGCCCCATCTTGTGTGTCTGTAATAACAGAAAAGCACAAGTTAACCCTGGGGAATCCTGGCCCGGCTCAGTTTTGAGACCAGCTGGACTAGTCCTGGTAAACTTTTTTACTTTGAGTCCTCTGAAATATTTACTGTTGGACCCCATGACATAAATTGTTTCACAGCACTGAATTGTGATTCATAGTATTCATATACATTTACTTGTACTTGCTCCACCTAAAAAAACAGTACTGATGTATTGTCAGTATCAGTGTCAGTGCCAGTATTAGCAAATTAGAAAAAGAAATTGCAATTGTGTAGCCAGCAATAAAATCACCCTGGGAACAGGATAGTGAAAGGAAAGGAAAGGATAGTGTTTAGAGTAATCAACTTCTCAGATCTCAGCTAAAACTAAATTGGACAAGAATATATCATCTGTAGCATAAACAACTTGGATTGTAAAAAAAAAATCATACAAATTGACAGAACAGATATGATTTAATTTACTTACGTTTTCTAAAAAGAGAAGAACAAAACATTTTTGTAACTACTTGTCACCCTCAGGACTTGGTTGCTGTTGTGTGTATTTTTGGGGGAGTACAGTATAAAAAAAAATTCTACTATAAAAAAAAATTATTATACATACGCATACAGTATATTCAGAGTCTAATCCCAATCATTAAAGACACAAACACAATTTAAAGACATTTCCATAAATTCTATATATATTTTTCTACTGCGTCTTATAAATATTATTATTGGATGCCAGTAGAGTTGTGTTCATAACATTTACTTCACTAGGGACAACAACATCCAAGAACTGAATGTTTTGTGAATGCTAGCAATACCTACCTAGAAAAATTTGGTTTAACCCATCTGGTTAATAGGCAGCCTCCTGGCCATAAGACAAGCAGTCTCGAACCCCAGTCATTTGAGTGAACCGAGGGGTAGCTGCAAGGTGGAGATGGGGTGTAGGAGGAATGTTTGAGATAAATGCGAAGGGAGGTGTTGGAGTTCAGTATACTGTATGTAGCTAGTTTTATAATGCTGGTGATTAGGAACAGCTGTGTGAGATTGACTTGTCATTGTTATCCCTCCCGAACGTCTGTTAATATCTTCCATAGTTTGCTAAAACTAAGGTTGCTGCTGGAAGAGGTGTTAGTAGGGCCAGCAGGGGGCACTCACCCTGTGGTCCAAGTGGGTCCTAATGCCCCAGTATAGTGATGGGGACACTATACTGTAAACAGGCGTCGTCCCTCGGATGAGACGTAAAACCGAGGTCCTGACTCTCTGTGGTCATTAAAAATCCCAGGGCGTTTCTCGAAAAGAGTAGGGGTGTAACCCCGGCGTCCTGGCCAAATTTCCCATTGGCCCTTACCAATCATGGCCTCCTAATAATCCCCATCTATGAATTGCCTTCATTACTCTCTGCTCTTCTCCCCACTGATAGCTGATGTGTGGTGAGCGTTCTGGGGCACTATGGTTGCCGTCGCATCATCCAGGTGGATGCTGCACATTGGTGGTGGTGGAGGGGAGACCCCATTACCTGTAAAGAGCTTTGAGTGGAGTGTCCAGAAAAGCGCTATATAAGTGTAAGCAATTATTATTATTATTATTATTATTATTATTATATCTGGCAAGCCTTTTTGCATTTTATTTTGAGTTTCCTCTATATTTTGATGCCGTAACATAACTTACAGCCATATGACGGCAACTCTATAATGCTGCTGATATAATTAAGTACAGTACATAGATGAAAGTGCCATGCAAGGGATTTGATAGGTGTTTTCTAAAAGCAAGCTAAAGGCTTTCACAAGTTATCCACCAGAGTCTACAAAAATGTAAAAATGTTTTAATTTCTGAGATAAATAACTGCGTCTGATCATTGTAAGCAATCTGGCCGGTCCCAAAATGATCAAATCCCTCAAATACCAAATATACTATAGATGGAAAAAGAAACATATTAGTCCTGTATCATTATTATTTCCTATATAGTGAACCCCTGAAGACATTTTTGCTGTTTGTTATTATTGGGTCAATTCATTTCCAGGCTGTATTTTTTATATCTAAATACTCTAATATTCTATTCCAGAATACTGTCTGTATAGGGCTTCAAATACTGTTGTTGTGAATATTAGGTCAGTACGTAGACAGGACTTGATCATAATATACTGTAGTTACACTTGTGTGCTATGGCATTACAGTATACAGAGTACATATGCTGATGGAGACATTATTACTAATCTTGATTGTTTTTGATGTCTAAATTGTTTTTGATGTCTTGATGTGAAGTGTTTATAAATAAATATACTGTAGAAGGTATTATAAAAAACTAGGACATTGGTGAAACACAAAAATGAAAGACCTACAGAGCATTTTTTGAAACTCAAAAGTTTTGTTTGTAAAAAACTCAAAACAAAAGCAAAGAGAAATAAAGGCCTCTTACTAACCTCCTGGACCTGGGGGTAACTGTTCTGTTGGACTGCCTGCCCATAGACTCGCGCCAGGGGCTCGACACTTGTGTTGCCAGTGCTGATGCCTTGCCCAGGGCACGACATCAGGCTCTGATGAGAAGCAACACGAGTGGAGCTCCCCAACACTCCTATAGAGGCAAAGTGACCAAAGCAATGTTTTAGTGAGTTGGAATATATGATTTAATTACATGGTCTGATAGGCATCACTGAAATGGACACAACAATATTAAAGTAATAATGTGATAATAGCCAGATTAGACTTAAAGCAACACACCAAATTGAGGCTCAGAAATTATACCAACAAATTGTTATGACTTAAAAAACATCACATCTCTCCCAAAGTTACACATTTGTTGACACAGAGTCTATCACAGTCTATCATCATGATCCAGAGTCACATTGACTACATTAGATTAGTTAAAGCTTGCATTCCCATCTGATATTATCATTCCTCTGTGGGCTAAATATCACATAATGCATCACATAACGCATAATTTAACAAAGAATCAAAGCTTAATAGTTAATTTTCCTCTGTTTTTCCTCAGAAAATAATAATAGGAGAAGAAATCACGTACAGTAGGTTGTGTTCATGCATGGGAATTTGACCAATTGGAATGGGATGTCTGTGTTTTGAAATTATCCTTCAGAGCCAGTCCTTGTTATCATTAGTGACATCTTAACCAATGGTGCAGCCGACTCACGTCTGGGGATTCTGGACACTCTGCGGGGCACTCGGGCCGGGGGTTTGGCAGCAGGAGGGGACACCACTATCAGCCTGTCCTCCTCAGGCTCACCAGGCCCTGCAAAACAAAGTCCGCATTTCTCAACACCCTTCACCTGTCAAAACCCACAACAGCAGACACACTGACACTCATGCCGAAGTACAAATGCCAAAATCAACTGAGAAAAATGTGGGCAGGTGTTATTCTTTATTTCTTTATCTCTAAATAAGACCCAGTAGGCAGCAATAATGAACAGCTACTGTGTAGGAAATGCAGTAATCTAGTCTAGAAAAGAAAAAACTGAAACAGACTGCCCCATTCAAAACCCAAGCTGTAATGTTTAATTACTGTTCAGTTTTGCCCAGTCTCACGGCTGGTTTCTCAGCACACAATCAAACACACAAGCAAACACATTCAAACAAATGACAGGCCAGCAGCTCCAGCTGTCAGCACCTTGGTTGGGGCTGTCCTCCACTCTGGAAGCAGCCATCAGCTTTCTGGAGGGGATTCCAGCCAAGCGAGGCCTTGCTGCTAAAGGAGGGGAGTTATCGGACCTGCAGACAAGACACAGAGACATAGAGGAGAAAAGTGAAAAAAAATCATAACAATCAGCACTGCTCTGACAGTTATCTTTACAGAGCTGGAGCAGAGCTGTCAATTTTGTGATCCCCAACCCCACAGGCAAGAATGTTGTGATGTCCACCGCGCCCTCCACAAAGTTTTATCTGTACAAAAAACATTGTAAATATAGGACACTCTCTGTCAGTGAGACATTAAAAAATCACCATGTTCACAGCCCTGCTATGGAGCATGTAAAAGCCACTAAAGAAAAAGATGCCAGCATGATCCACAAGCAGACAACTTCATCATTCTGAATATGTTCAGAATATTCAGAACTAACTCACACCTGAAGAAGGCTCCACAGCCGAAACTTTGTGTTTTCTTTCTTCTCTTTTCAGCATGGAATAAATCTATTAGTTGTTCCTTTGAAGCCTATGCATGCTGACGCAGCTCAACTATGTTAACTGTTGCTTTTAGTATATTTTGGGTTTTTTTGTCTCAGCTTTTTTTGTAGCGTTGTTATTTGTAAAGGTGGCGTGTGTCTGTGTGTGTTCTTCAGAGCCGAACTCCTCAGGTTGCCTGCGGAGTACACTGTGGCGGAGTGAGGAG